>NC_132912.1:9979999-10620999 GCF_047675955.1 Chlorocebus sabaeus | reverse complement strand
TCGCTAATGAGGAGGCAGAGAGTTCGAGGCTACTGGAACAGTTGAACTTTGCATGACAGATCACCGAAAAGGAGATCATAATGGAGAGAGGGACTCCTAAGTATGTGTTTGTGTTCCTCAAAAGTCCTTAAGGCCAAAGTGGGATTCTGCATTGCCTAGCACAAAGCGCCAGGTTCAGAGTGGAGCTGATATTGCATAGCTGTGGTAGATGTAGTATTGTGGCCCAGTTAGAATGGAAGGGCGTTGTTAAGTTTATACCTGGGCATTCAGCTGATATACCAGCAAGGTCACACCTTAGGAGCAAAAACCGTATCTGAAAGTTATGTAACCTTCCTTAAGAAAACCTAAAACAAAGCCTCAACAAAATACAGTAGAGATGCTAGCAAATTTGCATCCCATTAAAACAAAATTCAACCCTCCAAAATAGACATTAATCCAGACTTAACAACAATTGATCATTCACAATAACCAGCATTCTTGCTTATTCCCTAGACATGAGAATAGGCAAGAAGAGAGATACCTATTTATTTAATCCAAAAAGAAGACTGAAAAAGATAAACAATATGACAAGAGATAGGATAGAAAACAAGTAGAAATATGGTATACATAAACCCAAATATATCAGTAACTGCAACAAATGTAAATACACCAAACACTCCAATTAAAATGCAGATTATCAGACTGTGTATTAAAGTAAGACCCAACAAAAGGCAATCCACAGAGATTCACTTTAAAATATGAAGATACTACCATATGATCCAGCAATTCCACTACTGTGTGTGTGTGTGTGTAGGTGTGTAGGCAGATAGACAGGTAGACAGACAAACAGAAAATAACTCAATGTATTGGAGAGCTATCTGTACTCCAAGGTGTATTGCAGCACTATTCACAATATATAGAATCAGCCTAAGTGACCATTAATGGATGAATGGATAAAGAAAACGTGGTATCTGTATATACAATGAAATATTATTCAGATATAACAACTAAAATCCTATCATCTGCAGCAACATGGATGGAAACAGAGGTCATTACGTTAAGCGAAATAAGCCAAGCACAGATATTGCGTGCTCTCACTCATATACGGGAGTTAAAAGGGGATTTCATTATATGAAAATAAAGAGTAGACTGGTGGTTACCAGAGGCTGGGAAGGGTAATGGGGAAAGAGGTTGAAGAGAGGTTGATTCATAGACACAAATAGTTAGACAGAAAGAATAAGACCTAGTGTTTGATAAATCAGCAAGGTGACTATCGTTAACATTAATCTATTGTACCTTTCAAAGTAACCATAAAAGAATAATTCAAATGTTCCTAGCATAAAGAAAAGGTAAATACTGACAGTGATGAATATCCTAACTATCCAAACTCAGTCTTTACATAGTATATACATGTACCAAATTATCTTGTGTATCCCAAAATATGTATATTAATTGCATATCAAAAAATAAAACTGTTAGAGGAAAACAAAAATAAAATATAAAGACACAACTAGGTTTAAAGTAAAAGCATGACAAAAGTACACCATGTATACATTAAGCACATGGAAGTCATAAAAAGATAAATGTATACCAGACTAAGTGGATTTCAAGATAAGAAGCATTAGAGATGAAAAAGAACATTTCATGCTAAAAGAGCAAAATCAACAGAGAAATGTAACAATCCTCAACGTGTCTGTGGCTAATAACCGTCTTGAAAAATATGAGCAAAACTGGCAGAACTAAAGAGAGAAATAGAAGAAATTCCAACTTGGAGTTGTAGATTTTGACTCTTCTCTCAGAAACGAATTGAAAAAGGAGACAAGAAATCAATAAGGATATAGAAAACCTGATCTCAGAACATTATACCCAGCAACTGCAGAAAACATGTTTTCTTCCCAAGTGCATATGAAATTGTCCCAGATATACCATATTCTGGGCAATAAAATGAGTGTTAATACATTTCAAGACTAATAGCAAAAAAAGAAAAAAATTACATTGTCAGGAAAAAAAAAGAGGCTACGTGACTACATATCCTCTTGTCATGTAAGAATAAGGAAATATTATCTACAAGTCAATGATGGCAACAAATTAGATAAAAATACACATTTCTTAAAAACCAAGTTTACCAAAATTGACACCAGAAGATATAGAATACCAGAAAACTGTTTACTTATTAAACAGATTTGTAATAATACAACTTCCTGCAAACAAAAGCCCAGACAGATACACTGGTGCATCTTAACAAATGAATCATGTCCATTTTCACACAAACTGTTTTCAAAATAGCAGAGGACACTTCCCTAAATTAATGTTATGAAGCTATCTGTAATGACAACATGTTGACTATAATAAAGACTGGCATGATCTTTATAAGAAAAAAAATGGACAGCACTAAGTTTTCTTATAAACAAAGGTATCTACCCTATTTCTCCTCAATTCAACTCCCAGGAATTTACTCAAGAGAAATGAAAACACATATTATCCAAATAATCATAGTTGATACTCATAACTAGCGTATCCACAATAGCCAAGAACTAGAAATAAGAATATGTTAACAAGTGGATGAATAAACAAATTTGGTGATTCATACAATGGAGTAAGTATGTAGCAGTAAAAATAATCAAACTGATGATATATGCAAGAGCAGAGATATTTTAATAGGTATATTTAATAAAAGGAGCTAGATATAAAATATAACATAGAGCTTATTTGTGTTACTATGATGCTCTGTAACAGGCGAAACTAATCTAAGATAATAGAGATTAGAGCAATGGTAAGGAGAGTTGGGGTGAGGAGACTGGACCATGCCAAAGTGAAAAGGAAACTTTCAGGGGAGAAAGAAGCACTGGGGTTGCTTGTTACATGGCTGTGTGTATTTGTCAGCACTCATTGAACTTCACACTGAAGTCTATACACATCATTTTATATTTTGTATGTAAAGTTTATAATAGAAGTGAAAAAAAAACCAGGGAAATCAGAACACGTACGAAAGAAGGACAATTGGAATAACTGCATATATACTAAATACAACAATGTAAGCTGGAAGAAAATGGAGTATTAACACAAAAACACAAAGGATGTACTAAACAAGTATGTACATTTAAATTTTGCCTCTGTGAAATGTTATAAATGTCTAATTTGTGAAATTTTCATTAAAAAACAGAACTGAAATGTTAGACAACAATAGCATGTATGGCAGGGGAAAGATGATCTGAGTTAAAGTCTTCTTTGGGTCTTGTTTTCTAGAAAAGCTGTCCTGTGATTCCCACCCTTGTGAGGTTACATGTTTACGGAAAAATTTCAAGAGTAGTCACTAATAGAAATGAAGAAGCTTAAATATCAAATCAGGAGAGAGAAAAATATTAAAAATAAAACAGATAAAATGAAAAGATAATAAAAGAGAAAGAATTGTAGTTGTTAGGGACATTCATATAGTGATTCTTACAACCCCCCACAGGTTAATCGCCTCATACGTATAACGACTTGAATCCTTCCCACAGCTTCATGGCTTCACTATTACCCTCATTTTATAGAGAAGGAAAGTGGGACACAAAATGTCAAAAACTACTTTACTTAGTGGCAGATTCAGACTTCGGCAGTTTGGTTACAAAATCCATTTTGGAACCAAATCCTATTCTTCCTTGAAAGGCAGAACAAAGATAAATTTAAAAGAGATGTAATGAAAGGAATTCCAAAATGACAATAATTTCAATAAATGTGAAAGAAGTTACTGGTAAAAATATTTCTCAAGGGAATTTCAAAAGTTACAGCCCTGCGCCACTGGAAATGGTAAATGTAAAACACAGCAAAATTGAATGGAAAAAGACATAAATGCAAACCAAAATAAAGATTAGGTAGCCATATTTATACAGATATATAGTTTAAGACAAAAAAATTTATTGAGGGTAGAGAAAATCATTAGACAATAAAAATATTCTATTCACTGGGAACTTACAGGTTTACAAACTTGTATGCAACTTACAAAACAGGCACCAAAGTTTACATAAAAAATGAAGAGAACTACGGTGGGGTTCAACCCATGCTCATGGTGAATGAATGATGAAATTATTCAAAGAGGACCTCGAGCCCAAGCGTGGAGAATTCTTATCTGTTATTGTTTTAAATAATGATTAGACATAAGTATATACACCCTAATCCTTTTAAATACAGTAATAGATATTTTTGCCAATAAAGTCTTTGCTACTTGCTATTATTTGTCTTAAAAGTAAAATTTATAAGGAGGGATTACTGATTTAGAAATTATATAATTTTCAAGGTTTGATATTTATTACGTATATTATTGAGTTTACTTCCTGAAAAATTAAACTTACACTTAAAATATAGATATAATTTTCAATATTTTAAGAAGGTTTTACCAATTTGAATAGATAAAATATAGTGAATGTAGATTATTTCTTTCATACATATTGTTTCTTTCATACAAGTCATGATGCATACTCGTGTGTGAGTTTTTCAGGTTTTACACAATTTTCTATAGCATGTTTATGTTATTTTTGACTCAAAAGAGTTTTCATGTATTAAAGATGTAGAACTTCAATATGGAAATACCATTTCAAATTTTAATATAAACAAGTTTTTCATTAAGAAGCTTAAAGGTTTAATGTACTCAAATGTGTTTCCTTTATGTTTTTCTTTATTGTATTGAGAAAATATTTTATTATTTCAAGATTAATGATTTCCACATATTTACTATGCTTGTAAATTCAATGTACATATAATTATTATTTTAGCAAAAAATCATAAAAACATAGTCGAGTGAATTACAATTAGAATTGAGTAAAAATGAAATAAATCAAGACAGTGTAAAGTATTCATAGTGGCACATAAATTGAGAAAAATTTAGAGTCATGAATGTTTACAGGTTAGTCAACCAAAAGAAGTAGAAAAAGGCAATAAAAGTTAGAAACCGATGAAATAGAAAATAAAGATACCACAGATATACTAAAAAATTAATAGTTTTCTTAAAAAGTAGAAAAACAGGCCAACTGTGGTGGCTCAAGCTTGTAATCCCAGTGCTTTGGGAGGCTGAGGAGAGCAGATCACCTGAGGTCAGGAGTTTGAGACCAGCCTGACCAACATGAAGACACCCCGTCTCTACTAAAAATACAAAATTAGCCGGGTGTGGTGGCTTATTCGTGTAATCCCAGCTACTCAGGAGGCTGAGACAGGAGAATCGCTTGAACCTGGGATGCAGAGGTTGTGGTGAGATGAGATCGCACCACTGTACTCCAGCCTGGGCAACAATAGCAAAACTCCGTCTCAACAAAAAAAAAAAGTAAAAAAAAAGACAAAAACAAACAAACAAAACACACAAACACACACACACACACACACCTCGTAAATGAAAAATATTAGCAACACAAGGGGACATCATTAGAAGAGAAGAGATTTAACATATTATTGGAGAATCCCATAAATGACGTGAAGCCAGTAAGTCAGAAACCTTGGACCAAACAAATTCTTAGAAAAATATAATGGTAGAATGCTCTAGAAGAAATAGCAAGCTTGTGCAGCCTAATAACCATAGAAATAAAATTAGTGTTAAAAATTATCACAAAAAATTTACCATCCCAAATGATTTTGTCAGCAAATTCTATGTAACTTTGAAGGAAAGGATTCCCATTATTTTGCATTTTCCAGAGTATGGTAAAAAATAGAAACACTCTAATCCCATGAGACCAGCAGAATCTTGAAGCCAATCTCAGCTGTTATTAATTATTGTGAATAAGAATGGGAATTAGCTGGTTTTGGGATTGACACATCAAATTATATTTCTTTACATAAACAAATGAGAAACAAAAGTTGCAAAAATATGTATGCCATTTACAATGACAATAAAATTACAAGAAAAGCCTAACAAAATTTGTGCAAGACAAGACTGGAGAAAACCAGCTAACTTTGTTGAAAGCTTTAAAAAATGATGTAACTAAAAAGAGATATCAGGTTCATGAATTGTAAGACTCATACTATAAATATTTCTTACTCAAACATATTTATAGATTCAATGACTTGTCAATAAAATTCCAAAAAGACTTTGTAAGTTGATTCTCATTCTTATACGGAATACACTAGACCAACATTTGCCAAAAACATTCCAAGAACACAATGTGCTTATGCGCACAAGTTGCTCTGCCAGGTGTCAAAACCGATTATTAAGCAAAGGGTAGTGTGTGATTGGCCAAAGGATAAAGAAATTGATCAGTGGAACAAAACAGAACACTTAAAAACAGATCCATCCATGAAATCTGGCGTCCATTGTCATTGCAAGTGTGCAGTAAAATGGGTCATTGAATTCAAAGTTATGTTCTGTGGCATTTTATGTCAGTAAATTGAGCATTCTGTCATTCATCTGAGGTGGTGCTTGCAGGGGAGCAGGGTACAGTAAGGCAGACTCATATCCTGAGTGTTAGTTCCAGCATGAATGAATCGCTGCCCCTCCGGGATCGAAGACACTGGATGTATTAGATTTTCCACGAGGTGACTGACTGTCCTCTTTGCACAATGTTATATATTGAGACCTCAAGTTTGGGCTCTGCTACTGACAGAGCTGAACATTCAAGAGCAGGAATGGGTAGCTGAGTCTTGGCATGAAGAAACCGAGGGTACCTGGCTTATTCATAACCACCACTTCTCTCATCATAACTACTCCATTTACGGGGCCACTGTGGAAGACAGGATCGAGTCTGCCTGCTATTTGCCCCTAAATGCGTCCTGTCTACTTAGCTGTTGAAGGCTTCCTTTACTGATACGTATTGATTATGCCTACACTCTTGGGTCTTCCCTCTATTTTCCTCCTCTTCATTTCCAATCTTTCAGTGTGGGTACTACTAGGCCCTTCTTAATCAGTAAAGCAAATCATTGCTACTGTCCAGAAATGCATGCATCTTCTTATCTTATTTTTCTCTCCCTAAAAAAACATGACCGAGTATGTCTACTGCCTGTGGCTCTACAAATTGATTTTCTTCTCATTGTTCTTAGAGGTCATTTCTGAGCAGGTCTGTAGTACAGCATCAGACCAATTCTGTCTTTGCCAACATGTTGAGCTAACCTACTTCTGGAGGAAGACTTTTATTTTCTTTTTGGTTCATTGTTAGGCGGCTTTAGAGAATGGCTAAGAAGGCTCTGCTTGTGGGTGGGACACCCATCACCACAAAAAATGTTGGCAATATGGATATCTGAGGCATCTGTTCTTGTAATTTTGAGGGCCATCTGGAAATGCTCAGGACAAATTCTGAATGTAAAACTCACATTGTATGATGGATTGTGACTGCACCTGTCCAACTTTGTAACTTGGTGAGTCTGACAATACTCAACTCATTAGGTAGTTCCAGTGGTTAGCACTCTCTGTCTGCTAGGGCTGGGTAGTGTGCCAGAAGTTGCTTTTCAAACACCAGACAGTGACTTGCTTCAGAAGTCTTGTGTTCTATGCAGTGACTCATTTACTGGGGATGACCAGAGGCTTTATATTAGTACATTATCCACCACAGATCCCTCTAGCCCCATTGGATCTGCCAGGTCATACAGTCTGGACCTGTGACAAAGTTCTCTCTCATTCTATGCACTTAAAACTGGCAGCCTCTGAGTCGCTTCATAAATGATCAGAGCACTTTGTGCAAAAATGGTTTATGCTACCACCAAAATACAGAGAAAACTACTAAGCCTGTGGCCTTGTTTTTCTTGGTAATAAAGAATGTATGGTTCAATAACTAACCCTTCTCCTTAGATAGAATACCACAGCATGCTCCAGATTAATGAAATCTTGTGAACAGTATGAAAGTGGCAGGTGCCTGAATTTTAATTTTGTAGAGTATGTAGTGCCCTCTGGTATGTTATGTACCTTTTCAGGGGATCAAGAATACTTGCCACTTTCTGCTCATCAGAGCATGTTAATATATGATTAACATGGTGGCCAAGCATGGTAGTTTTCAGAATGACAAGATGACCTAAGTCTTTATAGAATACGTTGTGACAAAGAACAGGAGAACTGACACAGCCTAGAGGAAAGACAGTACATGTGAACTGCTACTGTTCCCATGTAAAAACATATGGCTTCGTTCCCCTTTACCCATGAATTTTAACAATAATATACTGTATCAATTATAGTAACCATATCAATAATTGTATACCACAAATCCGTGATGATCTATTACATTAGCAGACACGCAGTGTGGAGGCTTCTCAGGGTACCTGACCACATATCATCCAGACGCAGCATCAGCTATAGTTATGAGTACGTTCACCAATATTCTAGATCTCCTCTCCATCTAGGCACAGAAAAGGATTCCATTTCCCTGCCCTTTTCGAAATGAGGCTAAGTGTATTTGACATGCTTTGACCAGTAAAATGGCAAAGTCACATGCATCACTTCTTGGTGGTAACTGTTGGCCAGCATGCTAGCATCTACATTTGCATCCCATTGCCATGGTGATTATCAAAGTGTTGATGTGTGTCTATTCCTGCCCCAAATAACCTGTGTTGGTCATGCCCATGTGAGCAAGAAGTAAAACTTTAGTTGTGTTAAACTACCGAGATTTTGGGGTCATGTACAACTTTAATATACACAGAGTCTAGCAAAATATGGCCCACTGCCTGTTTCGATCATACTATGTTGTTGAACCCTGGTATAACCTATGCTATCATGATAAAAAAAAAATGAACAAGAATACCTTAACTCTGAAATGCAGCCCCATACTGAGCATAAGTAGGAATAATTGTTTTCCTAAGCCACTCAATTTTGGCATGACTTATTATGCAGTATTATTGTGGCAGTACCTAATGGATACACTACGTGATTTAATTGTATAGTTTTCTTTTATTTATTTATTTTTATTTCTGGAGACAGAGTCTCGCTCTATCGCCCAGGCTGGAGTGCAGTGGCACGATCTCGGCTCACTGCAAGCTCCGCCTCCTGGGTTCACACCGTTCTCCTGCCTCAGAGCTGGACTACAGGTGCCCACCACCGCGTCCAGCTAATTATTTGTATTTTTAGTAGAGGCGGGGTTTCACCATGTTTGCCAGGATGGTCTCGATCTCCTGACCTTGTGATCTGCCCGCCTTGACCTCCCAAAGTGCTGGGATTACAGGCATAAGCCACCGTGCCTGGCCAATTCTATAGAGTTTTAACACATACAAACTTCAGGAAAAGTATTTGAAGTCACGGTGGCAGTCACCCTTTGTAAGTGGTGACTGGAGGAAACCCCAAGAGGGTGGTTGAGTTGCTGTGATGTTCTGGTTCTTGATTTATGTGGTAGATACACAGGAATATTCAGTTTCTGAAAGTTCATCAGGTTTAAACAACTTGATGAACTTCTGATTTTAGTTTTCCTTATGCCAGGACATTTTCCATATTTTCTTTGTGTATCAAGAAGACAGAGGAATAAACAATACCTATGTGTCTTTATATTGAATGTTTTATGAGGCATACCGTTAAGAGCGAGAGGCAATCATAGAATAGCCAGTATGAATAGTATGCCACCATTTGTATGAAATTCAAAAGGTGGATATGAATACATACATTCTGATACATAAAAAATACCTCTAGAATGATAAATTTAATTGCCTCTAGAGAGGATAACTGAAAAGTCAGAGTAGAAATTAAATAAACTTTTAATTGAGAAGCGCCCCTTTTAAAGACTGAATTTTTTACCATGTGTATATAACTGAAATTTTAAACACCAAAATTAGATTTATAATGTATATACTATACTATTAACTCTAACTTCCATTACATCTGTTTCTGATTGCTACTATTACTTAGATAACAGTGTGATAACATCCTTAATTTTGTTTCACTATTTAACATAGATTTCTGAAAATACGATCAGATCCAGAAATGGATGAGAGATTGCCTTGAAGATTAAGTGATTTAATCACAGGTATTTACATTTTATCTCTTACTATATCTTTTTGTTATAGGTGAAATTATGTTTCATATTCTTGGACAAAATTTACAAATTTTTAGGATGAGAACTTGTAAAACTAGAGTTCTTTGGATGATTTATGAAAATTTGATTTGTATTATTACATATATATTTTAATTCATATGTGGTCCAGGCTCAAAACATTGGGCTGAAACAATCTTCCTGCCTCAGTCTCCCAAGGTTATTTGGATAACAGGCATGTACCTCAGTACCCAGCTAAAATTCTTTATTGATTTTTTGCCTTGCTATTTAAAGGGCATTATTCTAAAAATTTATTTATTTTATATATTTAAGGTATACAATGTATTTTGATATATTCATAGTGAAATTATGGAAGTCAAATAACCCAATCCATCACCTTATGTAGTTACCTTTTGTGATAAGAGAACCTACAATCATAGCAAATTTTCAATATACAATATTATCAACTATAGTCTTCATGTTTTGGGTTGAATCTCTAGATTTATTCATTCTCACAACTGCAGATTTGTACCCTTTGACCTACATCTCATTTCCTTCCCCTCCTTCCCAGTATCCACAATTCTACTGTTTCTATTTATTCAGCTTGCTTTAGATTCCGCATACAAATGAGATCACACAGTACTTTTTCCCCCTATGTCTGGCTTACTTCACTTAGCATAATGTCCTCCAAGTTCGTCCGCATTGTGGCAAATGGCAGCATCTCCTCTTTTAAGGCTGAATACTATTTCATTGCATTTTTCTATGTGCAATCCTAAAGGGTGATTTTTAGGATGGAGCATATGTTTTATTATCCAGCCACTTCTTAGCCTGTATTAAGAATCACAGCACATAATCACACATACACACACACAGCTCTACAAATTTTTGGTGTACAGTGGTTTCATCTACCTTGAACTCTATGGTTAAGGGGCTTATTTTTCTCATAGGTCATTTGGCTTCCACAGTGGGCAGTGTGAATTAATCATTCCTTTTGTCTAAATATCTTCTTTGTTCCTTTATTTGTATAGAGAAGGAAGACTTGTGTCTTTTGTCATTTCCATTTCTAAGAGTTTCCTCTCCGTCCTGCCCACTGGTCTCCTATTTTCACAATTTCTCCTGGCAGAGAAAGACAGTCCAGTCATTTTAATAATCAATAGCAGACCACAAGTCTTCGTGCTTTTCCCAGTATTTTTCCAGGGAAGGAAGTTCTGCCATGTATGTGGTTACGTCCTAAGAGGTGTCATGCAATGACACAATCAAAATATATTTATAGCTATATCTATAAAACATCTAGACATAAAATATCTATATGCATACAATCAAAATATCTAGCATATGATTCACTGATTTTACTTCAAATATAAAAATTCTCCAGGTATTAATGCATTAGCATCATGGTCATTTTTGTTTAATCTCGATTAAAAATGATTGAAAAAGCCATTTGGATGAAGACACAACTCTTAGTTTTCCTTGTATCATGTTAGTAACTTGATATATTTTACTTCAAGTTTAAGAACTTGAATTAACCATTAAATAAAGTAACTATTAGTTATTTTTTCCCTACAACTATGAGCCTTTAATGGAAAAGATGACATTATCAATTCTCAAACATACTCAAACATGGAGAATGCACTGTCTCTTAAGCACCCTGGGTTGCAAGCACCACATGTATCACTTCTATTGTCATTCTGGACCTAGCGCAAGGACCACTGGGGAACACAGACTCTGGCTAGGCAGTTGCTTTCTAGGGCAACTCTATACTATTCAAGAAGAAAGCACGATTCCCACAGTTATCCCTGCCCCATCTCGTGTATCAGTTAGCATTAGGAGATATGTGTTAGATCTGTCCTTTAATACCAAGTTCACTGTTTCTTATTAAGTGGCTACCCACACATGGGTTTTTACCAAGATCATTAAACCATAAATTGAATTTTTGGCCGAGTCCTATCCCAGGATTGACAACCCACACTTCCCTGTTGATGACTCTTGAATGACTCCCATTACATTCATTACTAAAACAGAAAGGATGCCAGAAACAAGCTGTTATTAGCCAAAGCAGTCCTGGTTACACTTATTTGGAGGTAGTATTCCCCAGTAGATTATTTTTCTTTGGATTATTAACTCGAAGTTCTTGTTTAATGAGGACTAGAACAGCACTCTTTTCCAGCATCAGGAGACCTGGTACTAAATGCTTACCACTTTGGACCTCAGTTTTCTCACCTGCAAAATGAATTTAGATGGACCAATCTCCAAAAGCTCTTCATGCTCAAAAGTCTCTACAGAGTCTAATGGAAACCTATTATGTTGCTTGTATAACTTAGGCCCTTTGAAGTTCTGTTTTCTTGTCTTGTGGTCATGCATATTGATGTGTTATCCACATAGACTATACTCATGTCTGAACGCTTTTGCCAGTGTGATCTGTCAACTTGTCACTGCTTCCTAGACCTCAGCAGCTCTGCTGTAATTTCTGATCATGCTTGAGTGTCTTCTGGAAGCACCCTTTCCCTCCATCACTTCAATATCTGGAATGTGGCCTATATGCCCAAATTCCTAATCAACTTTTTGAAGCGTTAAGCCTTAGCTTATGATAACTGAGATATCTAACCTTTGAAAACATATTCCCCAGGTAGATACTACTCTCTTCTCTTTAAATCTAATTTAGTACCCATGAAACGTGATCCATTTGATGGAACCATCTGTTTTTTTTCCTCTGCCAAAGACACTCTGCACATTTTGGCAGCTTCCCTAAGTGTACTCAATAACTCATGCCAAATACAGTTGGAATGCACCATGAATCCCAACTCTGAAAACAACTGAACCAAGCAGTGTTCATCTTAAACTGACTGATGTGTGGTGAGTCAAGCAACACTGGCTTATATACCTTAAGGTGAGTTGGGGAAGGGAGACTAAGTTAACGTGATAACTTCTACCCTGTAAACTGGGGACAGTGATTTGGATTCATAGGATAGTGACAATGTGGGGATTTTTCTTCCCTGAAATCTACTCCCCAGTTTTGGGATTACAATCTCTATTCAGATAAATACCACTGTGACAATCCCTTTTATACACATGACCCTGTGTATGTCTATACCCAGTTGATTGGTTCAGAAGCAACATCTAAGTATGAAGGAAGCTACATTTAGGACTCAGATTTCCAACATGGTATTTCTTAAGTCACTGTAGCTATACGAGCAACAGCTTGGGTGTTATAGGTCATGAGTCTTCCCACATAGACCAGAAAAAGAAAGACTGCATGTCTTCAATGAGAGAAGAGGCAGGGCGAGAGGGAGGATATGAGGAAGAAAAAAAAAGAGTAGAAATGCTCAGATGAAGACAGAGTTCTGTTATTATTTGTGCACTTGTGTCTGTTTTTCCCAGAGCCCAGTCATATTTTGTTTCTTAGATTCTAAGAGGTAGAGCATTTAAAAAATAAATTCTTTTTGCTTAAGCAAGTTATGCTATTTGCAAGCTAAATTTTGACTTATACATACAAGGGAAGAAAGTAAGATTTAATATCTTTCCGATCAATACAAGACTTGGCTTGTATTGGTTAATTTCATTACTTGATTAAAGAATCTAGACTAAAGTTTGAACCATTTGGAGGTTTGATCTCATTTTAGAATCATTTACTCCACAGATGGTAGCTTTTACAGTTTATCTGTCACAGTGTCCATGCTTTCTGTATGTCCAGATTCTGAAGGGTTAATCATATAAAATATTTATACCCTTAAACTAGACTTAACATTTCATTAGATAAGATATTAGGATGCTATAGTTTTTTTCTGCTTTGATACTAAACTTTAAGAGATGCTTTATAAGACTATCATAGTTCTCATTTGTATAACAGAAAAGCCAAACACAAAATATAGAAGCACAAAGCATGTATTGAGAAGTAAGCTTAAAATAAAGCTTGGTGATTTTGAATGTCTGTATTCAATTTGTTCAGACTGTGGTGAAGAATAACAATCAAAGAGGCAGGTATCATTCCTAATTTTTATCAAAAATTCACATCCTATCAGCGATAACATTTTTTAAAACTTTATAAATATCTCTTTAAAAAGTTAAATGAAATATTCAGTGTCTTTGTGTGTCTAGAGAAAGTAAACTTCAAACTAGATGCAAATGTCTTACCTTTTTTTTTTAAATTAACTCTTGAGAGTGATTTTTAAAACATTGGTTTTATGTATGCTTTAGGAAACCTGTTATTATATTTTTCTTCTGGTGTTTGATTGAATTTGCTTTGCTTTACGTTGTGGAGTCATTTTAGGGAGACCTTTTCCAAACCCAGGATCCCATTCACTGAGTAGGAAATGAAGAGTCCTCATCTTTTTAGATGGAGTTCTTTGTTAGAATCCTGGCTTCGGAAGTTGCTGTTTTTCATAGGGCATATCCTTTAACCTCTCTGAGTCCTGCTTTGCTCATCTCTAGTATGATAATAAAGTCTGACTTAAGAGGTGATTGCAGAATTAAAGACATAGTAGACATATAGCAGTAAAGAAATAAATAGTTGCCATTGTTGTTCACGCCAGTGTCCTCAGCCAAAATAGAAATTCTATTTGGCTCCCATAAAAGTTTTCATGAATGAATTGGCTTATTCTATTCTTGACAACTCAGACCATTACTCCCTCTGCAAATGGAAGAGGGCAGAAAGACGAGGACTCTGCTTACTGCTGTGATGCTGAAGAAGGTTCAACCAAAGAAGTTTCACATCTTTTGTTCTCTCCGCTAAAAACCAGGTATTGGGTGGTTTTCTTTTAACAACATTCTTTGTCAGCTGGGTTTAATTCCCCAGTTTATTATGTGTATTTGACGTTATTTCACCACACAGATATTAATAAAGAAGGAAATAATATAGAAGTAGTTACCTTCCTTCTCCCCAAAGAATAAAAGGCATAAAACCATCATATTTTCATTTGGTCAGACAATCAGAAAGTAGACAAATACATATGCAAAAAGATTTTTCTATTTTTTCTTACAGAAAGAAGAGCCATGTTTTTTTTTTTTTTTAAAAAGTATGTTTCAAATTGATGAATGAAAACAGCCTTTGAATGATGGATTAGAAAATGTATTTGTTGCATAAAAAATACCTCACGGTAGAAAATAAATGTTCTCAATATCAAGGTTTTCAATTATTATCAAATAAACCATTTGAGTTATGTCTTTTACTATTAAAGTCAAGGAAAGCATTGGTGTCCCATTTGCTGTGATTCATAGTAAGTTTAGCAGATTCACGATGGCTGGGATTATTCAAATTTGTAATTGAACATTCGCAATTCTCTAAATACAGTTTCTATTTCTTATCATATGAATCAATGCAAACAAACCTCCATGATGTTTAAGGGCTTAAATATTCAAAGTGTTCATTCTGAATGTTTTAGTTTTACTATCCCTTGGAGCGTCAACCTTTATTTTGCTTACTAAGAGTATACTAGTGTAGGTGAGTTACTGGTAGGGACACAGCAAGCACTCATAACTCTTAAATTTATTTTTATATTAGAAATATGTATTTTGGCTTTCATATTTGAAAATGTGTGTCTTCTCTTTATATAGCATATCGATTGGTTCAATTATAATTACTACTTGCCTATTTCAGTAAGTTCTAACCAGAAGGATGCACAAAAGTTAGATGCAACCAAAGGAGGAGAAGTATGAATGGGTTTGCATATCATTTCTCAAGCAATATGCACCAGTGACAAAACACCATGAAACTTTACTTTTTTCCAATCATTTACTGTTGCAGCTTTTATATCAGGTGCATTATTTATTTAATTTATAAAATTCAACTCAACCAAGTCACATGATGGTAGAATTCATAAAACCACTCATTTCAGCCTGGCATGGTGGCTCACGCCTGTAATCCCAGCACTTTGGGAGGCCGAGGCGAGCAGATCATGAGGTTAGGAGATTGAGACCATCCTGGCTAACATGGTGAAACCCTGTCTTTACTAAAAATTCAAAAAATAATTAGCTGGGCATGGTGGCCTGCACCTGTAGTCCCAGGTACTTGGGAGGCTAAGGCAGGAGAATGGCATGAACCTGGGAGGCAGAGCTTATAGTGAGCTGAGATCGTGCCACTGCACTCCAGTCTGGGTGACAGAGATTCCGTCTCAAGAAACAAAACAAACAACACACACACACACACACACACACACACAACAACAAAAACCACTCATTTCGTCCTTACATACCCTACTAGCTATTTCCCCAATTCATTACACATTTTTTTTTCTTTCTGGTTTTACGTGTACAATTTTAAGTCATGGTTCTTTGTTGTCGTTGTTGTTGTTGTTGTTGTTTTTGAACCTACTCTTCCTCCACAATCTAAAGAGCTTGTGGATATCAACGGGCTGAATGAAACCTTACCAGGAGTTGACTTATCTGCTATGAGTAATTCAACAATGTGTTATTAAGACAACGTGGAGGCATAAAAAGGCAAAACATTTTTCTTTCCAACTTTTATTTTAGGTTCAAAGGCTACATGTGTGGGTTTGTTACATGGTTAAATTTCATGTTTTGGGGGTTTGGTGTACAACAATTTTGTCTGCCAGGTAAATAGCATAATACCTGATAGGTAGTTTTTCAATCTTTACTTTTCTCCTACCCTCCACCCTCAAGTAGGTCTGGTATCTATTGTTGTTCTTTTTGTCCATGTGCATTCCATGTTTATGTCCCACTTGTAAGTGAGAACATGCAGAATTTGGTTTTCTGTTGCTGTGTTAATTTGCTTAGGATAATGGTTTCCAGCTGCATCCATATTGCTGCAAAAAACATGATTCTGTCCTTTTTCATGGCTATGTAGTATTCCATGGTGTATATGTACCACATTTTCTTTATCCAGTTCACTGATGTGCATGTAGACTGATTCCATGTCTTTGAGATTGTGAATAACACCACAAAGAACACACACATGGCATGTGTCTTTATGGTAGAATGACTTATAGTCTTTTGGGTATATACCCAGTAATGGGATTCTAAGTCAAGTGGTACTTCTACCTTGAGTTCTTTGAGAAATCTCCAGACTGCTTTCCACACTGGCTGAATTAACTTACATTCCCACCAGCAGTGTGTAAATGTTCTCTTTTCTCTGCAACCTGTCCAGCATCTTTCATTTTTTTGAGTTTTTACTAACAGCCATTCTGACTAGTGCAAGATGGTATCTCATTGTGGTTTTGATATGCCTTTCCATAATTATTAGTAATATTCAGTGGGAAAGACAATTTTTGTTATGAAAGCTTTGCAAATGCATATTCTCATGACCTTTTTTTTATCCTTTGCCCCATTGCATAGAGGTTGGAGCATTTGAAAAATATCAAAAAAACAGCAGAGACAAGTTTAGGTGGTTTCCAGGGGAGAGGCACTGAAAGTGATTGATTCCTATCAAAAGCACAAGGACAGGGTAAGTGATTCTTTCTAGTAAATGACAGTAGAGATACAGCTGAACTGTGAGAATGTAATAATGGTTATGGCAAGGAAGGCTGATGAGTTCTAGGAAAAGCACATTGCTTGTGACCAGAGCAGTGGTTCTTGACTTTTACAGGTCTGATATCAGGCCATCACCATATCAAAGAATCTAGATACCACCACGGTAGAAGCCAAATTTTTACTTTTTATCTTTATGATTAGCCACAAAATACCTATTTATGTGTTTTTTGTCAACGCTCAATAACGGCAACATAAGCTCTGTCATACCTAGTTTATGTAAGTGTACTATCAGCAGGTCATGCTCCGCAATTACAGCATCACTGTCAAGGGACACACTGGGTCCTAAGTACTGATGTCCTAAATTCCACTTTGCTAAGGCCAACTGATCGAACAGCAAGCAAATACGAGAAAGGAGATTGAAACTGAATCACAAGAAATGTGCGTTCTATGTGCGAAAGTGGGATCCATTACAATCCGATGCACTGCACCAAAAGCATAGTGTGAAAGATTAGATAATCTAGGATTTCCTAACTAGAGATCATTGTCTTCTCATCAGCAGTTCAAGTACAAAGAGACAGAGAGAGACAAAGCAGGGACATTGGTAGCAATAAAATAGCAGTGACTAACATCAACTATTACAGCAGGAAGCCCTAGGCATTGGGAAGCTGGCACAGAGGTTCTGGGTATATCCTACAGTCAGTACCTTCCTGGAAACCCTCTGGGAAGAAAACAGCTGATGGGATCAGGGAAGGTGGGACCCTACCAGACTGGATCAAGGACAAAAACCATCTCCTTCACTCAGAGTGACAGATTTTATCAACCGTCAGAATGCATAACAGGTAGTTCAAAGAGATTCATTTCCATGAATTTCCTTTGAGTCCAAATGCACTTTTTAGTAAGATAATGCATGCCTCCACTGCATTATTTTTTTCTTGTCTATGTTTGCCAAGTAATGCCATAAAGATCTCCATTTATGAGTTTAAACATAAAGAACTGAACTCAGATGAATTCTGCTGGTCACATGGTGATGATCTAAGAACTTGGCAGGAATTGCTGTGATCGGATCCTCAGGCTGCTAGTCATAGACACCTGTTATCACTGGAAAAAGGACTTTTCAGTCACAGCCCTTAATGTTTCCTGTCTTATGCTGGCAGAGACACCTGCACACAGAAGCTTTGTTAGTCCAATTTTGGGTTTTTTTTGCACAAATTTGTTATTTTGTGGAAGATTCCCGGTAAACACACACATGTGAGTGCACACACAAGAACTTGTCTACATCACTACTCATGGGAAACATTTATTTTCTCTTCATTTCTGCTCCTCTTCAGAGAAAAACATTCATGCAGGATAAGGTACCATTGCTTGTCAATCTCTTTCTAAATTTGGAATCAGTCCAGAAAACCCAGGAGGAAGCTCAACTCAGCCACAGTTAATCTTCAGAAAATCCATCCCACGTGACTCCCCCTCACCCCCCCCCCATCAGTGCTGATCTTTTCATGTATTCTTTATAAGGAATCCATTGAACTTTAATTAATATGAAAAATTCAGGTTTTCATCTGATTTAAATGTGACTGACATCACGCTGCTGCTAAAAGTGGAACAAAGTACACGCATGGTGAAAATAAAACTTAAAACCTGGTGCCTATTTTTTCACCGCCAAATCATCTCTAGCACTTTCAAGAGGCAGGAGAGAAATGTACCCAGAGCATTTTCTAGGAGTCTTCATGTCCATATGTACGAACAGGGACATGCTTGAAAAAAGTCTGTACACAGGCAGGAACGCGATTCGCTCTGTCACATCAATCAGCAATCTTTAGCTCTAAACGTTCCAGTTAAAAAGGACTGGAGTGACACAGTTAAAGGTATAGATTCCAAAAGGGTTAACGTGGTAGTAAGGAGTAAGAATTCTTTTGAAAGGAAAACACACACTCATCTGCCATTTGTACACACGCACCATCTCTAGCATTCAGTGGATTGTTCAAAACAGGCACAAATGTGCTCCTGGAAGGCGTTAGGGTTCTGCTTGCTACAGATCAGGCTGCTCTCATGTTGATGGATTCTACTTATCCATAGGTGAAGTAGAGGATGTGTGTCCTGATGTTGAGACAGCTTTGTTACAAGAACTATCATTCTATCTTCTCCATAGAACCTAGTCTACTATCATAGCAACACATGAAAGCCTAAGAAGTGACTACGAGAGCACAATTAACACATTTTTGAAACATACAATACGTTGTTAACTGTAGCTGAGTTGATAAACATCCTAAATCAGCTGACTTCATCAATACCCATTCTATGCAAGAAAACGTGTTCTCTGTAAATATGTGCAAGTGTTATATATCAATATAAATAACACATTTCTCACTGCAATAAAATATATCAATCATTGAGCTTTATCTTTTTCTGAGATAGGGTCTTGCTCTGTCACCCAGGCGGGAGCTGTGTTCGACTATAGCTCACTGCAGCCTCAAACTCCTGGGCTCAAGTAATCCTCTTGAGTAGCTCGGGCTAAAGGTGTGGGCCACCACGCCAGGCTCTTTTTTTTTTTTTTTTTTTTTTCCATACAGTCAAGGTCTCACTGTGTTGCCCTTGCTGGTCTTGAACTCCTGGGCACAAACAATCCTCTCACCTAAGCCTCTCAAAGCACTGGGATTCCAGGTGTGAGTCACTGTGCTAGGCCCCTGATAAAACTTTACAGTTCTTGGTTAAAAAAAAAAATCCTTCTCCACCATGATGGTGTATGTGGTTGGCTTTCCTCTTCAATGTTCTCAGAAGACTTTCAGGATCCAGTAATTCCAGGCCAAGAATCAAGCAGCACCCATTCTCCAGGAGATTAGAATACGAACTTGTTGTAAAGTCAGGTACAGTTCCACAAGCAGACGCTGGAGAAGAGCCAAGTTGGGCCTGTGAGGTCTTGCATGTGAAATGGCTCATATATTCATGGCGGCCATTCACAAAGTCCTTAGCATCTTACCATATCAAACCGAAAGTCAGCACGATCTGGATAGTTGGACAGGTTTTATTGATAAAATAATGACATTTTTCTTTGTATTTATACTTCTCTAGTAGGTTCGTTCAGTAATAAATATGTGAGCTCTTAGGCTTGGGAAAAAAAAGATTTTAAATTAGGACTTTGTTGTAACTCTGCATATTGGCCTTGATCAAATCACTCTGTCCATTTAGCACCACTTCCCACTGTTACGTATGGGGAGAACGTGGGTCATCTCTTACCATACACATGTGAGTAAAGCTAATGTGAATTTTTGGAAAGTCATTTAAATTAAATTCTGAAAGGGTTAATCTCATTAAATGATTCCGAAATTCTGGCAAGCATGTTTAAAACATGAAGCATCTCAACTTCTTTTCAGTTCTGTACAAATGTTTTCCTCTTCTCTTTAACCTGTAACCTCTGATAAGTATACAAGCTACCCTTTTCCAAACATGTACACACAGGTACACACAGATATTGGAGACTTTAAAAAATTATAGTATAAATAAGCAGCGTTGAGATAGTTTTATTTTAATGTGATAGTGTTTCAAAGAATATGTATCCGAAGATGAGAACCACAGGTTGGAGTTGAGTCAATGCTCATCTTAGTTGTTGAGTAGCTAGGGTCTCGAATTAAATAGATACGGAGTGCCTCTGCCATTTTCTGATGAGTTTTGTTAATGTTTTGGTAAATTCAGTGGGCATTTAAGTATGATTGTCTTAACCTGGTATTTCTACCAAAGCTTTCAAAACCTACAGGAATATGACTATAGTTTGGGAGGCTGGGGTTGGTAAACAACTTTCTGTGAGTTTCTGGTATTTCTGTGCATCTTGCAGGTAGAGGCACTATCAGCCTTTAGTCTAGATTCTCTAGTCAAGGATGTGTGTTTGGCAAACAGTCTTGGCAAATAGAGATGGTTGCTGTCTACCTCTAGAGCAAAGGGCAGACATGCTTGCTGTCCAGTGTAATGAAGTTAGCATCTCTCTCTGGGGTCATGCATATTTATTGCTAATTATAGAAGATCTCTGTTTTCTAAACTCAGGCTTCTTTTCCTAAAATCCAGTGAACTGTATGTGGTTATTCCCTGGCTCTCTGTTGCCCTGTGGGAACTAGGGCTTGAGGACCTGGCACAAGAAATGCTGATGCTCTGACTCTGCTCTTACCATGGGTAATAAGTTGTGCTTTTTCTCTGACCCAGGAGTCTGTGTCATTAGCTAGAGCATCCACGAAACTGTCAGGCTAACTTGTGCACTTGCTAGTAGGGTAAAATCTCATATTCTTTACTGTTCTTGACAGGTAAGTGTGTGGCCCAGTAGGAATGATGATTTCCTACTTGTTACAATACCATTTTTAATGGATATTACAGATCAGAAATATTTTCTTTGGACGGATACAGTAAGCCAATAGTATGCACCAGAGATTAGGAAATTGCCCTCTGTGCACTGAATCTGGCCTGGTCCCTACAAACTTTGTTTTTACAAAAACAAAGTTTTATTTGAACAGAGCCACGTACATCATTGATACACTGGCTATGGCTACTTTCACGTTACAACAGTAGAGTGGAGGAAATCCTGTGGCCCTTACAGCCAGAAATATTTATTACCTGGCTCTTTAGAGAGAATGCTTGCCAACGTTTATTAGAGATCAGAGGCAGCAATAAAAAATTCAAGCCATCACGAGCTGCCTTAGGAATATATTAGGTAGAAATGAAAGTAAAATAACCATTGCATGACAGGGTAAGAGTTTAACAAAATCAGCAAGAAAAAAACAAACAGTCTTATTGAAAAGTGGACTAAGGACAAACAATTCTCAAAAGAAGATATACAAATGGCCAAGAAACAAACAAAAACATGCTCAACATCACTAATGATCAGGGAAATGCAAATCAAAACCACAATGTAATACCACCTTACTCCTGCAAGAATGGCCATAATCAAAAAATCAAAAAACAATCGAAGTTGGCATAGATGCAGTGAACACGGAACACTTTCTACACTGCTGGTGGTTATACGATAGAATACTACTCAGCCATAAAAAGGAATGGATTAATGGCATTCACAGCAACCTGGATGAGATTGGAGACTATTATTCTAAGTCAAGTAACCCAGTAATGGAAAACCAAACATCGCATGCTCTCACTCATAAGCAGGAGCTAAGCTATGAAGATGCAAAGGCATAAGAATGACACAATGGACTTTGGGGACTCAAGGAAAAGAGTAGGAAGGGGGAGAGAGATAAAAGAATACAAACTAGGTGCAGTGTACACTGCTCGGGTGATGGGTGCACCAAAATCTCACAAATCACCACTAAAGAACTTATTCATGTAACCAAAGACCACCTGTTCCCCAATAATCTAAGGAAATAAATTTAAAAAACGAGTAGGAGTTTAACAGCAAAGTACAGATAAACATATTGACTATATGTACTACATTTCTACAGTGTGTTCAACAAATATTTGTTGAACTACAGTTGCCTATTCAGATCTTGCCAGATTCAGCTCATCTCTCTCAAAGAAGCTGACTCTAATTCTGTAGTAATTTTTTCTCCTCGGAGCTTCCATAGCACCTTATCTGAACATCTTTTATAACCAATGTTCTACTTTACATTGCAGTGTTTATGTACATTGATCTCTCCTGCTAGACTTAAGGTAAAATGTATAACTGTAAATGGATTCATAAACTTATTTCCATAATCCAACTTTCAGGATAATGATCAACTTTTAGAAAATTTAGAAATTAATTTGAGCCACTTTTTTTAACAGTAGGAATCATTAAAATTGGATTTTTATAAGATTAAAATAGCAAATTATGCCCATACATTGAAACATTAAATGTGCTCTAATACATTGTCTTTGTAGAATATTTCTCTTTTTAATTATATTTCTTAAAGTCTAATTGCATTTCCTTAGCTGATTTCAATTTAATAAAGGAGGAATGTAACAGAATGGAATTATACCTATTGGCAAGGGAAAAGATACATACAAATCGATTCTTCTTGAGAAGGTGGTGATGGAGAAGATACAAAAAAAGATATCACTAACTCTCGGGCTGGGCATGGTGGCTTATGCCTGTAATTGCAGCACTTTGGGAGGCCAAAGCAGGTGGATCACAAAGTCAGGAGATCAAAACCATCCTGGCCAACATGGTGAAACCCCATCTCTACTAAAAATACAAAAATTAGCTGGGCGTAGTGGCAGGTGCTGAAATCCCAGCTACTCGGGAGGCTGAGACAGGAGAATCGCTTGAACCCGGGTGGCAGAGGTTGCAGTGAGCTGAGATCGTGCCACTGTACTCCAGCCTGGCAACAGAGTGAGACTCCATCTCAAAAAAAAAAAAAAAAAAAAAAGGAATAAGGAGAGGCAAACCTTGCTCTCACTGTTTAAGATGTGTTAATAATTTTTCAGGCAAACCTTATTATTGCATGATGCCCTCAAATTAATCTCACTCTAAAGTAATCATGACATATCCCAGCTGCTGGTCCAGAGCTCTGGGGCTTCAAACAAAGGCTGGAACCTCTTCACAGAGGCCAGCAGCTTGGAGGAAGACAAAAGGCACGGTGGGAGGAGAGTTCTCAGTAACTGACATACACTCTGGTTTTATCTTTTCATTTTCCATCATTTAGTTTCACTCTGTCCTTAAAACTAACAAAAGTTAAACTTTCACAGCCAACAGGATAGAAAAGTGCAAAAGTTTCTGTGAACAAAGAATGATATGAAGTAAGGTAGAAATTCAAGAATATTAAAGATGTCAGCCTCTCATATGGGACAGAAATTAGAGAGTTTAAGGGCAAGTGAACTTGTCAGGTCTCATGTGTTTGTACAAACACAGAGCTAAGAACAATCAGATGCTAGAAGAGATAATACTGAATTACTGTTGATATCCTAAGGCCAAAACTTGGCTTACCGCTCTGGCAGTCAAAGACTAGTATCACCTTCATGTCAAATGAACTACAAAAGCGGAGGGAACACGTTTTCACATTTGGTTTTCATATCCTATGGAGACAAGTTTTGTTTTTGAGTTTTTGGTTAATTCTTACCAGCCTCCAAATTCTAAGAGAGTAAAACTATTTTTAAGGGAAAAGCAAAGGGGATGTGCTTATTTTACAAGGCTTCTAGCATGTTAGGATTAAGCAACGTGGTGTTGAGAAAGAAGCGATTGTATTTATGTTTGACAACTCTACTAACCTGTCAGTTACTTAAAGTTCGAAACTATTTACTTTTGCACACATCCCCCAACAAATTTACCTGTAATCATTACTCATATATCACAGGAGCTGATGAAATGCATATGTATTGAGTGGGTAGCATTGATTAATATGGCTATAGTGTTCATAAACCTATGGGCAAAATAAAAGTTATTCTAATTTTTTCTATCTACTTTCATATATAAAGGCCAGACAGACTCAATTGTGGTTTTTGTTTGTTTTTTGCTTGCATGTAGTGTGCGTGAACCAGTATGAAGTCAGTACCAGGCCAGTAAATGGATATCAGCTCAGATTGTAAAACTGTCATTGGACTGATGTTCAGTTCTGTTTGAAAACTAACTGTAGAGCCATCAATTTTGTAAGGAAGTTGGCAATTCTCTGTTAATCAAACTAACCATATCCCAAATTGAAATATTACCTTCCTCCTGAAACTGGTACCTATTTCAGCAACATCCTCCCAGTTTCCATGACTTTAAATCTGTGAGTTGTCTTTGACACCTGCCTCTCTTCACTGTTCCTACCTATTCCATTCTGAATCCTGTAACTTTTACCTTTAATAAGGTTTTTGAATACATTACAGGTTGATTATTCCCAGTTCAAAACTGTCATGTGAAATTCTCCAAAATCTGAACCCTTTCTGAGCACTGACATGACACTCAAAATATTAATTGGAACATTTTGTATTTTGGATATCAGATTCTGGGTTTGGGATGTTCAATGGATGAGAAAGTATAATGCAAATATTCCAAGAATCCTAAAACTTCTGGTCTTAAACATTTTAGGTAAGAAATTCTCAACCTGTGTCTCAACTTCATTTCCCCTATCACCATTTCTGATTTAGACCATCATTAATTCTGCTTTGAGTCATTGTAATGAATTCCACTTGGCCTTTAGTCTAGACTCTTCCCTCTCCAATCTAATGAACAGTTCTTCCAGGCAGATCTTTTATACATGCTCCTTGTACAAAATGATTTAATGACTCCCTACTGCCTAGTAAATAAACTCCATTCTTCATATATTTTAAAGAAAGGCTCTCTAAACCTTAGCCTTATCTAGTCAGCTTTATGTAGTAATGAGCTCAGTGATTATAATCAAGACCCCTCACTTCCCGGAGTCCCTTTTTCTCATTTTCAAAATGCAGAGGTTAAAATTATTTCCTTTGTTTACTATTTGATGATTTTATACCTTAATTGTTTTTAGGGTAAAATGTGTATTACATATTAACCTGCATTTCTTGTCTTCTTTTTTTTTTTTTTTAAATTTATTTATTATTATTAAACTTCAAGTTGTAGGGTACATGTGCACAACGTGCAGGTTTGCTACATATGTATACTTGTGCCATGTTGGTGTGCTGCACCCATCAACTTGTCTTCTTATCTTGTAGATCAGAATATGATCTACAGCAGAGGATTTCTCAGCATTTTGGGGATGTAGAGTCTTTTTGAACGTTTGGTGAAAGCTGGGGACTTTCCCCACAGAAAAATTCCATACAGAATTTATGGGGGTAGCTGTGCAGACTGTGAGGACCTGTGGAATTACTCAACACTTTCCTGAATTAGCCTCTTTTCACCCCATTCTATGTATCTACAATTTCCCAATATACCCCAGGTAACAGTTGAAACCTAATTCAAATGCAATATCCTGAGTCCTATTTAGTTTCACTTATTAGATATGAATGACTTATCCTCTAAAACCTATAGCATTATTTTGTGTGCCTTTCTCTCAATACCTATGGCATTCTGACTCATATGTCATTCTTCGTGTGTTTCCCTCTAATTGCATCTGTGTTGCAAGAGGCTTGCAAGCAGGGCCAGTGTCTCCCCTTTTTGCTTACCCTATACTCTTTACACCACCCCATCACCCTGATGTCAACCTTGAGCATTAAAGATATTCCATGAGCATCTATTAAATCAATAAATGAAGGGCCAGAGGAACACTTTTAAAAACTAACTTTATATTGACTTATGTATTTAAATTTAATTATATATTCATTTGTATTTAGAAAAATGACACAATGCTACTATTATTACCTCCAACTTGTTAAAATATCCTAATAATAAAGAACTGGAAATAAAAAGTGAAGATGGGCTGTCTGGAAGTGGATCAGCTATGGAATTTCATGGAACATTTCTGAGAAAGGCTAGATTTTTGTCCAGATTCTGTGGCAAAATAGTGTTACTGCCTATGATGAGGTCAACTTTCACAAACATGCTCTGTGTTACATGTTGCACATTACATTCACAATTCAAAATGGTTAACTTTGGAAACTTTTTTCTAACCTTGGGGAAAATAAAACTTGTATCCTTGTGTCCTCTATTCTTCAAAGTGGTACCTTAAGGATCAGGATCAGAAAGAGTTCATCGAGTATTTTGCAAAAGCATCATTTGCTTTCCAAAGTGGTGTTCTTGGTTTGTATTGAGGACTAAGCAAATAACCTTTTTTTGCCACAGAATCTGGACAAAAATATAGCCTTTCCCAGAAATGTTCCATGAAATTCTATAGCTGATCCATTTCCAGATAGCCCATCTTCACTTTCTATTTCCAGTTCTTTATTATTAGGATATTTTAACAAGTTGGAGGTAATAATAGTGGCATTGTGTCATTCTTCTAAATACAAATGAATATATAATTAAATTTAAATATGTAAGTAAAGGTAAAGTTAGTTTTTAACGCTTTCATGCTCTGCATTTCTTCCAAGGAAAATAGCTGCAACTCATTCCCTACTATTATGTTACACTCTTATCCCCACTAGTCAAGGATTTACGTTTTTAAATTAAATGACAGTAATTACTCTGATTTCCTGTTGGTCTTGAGATCAACATTTTCCCAGGCAATTGGATCCATCCCAGCTTACAGAGACTCTATCCTGAGCTCTTCTATATTAGCTTGTTCATGTCTGTGACTATGCACATTGAATGTCCCCTCCTAAGGAGGAATCTTAGGCAAAATCCCCAATCTTACATGGCTTTTAGCAGAAAGTTTTGCACTTGTTCCATGGTTTATGCAGTGATCTCAGATCTATTCACTCCTTCAATACATTCTTTAGACACATCTATTAGAAATTTCTGAAAAATCTATTTTGTACTAAATTAACCTGGTAGAATAACCTAAACTTTTTTTTTTTTTTTGTCTCTTTAACTAGGAATGGGGTAGGAATGGAAGTGATATGCTTTGGATCTGTGTTCCCCACCCAAACCTGTTAAATCATAATCCCCAGTGTTGGGGGTGGGGCCTGGTAGAGGTAATGAGTTCATGCTAGTGGTCTTTCACGAATGAATGGCTTAGCACCACCATCCCCTTGGTGCTGTTTTTCATGATGGCAAGTTCTCACAAGATCTGGTTGTTTAAAAATGTGTAGCACCAACCGGGCACAGTAGCTGGGAGGCCAAGGTGGGCAGATCGCCCGAGGTCAGGAGTTCGAGACCAGCCTGGCCAACATGGTGAAACCCCGTCTCTAGTAAAAATACGAAAATGAGCCGGGCATGGTGGCACAAACCTGGAGTCCTAGCTACTCAGGAGGCTGCGGCAGGAGAATGGTGTAAACCTGGGAGGTGGAGCTTGCAGTGAGCCGATATCTGGCCACTGCACTCCAGCCTGGGTGACAGAGCAAGACTCCATCTCAAAAAAAAAAAAAAAAAAAAAAAAAAAAAAAAAAAATATATATATACACACACACACACACACACACACACACACACACACACATGCAGCACCTCCTGTCTTGCTCTCTCTTACTCCTGTTCCTGCCAAGTAAGAAGCTCACTCCCCTTTGCCTTCTGCCTTATTGGAAGCTCCCCAAAGCCTCCCCAGAAGATACCACTGTGTTTTCTTTATAGCCTACAGAAGGGTGAGCCAATTAAGCCTTTAAAAATAACTAAATAAATAAATTACCTAGTCTCCAGTATTTCTTTACAGCAACATGAGAATGGACTGATACAGGAGGTAAGCCGTATGTGGCACAAAAACAACCTCATCCGAGCTCATGCTTGCAAGTGAAGGATGAGGACGACATGGATAGTCACATGATGGTTCATTTCAAGGTAAGACGGGCCCAGAAAAGAATCAGTATTCCTTAAAACAACACTATTGTGGTTTTTGTTTTCAGAAGCTGGAGTCATCCTAACAAAAGTGATCGTCTTTCCCCAAGTGAGACCAGGCTGTGCTATCTGGGGAAAAGCATCGCTGGCCTTGCTGAGGTGCACCGACGCCTCAGCTCAGCTAAGGACTTAACCAGTACAGGCCTGGCTGCAGCGGAACCTGAGCTGGATATGGAATGCAAAAGGGAGCCCCTGAACTCTGAAACACAGGCCTGAGGGGTGGAGGGAGGCAGAGTCTTGCAGAAGAGGAGGAACATTTATAAACACTCTTCTTTGGATCTAGAAAGGGAACACCTTTCATAGAATGCCTAACTCTACATGGTCCCTTTCTGATGCTTAGGAATAAATAAGCTAAATACAAGTTTAGTTAGCTAGGAAATATAACTCTCTATATATCCATTAAGATTATATAAAGTATATATGTCTTACCCTGTATATTTTCAAAACACAGTCAAGTATACCTAATTTACTTATTTGTTGAGACAGGGTCTCACTTTGTTGCCCAGGCTAGAGTGCAGTGGTGTAATCCTAGCTCACTGAGATCATGAACTCCTGGGCTGAAGTGATCCTCCTGCCTTAGCCTCCTGAGTGGCTGGGACTCCAGTCACACACAACCCTACCAAACTATTTTATTTTTTTAACTTTTTGTGGAGCTGGGGACTTGCTATCTTGCCCAGGCTGCTCTCGAACTCCTGGGCTCCTTCACTGTTGCATAGAAAACTATGTCTGTCTATTGAATGTTTTGTGTTCGGTGAGCAAGACTGGAACAGTGGGATATTTTTGGGTAAAGGAGGGTGGCATTTCTTTTCTTGGTCATCTTGCATGGTTCTCACAGAAAGGAAAATCCACTGCCCCTACTCCTAGAGAATGAAAAATTACGAGTGGAGTCACTACAGATGATGGCAGTGGTCAACAAGCCTCCATCCCCCCAGTTGAGGACTATGAAACCAAGTTACCTGGCAGAAAAGAGGGCTTCCCAAGTCCGTGTTACACTGGCAGCTTTGAGGAATGATGTAAGGAGGCTTTTCAGACAGGAGGAACTATCCTTAGTAAAACTGTCTACAGAGAGCCCATTACTTCTTTTACACAACTCACGACTTCCTACAATAGGTATCAGTGCTCCTAAGCAACCTTTCTTCAGGAGAATTTAGTTATGAGGGTTCATGAAAGGAATGAATATTCAGACTTTCTAATGAGGCTCTGCATGAGAGAAGTGGTTTCTGGAAGGAAAATCTGAATTCAGTCAAGATAACAGTGGGGTTTTTGCCAGTGTAGGTGTTATGGCTGCTGGCAGTTCTGGAAGGCCAAAACTGGGATGCTAGGGGACAATGTGTGTGGGCCACCAAGCCTTCATTCTGCTTTCCTGATGTGTAATGACCCCTAATTCAAACCTCTAGGGATTAGGGGCTGGAGTGTGCTGAATCAGATATAAGCTTTGTTTCTATGGTTTTCTCATGATCAGAAGCAATCTCTCCTCCTTGTTAAAAGTTCACATCCTCCCACTTCCTCTCCCTGCTGAAGTCAAGCACAGATCTGCAGTAGAGCCATAAAAATAGTTGGGGAACTTCATCCAGGCAGTCAAAAGTTTGTTCAAAAGGATTGACAGGGTCTGGCAATTATGACCCCAGCCCACCGTGGAGTGACTGAGAATGACAGACATCTTTCCCCATCCTATTTCAGGAATTAGTGGGCTTCCTGTCATATGTATAAAGCTTAGAAGTTGTGAGATGTGAGAAGGGCATTGGATCAGTTTAAAATGTTCAGAACCTCTAGTTTCCTGAAATAACTGGGAGTAGCCTGCTGGCCTGGCTGACATCTATGATATTTTCACGTGGCTGAAAGAGAGACATAGTTGAGAGAGAGATAGTCCCTGAAGGAATCATCATTATGGGTTGATAGGTATCAAAATTTGCACGAAGTAGGACAGTAACTCCTAGAAGAAAACACTGGGGCCAAGCTCCATGACAGTGGTCTGGGCAATTATTTTTTTAAAAAGGGACCCCAAGAGCATAGGCAATAAAAGCAAACATAGACAAATGGGGTTACATCAAACTAAAAGTTTCTACACAGCAAAAGAGACAGTCAACAGAGTGAAGAGACAACTTGCAGAATGGGAGAAAATATTTGGAAACCATACATTTGATAATGGGGTAACATCTAAAATAAAGAACTCAACAGTAAGAAAACAGTCCAATTAAAATGGGCAAAGGATCCGAATAGGCATTTCTCAGAAGAATATGTACGAATGGCCAACAGGCATATGAAAAAGTGTTTAATATCACTAATCATTGGGGAAATGCAACTTAAAGTCACAATAAGATATTACCTCACCCCAGTTAGAAAGACTATCATCAAGAAGACAACAGATATTGAGTGTTGGCAAGAATGCAGAGAACAGAACTCTTCCACGCTGTTGGCTTAAATGTCCGTTAATACAGTCATTATGGCAAACACTGTGGGGGTTTCCCAAGATATTAAGAATGGAACTATCTGCAATCCCACTATCCAAAGGAACCAAAATCCATGTGTCAAAGGGGTGTCTGCACTCACATATAATGGTAGCACTATTTACAATAGCCAAGACAGGGAATCAACCTGTGTCCATTGACAGATGGAGGAAGTGTGCTATATACACATGATGGTATACTACTTACACTCCTTCCTTTAAAAAAAAAAGAAGGAATTTTTTTTTTTTTGAGGGTCTTAACTCTGTCACTCAGGCTAGAGTGCAGTGGTGTGATCAAAGCTCACTGCAACCTTAACCTCTCAGGCACAAGTGATCCTCCTGCCTCAGCTTCCCAAGTAGCTGGGACTACGGGCACGAACCACCATGCCCAGCTAATTTTTTTGTTTTTTATTTTTTATAGAAACACAACCTCCCTATGTTGCCAAGGTTGGTCTGGAACTCCTGAACTCAAGCGATCCTCCTGCCTCGGCTTCCCAAAGTGTTGGGATAATTGATGTTAGCCACTGCACCCGGTCAATTCTGTCATTCTTGACAACATGGATGAACCTGGGAGATACTGCGCTGAGTAGAATAAACCAAACACAAAAAGACAAATGCCTCATGATCTCACTTATATGTAGAATCTATAATAGTTGAACTCATCAGAGAGTAGAATAATGGTTACCAGGAACTAGCAGTAGGCTGGAGGGAGAGGTGGGGAGGTGTTGGTCAAATAAAATTTCAGTTAGGAGAAGTAAGATTTAAGAGATCTATTACACAACACGGTGACTATCGTTAATAACAACGTATTTTATTCTTGTAAATCGCTAAGATTTTAATATTCTCACCACAAAAAATAGGCATGTGAGGTAATGCATATGTTAGTGGTTCAATTTAGCCATTCCACAATGATTATATATTTGAAAGCAGTTATATACCATATATGTGTACCTTTCTTCCTAATTAAAAATTATTTTTTTAGCAGGAAGCTCTGAAATTGGAGCTTAGCATTATTTAAACCTTGAAGTCTGGAAACAGGGACATACTGCTTTTCCAAAACTGCCAGAAAGGTATCTCTTAATGCTCTATGGATAGAAGTGGCCACCTGTCTTACAGGCTGACGCTGGAGTGTGGCAGCAGTTATTTTGGTAGCCCCTTATGGTTTAACAGTGCAAAAAGAGAACCTACTTACTTTCTTTAGATTAACTCTGGATACTGATAAACTACAGAAAAATACCCTGGTCAGGGATATTAATTATTTTGTTTATTCTCATAAAAGCCTGTTCCATGCTTGACTTTGCACGTGCTTTAAGAGACACATTATGCACCAGAAGAGAGGCCTGCTGTTCCCACCCTGAAACTTTCAAATCAACCACTTCCCCCACTTACTGTAGCTCTGTGAAGACTGAAAGAAACATAAAAGCCCATGCAACACAACGCTGATTCTATCGAATGTTCTGCCTCATCCAACCCCTCCCTAGCCCAGAGTAATTGTTCTCTCTTTTGAGTCACTGCAAGCTCTCATTTGGCACTTTGCATTTGAATCTTTTTATTTCATGCACTGCCTCAGCAACCGGATTGTCATTCGCTTTAACCCCACTCAGCCTAAAATATTTATTCTGCACCTATCACAGGTCAGGGACTGCGAGGCACTAGTGATAAACAGAAGACAAGTTGGTCCCTAGCTTCTAGTAAACAATTTCATATACAGATGAAGAGACTGGCACACAATCCAAGCACAGCAGACTATGTGCAACAAGAAAGAATGACCAAGTTAACAGGTAGCAAGGCAAGAAGATACAGGGTTTGGGGCATCCCTTAGCGGGCTGTTACCTGTGCTAGGCTCAGGGCTGAGTTGAAGTTCCTTAGACAGGGGTAGGGGGAAGCAAAAGGAAGGGAAATTATATTTCAAGTGGAAGGAAAGCAAGTAAAAAGAAAGGACTGGAATATGTACTATTTGATCCATGTAGGGAAATGAAAGTAGTTTAGCACCAATAAAGCATAAAAGATAAAATAGTGAAGATTAGCAGGAAGTAATGCTTGGACTCAGATGATAGACTTTAGCTTATTTGATCAGAGGGTCTGGATTTTATCCTACGACCAATGGGATGTTATGTGATGGTTTGGGTAAGTTAGCAACAGAACTTATTATGAGTTACAATGTGGAAAATGAATTAGAGGATGACTAAGATATGACTAAGGTGGAGGCAGCTGGAAATTGAAGAGATATTTAGCTAACACAGCCTGAAGAACCTGGTGAGTATTTACAGACCCGAGGGTGGGGACAGGGAGGCATCTAGAGCCATTCTCAAGTCCTACCTTGATGAATGTTGGTGCCACTAACAAGGAAAGGAATGAAATAAGAGGTTAAGGGCCTCTTTGTAGGTGAAAAAGTTTTAGACCTTTTCAGTTAAAAGTTTACACCTTCGCACTCCAGGGACAATCTGAGACAACCTCCCAGCAGGCAATCAGAGGCACAGATCTGGGCTGCCGGGAGGAAGGCTTGGTGTGCGTCTTCCTGCTTCTCCTCTGAGCCAGCCACTGGGGCCTAGCTCTGCAGCTATCCACTCCGGGCTTTTGATAATGTAGGAATTATGGTGATAATGATGAATCTTTAATCAGATGTATACTTTATCCACTTATGGCATTGTTTAGGTAAGGTTGAATTTTTTTTTTCCCAAGGCCTTGGGCCTAAAGTAATTTGGATGTCTCCATGAATTCATTCACCCTCTGTGTTCTGTCATTTCCTTTGATGTTTCTTTTGTTTGCAGCAAGAGGCTCTAACTAGTCTCTCCTGGGACCCACAGGGTCCAGGAAGTGATGTGGTGGAGACACAGGGTACCACATTTCTAGCTGCTACCATGATGAAACAGCTGTCTCTAGAGCATGGGACAAAGGATTCTCCCAAGATTGAGGGGAAAAATATTGCTTAAAGTATCACCCACAATCACCCTTTTGCCTTAGGGACTCCACTAGGTGCTATGGTTTTTAAGCATTTTCTGTATTCTAGCAGACCAGTGATCTATCCAGTTCAAATTCTAAAGTCTCCGAAACTATATTTATTGATATATGCCTAATATTAAAGTGTTAATCTATGGGGATAAGCAGAAGAAATTTGACTCTGATTGCTCTGAATGTCCAATTATTTTCACAGAGATTGATCTCAGAAGTAAATAATGAACTGACTTTTCCAAGTTAGACCTATTTTTGTCAGGTAGTGATATGGTACCTAGAATTGTTTTTCAATTGGCTGTCAAAATTAAAAACAAAGGCTGCCTCCTTGAATGCAGTCAGAACATTTCTGTTGTCTCTGAGCACACTGGTGGGGTACTTTGGAGTTAGTGTTGCACTAAGCTTCTTGGCAGGGGGCAGGTGATAAAAGCTGGGGAAACCAGAGGTCCAGCTACTGCTGCGATAAGGATGAGCTCTGGCCTGGCATCAGCCCAAACCAGCTGGGTGGTAAGGGATAGGGAAAGCTGATTTTTGTAGACAGGTAGAGTGAAAGGTGAAAACCTAACAAGGAAAACTAGAAACACAGGTGGGATGGGAAGAACTGAATGTGGAAGTAAAAGGACTTTTCTTTACCTGATCACACATGGTCTTTAAGTGTTTTTGATAGTTTTGCTTTACGTATTTTCTTCTGCTGGAGTTTTGTTTTTATCCTACTTATTCTCTATTTTCTTTTGGTTATTTTTCATTCTCTAGAGAATGATTAAAACTGATTTTATAGAGCAAGTATTTGTTGTATTAGTCAATTTTCATACTGCTATGAAGAAATACCTGAGACTGGGTAATTTACAAAGAAAAAGAGGCTCAATGGACTCACAGTTCCACATGGCTGGGGAGGCCTCACAATCATGGTAGGAGGTAAAGGAGGAGCAAAACCACATCTTACATGGCAGCAGGTAAGAGAGCCTGTGCAGGGGAACTGCCTTTTGTAAAACCTTCAGATCACATGAGACTTATTCACTATCACGAGAACAGCATTGGAAAGACCCGCCCCCATGTTTCAATTATCTCCTACCAGGTGCCTCCCATGACACGTGGGGACTATGGGAGCTCCAATTCAAGAGGAGATTGGGTGGGGACAGTGTCAAAACAGATCAGATGTTCTTTAAGCATTTATTAAACACAGCTCAACTTTGAAGTCACTTTGAGAGGTAGGTACCAAGAGGATTTAAATAGGTAGTCTGCATTGTTTGTACCTTGGGCAGAATTTGTAATCTAGTGTGGAAGATAGAATAAACACAAATGAATACACTGCAGAGCAGAAAGGGCTGAAAGTCTGGACAGTACGGTGGGAGCTCAGAAGCAAAAGGGATTACTCCTAGAGGAGAAACCAGAACAAACTCCAAAGAAGTGGCAATACTTTTAGCTTAGCAGAAATAATGGTCAGTACTGCAGTGGGTGGTAGCATGCAGACAAACACACGAGCAAAGTCACAGCGGTGGAAGACAAATAGCAGATCCAAAGAGACCCTAACAAATGCTGTCTGAGTGGAATCAGATAATATTAAAATCTTTCAGCTTATCTTTTCTGCAAGAGTTTATCATTAACACTTTCTCAGAAAACACCAACACCATCTATTAAAACCCTACACATCTAGTTATTATGTGTATCCCGAACATTACTCTCAAACTTTTTTATAGCTTGATAACTAAAATATGGCCTTGTGATATTTAACTTTGGATAACTGTAGCTGTATGTTTATTCTATCATAACAGTTGATACTTTATCAGGCATAGCCTCTCCCTTGTTTGTAGAGGAAACTACTAGAAGAATATATTTGCATGGGGAGCTTGCCAGATTGAAAGTTAAAGGTATCTTATCCAAATTGTAGATTACGATTTTTGTGAGTGACATTGAGGGACAGGACAGAGATGAGACACATATCAAAGTCTGCCATCCCATCAGTTCACTGGCTATTTGGATTTTCCTTTCCATGAAGTACCTATTTAGTCTTTTGCCCATGTTTATATGTGATTGTCTCATTTTCTTATCGTTTTGTAAGAGTTCTTTATAAATTCTGGATATGAGTCCCCTATAAAGTGTACGTATTGTATGGTTGATTGTCATGATGTGTGGTAGTTACAGTCCATAAAGTTACCATGAACACTGGCAAATACAGAACCATTTTTCTGTATGGAAATACAGGGTTAGGTTACTATAAGCCTCTGGTAACCTTTTTTGTCAACTGATCAATGCATAGCCTTGTTTTCTGTTTCAAGGCACCTAACTTGATATGCATTGTTGATTCATTAATATTGAAATCACTGCTAATGACACAACTCATGCCTGAAGGAAGCTTATCCAAAACGTGTACTTTCTCCGTAAGTCACATCACAACCCTGTAGAGCTTAGGAACCCTAGACAGTTCTACACTTGGTCATTGACAACAGCAAAATATCCAATAAAAAGCCCCAGAATATAAAAGATGTAGCACTAAATATATTACACAAAGGGCACTTGCTTACAGAAAAAGAGCCGAGAGGAGGAGCATATGATGCCCTGTTCAGCCTCACATGGAAACATATGTGTTGGGCCACTCAAATATTTCACTGCTCTGCATAAGTCTGTGAATGACTGAAAGTGCTCTACTGATTGTGCGATTACAAATAAATTTTAGCAAGTAGGTGAATTCACAAGTTCAGAATATGCAATGAGGATAGACTGTGCCTCACTCTAGTTGGCCATCTTACACACTCTGTTGTCTTTTGATGGACAGAAGTTTTTTTTTTTTTTTTGAGACAGAGTCTCGCTCTGTCACCCAGACTGGAGTGCAGTGGCCAGATCTCAGTTCACTGCAAACTCTACCTCCCGGGTTCATGCCCTTCTCCTGCTTCAGCCTCCCGAGTAACTGGGACCACAGGCGCCCGCCACCTTGCCCGGCTAGTTTTTTGTATTTTTTAGTAGAGACGGGGTTTCACTGGGTTAGCCAGGATGGTCTCGATCTCCTGACCTCATGATCCGCCCATCTTGGCCTCCCAAAGTGCTGGGATTACAGGCTTGAGCCACCGTGCCCGGCCGAAGCTCTTAATTTTAATAAAGCTCAATTTCCCCTATGTTTTTCTCCAGGGCTAATGCTGTGTGTGACTTGGTTGCGAAATATTTGCTTGTATCAGGATCATGATGAGGTTCTCCTTGATTTTCTTCTGGAATGTAAATGTCTCACTTAGATGCACCTCCATCTAATTGATATTTTTGCATAGTAGGATGTAGGGTTCATGATTTTTCCTTGATAAAGATATTTGGCTAACCCATAACTACTTATTGCAAAGATTATCTTTTCTACTACATTGCGGTGCAAACTCTGCCATAGGTCAGTTGACTGTGTGTGTGTGTGTATGTTTATGTATATGTCATCTTACGAATTCTGTTTTGTTCCATTTGTTAGGTATCTGAACTTGCACCAGTAGTAGACTGTCTTATTGACTGAAGTTTGAAAGTAACTACTGGTAAGTGTTAGCAAGGAACTTTTGGATTTATCTTTTGAGATTATCTTAGCTATTCTTAGCCCTGTGTACATCTACATAAATTTTAGAGTAAGCTTATCAATTTCTGCATAAAGAGAGATTAGAATAATGTAGGACTGATTAGAATTGCATAGAATCTATAGATTTGAAAAGAAATTGAGATATTGAGACTTCCAATCCACAAACATTTACTCGAGATTATTTAGATCTGTAACTGTTCTTAGTAATGCTTTGTAATTTTAGTGGAAAATTCTTGCAACTATTTCGTGCTTGTTTGATTTTTCTGAAGCTCTTATACATAGTATCTTTAAAAAGTTTTGTGTTGTTGGTATATAAAACTATAGTTAGTTCTTACATATTGGCCTTATATCTAATAAGCTTACCAATTTTACTCATTAATCCTAATATTTCATTTGTAGTTTTTACTTGTAAAACTTATAATCTGTAAAATATGTATGTGTGCATATACATTAGCATAGGCATAAATAGAAAAAAATGACAGTAGAGAACTCAAGCATATACAGGGACTTCATATGAGAGTGAATATTGTATATTACTAGGAAAAAGTCACTTAATGCATTTACATATATTTATATGTATAGTTAGAGACAGGGTCTCCCTGTGTTGCCCAGGCTAGTCTGGAATTCCTGGGCTCAAGAGATCCTCCCACCTCAGCCTCCCAAAGTGCCGGAATTACAGGTGTGTGAGTCACCATGTCTGGCTGCAAAACGTACTATATCCCCCTCCCTTTTACCCCTCTTTTATTTCTCTTATCGTCTTGTACTTGCTTGGACCTAGAGGATAAAAATGAATAAAACTAGGATAAACATCTTTTTCTCATTCACAAACAGGGAAATTTCTTCAATATTCCACTACTAATACTATGTTTGCTACAGAACTTTATAGATTCTCTCCATCAGATTAAAGACTTCAGGTTGTTTGCTGGTTTGCCAACAGGTGTTGGCCTAACTGAATGTTAAATTTTAATCAGTGTCTTTTCTTATACATTGAAATGATATTTTTGTGTTTGAATGTGGTAAATTACATGGATTGATTTTCAAACATTAAATAAATTGCTTGAAATAAGCCTACGTGGATCAAGATGGGTTATCCCCATTATGTATTGCCAGAATATATTTTCTGTCTTGTTAGGATTTTTGTACTCATACCCATGAGAGATAATGACTTGTGATACTTTTTGTAATGTCATTTTCAGGCTTTGGTATCAAGATTGCTTTAGATTAGGTTTCCTGAGAAAAAGACAGACAGATTTGCTTGCAGGCAAACAACTTCTCTAGGGGAGTGAAGATAGTTTCATTGTGTTGTAGCACAACAGAGGCCACGGATGATCTGAAGGAGTCTGAGAGCCTGGATGACCCCTCAGCATTGTTTGTAAGGCCAGAGGGATGGGCTTTATACCCTGAAGAGACCAGCCTTTGTACAAGGTTGCCCTGGGTTGGTATGACCTTGGAGAGATTGTAGCTCTCTTAGGCCACTAGAAATTCCCATGGAGGGACCCAGCTGAAAACTTAGCTGCCAACACTCAAGTCAAGGAGGCAATCAATGACTAGTCAGGAAGGCAGTGTGCTATACCATCTAGGATAGTTACACTGGCCTCATAAAATTAAATGGATCAAAAATGGTAGAAATAGAACTGTATCTGTGTACTGATGGGAATCTGACACATGAAAATTGAGAATTGAACAGAAACTGAAAATAAGGTGGTTCTTTAAAAAGAAAGGAAAACAAAACACAACGGAAAGAATCCTTGTCTACCACCCCCCACTCCCCCCCAAAAAAACTCCCAAAAGTTTAAGATGGAAACCAAAGGCATAATCATTTCCTCTATATGTTAGAAACACTGAGAAGGCTGTAAGATTATATAATACGTAATTATATACCAATACCTTTGAAAATGAAGTGGATTGGATCATTTCCCAGAGAAACAAACCTGCAATTTGGTTTTTCAATGTGGAGGTCACTGGTCATATTGACAAGAGCAGTATTAGTGAAGTGTTGTGAAAAGCTGATTCAAGGGCATTTAGAGATGACTAGAAGGAGACGAAGTGGAGTAAAAACAATGCTTCAGATACTTTTGTGGGCCTAGGGAACTAGATAGAGAACTGGAATGGTAGCTGGAAAAATAGAGTCAAGAGAAGTGTATTTTAAGATGGCAGAAATAGCGTCATATTTGTGTGCTGATGGGAATAGTCTGATAGAAGTTAAACACGGATGCGAAAGAACAGTACAGAAATTGTTAGAGAAATGTTCTTATTTTCTCTTTTAAAAATTAGCTTAGGTTGAATAGAAAGATGTTCCTGTCAAGGTGAAAATAGATGGCAACTGAGTGCAGGAAGCCCAAGACTGGCTTCAGATGGGAGCATGAAGAGTCATCAACACCAAGAGTGTTCTGGTGCAGACACTGGCAGCTGAGGAAATGTGCTGTTTAGTCTTTGGAAATTTTCTTCTGATTCTGTATTAATAGATGAGACAACTAAAGATGTAAATTCTCTCCAAGTTGTTCTATAATTTAAATGTATTTTAAGTTAAAATTAACAGTTTCAGTAGGATTAAACACCTGATCTCAAATTTGCTTGACAAAGCAAATACAAGCCAATTTTGAAAAAGAGAAAGGTGTGAGCGAGGATTACTACCGTAGAGCAATGTCTTCTTTTTATCTGTAGCAACAACTAAGGTAGCTTGATATTAACATAGACATAGGTAAACAGAAAAAAAAAAAAAAATGACACTCATTAGAGAACCCAAGCATAGGCAGGGACTTATGTGAGATTGAATATTGTATATTAGGGAAAAGTCATTTAATAAGCATTTGGGATAAATGAGTATCCACATAAATAAAATTAAACTAGATTCCTATGCCAAAGTGTCCACAAGAATGCCACATAATCCAATACCTAAATGGGAAGAGTTAATAATTAGGACTTATAGAGGAAAGATATGTCTATTCTCCAAAGTCTTCTTGTGAATATGTATTAACCCCCCCGCCCAGAAAAGTCAGTCTTTCAATGCTCTTCTTATGCTCTAAATGGATTTGGATAATGAGGTATCTCTCACTGTGGTCTCTGTGATGAAAAATAATTATCGGTGTTTTTTTTCTGATAAGAAAAACCCATTTTAAAATGGATTTATGGTTGCATTCACTAATATCCTGCTTCTACATGTTTTCCTCAGTTTAAATATTTCATGAAAAATGCCCATCTTGTCTGTGCTACATAATCATATATATCCATCTTACATGACATAGCATGTCTGACAAACATGTTCCATAAATATGTTGGATGCTTCTGTCAGTGGCATTAGCACTCCTGTGGGCATGAAGAATGGAGTGCTCCATTTACCTATGTAACACACCTGTACATCTTGCACATGCATCCTGGAACATAAAGTAAAATAAAATTAAAAATAAAATAAATGTTTCTTCCATCAAAGAGGAATACAATTTTGAAATCATTACTTGGAGGATTTAATGATCTTACCTGTATAATTCTATCAGCTGTCTATTTATGATTGTCTGATAATTCACTTAAAATCTCTGGTTATTTCCAATTTTGGTACTGTCCTGTTATCACTAAAACTATTATCTTAAAGAAAGGAGTTGCTCTTTCGTCCTAAAATTCTTCCATAGAACTTTGTTTTCTCATTCAGCCCTTCTCTCTCTTCATGTGTCTGGTCCATTCCTCGTCCGGCTGATCCACGCTCCCGCAGAGCTGATCCAAGCCTGGAATGTCTTTGAAACCAATGGGAGTTCTGCAGGGGGCTGGCAGGTGAAGCTGCGAAATGGGACCTTTGTAATTCTTGCCTCTGCACCTTGCAGCATGTGTCAGAATTTTTTGACTAGAGATCCAAATGCTTTACTTTGAATTCTGTGAGCTCCTTAGATCTCTGCCACAGACATTCTTCTCAAAGCACATCCAGCCAGATCGTGATCTCCTGAGACTCCTACCTGCTTCAGGTCCACGCATTCCTCAGTGGGACTTGTTGGGAAGTGGTGTGTCTTGATCTTTATTTCTGAAACTGAAGTCCCAGCTAAGAAATATTGGGGGCATCTAATTAGCATGAGAAGCACACATCACCTTCCATGTACACCACTTTTTTCTTCTACATAATTCCAGTTGAAAGTTTGCTCACTGAAGGAGAAAATTTAATTGAAAGCAGTGAGAGTAGGCTGTCCACCGTCATTCATCTTTGGCCACGGCTCATGTAGCTGATTTCACCCTTCTATGCCTCTTGTTGCCCCCCAAATGGGCTGAATATTTCCTTGAAGCTGTACTCTGTATCCACAGCCATTAATAGATTACATGTATAAATAGATAATAAAAGGTTTTGAGTTTCTCATGCAGAATCAGGAGTTGGACCAATGAAAGCAAAGACACGTTGGAGTGTCAAGAATTGCAAATTTTAATCTTGAAGAACAAATCCAAAAATGAGGTTATGCCACCAAACTGAGGGCAAGGATGTGGGGTGAGGCAATTCAGTTATCTATAAAGTGGTGGAAAACAATAATCAAGCATTTAGGGTCAAATACATGATATTTAAAATTGAAAGTATTGGAATTTAAGCATGAACCCTTGAAATAGGGTAGAAAGAGAAGTGCCTACTGGTTTTAATAATGGGGGTGGTTATCACTACATTACCTTTCTGGACCAGACACAGAGGTTAACCTCTGTTGATACAGCTTATGTTCTCCCATACACATTTACTCTACATGTACAAGTAAGTTAATATGTGTTTTTTTGAGAGATGAGGTCTTGCTCTATCACCCAGGCTGGAGTGCAGTGGTGCAATCATAGCTTACTACATCCTTGACCTCCTGGGCTCAAGCATCCTCTCATCTTGGCCTCTTAAGCATTGGCATTGCAGGCATGAGCCATGGTGCCTAGCTTAAATCATTATTATTATTTTAATAGATTATTTTATTTGTGCTATAAGAGTACATTGCAAAGAAATATGTTAAACTTTAAATATTTAAACTCTACAGGATGTCTAAAATCTGAAGCTGTCAAATCATAAAATGCACAACCTCATCAGGTGGTGAGGCCCCATCACTGAAGGTAAGTGCAAGCTGGAAGGCTAGTTGCCCTTTTTGCATTGGGCGCAAATTGAGCCAGATACTATCAGTCACCATTTCTGTGAGGCAACTCTGTGTGAGATACTATAGTTGTTAAAACTGTCAGAGAGGAATTGCTCTGCAATTCCATTAGTTCAACTAGTTGCTAATTAAACAGCCTGCATTGACCTGAAATTACATGCAGAATGAACTTGGTGCCTCTGAATACTAGAGTGAAACAAACTAACACAGAACATAGCTAAGGTTAATATTGTGTAAAATGAATTTCTAAACAGGTACAATATTTCATTCGGAATATATAACAATTTTACGTTTGAACTTGTAATGCTCCTGATATCTAAAATAAAGCAAAGTAGATGTAGTTAATGCTAAGTTATAGTCTAAATAGTATACACACTAAAAATAATGAGCATAGGCTTAGTGAACTTGCAAGGGATATGTAGTAAGAACAACACCAAAGCATTTATTTTCTGCTACTAGTGTTTATATATATACTGGTCACTGGGTTCCAGTAATAAGCATTTTTATCTGTAAGTTACTATACAGGCTGTGAGTTCATTCACATAGAATGACTTAATATTGGAGAATTGTTGTTAGTGATTGCACACATAGAATGACAATTTACTCTAGAATTTCAGATAGGCTTTAATTCAACTATCCAATCTTATTATTCCATTGAAGATTGAGACATCACAAAACTCCAACATGTTGGTGTATACATTGACTTTGTTAGACTATCTCTAGGCAGCCTTAAATGGAAGAAAATATCATTATCAGGTCATATGTTCTAACAGAGGGGTTAGAAAATATGATCTTGATATCAGTGATTGCACTGTATTTTCAAGAAAGGAATAAAGAGGCCAATGCGTAAACTGTCTGGGCATTCAAGTTAGGCTCCTTAAGATGGGACCTAGAGTGAAAGTTAAGGCTTTATCATTGGTCCTGATTAGCAAAAATACCCATATATAATTCAGTTAATTTGTTGTGATACAAATAAAAACAGATAAAATGGTTTTGTTGAGTTGGCAGTGACTCAATCATTTTTCCTATAAGAACAATCTCAGTTACTTGGGAGGCTGAGGCAGGAGAATCACTTGAACCTAGGAGGTGGAGGTCATAGTGAGCCAAGATCACACCACTGCACTCCAGTCCAGGTGACAGAGCAAGACTCTGTCTCAAAAAAAAAAAAAAAAAAAAAAAAAAAAAGTCACCATTAGTTTATTAAGGGACGAAGTACAACTTTACATTTCCATTGAGCCTCAGATCACAGATTCTAAGGGGGTGGGGAGGAAACACATACCCAGATTGTTTTGGTAATTCTCTCACTCAACAGCAATCTACACAGATACCTTCTGTGACCCAACATGTGGAACTTTGTCCCTACCAGTAAGCAAGCAATTGGCTCGGCAGCGGGCACCAGGTGGGTGTCCACCAATCCGATTCAATTCTGACACCCTCTACCTGGAGGTAGAATCAGATCCCATAGGTTGAGAGCTCAGTCCCAAGACTGCCCTCCACCTCCAATGCCTACCTCAAGCCCTAAGGTTTTTACCTGTGCTTCTGACCAACCGTCTATGAAACCCCATACTCTGGGGCTCTGAAACCCTACACTGGTAGTCTTCCCCATCCCACACATTCAGAGCCTGGTCAGGTTCCAACACTCTGCTCTATGCCACTACAGCTCCCCAACTTTGGCATGGATGCCTACCTTGCTTGGGCTCACCTAATGGCTAAATTGGGGATCCCATAACTCCCTCCTTGGGTTTGATGAATTTGCTAGAGTGACTCTCAGAACTCAGGAAAACAAACATACTGATCTATTATGAAGGACACAGAAGACATGCATAGGGTGAGATTTTGGAAGGAGCATGGAGCTCCCATGCTCTCCTCATGTGCCACCTTCTGCAACCTCCACATGTTCAGCTATCCAGAGTCTCCCTGAACACTGTCCTTTTGAGTTTTCATGGAGGCTTCATTCTGCAGGCATGTCTGATTAAACTATTGGTCACTGGTAATAACTGTCATCACCTTCAGCCCTTCTTGCCTCCCCAGAGGTTGGGGAATGGGGCCGAAATTCCCAAACCTCTAACCCTGCCTTGGTGTTCTCAGTGGCCAGCACCCATCCTGAAGCCACCTAGGGAACCCAACCACCAGTCATCTCATTAGTGCGCAAAAGACATCACTATGGATATTCCAAGGATTTTAGGACGTGTATGCCAGGAAACAGGGCTGAGGACCAAATATGTATTTCACAGTATCACACAGATGGAGGGTGCTGGAGTAGATGACTGTAAAATTTCCCAGGGGTACAGGAACAAGCAAAGTGATCCTGACAATAGTGTTCTTAGGCGGAGATTGGGAGGATTTGCCCCCTTGCTCCTTCCTTGCTATGAATTCTAGGAAACAGGGAGAGATGTGGCAGAGAACACTTTGGAGTTAAACCAGGTAGCACTGACCTTTACAAGTCTTGTTCTTTAGGGTAATAACTCTTATTTTTCTTTTTACTTGTGTCTGGAAACATATTACATGTAGACTTTCTGTCTTTCTCATTCTGTCTCTTTCTCCCTCCTTCTCTCTCTCTCTCTCTCAAAAATCACCCTGCTAGGCACTACAGGAGATACAGAAGCACGTAATGGTTTGTAGAAACATTTCTGTTTCAGGCACTACTCTAAAGGCTTGTTATTGCATTTTATCTTCACAGGAACTGTAAGGTCAGTACTGTTTTGATCTCATTTTACAACTGAAAAATAAACTGAGGCACAAAATTGTTCTAACCTGTTTGTACCAATGTTAAAAACAATCTTACCCCAGTTTGTATAACCAGTGAACAGAAGAGCTGTGTTTTGGGTGTAGGGTCTATGTGCTAACTACTTCTTATTCTATTGTAGAAGACATGAATGTATTGTGTATAACACAATATAATTACAAGTAGTTACCATAAATATTCATGTTAATGGTAGAATTGTGTAACAGTTGCATTTTACAGTTGTACCACTATTAATCAGGGCTAGTGAGCTAAATGCTTATAACTACAGGATATTCCTCCTTAACACATACAGACAGACCTGGGAGCTCTCTTCTGAGCCCTCAGACTATGTTTATAATTGCTTACAGGGCCAGTCTATTGCACACCCCACGGGAATCAGTTTCACCACATTCCAAACCTCCCAGGTCCAAACTCACTCTTCTTCCTGTGACCCTGTTGTGGTGAGTTGAAGTAACATCCAAGCAGAAAGCCAGTGTTGTCTTTGAATCATTCTTATTTTATGTCCAGCCAATAAACATTCCTGTGAATTTTGTCTTGTAATTATTCTCAAATACCCTGTGGCAAGTGCATTTCCCAGGAAGTAGAGATTCAGGAAGTAGAGATTCAGATGGAGACATGAGTACAAGCAGTTTATTCAGGGGCAGTGCTTGTGAAAGAGAGGAGAGAAGCAGCAGAACTGGGCAGGAAGAGTGTTCAGATTGTGTTACAGATCTGACATCTGAGAGGGGAAAGAGAGGAGGAGGAAATAGGATCAGGCAGGACTTTTCAGACAGCCAGGCACCCACAAAAGTCTAGCTCAACTCAGTAGGAAACTTAAGCCTCAGGACTGGCCACTAGAAGAGAACAAAGTTGGAGAAGAACGGCCAAATCCCAGAGTTGTGGCTATGTTCAGCCATTGCCTTAGGGCTACATGGGTTGAGTGGGAACTCAATTCAGATGCAATGGCAGATGCCCAGAACCCTACTGCTCGAGGAGGTTGGGTAGCCGTACTGCTTGGGATTGAACAAGTCCTTTCTTGAAGGCAAACCCAAGTGCACCTCTCCAGGAAATGCCCCTCTTCTTTCCATTCCTCCTGTTACTGAGTCAGAGCCTCAGAATTTTCACTTGCATTACTGCATGTTAACCTAACTGGGCCTCTTGACTCTATTGCTTACCTCAGATTCATTCTATTCTAATGGACAAAAGTAGAAAAGTAATGCTCTTCTTAAAATAGGTCAAATTGTGATAATCTCACAACGGAACATACAAGGTCCTTTTTTATTGCTTACGTGCCTGGCTGTACCAAAGCTCCCTCAATTGTTCTTCTACCATCTCTTCCCAAGAGATGTCCCCTGATTCCTTTAGCTGGGATTGCTGACATTTGCCTCTTTTATTTTTCCTTCCCCCAATGGAATATAGGCTCGTCTAAGGGAGAAAGCACATCTTTCATCTGTGTAGACCCATGCTGAGCTCACTGCCTGGAATATAGTATTTTAATAATATGCATATTGAATGAATTACATAAAATGCATTAGTATGATATTTAATTGAAGATTGTCTCAAGAGAATCTGCAAACTCTAATTTTAGGTTTACGATTGGAAAGAAAAATGATTAGATCTACCTCATAACTACATTTGTTAAAAACTCACATTAAATAACTGAAGCTATAAAACATGTTTGTTTACATGTAAGGTGGGCAATATATTTAGGAATCCAAAAATGCTGGGTTTAATTATCCATGCTTTTGAAAATACGTAATTCACTTAAGTTTTATTCTATAACCACTATTCAATTGTAAGTGACCTAATCTGTCAGCAACATGCCTGAGAGATTAATAGCACTAGATTTCCTAAGCGATGTGTCATAAGATTCAATAAAACATATATTTAATCAATGTGTTTACAATCTCGTCATTAAGCAGACAAGATTCCCCTTTCCTATATTTCTATATATAAACTTACATTTATAGGTTCTTAGTTATGAGATGTAAAACATTCTTTTGGTTTTTCCAAAACTTGTGTCTTTTAGAAGGAAGGGGATTAAAAATCTCTCTCCCGTCTTTTCTTCCTTTTCTCCTTTCTCCTTTTGAACAAGAGACCTTCCCATAGAAAGAGTGATTCACAGGCTGATATCTGCATTAGTAGTTCAGTTTTCACTTGACTATTATCTTATGTGAGAGTTCTGCGGTCTTAGGAGAACACTGGGTAGAAACATGTGAATGGGAGAAAGTAAATGAGGGAGACTGAGTCTTGGGCATCTGTAGTACTCAGGGAAATGTTTTTACAGTGCATACGGATGGGACTGTTGGGTCTGAGGAGAAATGGAATTATGGAGACTAGCTCTAGAGGAAAATTAAATATTAGAGAAATTCTGGGAGAAAGAGGTCCCAATCCTTCCTATGCCCTCCCCCTGGTGTACATGACAGCCCCGTCACAGAGAGTACCTTGTTAAGAATATCACTCCACTTCGGAGCTTTCCTGATCCAAGATTCTCTATCCAAAGCCCACTGTTACATTCCCTTATTCTTTTCCCTTCTACCAACATTCTTGCTTTCAGGTGTTGACTTTGACCTTGCAACTCTATCGGATTTTTTTGTTTTCCTGCTAAATAGCTCTGGCATTTGGCCTTACATGGATACTAAATAAGACATCTTCCTGCCCTTACAAAGCTCACAACCTATAGCCAAATATAAAAACCATGCTTTAGATGAATACATTTAAATAATGGAAACATTTTAAAAGGACATCTATTGCCAAGCGTACAAGTTAAATAACATTACATTTCATTAAGAATCTCATACTCAATTCGAATATATATGGAGAAAGTTAGATTCATATAGATGCAAATATATTTTTACTCCTAGAAACAGGTTTAAGGTTCAGAATGTGTCCCTCTTAATGTAACAATGCCAAAGAGAGGTGGAGAGGTATTATTTGTAAAGTAGGCATACATTAATCATCTGCTTTATGTAAACAAGACCTAGTAAACTATTACTATTATTGATAGGGTTTCCCCTCTGTATGCCCTAAATATAAACTTTTATTTTGATGAATGACTATGCCATGGCAGTTCTGATATCTAACAAAGCTTAGTAAGATTGGATTTTTACCTGAAATGGATCTCAAACTAATTTGGTTATTATGCTACGTCTAATGTAGTATGTTCTTCTCTTACATGTAACACAATAAGACAGCAGGATTTTCACAGAAGTGGGGTAATATGCCTATAGTTCATAATACTCTATGATTACATGAATGTACATGCACATGTCTTAGGTACTAATTTTTTTTTATTATACTTTTAAGTTTTAGGGTACAAGTACACAACGTGCAGGTTTGATACATAGGTATACACGTGTCATGTTGATTTGTTGCACCCATCATTTGTTTTTGGTGTAAGAATGGTGCTACCTCAATGACATAAGATGAGCAAGACTGAAATTACAATGCAGAAAACAATAATTTTGGTTAAATCACAAAGGCTATTTCAGTGTAGGACTGCTCTGGGTTTCTTACACTCTGATGACAGAAATGTTACCATTTATATCACAGAGACAGTGATTTGTTAGGGTAAGGGAAATGGCAGTTACACGTCTTGTGAACTTTTGGTTTTACAACTTAATACGATGAATGGCAGCGTGATATCCCATCATTGACCCTGGAGAGTGCCACCTGCATGCACGTCTTTTGAGATGTGCACATCTGAATGTGAGATTATCTATGAATTTAAGTCCAGAGTTATTAAATAACAATCTGTAGTAGGCAGTGTAGGTGATATAACAATAATACTACCCTGGGCATGTAGAATCTCATAACAAATAGGTAGAGACAGGTTATCAGTTTCTGTTTTTCAAAGGTTACACATTTCTCTCCTTCCAGTTGTTTGTTTTTATGCTACTTTTACTTTTACTTGTTTTTACCTGTAGACTTGGGTTACCCTTGTTTTGTGATGGTTTTTGTCTTAACAGGAGACATATCAGAAGTCCTTTTCTGAGTAGGGTTCTTGTCTCTGTTTTGTGCTCACCCCATGGACTTCGGGATGCTGATATTGACAGGAACTCAACTGCCTTCCCTTCTGCCCTGACACTGGTTATTTAGGGGGATCATAACTCCCGCCGTGTCTTTCAGGGCCTCTCATGGACCACGTCCTCATGGTCTCTGATAATAACATGCTCCTTATGTGCCGTTATTTCTGCTATTACAGTTCCTTTCCAATTTGGGTCTTGATTTCTGCCAAGAAGGACCGTAAGCCAAGAGAGGTGCTCCCTAGAAGAAGCCTGGGTAGGTTTGGTGTGTCAGGCGAGACACAACGAGGAGATGAAGCCAAAATGCATAAAATAGAAAAAAATGTTTTACTTACAGATTCCAGGGAGGACAGGGTGCTGTCGACAGGAGGTCTGGAGGCAGCTGGTATCTCGGGCAGGGAGTAGAAGCCAAAGAGACAGAGCTTCTGGAACTGGGGCTTTACTAGGGCCTACAGGCATGCTCCCTCAGGGGAGGTTGTGCATTGATTGGTTTAGAGAAAACACATGCAAAGAGGGATGTTATTGACAGGACTCTGGTGTTGATCATTAGGTTCAATCATGGCCAGTAGCTGTGGGGTGTGTTGGGGGTTTGCGTTAGTGAGATGAGAAACACCTGGGCCGTACAGCAACCTCCCCCGCCCGACACACAAGGCAGGACAGTTTTAACCAGGCCAAAGGTGATGGGACACCACGGGGTTTCAGACAACTTATATCAGGCCTAAAAGTGGATGCCGGCCAGAGCGGTGGCCCACGCCTGTAATCCCAGCACTTTGGGAGGTCGACGTGGGAGGATAACCTGAGGTCAGGAGGTCAAGACCAGCCTGGCCAACATGGTGAAATCCTGTCTCTACTAAACAATACAAAAATTAGCAGTGCGTGGTGGCAGGTGCCTGTAATCCCAGCTACTTGGGAGGCTAAGGCAGGAGAATTGCTTGAACCTGGGTAGTGGAGGTTGCTGTGAGCCAAGATCATGCCACTGCACTCAAACCTGGGCAATAGGGCAAGACTCCATCTCACCAAAAAAAAAAAAAAAAAAAGGGGGCTGCCGAGGCGGCAACCCTATGAAACCAATGTATGGCATTATATTTACTTGCTGACGGAGCAAGCATGGGCAATATTAATATTAATGTACCAAATAGTTCCAAATTCCTCTTAGACTGAAAATTATTTGTTTTCAACAAATAAAACAGAAAAGTCAATGAACTTCTTTAGATGTGAAAGTTCGAGGTATGTGACATGTTTTGGAAGCGGACTGAGGCAAGTGCTGACTCCTATTTCTTGTATAATGAAGAAACAGGATTTTTTAAGTCAAGAAGAAACAGGAAGAAAAAAGAGGGCATGGCCAGTGAATCAAAGAGAAGCTCTGTGGAGACAGGTGGTCCGAGAGAAATCCCAGGGGTCAGGGTGGGCACGTAGCTTTCAAAAATGAAGGTAGTCCAATACTCAGTTTTCAGCTGTGGAACGTATCTAATATAAAACATTGCATCCTCCCACCGTAAATGCCTATTACATAGCATTGTGTCAGTTATATGTCAGAGAATAAAGAATTTAGTGTTCAGAATAAGCACTGAGTGGAGCTACCAAGGGACAGTGGGCATGGCATGATGAAAGAATTCAAAATCCACAGTGATTGAAGAAAAAGAGGACTTCAGAGACGGAGATGAGGAAGAGCCTGCATCCAACTCCCAGTTGTGTGCTGGAAGGAGCTTCTGCTTGCCCACGAATATTCTCAGGAATTTTGTAAGTCTGTTGTTAAACACAACTATTATTAAAACTGCAATGAGATATGGTCTCAGGCTGGGCACAGTGGCTCACACCTGTAATCCCAGCACTTTGGGAGTCCAAGGCGGGTGGATCACGTGAGGTCAGGAGTTCAAGACCAGCCTGGCCAACATGGTGAAACCCCATCTCTACAAAAATATAAAAATTAGCAGGGCATGATGGTGGGTGCCGGTAATCCCAGTTACTCCGGAGGCTGAGGCAGGACAATTCCTTGATCCCAGGGTGCAGAGGTTGCAGTGAGCTGAGATTGTGCCATTGCATTCCAGCCTGGGAAACTGAGACTTCATCTAAAAAAAAAAAAAAAAAGAGAGAGAGAGAGACATCATCTCACACCAGTTAAAGTGGTTTATATCCAAAAGACAGGCAATAACAAATGCTGGTGAGGATGTGGAGAAAGGAGAATCCTCATACACTTTTGGTAGGAATGTAAATTAGTGCAACCACTGTGGAGAACAATTTGGAGGTCCCCTAAAAAGCTAAAAACAGAGCTACTATGTGACCCAGCAATCCCACTGCTGGGTATATACCCTAAAGAAAGGCAATTGGTATATCAAAGAGGTATCTGCAGTGTTGTAGCACGGTTCACAATAGCCAAAATTTGGAAACAACCTAGGAAAGGATAAAGAAAATGTGGTCCATATACATAAGGGAATACTATTCAGCCACTAAAAAGAGTGAGATCCTGTCATTCACCACAACACAAAGGAAACTGGAGATCATATGTTAAGTGAATAACCCAGGCACAGAAAGACAAACATTCCACAAATAAATGAGAACATTACTTGTCACTTTAGATCTCACTTATTTGTGGGATCTAAAAATAAAATCAAGGGCAGGAGTGGTGGCTCATGCCTGTAATCATAGCCTTTTGGGAGGCCAAGGCAGGCAGATCACTTGAGGTCAGGAGTTCAAGACCAGCCAGGCCAACATAGTGAAACCGCTTCTCCACTAAAAATACAAAAATTAGCCGGGCGTGATGCTGTGTTCTTGTAATCCCAGCTACTCAAGAGGCTGAGGCAAGAGAACTATTTGAACTCGGGAGGCAGAGGTTGCAGTGATCTGAGATTGCACCACTGCACTCCAGCCTGGGTGACAGAGTGAGACTGTGTCTCAAAAACAAACAAACAAACAAAAACTCCCAAAACAATTGAACTCACGGATATAAAGAGTAAAAAAAATGGTTACCAGAGTCTGGGAAGGATAGGGGTGGGGAGGCAGGGAGGTAGGGGTGGTTAATGGATACAAAAAAATAGTTATAAATAATGAATAAGACCTGTTATTTCATAGCACAACAGGGTGACTGTAGTCAATAATAATTGTACATTTTAAAACAACTAAAGGGTATAATTGATTATACTCAAGCACCTTAGTGTTACAACAAAAACCCTTAGTTGTTTGTAACACTGAGGATAAATGCTGAGGGGATGGAGACCCCATTCTCTATGATGTGATTATTATGAATTGCATGTCTGTACCAAAACATCTCACATGCCCCATAAACATAGGCACCTACTATGTACCCACAAAAATTACAAATGATGTAAGCATAATTAAATAAGTTGTATTAAATAACAGAAGTAACAAATACTCAGACTATCACTTTCTGATTATTTTACTAGGTTTTACCATTATATATGCTCTGAGGTTATTCATGCATAGTGTATCTGTATGGTGGCAACAGTAATATAATGGTGGGTGATGGTTCGGCAATGGCATTTGGGTAGCGTGAATTTACCATGATGGGAATATTTACACCAGAGGCATTGGCAAACACTGCCAATGGGCTTTCTGGTTGTAGGGAGCCAGGCTGTTAAACAGTTACCAGTAACCAGTGGCCACTCCCCAACTCAGCCACATGAATATCAAAAGATAAGGAGGTAGATCATGTGGCCCAGGACATGATGAAGAAGGAATTAGAGAAAAAGAAAATGTCTCAAGGGAGCAGATGGCCTCTAAGGAGAGCTGAGTTACATATGAGGTTCATGACTTCCCTCTGCACTTCCTTGCAGGGCCCCTGAATCCTCACACAGAGCTCGATACCTGTGCCGTTCACGCCCCATAAATCCAAGTCCATCTGTTTCGGTTCTGGTATAACATCTTATTTCTAATCTTTACTTCTATTTTGGATGCAGAAGTGACGTACATATTTTTATCCTTTCCTGAGTCTATTCAGTAACGTTGAGATAAACTGTATTTCTGACAAAGGAGACGATAAATCTGTATAATCAGACTATTTTTGTTGTTTTTTAAAATGTTATATTGGATTCATAGTTTTATCATTATCTGACTTTAGATTACATCCCAAACATCATGCTTATTAATTTAAATCTTCTTTGATTATGTAATGCAGATAGGATAATAAGAGAGCTCCTAACAGATGTTTCATTCTTGGAGCAGTAGTGTTCCCGCCTGCATCATTTCTTCATCTATATTTTCTCAGTTTCTTGGCTAATGTCACTAACAGCTTGCAAGTTCCAGTCTGTGTGGTTTTCTGGCCATGACGAAAGCAGGGAGGCAGCTCCAGCTTCCTTACAGCATGAGATGATACATTGAGTAATTCTCCTGCTTTGTGAATCGATGATCTAGTTAGCACATGGCTTGAGGGTGTGGGTTCTGGACCCAGACTGCGTGAACTCTTTCCAGTCCGCATCCTGCCGCTTTTTAGCTGGATAACCTTGGGTGTCTCTCTCAACCTGAGGTTTTGTTTCCTTGTCTATAAAATGTCAATAAGGATGGTACCTACCTCATGAGTCGATTAGATTTCTGTGTCTGCCAGAACAAATGATGAGAAACCTGTTGCTTAATGCAATGGAAATGTATTCTCTCAGAGTTCTGAAGGCCAGAAGTCCAAACTGCAGGGGTCAGCAAGGCCACACTCCCTCCAGAGGCTCTAGGGGAAATCCTCTTTCATTCCTTGCCTCCTCCAGCTAATGGTGGTGGCTGGCATTCCTTAGCTTGTGGCCGCATCACTCCAATCTCTGCCTTCTTAGTTACACTGCTTCTTTCTCTTCTGTTGGCCTCCTCTGTGAGTCTCTTAAAAGGACAGTTGCCATTGGCTTTAGGGCCCCCACTATTCCAGGATGATCTCAAGATCCTTAATGATACCTGCAAAGATTTTTTTTTTCCAACAGTGTAAAATGAACAGGTAATTAGAACGTAATATATCTCTTTGGGGCACCATTCCACTCACTAAAATGGGGTTTTAAAAATTCAATGAGTGAATACAAGTAGAATAGCTGGAACAATTTCTTGCCTATAATAAAGAATTATTAAATATTTCTCCTTCTGTTTCTCTTCCCCTCCTCCCACTCTCCCTCCTTTCTTCCTTCTCCCTTCTACTTTTTTTCCCTTGGTTTTCTTTTCAACTTATTTTTTGAAGTTTTATCGTTTTCTTTAAGTTTCCATATTGGGTCCCAAGTCTCAGGATTCAGTTTCTGCTGGGGTCTTTCATTGTTTCCCAACCAAAGGTAACCTCTATTTTGATGTTGGAGTTTCTGGAGCAAGATTCTTCAAGTTGTACCAGTTGACTTTGAGGGAGCATCTCTCCTGTCCCTGTTCCAGAGCCTCTCTCTGATGGCCTGCCTGAGAATGCCTGTCACCTTGGCCGTCTCACCTTCCCAGTCTATTTTCCAGGTCCTGGGCAACTACTCCTGACCTAGAATCACTTGGACCATACTTGTGGAGACGTCCAGCTATGATTTGAAATAACTGTATACTTTGCATTCCACATTCTGACTGTTCTTTTTCTTTTGGCCAGAGCCAAGCCTCCAGATGTTTCTGCTTGTCTGCCTTATCAGGGAGACACCAGTGGTAGTCAGGATCTGAGTCAACTCTACCCCACACATGATGTGTTTTTCCCTTCTGACCTCTCTGCTGTCAGTTCCAAAAGCTGGAGCAGCTAATTTAGTTCCTGACTTATCCTAGTAGGTGGGTCTGGGAAACCCTGGCTTCTTTGTCCATTCTGTATCAAGGGGCATCACACTGAGTGGGCCCGGACGATCTTGAGATCCATCCAACTGCATGGCTAGGCTAATTTACAAACAGAAGAACATTTTGAATAGAATACTTCGAGATTTTCTTAACATTTTGGGGGGTTGTTATTGATAAATGAGAAAGAAGAAAGAAATCATCCACAACTGAGACCATTTGAATTTTACAGTTATTCAGAAGGTCACACATGGATGAAATTGACAAGCATGCCACTCTGAGAGGCAAGTTAAATTCAACAACTCCAGAATTCAAAGAATCAAATGAACTCCCCTCTCAAAAAAAAAAAAAAAAAAAAAATCTTAAGAGCTGATCTCTCCTTTTGTTTCCTTGTCTGTAAAATGTGAATAAAGATGGTATCTACTTCAGGGGTGTCATGGGTAGATTAGATTTCTGTGACTGCCAGAACAGATGATGACAAACCTGTTGCTGAATGCAAGAGAAATGTATTCTCTCAGAGTTCTGGAGGCCAGAAGTCCAAACTGCAGGGGTCAGCAGGGGCACCCTCCCTCCAGAGGCTCTAGGGGAAACTGTCATTCCTTGCCTCCTCCAGCTAATGGTGGTGGCTAGCATTCCTCAGCTTGTGGCTACATCACTCCAATCTCTGCCTCCATAGTTACACTGCTTCTTTCTCTTCTGTTGGCCTCCTCTGTGAGTCTCTTAAAAGGATATATGCCATTGGATCTAGGGCCCATTGACTATTACAGGATGATCTCGAGATCCAACTCCCAAATTCAAAGAATAAAAAGAACTCCCCTCCCCACTAAAGGAAATCTTAAAAGCTGATCTCTCTTTCCCAAAGCCATGGGAAAAACATACGCTCCTGTGCTCCAGAATAGTCCTAGTGCTAGCATTGCATAACCTATGCACGATTTACTGATCTGAAAACAATCCTGCTGTTTTTGCTATTTCATGCATTTACTAATTTATTTTACATAGCAATTATTCACGGTGCATGAGTTCTGAGTTTTTAAGGGGTTATCTAGATACTTTACCTGATATTCATTTTACTTTAAAAAAAAAAAAAAAAAAGACTTGAGATCAAATTTCCTCAAGGGATCACTCCCTACTGCATGGAAATGATTGCCTTAAAATAAAAGTACATTACCTGAGGACTATAATGTTTTAAGGGGGATTGCAATAACAAGAAACAAATCTGGTAGGATTCACTTAGTATAATGCCATATTGCACAATATTTCCAAGTTTAGTCACATTATACTACATTGAACTTTTCAGTTTATTGATTTTCTGTACATTCTTGTTAAGATGGTGTAATAGCTGTTCAGAAAAGTTCCAAATTGAAAAACTAGCTAGGAAAGTAACTCTTATAGATCTACTAATTAAATGTCCTTTCACTGGGAGGTAGGCTCCTCTATTCTGTATTAATTTTCTGGTCTTCTAGGAAGTTAATGCAACCTGTTTAATGAACGGAGAAGTGTGATTCACTTCCTACATTCTGGAAGACAGCTTCAAAAGAAGCCTTTTCAACTTCTCCTGTCATGATATCAGCAGGATATTAGTTTTCTGTAAACAGTGATAGAAGCCTCAGAGTCCTGCTAGGACTTCAGAAATTACGACAGAGTATTTCTCTTCTCCTTCCAAAGTCATATGCTAGTTGTGATATTCTTACTGCATTTACATTTATCCTGCCAACATCCTAGGGATGAATGTTTGAAATAGAGGCCTGATTCTTTGCCATTGTAACTTTTAGAGTATGGCTCAGCTTAGAGTAGCCCATAGTTTTAAATAACAGCAACTAAAAGCAATTGAAGTTCATTTTTCTCTCTTGTTCTGGAAGTCCAGATTCAGGAAAAGCTATGCAGGCATAGCACTGTGTGCTGTTAGGAGTCCAAAGTCTCTTGATATTGTTTTTTACCTCCTCCATCCTCAACATGTGGCTTTTGCTTCATGGCCCCAGTTAGTTGCCCATGCTCCAGTCATCCAGTCTGCATTCCTGGGAAAAGGAAGGAGCAAAAAAGACGTGCTTTGTTCCTTCAAATATACTCAGTGGACGGCACACCGGACACATCTGCTGATACTTCATTGACAGGAACATGGTCACACGATAGTGATTCTTTGTGAGGGGGAAATGGAGTCTTTGCTTCTGGAAACTATGTTCTCAGTTTGTCATTAACCTTTATTTAAATCATTTTAAACTGTACTTTTAAAAGTTGTCTTTGTTATTTTTGAAATGGAAAAGAAGTTACGTAGTAAACAATGCAACAATTGCAAAATATAAAAAACAGAAACTAATTTTTTCCTAAAATTCAAAGAAGCATTGGCAGTAGTTTAGGGTAAATACTTTCAGTTTAATTTCTTTATAATAATTTCAATGTAATAGATAATATATTTGCTAACATCATAAAAGATCCTGAATTTATTTCCATGTTGGTATCTACATGTCTATGACATTCTTCTTTAAGACAATATAGTGTTCCATTGTTGGGCTGTACCATAATTTCTTTAACAACACGGCCCCTATTCATAGTTTGTTTTTTTCCTTACTTTTCTTCTGTTACGACATAGTCACATTAACCACGCATGCACAGATGTTGCTTTGATATTTGTTAACATAGTGAAAGGTCTGCAATTTTACCTTACTTTAAGCCAACGAGTTAGCCTGACACAGCTTCCTTGATATCAGCAGAAGACTCCAAACTCCTGCATCAAACAGAAAGGGTTTTATCACTCATGACACCGTAGCCAGCAGAGCTCCATGCTCACATCAGTTCCCCTTCTTTGGACATCATTTTGACTGCAGGACCAGTCAGCTTCTGCTCATGCACTGGGTTTGTGTCAGAGTTGAGGAACCCCAAGCCTAGAAAACCCCAATCTTTTAAAAGGGCCACCATCAAGCCTCTCCCATCTTTGCCACAGAGGGAGCCATTATCTTTATCATATTGGTGGGCAAATAAATCTGCCTTCTCCTGGAAACAGGCAATCTGTTTTCACTACACAAACATCCCTGAAAAGAAAGTCTGAAGCAGAAATTGTGCCTCTGTTTACAAGATGTGCAAAAGTACAGAGGCCCATGGAGAACTGTCTCCCAACAGTATGGATTCCCTCACAGCAAAGAGTTCTGTGCCTGTCTTGTTTCGTTGTCACTTCCCTATAGGTAGACTCTGCCAGGTTGTCCTCCCCGAGATTCTGGCTTTCCTGATGAACATCAATGACATCGTGGACCAGGTGACAAAGAAGGCAAGTCCAGGAAGTCTTCTTTTGAGTACCAGTTTAGAGTTCCCTGGACTAAATCACATCACATTCATATATAATATGTGCCAGAAAACCAACTAACCAACCAACCAACCAACCCATCAACCAACCAACCAACCAACCAACGAACCTCAAAGTTCAAGATCAAAACATCTGTTCCCATACACAGCTGTCTATCCATCCATCAGCATGTGCTTAATGGCTCTCTTCCCTGGGTTTACTTTGTGGCAGCATCACACTGATAATGCTATCCAATCTTGGTATTAGCATAGTGATATGGTTTGACTGTGTCCCCACCCAAATCTCATCTTGAATTGTAGCTCCCATAATTCCCATATGTGGTGGGAGGGAACAGGTGGGAGATTATTGAATCATCGGCGAAGTTTCCCCCATACGTTTTTGTGGTAGTGAACAAGTCTTGTGAGATTTGATAGTTTTATAAGGGGAAACCCCTTTTGCTTGGTTCTCCATTCTCTCTCGTCTGCCACCGTGTAAGACATACCTTTTGCCTTTTGCCATGATTGTGAGGCCTCCCCAGCCACGTGGAACTGTAAGTCCATTAAACCTCTTTTTCTTTATAAATTACCCAGTCTTGAGTATGTCTTTATTCACAGCATGAAAACGGACTAATTCACATAGAGCAGAACAATACATAAAACAGGTTCCTCTTCTGTTTGAGGCTTGGTTATATGGTATGCAATATTTCAGATTTACAGAACATTTTACATTTACAGAACATTTTACATTTACTTCTTGTGAAAACACAAGAAGTCAAATATAGCTTGTGAAATATATTCCAAGACCAATTTAAATTCATCATCATCATCATTATTATAAGAGGCATATTTGCTCGTTTGTTTTGTTCCACTAATGCTCATAATAGAAGCCACTTATAAAATTGTTCCTGAGAGTGCCTACTTAATTAAGATTTAGATTTTCCTTCTTTTCTTATTTGGTTAAAATATTATAAATCAGAATCATGTTATTGTCTCCTTTCCAGGCACACACTCATATTTAAATTCTCATGCTTGTTGAATTTTTCCTTCAATAGGACTTCGGTTTTCTATAACTGGAACATTTATTTATTTAGACCAGCTTATCTTTCTATAGAACTCACATATAGATGATTAGCTTTGTTTTGTTTTCTCATAGAATTGCTGAGAAGCATGTTTTATGTTTCTTATATGACCACATCGATGGCAGTCCTTCAGGATTTACTTCCTCTCCGAGGTTTACTGGATTCTTCTAAAATAATTGTTCTCAAAGTATGGTCCCTGGACTAGCAGCAAGAATATCACCTGAGAACTTGTTTAAAATACAATTTACAGACCTACGGATGCCACCATTCTAGGGGTGGGATCCAGTAATCTGAGTTTAAACAAACCCTCCAGCTGCATTGAAGGCCACCAACCCTGTGAGAACCACTCTCTAAATCCGAGGATCTCAACCTTGCTTGTGCAGTAGAATTACCTGGGGAGCTTTAAAGAAATATTGATGCCTGGGTCTCACCCCAGAAATTCTGAATTAATTAGTCTCAGGTGAGGCCAGAGAATTGGGGATTTTACTAACTCCCCGGGCGATTATAAAGTTCAGTCAAGGTTGCGAACCACTGCTCTAAATCATTCATAACTTCACATTATGTTTGCCAACTCCAGGTTCTTTGAGTTTTTTCCTTCCCTAAGGGGCTATGCCATATGAGCAGATAGTGAGGCTATGGTGAATTCAATATTACCTTGTTGTGAGTGGATTTAGATATTAAAAGAAATGTGACACTGCATCTTATCATTTCCTTTCGTTTTGTTTATCATACATGATGAGCCTTTGAACTTGAAGCTGAATTAATTTAATGCAGTGTTTCCTTTTGAATCCGTTGGATTTTCTGTGTTTCAGGGTGACATGCAAAAGGAACATCTAAATGCTCTTCCTGTGATCTTTGGGGTAAGCGCCCAAGTAGAAAGAGTGTCCACGGTACATTACCCATGTAAAGTGAGTTTAATCAGATGGAATTGATTTGTTTAAGTTACACTTACATGTGCAAAAAGAAATGTTCTGGACTAAATAAACTCAGTATTAAAATTGCCTTCACACTCCATACCTAACCAATTTTTATCACCGTAAATGCTACCAGCTAGATGCTACCTGGGAAAGAAAATGTGATCCTTCAGCTAGCAAATTAGGAGAGACAATAAGCAGCAACTTCTTCTTGGTTTCAGTGGAGAGGAATATCTTAGGAACCTTTCCAGACATAGATTAGAAACACTCCCAACTCACTTTATAATAGCCAATAAATCATTTTCTCCACACTCAGCCAGGTATTTAAATCGTACCTTTGTCACAGAAATATTAACCAGTGACATACTTCTTTTCATCTTCAATCTTATTTTATATATGGAGAGAGCTTGGAAGTGACGGTCTTTTGTGAGTCCGGTTTGATACTGGGAGATCCCTAGATGGCCTTTAAAACTGGGCATCCCTGGATGTCATTTGGATGAGAAGATTCTAAAATATTCAAGGCCAAGTGACAGCCTTTCGCCATCAGAAGCTAGATGGACATATTCACTGTCACAGGCGGCAAAGTCAGAATGGCTCCTGGGGTCTTGACTCGCAAAGCTCTGTGATGATGGCTAACTGACCACAGTGTTCCAAGGTTTGAGACTGGTGGACCAGCAGCAAGGGCACGACTTGATTTTATAACAGAAACAAGAAATCAAGGACAAGGAAGCAGAAGGCAGATATCAACTGTTACAGTTGGACAATCATGAGCTCTTCCTCTGTTTCTAGACCTGAGCAAATTCTCAAACCCAAAGCCCTTCTGTTGAAAGAGAATCTGAAGCCCCAAAGGAAGAGCCCTGATATGTGACAGAAAGCATATAGAGTACAACTTAACTTCCCCAGTCCTTCCCTAAGGCTACTTAGCAGACTATCCTAGGGAGAACGTTGATAGAAGACCTAAGAGTTCTTCCGCATAGATTATGTAGCCTGATAAATGCAAAGGTTTTATAGCTATAAATAGTGGATCTGATGATTAATTTCAGGTCAACTTGGCAAGGGCATGGTGCCCAGTTGTTTGGTCAAACACTAGTCAAAATGTTGCTGTGAATGTCTTTTCTGTATTAAATTTCCACATTTACTATCAGTTGACTTGAAGTAAAACATGTTACTTCCCATAATTTGAGAAGGCCTCATCTAATCAACTGAACACTTTAAGAACAAAAACTGGGCTTCCTGAGGAAGAGGAAATTCTGCCTCAATGATGTAACACAGAAATTCTACTTGAATTTTGGGGCTGCCCTACACATTTTGACTTGCCAGGTCCACCATTGCCTGTGTGTGTCAGTTCCTTAAAATCTATTTCTCCTCTTACCTATCTTTTATCTGTCTGTTCATCTACCCACCCACCCTTCAGTCCATCCATCCATCCATCCATCCATCCATCCATCCATCCACACTATTGGTTCTTGACAACTTTGACCAATACAGTAGATAAAAATCTAAATAGGAGAGTGGTGGTAGAGAACTACAGGATTCTGAAGCTAGGCCATATACTTTTTTTTTTTTTTTTTTTTTTTTTTTTGGAGATGGAGTCTTGCTCTGTCACCTAGGTTGCAGTGCAGTGGCACAATCTTAACTCACTGCAACCTCCGCCTCCTGGGTTCAAGTGATTCGCCTGCCTCAACCACCCAAATAGCTGTCACTACAGGTGCCCACCACCATGCCTGGCTAATTTTTGTATTTTTAGTAGGGAGGGGGTTTCACTATGTTGGCCAGGCTGGTCTTGAACTCCTGACCTTGTGTTCCACATGCCTCAGCCTCCCAAAGTGCTAGGATTACAGGTGTGAGCCACTGTGCCTGCCCCTGGCCATGTAATTTAATAGGCAACTACTAACATGCTACTGGCCCCTAAGAGATAATGAAGACTTAACCAGGCAACATGAGTCAATGATGGCACGTGAGCTATTCATCATGAGCTGGTATTGGCATAACCCTAAGTCATACGGTGAAGTAGGCACAATAGTGATCCACTATGCATTGGAAATGATTCATTCAGAATTAGCTCCAAGCAGGTCCTGAGAGTACACATAAGTTACAGAAACAAGTAGTTCAGATTCCACGTCTGTCACATTAATGCCTTACCTCACTTTACACCATTGCCAGCTGATAGGCAGGTGAGCTTGTTTGTTAATGCAAGGGAATAAATAACTGCTATTGCACTAATGACCTATCAGGGATGCCCTTGAAATACGGTGATTGGGAGAAATCATCTCAGTAGCAGTGCTTTGAGTAGTACGTCTGATCATGTGCTTTGTTTGGAAGGAGAAGTTGTCTGAGGTAGGAATACACATGGACTCCTAGGCAGTCGTGAGTGGCTTGGAGAGGAGAGCTGAGGAGAGGTATGTGGATGGAACTATGAAATGGACACAAAGTGTGTAAAACTTTGTATGGCATGTCAGTGGCCACCAAAGAACACCCATTTCCAAGAAGAGGCTGGAAACTGGGTGAACAAGATGTCTCATTTGGGTGCCTCTGCTCTCACTGCCCCTGTGTTTGTCCATAAACAGAGGAGTCATGCTGGCAGGGATGGGAGCCTGCATAGCCTAACTGCCATCAGCTGCATCTCACCAAGCTTATTCTAGCTGCCATTGCTGCTGAAAGTCCCGCCCCTACAATCCCTCACGGAGACCATCTGAGTACTCGGTGACAAGCTGCTAACATTAGACACCTTCTAGCTTTCTATGATTCATCCTTACTGAGAATGATCCATATCTTAAGTATGGCTTTGTCTCCCTTGACTGCAGTGACTGAGTCACATTGTCAGACAGCTCAAGGCATCCACTGTACAGCAAAGGAGGTATGGCAGTGGACATATGACTGTGAGTTCCATTGGTCTTCCCATAAATGGCTCACCGGAAGCTGACATCCTAATAGAGCAACAAATGAATCTTCCTAAGGGCAGAGCTAAGCCACAGTATGGAGAGGACACCCTGTGAGCTGGAGTGCTGTTCCCCAAGATGCTGTTATATGGTGCTGTGTCACTGACAGTTAAAAACCTGCCTCTGGGAACCAAGGAAGGAAATAGAAGTTGATCCTCTCTCTATTAATTCTAATCAAGTCACTTGGAGACTGTGCTTGCCTTTCATGCAGTCTAGGTGTTTCTGGATTAGAGATCCTGTTCCTGATGGGAGGGGTTTATTTCCTTCAGGGTACACAAAAAGGCTTCCAGTAAACCTAAGTCAATTACCACAGGGCCATTTGGGGTCCTCATGCCAGTAGTCCAGGGACCAAAAAAAAAAAAGAATTACTATATTGACAGGAGGAATTGATGCTGATTATCACAAAGATAGAGGGTCACTCCTATAGGATAGGGGCAGAGAAGAAAGTCCAGAATCCATGAGAGTTACTGGAACACCTCCTGATGCTTTCATGCCTGGTGACAGCTGCGACTGGTCAGTTGAAACGACAACCAAGAAGCACACGATGGCCAGGGGATCAGATTCCTCTGAAATAAAAGTCTGGGTCATCTCGCCAGACAGGTAACCTAGACCAACAGGAGCAGAGCTGAAGGTTGGAGCAAATTGGAATGAGTAGTAGAGGAGGAAGATGATGAATATCACGTGTTGCCTCTTAAAGCCACAGCTTATCCCATGAAACTTCCTCCAGCTGTAAAAGTTTATGGTTTACTTTTGTGTGTTTGTCTATTTTTTAGAAGTTGTATCTGGCTACTCCCTTGAACCAGCAGGGACAGATATCAGGACAACATGAACTTAACATGGAGCATAGGATTGCAAATAAATAAACTAACACTCTGGAAAATGAACAATAAAATTATTATGTAATTACATATAAAATTGAAATGCTATATAAAAATATAAATTTAAGTAAAATGAAAAAGTAATAAAATTTGTCTTAAAAATATGTAATTCATTTCCTTTTCATTTCACCCTTCAGAAAAGTCTAAGTGTCAAACATCCTGATATATAAGAAGCTATGACCCCTATCATGACTATATCCGACAGCTTAATAATGCTGATGATTAAAAGTTCATAAAGTTTCATCGAATCTTCAATCTTAGACTCTATCTAAATTCTTCCTCTTATGAGCTATAGCAGCTTAACAATTGATTAGTATTCACTTTATTTTCATTCCGTGTTTGTACACTGTTATTAAACTGTCTTCTGTTATCTCCAGTAAGTAATCTTAATTATTAAGCAAAAGTGAAAAGACAGTAGATTTTTGTTCTGGGATTTTCATTATTAAAAGTTGTTCCAAGTCCGTGTTTCTATTTCTTATGTAGACTGTTTTAGGTGCTGAGAACCTATGATTTATTTTAAATACTTCTTAAAATCTTGCAGATACTTCTTTCTGCGCCCACTGCTCTTGGTATATCCTCTCTCCTGAATTATGATAGCAACCCAGTAGCTGGTTTTGTTGTCCAGAGTTGTCTCTGTCTCAAATCCAGCCTTCGTACTGCTACCAGAGTATGCTCTTACATAAAAAGAAATCTGAAGGCACTGGTTTTGTGCCATAAACTTTCAGGGACTCCCACCATCCTGTAAATTCCTCTGTGTTTTGACCCTAAAATACCTTGTCACCTTCATCTGCTACCATAAATAACTTCTCGCTTTTATGTCTAAAAATATTCTCAATATCACAAACGATTGTTTCAGCACCATATCCAGACACACCAACTATTTCATAACTGTCTACCTATCTTCCTTGTTTGCTTTTACAAGGGAAGTTTCTCCATTTCCTTTATGAACAATAATTGTGCACTGGATTGAGCCATATCTTGGAAAGATGTCAGCATGCCAGTAGACATTCTTGATATTTAAAGCCTTGGATGAGAGGCAGTCACTATACAATTGGGAAGAATGGACCTGTGACCAAAGGAGTAGCCAGATAGTATAGTAGTGTGTTTAATTAATCAGCAGTCAAGAAGATCCAACATGAGTTTATTAACTGGGTGATACGAAGATCCAAGCAATCCATGGGTTAGAATGGGAAATGGAAAAAGGGCATGCAGAAATCCACTCCTGAGAGAGGAGCTGCCATTTTTCATCCTCTTGATTCAGGTAAGAAGGTACAAGATCTTGCCCCAGTGGTCAGGCAAGACTAGGGAAAGGAGCAATGAGAGAAGGAGTCATGTGAGGTTGCGATGCCTGAGGCTGTTCCAACTGGACCAAGTCACATTTTCAAAGGCAAGGCTTTTCAACAAAATCCTCTAAATGATCCTCAAAGACCAATGAGCTGATTAGGCAATGGAAGTAAAGATGGTATTTTGGAGTTTGGTATATTAGATTAAAAACCCAACCAATATTTGTAACCTGTTTATATGGCCATTGGTTTTGATTTTTTGTTAAGAGATAAAATTGCTGAGATCACCAGCTGCTCTTTGGCCAAAGACGCTGTGTGGTTCAAGCTCAGTAGCAAATGACCAACATCCCCAGATGGGCTCAGTCACCTGCAGCCTGTCATGTCAGCACAATTGGCCATTTACAAACCAGTGGGGGTTTCTTAGGAGTTTGTTTATCTTTCAATAGAACCAACTGCCTGGAGTTGAATTGTCTGGGCTATAAATAGAGAAATAGTGCACAGGATAGTTTCACCATTAAAGCAGAGAAGACCATTAGATGGAAAAAAAGAAGCACATTTTTATATTACTGATTTATAGGAACCTGGGTAGAGCCTTTGGAATTTTTACCCAGTGAGCTTTGCAACTGAAAAAGAAAATAATGGTTAACAGTACCAACATGTTCCAAATATCTAAAATCTGCTGAATGTCATTTTATAATCTCTGGAGGTCAGAAAAAGAAACCACGGTGGGATATTACCCTTGTCAACCCTAATGGTAGTACAACAGACTGATAATCTATAAAGCAAAACACTGTAGTAACCTCCTGAGGTTACTAGCAGGTGGAGCACACTCTGTTCTGCAGAAACCAGCTGGGTACAGTTCAAAGCATTCACAAATTCTTTATAAGGATGCCTTGTGTTATCAGTAGGGCCAAAAATGTCTCAATCAGTGCACATTTCTATAACAATGACCAAACTCTGGGCTAATACGTTTCTGAAATGTGTGGTAGACTATCCTCACAATTTTATAAATTAGCCTATGTGAAAGATGAGGAATTTTTCATTTAAATCTATCTACCAGTGATATGTGTCCAAATGACTGGGTCAAACCAGATTCATTTTGTTTTTGCTACACTGCATACATTCTCACAGGCTTATGTTTGAAGAAAATTGTAGTCACACACTATTCCTATCAAATGGTCTCTTTGTATATTTGCAGTATTTACTTTTTGTGTTAAAATTTAAACACTGATCAATTATGATGCTCTGAGCAATACTGGCCTCACACACTGACACTATTTTAATTATATATTTACATAATACAAATTATTTACTTGTATAATTTGTATAACCTTTTTATTTCTTGACCAATAGGAAAAATTTTTAAAAATTATTTACCTGGAGTAAAATTCACTCTTTCTGGTGTTCAATTCTAAGGGTTTTGATAGATGCATAGTCATGTAATGATCACTATACTTCCATACAGAACAATCTCTCACCCGAACATTGCCTTTGTGATCTTTGTGATGCCCCTATGTGGTTAGTCCTTTCATCCACCTGCTCACCCTTCACCAAATCCTGGCAACCACCACAGTAGTGTTGCCTTTACCAGAATGTCATGCATAATAAATCATAGGCTATTTCACCTTTGGCATCACGCTTCTTTCACTGAGCAAAGTGCGTTTAAGATTTATTGATGTTGCTGCATGAATCAACAGCTCATTCATTTTTACTGCTGCATAGTATTCCATTGTATGCATGGAAAACATTCATTTCCTATTCACAATCTTTTCCTTGATTTAAGGACATTTGGATTGTTTCCAATCAGTGGTAATTATAAATAAAGTTTCAATAAACACTTGTGCCCAGATGTTTGTGTGAAAGTAAATTTTCACTTGGCTAGGGTAAATATTGAAGACGGGAATAGGTGGATCATATCGTAAGTGTGAGTGTAGCTTTGTAAGAAACTGCCAAACTGTTTTTTACCGTTGCTCTACCATTTTGCATTCCCACCAGTAGTGTAAGAGAATTTCATTTGCTCCAAATCTTTGTCAGAAGTTGGTATCGTCAGTGGTTTTGTTTTGTTTTGTTTTGTTTTGTTTTGTTTTGTTTTAATGAAATGTGTACTTCATTGTCGTTTTAATTTGCATTTCCCTAATGGCTAATAATTTTGAGCATCTGTTTATGTGCTCATTTTCCATCTGTATGTCTTCTTTGGTGAAGTGTCTGCACCAATATTTTGCCCATTTTCAAAACTTTTGTTTGTTTGATGTTTTCTTGCTGAGTTTTGAGCGTTCCTTATGTATTCTGGATACAAGCTCTTTGTCAGAAATTATTTTCTCAATTCTAATTCCTTTGACTTTCTATATAGAATTTAGAATTGCTGGTGATATTTACAAGAAAATCTGATGGGATTTTGCCTGGGATTGCATTTAACCAATTGTTCAGTTTGGGAAGATTGACATCTTGACAGTACCGACTCTTCTGTTCCTCAAACACAGTTTGTATCTCCATTTATTTAGATCTTCTTTGATTTATTTAACTGGTATTTTGCAGTTTTTAGCATAGAAATCCTACACATTTTTAGGTTTTCTTATACCTAAGTATTGTTGTGTTTTGGTGTTATTATACATAAAGTTTAACTAAAAATTTTAGATTTCCAATTTTTTACCACTGCCATATGCAAATATTTATTTTTGTATATTATCCTTGTATTCTGTGACTTTTCTAAAATTCACTTAATAGTTCTCAGAGTACTTTTATAGATTTTTTGAGAAGTTTTTAATATGGCTTATTACACTGTCTAATGCTCCCAGTATGATGAATAGGAGCGGTAAGAGAACATTTTTGCCTTACCCATGATCTTAAGAAAAATTATTCAGTTTTTCCTCATTAAGCATATGCTATCTATAGATATAAACAGGTGCTCTTTATCAGGTATACTTCTGATAGGTAAACTTTATCAGGTAAACTTCTATTCCCAGTTTGCTAATTTTTTTAAAAATCATGAATCCATGTTTCTGGAACCTCCATTGAGGTGACATTTTTTCTTAAGTATGTTAAATTACATTGACTGAATTTTAAATATTGAACCAGTCTTATATTCCCAATGGGACAATTTTAATTCATAAAAATTATTTGCTCTTATCATCACTAACTTTATTTACTTTCCTAAAATTGAAATGTATCTGTATATATGTATATATATACACACACACATATATTATATATATATAATGCACATATATTTAGGGTTTATTAAAGGCAGTTCAGTTCCTTAAATTAAGTTAAAAATTAATTTAATTTGAACATCCTTAAAAGTATCTAGTCTACCTCTCATCTACCTAATCAATTTTATTTTTTAAATTTATTTTTAAATTGACACATAATATAATAATCATATGTATTTATGAGGTATATAATGATGTTCTGATATATACAATGTATGGTGATTCAATCAGGGTAATTAGCATATCCATGACCTCATAGTATTTTTTTGTATTAGAAACATTCAAACTCCTCTCTTACAGCTATATGAAAATATATAATAAATTATTCTCAACTATTGTCATTCTACAGTGCTAAACAGCATTTAAACTTATTTCTCCTATCCAGCTGTAATTTTATATCCTTCAACCAATAGCTATCTTCTGCTCCCTCCATCCTTCCCAGACTCTAGTAACCACTCTTTTACTCCTCTCTTCTATGAGATCAACTTTCTGTCTTCCACATGTGAGTGACAACATACAATGTTTATCTTTCTGTTCTTATTTCACTTAGCATAATGTCCTCCAGGCTCATCTAAGTTGCTGGGAATGACAGGATTTCATTTTTTTTGTGGCTGAATAGTATTCCATTGTGTATATATACCACATGTTCTTTATTCATTCACCTGTTGATGGACAGTGAGGTTGATTCCACATCTTGGCTATTGTCAATAGTGCTGCAATAAACATGAGGTTTACTGCAGATGTCCCTTGGACATGCTGATTTCATTTTCTTTGGGTATATACCCAGCAGTGTGTTTCTCAATCATATGGTAGTTCTACATTTAGTTTTTTGAGGAACCTTCATGTTGTTCTCCATAAGCACTGAACTAGTTTACATTCCCACCAACAATGTCTAAGAGTTCCCTTTTCTTTGCACCCTCACCAGCATTTATTATTTTTTGTGTTTTTGATAATAGCTGTCCTAACTTGGGTGAGGTGATACCTCATTGTGGCTTTTGGTTTGCATTTCCCTGGTGATGAGCGATGTGGAATATTTTTTCATACACCTTTTGAATTTTGCCTGTGTTTGATCCCACAATGGCTTATTATTCATTTTATACTAATTAACTCTTTTAATTCAGTGTTTATTAAACACATAATACGTTGAAAATGTGGAATAGACCCAAGTGATAAAGGGGAAGCTTTATCTTAGTGAACTTATTCAGGCTTGAGGTATAACCAACATGCTCCGGGCGTGCCGAGAAAGGGCATGCGAATCAGTGTGTGTGGTGAGTGAAGGCTTCTTGGAGGAGGTGGCTGGAGCTGAGGCTTGAAGGAAAGGTCTACATAAATGTAGAGCACCTTCTCCCCTTGCCTAACATCAGTTACCCAGTTTAAGGCCCTAGGGAGTGAGAAGGAACTCTGTAACTCACCCAGCCCACCACAGCTGACCGGATCAGGCAATCTATCCACTGCCTGGGATAAGGCATCTCATCCTCTTCCCGTCAATATGGGGAGTGGCCCAGTCCTTGGCATTGGACTCGAAAGCAGGAGTTTATGGTAGACACAGTGAACTGGCTTCCACCTGTTGCTACATGAAAGTTGAACAATCAACAGGAAAATCCTATCTTTAATGAGAGGAGGAAGAGAAGAAAGACACAGGACCCCGAGGGAAGGGAATGGAGAAGCTAAGAAACTGGGCTCCTTACAACCTGGTACTTTTCTAGTTCCTAGTTCTTATAAGGTCTACTTGAACTTCACTTTTTTTTTTTTTAGATGGACTCTTGCACTGTCACCTGGGCTGGAGAGCAGTGGCGTGATCTCGGCTCACTGTAACCTCTGCCTCCCAGGTTCAAGCGATTCTCCTGCCTCAGCCTCCTGAGTAGCTGGAATTACAGGTGCCTGCCACCATGCCCAGCTAATTTTGCGTGCGTGTGTGTGTGTGTTTAGTAGAGACGGGGTTTTACCATGTGGGCTAGGCTGGTCTCAAACTCCTGACCTTGTGATTCACCCACCTCGGCCTCCCAAAGTCCTGAAATTACAGGCGTGAGCCACCGCACACAGCCTGAACTTCACTTTCTTAAATTCGCTGTATGACTTTATCACAAATGTAACTTTTTATTTGGGCCAGTTAGGGAGAATTTCTGAGCCTTGAAAGCAAAAGAACCTCGATTATACTTGACATTTAATACCAGGGTTTGGACCAACAGATCCTCGAGACAATGTGGGACTGATTGCGGCAACAGGATAGAATGGAGCTAGTGGGAGACTCTTAAGTTGGTGGGGAAGCCAGCAATAGTAGTTTGCTCAGACAACATAGAGCACATCCCTCTGAATGCAGAGTTAAAGCCAAATGTAAGCAGAGTGGGTGTGTTGGATATTGGACACTTTGTAGCTATAAGCAAAGTGGAAGAGCTCTGTCAGTGAGTACTGTTTGCCCCTGGACAAAACACATAGCTTACTTCAAGTTCATATCCATAAAAGTACAATACATGATATTAACTACATGCCTATAATAAAGAATGATGATAATAATAGCTATAATTTTTGAGAACTTGTTTTATGTTCGTGATTGTGCCAAGAGCTTTACTCGTTCTACCTCATTTAATCCTTACGAATTTCTTATGAAGTAGATATAGTCACTTTTCCATTTTATAATCGAGGACACTGAAGTTGAAGTGATCAGGCAACGTGCCCAAGGTCACAAAACTAGTGGGTGATAGGGTTGAGTTTGGAGCAAGGTTCTCATCTGATGTAGTTTGGATATTTGTTCTTGCCCAAATTTCCAATACTGGAGGTGGGATCTGGTGGGAGGTGTTTAGATCACAAATGGCTTGGGCCATCACCTTGGCTCTGAGCTCTTGTGAGATTTGGTCATTTAAAAATGTATAGTGCCTCCCCCTACCTCTCTCTCTGTCTCTCTCTCTTACTTTCTCTCTTGCCCCTGCTTTCACCATGTGATATGTCTGCTCCCCTTTGCCTTCTACCACGAATGTAAGCTTATGGAGGCCTCGTCAGAAGGTGAGCAGACGCCCAATGCCACGCCTCCTGTATAGCCCACAGAACCGTGAGCCAAATAAACCTCTTTTCTTATAAATTTACCCAGCCTCAGGTATTTCTTTATAGCAATGCAAGAACTGCCTAATATGTCTTCCACATCTTCTGAAGCATGAATAATAGTTATTTTAGTATTCAGAATCTCTTGTACTCTAGATTTCATGTGGGCAATCCTTATTTAATGTCTTTCCTAAAGATTTGCCTGTTCCTTAATGTCTCCTTTAGACTTTAGACTTGGAGAGGAGGAAGGGTGTCAGAAAACTCTGTAGAGAGCCAGATAGTAAATATTTTAAGTTTTCTGGGATATATGTTGCAACCAACAGCACTCAACTCTGTTTTGTGGGCCTAAAGCAGCCATGACAACATAAAATGAGCATGGCAGTATTCCAATAAAACTTTATTTATTGACTGTGGGATCTGAATCTCATATAGCTTTATCATTTCAAGAAATATTATTCTTTTAATTTTTTAAAAACCATTTAAAAATTCTTAACTCACAGGTTTTACAGAAACAGGGCTGTCATCATTTGCCAACCCTTGTTCTAAGGCTCCTAAAACGTTCTATTTTTTCTCCCTCAGAAAGTCTTGTTCCTGCCTTCCCCAGACTCCATCTTTGTTCTTCAGATATGGTTTTCTATCTTATGACTGACTTTCCAACCCAGAAGCCTAGATTAATCATCAGTGTTATTCTTGATCTTTATCTCCTGTCCTTTGCCTACTCCTGCCATGTTTTCTTATGCAAAGTTCTTCTTGTTCTTTACCTGAAACTTATTTCCAAATCCTGCTTTTCTTTACTTGTTCTATACCAATTTCTTCCAAGTGGAATTCTCCTCTTCCAGAGGACTCTTGAACTATTGATAAATCTTTTTTCACCATTGTGTCTCTTGTTCCATTTTTGAGACTCTTTGTCTCCGTGTCTTTGGCCTCTAAAGTACAATTCAGTTTTAGATACAAAATACATTTTAAAATGCAATATAAGCAGTCAATGATGGTTATTTCAGAATAGAAGATAATTTAAGAAATCCAAAAGTACAGGCACATTTATACCTATTATTCTATGTATTGGCATATTATACCTATGTTCTATGTAGTGGCTTGGCCACTAATTTTTTTGATAAAAATATTTCCATGAAAATCAATATTATCAATAATTAATAGATATATAATAAAATTTTTGGTCCATAACAACATATGTAAAGCTGTATATGATCATTTATTGACTCAATCATCTATTTTTGGCTATTTTGGGTAATGGTGTTTTTTTCATTCTTACTAATAGCACTTGGTTGAAAATCTCTGTGACTGCTTCCTTGTACACACTGATGTTTAGTTATTTCCTTAAAATATGTTCCTCAAGCTGGGAATGCTTCACTGACATTTTTGCATTTTGCAAGGACTGTTTATTGATATTCCAAAATTATCCTACAAAAAGTTTTATCAATTTTTACCTCTATGAGTAATGTATTAAACATTTTTTTCTCAGGCAAGCCAATGCTGGGTATTAGTAATTTTAAAAACTTAAACTTCTAAATTAATAGGTAAAAAATATTATGCATTAAGAATTATTAAGGACATTAGATTTTTTCCTAACATATATATTCTAGTTATTTTCTCAGATTGTGGAATCTCTTTAAATTTTATGACATCTTCTGTCACAGAAGCTTTAATAAGATTTATAGACTCAAGTATTCTATTTGTGTGTGTTTTTTTTTTTTTTTTCCCCATGTTAGTTTTCTGGTGTAGATATCATTTTAGGACATCTATCGGCTGGGCATGGTGCCTCACGCCTATAATTCCAGCATTTAGGAGGCTGAGGCAGAAGGATCACCTGAGGTCAGGAGTTTGAAATCAGCCTGGCTAACATGGTGAAACCCCTTCTCTACCAAAATACAAAAATTAGGTGGGCTTGGTGGTGGGCACCTGTAATCCCAGCTACTCAGGAGGCTGCAGCAGGAGAATCACTTGAACCCAGGAGGTGGAGGTTGCAGTGAGCCGAGATAGCTGCGCCACTGCACTCCAGCCTCGATGATAGAGCGAAACTCTGTTTCAAAAAAAAAAAAAGAACATCTTTCACATTATTTTTACATTTATAGAATTGTTCTTCATGTTAATATTTAAATATTTCATTAAGATTAATTGCCATGCAGTTGGTTAACAATATTTTTTAAATAAGATTTCATTTTCTTATTGATTTGAAGTGCTAGCTTTACCTTATAATAAAAGTACTATTTGGGGAACATTGTATACTTTCAATTTGTTCTGTTGATGTTTCTGCATATTCCCTCCACAGCCTTTAAAATATTGTAAATATGTAAGAGTCACTTTTCATATAATTCTACTTAAAAAATGTCTGGCTTTGTACCTCATCCTGTAATGAGTCGGTAAGTTTCAGGTGAAATGACCCCATTGCTCATAAGGCCTTATCTGGCATAAAGAAATGGAGTCATAGAATGGCTGGTTTTAGGTTCCTTTCTCTCTGTTCCACAGCAACCTCATGCTCTATTGATTCTTCTATTATCTCTACCCTAGACTCTATGTGTCCCCAGGTCAAGCACCACCCCCATTCTTGATTCCTCTGTGCCTACCTTAGATCTGGTACCTTATCCAAGCCTCTGATTTTATGGGGTATCTTAATCAGTCCAGGCTGATATAACAGAATACATTGGACTGGGCGATTTATATGCACCATAAATTTATTATTTATAGTTCTGGAGCCTGTGAAGTGCAATGTTAAGGCATCAGCAGATTCAGTGTCTGGTGAGGGCTGTCATCCACTTATAAATGTTGCCTTCTTGCTGCCTCCTCCTGTCGGGGAAGAGGCAGGAATCGTCTCTAAGTCACTTTTTTAAAGGCAATCTCATTCATGAGGGTGGAGGCCTCATGACCAAATCATCCCCTAAAGTCACCATGTCTTACTATGTCAACAATGGGGATGAGCTTTCAACATGAGTTTTGAAGAGACACAAATATTCAGATCATTGCACAAGGTGAGGGCATTGCCCAAGTCGTACTGCAAGTGAATAAATAGCAGAGGTAGAAATAGTTCCCATATCTTTTAAATTCTAGTCCACTAGTTCTCACTTTTAATTTGTTTTTCAGATCATTTGAATTTCTCATTTACCTGTGTAGACATTGTGGTTTCTGTTGTCTTCAACAACAACACAAACAACAACAACAACAACAGCAAAGAAAGAAAGATAAAGGAAAAAAAGAGAGACAGTTATTTCCTCAGATTGATTACCAATGTAATTGCTCTGTTTTCTGATTTTTCTCACCATCCCTGTTTTTAAGGAAAAGATTTAAATCATATAAATGTTCTGAATATTTACATTTATTCACCGTAAGTTTTTAGTGAAATTCTACTTAAATAGAGCGGTATTTAAGGAGTCCTATTGTAGGGTAGGGTTATAACTCCTTTCTAAGCTTGTTTAAGTTTCATACAAGGTGAACGCCTTGGGAGCCACCTTTGTTTCTGTGTCATGTCTGGCAATAATACAAGCTCAATAAACTCAACCGAACTCTCATTACCTAATCATGCATCTCCCTTGATTTTTTTCCTTCATGCACAAAGAGCTGCTTTTGTGGGTACATAAAGGGTGTTTCCCAGTAGCTGTTAAATATTAGTATTTAATATTAGTTATTGTCTGTGTAAGTATTCATTTTTATTTAGACAAAAATATCCTATAGGATGAGCCTCATTCATTAAGAATTAATTCAGGCATCATTCTCTCTCTCTCTCTCTCTCTCTCTCTCTCTCTCTCCCCCCCCCTCTCCTCTCCCTACTCTTCTTGCTACCAAAATTTTCCTGATGCCTCCAGGCTAAGTTGAATGACCTTTCTCTATGTTCCAATGCTACCTGTTTATATTTCCTTCCTGGCACATACCATTTTGCATATTTTGTATAACGATCCGCTTGTGACTGTTACCTCCTCCAGATTATAAATCTAGCAGAGATCCTAAATGTAGTTGTCATAAACATTTCTTAATAAATGAATGTATGTCCAACATGTTTGATTTAGAGCCAACCAAGGCTAAGGATCAGGCAGACACATGATTTATCTACCGATGAATTTCAAATTTGAAATGCCTTGAAAAAACAGTTTAAATAAACAGTTAAAGCAAAAATTAAACAGATTTAATAAACAGTTAAAGCATAAATATTCTGTTAGGGATAATTTCCAATCTTACTTTAAAATAACAGCAATCAATTTTCTTCTTGGACTATGTGTAAAATACACACACACACACACACACACACACACACACACACCCCCCAACAAATTACCAAGACCCAGGTCTGATGGCATCTGTCTCTGCAGGAAAGTTAATATGAAATATCTAAAACAAGGCATCTCCTAGTCTCCTGGACTTAAAGTCACCCAAAGTATATGGTCTTGTCTATACAGAGACATAGGTCATAAGGATAAAAACACATTTAGAAATTTCCATGTTCTTTCTCAATATAGAAATAGGTGAGTTGCCATAGCAACAAGTGTTATAGATTCACTTATTCTCTTTTTGTTATTAAAAAAATGCAGAAGCTGAAATATTTTATAATAAACTTTGCCATTGATGTCTAGGAGAATATTTTTGCGATCATCTAAAATACTTGAAAGAATATGTTAAAATGGGAAGAGAAGAATCTTTCTTAATAAAATGTCATTGAACTATCACACACACCAAAAAAACCATCAAGTCACATATATTTCCAAATAACATGAAACCTTCCACGGTAGGGCAAATAATATTTTGTTTTTGCTATTTGGATATGAAATGGAGTCAGATTTATTTTAAGAGAACAATATCAGAAACTTGAAATATAAATAATCACCCCTTAAATGATGAATGCTTTCCTTTTTATATGTAACTTCCAATCACAAATGAGCATGTTTTATGTTTTTAAAATAAACAATACATTAATGACCAAATGTACCTCATTAAAAGAAATTAACCCTTGATGAAATTAAGAAAGACTCTGAAGGAAATAGAAGAATTACAGATGTTGAAATGATAAGCATACTATTATCATACTGGTGAAGATGGAGAATTTAAGTTGGTTTTAAAAATATTGAATTGAAACATTCAGATACTCAATTAGGAGAGTCGTCAAGCAATAGTGTGCTTTTTTAAAAGTCCCACAATTATATCCTATGCTTTCCCTTGTAGCTTTGGACTTAAAGCTTCATCTGAGTGCTCAGCTCTGCTTGGATGTTTCGCAGGTTCTGCAGCCAGGAGCTGAAGTTATGATCTCCAACCACTCCCTACCTATTCTCCCTCCCGGCTTTTCCATCTCCATAAATGGCAGCACATCTGTCCATGGGCCTAAGAAACACCAGGACCCTCTTATAGTGTACCTTACAGTATCCTTAGAGACTCTCTCCTCCGGGTGGATCACGAGGTCAAGAGATCGAGACCAGCCTGGCCAACGTGGTGAAACCCCCGTCTGTACTAAAAATACAAAAATTAGCCGGGCGTGGTGCTGCGTGCCTGTAGTCCCAGCTACCCACCCCCACCCCCCGGGAGGCTGAGGAGGAGAATCGCTTGAACCAGGGAGGTGGAGCTTGCAGCGAGCCGAGATCATGCCACTGCACTCCAGCCTGGGCCACAGAGCGAGACTCTGTCTCAAAAAAAAAAAAAAAAAAAAATACTCCCTCTACACCCCTTCAACACCACTCAATAACCTGCCAATTATTTGCCTCCTAATTATTTTCTGAATTGGTTGCCCCGTCTTTTTGCTGACTTCAGCTTTCTAAAATGAATCCCTCTGGCCAGGCGGGGTGGCTCACGCCTGTAATCTCAGGACTCTGGAAGGCCAAGATGGGCAGATCGCCTGAGGTCAGGAGTTCGAGACCAGCCTGGCCAAAAAGGCAAAACACTGTCACTATTGAAAACGCAAAAATTAGCCGGGCGTGGTGGCGGGCACCTGTAATCCCAGCTACTCGGAAGGCTGAGGCAGGAGAATGGCTTGAACCCGGGAGGTGGAGGTTGCAGAGAGCTGAGATCAGGCCACTGCACTCCAGCCTGGGTAACAGGAGGGAAATTCTGTCTCAAGACAAACTAAAACAAAATGAACCCCTCCTTCCCTCCTATCTGGGTGACTACAGTAGTTTCCCCAGTGGTTTCTTTCTCTGTCTTCTGGTCTTGGCCCCCATCTGTGTCCTCCACAGAGAAATGGCAGAGCACTAATGTTAACAACAAACTCTCATTTTCTCACCCAATCCCCTTCCATCGCTCCCACTGACTAAACATAATCAAAACTGTTTCACGTGACACTGACCCGGCCACTGCCCTCCTCTCCACCCTCACTTTCCTTCATACTCCAAAGAGATGCCTATGTCTAGTAACAGATCTTTCCCATCTTTGAATCCTCAGTGCCTGGCATCAAGCTTCTCTGAGGCAGCTGGGTGCGGCAGCTTCTGCCTGTAATCCCAGCACTTTGGGAGGCTGAGGTGGGTGGATCACTTGAGGCCAGAAGTTTAAGACCAGCCTGGGCAACACGGCAAAACCCACCCTCTATTAAAAACGTCAAAAATTAACTGAGTGTGGTGGTGTGCACCTGTAATCTCAGCTACTTGGGAGGCTGAGGCACGAGAATTGCTTTAACCCAGGAGGGAGAGGTTTCAGTGAGCCGGGATCGTGCTACCGCACTCCAGCCTGGGCAACAGAGTGAGACCCTGTCTCAAAGCAAAACAAAACAAAACAAATAAACAAACAAGAACTTCTCTGAGGAGAGAAGGCCAACCTTTTAACAGGATTAAATATTAGGTAATATAATTTAAGGTTATGGACCTGATGCTATTACTTCTGGTGTAGTTGTCTGCTAACTCTTTTTCAATTAAGAATTTTTTTATTAAAAAGTTCTTACTAGACATCTCATTTTGAATCAAACTTAAAAGCAAAAAAGAAGAATACTGAAAAGAAGGCAGTGTCAAGTCTTAAAAAATAAGACACTATTGCCTGCCTCTTGCAGAACAGATTTGAGCAGTTTCTGGATATTGTTCCTGTGGGCACATGGAGGGTAACATGCTGCATAGGAACACAGAGTTCTAGACCACATGGTACCCAGGACGAAACAACCCTCCTGGGTATCAAGCAAAGAGAAAAAATAAACCCCAAATCTTTGGGTTCTGTGATCTCCAGTGATGAACCCACTGCTTGCTAGCCTGAGCTCCCAGCTCTGAGTGGTGCATTCCACACTCCTAAATCCCACACGCACCACTGAGTGTTTGAGCAGACATGGCCAGATGTGCTGGTTACACTGCATTCTAGAGGCAGGATGGCATAAATTGGATTCTAGTGGCTCAGACAAGAAAGTGTGCCCCACCAAACACCTCGCTTACCAGAAGGAAATGAGTTCTGCGGTAGGGACCACTCTTCATTAACCAATATGAGTTAAAGGGTTGTGTGGGCACCTGCAGGTTGCGATGTTCAGCAGCTATTCAGACAACAGCTTCCCAAATGGCACACATCTTACTAAACCTTTGCAAATAGAGGACCAGCCAGACTTTGAATCTGAGGAGGAGCTAAGGTTATCCATTACAGCCATCCATGAGCTTTCTTGGAAAATATATTGCTGTGTGTGCAGGGAAGGACTGCCTGACTGGGTATTTAATGTGACAACCATTCATGCTTTGCAAGGGCAACACAAAAAGAAGCTTTTTAGAAGGTTTGCTGGTCTCTGATGGTTTCACAAATATCAAGAATGACATTTCCATTAAAAATGGCCCAAATACTTTCATTGCATTTTAAGAACCTCAGACTTCAGAAAGAAGCCAGGATGTCTCTCGGTCTGTTCCGGTTGACCAGCAGTCACCGTCAAAGGCAATATCTAAATGGTTACAAGATGTGATCTGATTCCATACACTTCAATTGGCGATTCTAGAAATGTAACACCAAAAATACTAATAACTTTTTTATGCCTCAAAATGAATATATACATTTATATTCTCCTGTGTATTAATAAACTGTTGAATTTTTAGGAGTATTAATACTGTGTTGTCCTTACTAGAAATAGCAATTACGATAATGGGCATTTGCATAGCACATCATGTTTTAGAATGTACTTCTTCACATTCTTATTTGATCTTTATGAAGCCTCTGTGAAATAGAGAGGCAGTCCATTATCTTCTGTTTATTCTACAGATTGGGAACCTGTGGACAAGAGAAGGTAAAGTTAAGAATCTGCACTGAATTCTGATCACTGATGATTGTCTAGTTTTGAGGGTCATGGACATCTGAGTTAGACAAAAACTTGGTACAACTTTGATTTAAAAAACTTTGAAATATTAAACTCTCACACATCTATTCTGCTATGAGTTACTTAGCTAAGAAAGTCACAATTTGACCTCTAGGATCTATGACAAGGGGAATACCATGTGGTTGATCAAGAGGGCCGAGCGAGCTATTTTGTAACTTAAATATTTCATTGTAGATACTGGTCATGGATAATGAACACAACTAGCTGCTGACAGAAAAAAGGCTCAGTGGTGTCCTGGTGCAAGAACCACAGAGGGTTCTAGAGTTTTGTAGTGGGGTCCCAGTGACCTTGGCACTGTGCAAAAGCTGTGCTTAGAGTGATGACTACAGAGCCCAGAAGAGAATTCACAGGTGAATGCTATTGTGAAGCAATGGCAAGCTGGGATCTGAGCTTGGTTTTGCAAAGCTCTGCTTCTCTCAATTTCATGTACTTAGGAAGCACACTTGGATCTTGTTAAAATTCAGATTTGAATTCAGCGGATCTGCAGGGAGGCCTAAGCATCTGTATTTTTTTTTTTTTTTTTTTGCAGGCTCCTAGGTAACAGTTGCTGCTGGTCCACAGACCATCTTTGACTAGCAAGATTATAAAGAACCACACCAGGAACCTAGCTTCCCTCTAACCCCAGTTCAGCCACTTCTACTTCTTGGCTTACAAATCCCAAGAGCTAGCTTATGGGATGGGAATGGACTAATTTCCATTGTTTTATTTTACCAGTCATTTATCTTCTCCCTAGAGAAAATACAATTTAGTATCTGCTACTGAGATGCCATTCCAATCCATTGCAGAGAACAAGAAACATAAGTCATAGGCATAGAGACTGTGTATCCACAAGCGAAAACATGTTTCTAAAATCCGAAAAGAGCAATCAAGATATACAGGTATTTCTGAGAGATAAAGCCTCATCCATCATGCAAAGAGGTGAGCAAAATATTTCCTTTTCTGTTTTTTTTCGGTCAGAAAAACAGTAGAATAGACCTGTGCCTTTGCAAGTAGGAGAGCCCCTGCCTCTACTATGCTCCCCTCAACTCCAACTCCTAGTTCAACATAGGCTTTTACTCACAATGGCTCTGTTTACAAGTGGCAGAGCTGAGTTACAGTCATCTCTGTGGCCACACGATGCATCTGTCTATGCATGTGGATATTCTAATGTATTCTGTAATGAAGAATATCTTGTTTCAAGATCTTCTGAGATGTTTTCCCATTACTATGTACAGTAGATTTTTTATTATCCACAGATCCATATTTGTGAATTCACCTACTCATTGAAATGTATTTGTAACACCCCAAATCAATACTCACTGTTGCTTCTGCAGTTGTTTGCAAACAAATGCAGGACAACCAAAAAAATCTGAAGTTGCCCACCTGCCTTCCCAGGTGAGGCTGAATAAGGCTCGAGGTAATGCTGTACCCGTGTCTCAGCTGTCATACTGTAAACAAGTCTCCTTCTCGTGGTCTATTTAATGTTACATTTTTCATGGTTTTGTGCCTTTCGTTAGTGATTTTTCTGTTTAAAATGGCCCCCAAGAGTAATGCTGGAGTCTTATCTAGTGTCCCTAAATGCAAGAAGGCTGCAGCGTGCCTCTTGGAGAAAATCTGTGTGTTATATAAGCTTTCTTCAGGCCTGAGTTTTGGTGCTGTGGACCATGAGTTCAACGTTAATGCATCGACGATGTATATTAAACAGCTTTAAACAAGAACATACACAAAACAAGGTCACGTATTGATTAGTTGATGAAAATGTTGTAATCACACACTCGTGGGCCCCTAGTCCTGTATTTCTCCAGCAGCAAGGGTTCAGTATTTGCTTTCAGTGTTTGCAGTGACTTTATAGACTCTAACTACTGTGAATAACGAGAATTGATTGTAGTTGCATATATTACAACCTGCAAATTCAAAGAAATCAAAGTATTAGGATTAAGCATATAGGCTCTGAGTGCAAATTCCAGCTATTTACTGCCTGGGAGCACTTCTGCTTCCATTTCCTCCTCTGCAATAATATCTCATTTGTAAGACTGTGGTGAAGTGTAAAGGAACTGGTGCATCCACAGAAACTCACACATAGGACACACTTAGAATAAGATCTGTGCAGACAGAAAGCACTCAATAATATGAGCTGTCACTATTGTTTATTATTTTATAGAGCATGAAACACAGGAAAGCTCCAGAAAAGTGTGTAATGTCACACAATAAGCAGCTGAGCTGAGCTGGGAACACAGTCCTCAGTTTAACACCAAATTCACAGGGGAAGCCATCCAAGAGAGGAGTGAGACGTGTCTGGAACATGTATACAGCATATGGCCGGCCACTGCCCTAAATATAGAGTTATGGGCTGTGTGTTGAAAGGCAGGATGGGATGGGTCAATCAACAAGGGACGTGAAAAGGGGTGCCTTTGTGTGATTGCAGCCATTTCAGGTGTCAGATCTCAGACCCCTTGGTTTTGCAGCTTTTTATAGAAATGCCTGTGGAAACATAATGGTAGACAGGGGTGACCATAGTTCAGCGTTTCAGACATATCATCTTTTCTCTCTAGTGCTGCAGGGGTTATGCTACAAATTGAAAGATCTAGCTACATGAAACAGAGCTGACACATTGAGCCAGAAAGTCTTTTCTTCTGTGGAAAGCTCTGATCTTCAAGTTAGCCAATCTGGAAGCGGTAGATTTGACAAGAATCATTCCACATTTTGCACTTGCAGGGATTGCAGCCATAACAAGGGAATGACAACCACATCTGGGATTGAGGAGCTAGGAAAATAAAAACCCTAAAAAGCCCAAATGTGAAACTGGGCTAGAGACAGGAGAAACTGGACATAAGATACCCCGGGCACTTCCCGCCTCTGCCAGTGGGGTAGCTTCACGCTTAGAGTTGGGAGTGGGCTCCTTGGGGCTAGAGGTGCTTGGAAGGCACCCCTCTTAGTCACTGCTCTCTGCACTGTGCTAACACATGCCCTCGTTCTGATGTGGCATCCTATCCCAGTGAAGGGAGTCACTGCGTTGCTTTTAGAGGCAGCCTCTTAAAAATACTCATCCAGGCTGGGCGTGGTAGCTCACACCTATAATCCCAGCACTTTGGGAGGCCGAGGAGGGTGGATCACCTGAGGTCGGGAGTTCGAGACCAGCCTGGCCAAATGGAGAAACCGCATCTCTATGAAAACTACAAAATTAGCTGGGCATGGTAATTAGCTGGGCGTGGTGGTGCATGCCTGTCATCCCGGCTACTCGGGAGGCTGAGGTAGGAGAATCGCTTGAACCCGGGAGGCGGAGCTTGCAGTGAGCTGAGATCATGCCATTCCAGTCCAGCCTGGGCAACAAGAGGGAAACTCCGTCTCAAAAACAAACAAACAAACGAACAAAAAGAAAAACAAAACAAAACAAAACAAAGAAAAACAAAAACCTCACCCAGCTTTGCAAGCAGGAAGGCACTGAAAGGTGGATCACTTGCCTTCCGGTATTCTAAGAGGGGTGGCATGGATAGAGCAGAGGTTTTGCTTAGGATCAAAACGGAAAGGGAAATGATTTCCAAGAAGAGAGCTAGTAAGATGGAGAAAGATTACGAGTAAGTGTTTTAGGCACCCAATGGGGAGCTAAAGATAAAAAAGAATACTAAATAAGAGTTTTAAAAAAAACAACCGGCTGAAGGAGAAAAAACAGTTATTACTGTGGGAAGGATGGGAACTGCTTTTCTAGAAAACACAAAGGCCTCCTTTCATTTAATGCCCTTAGCAGTCCTAGGAAGCAGGTCTGAATTCCCTCATTTTACTTGAAGAAAAACAGGCTCAGCAAAATTTTAAAACGTACTTAAAATTATACAGGCAGTCAATGGCAGAGGACAGATTCAAACACATATCTGTAGGAACTGAAAGCTTAGGCTCTTTGCAAACAAAAACCCCACAAAGAACAACAATAAAAGCTAATATTTATCAAGCACTTTCTAAGTGCCAACCACTTCTTTACAGATTTTATATGCATCAATTAATTCAGTCTTCACAGCAATACGATTTATACACAATTAAACCTACTTCGTGAATTCAGAACCTGAGGCTTAGAGAAGGTAAGTAACTTGCTAATAATCGTTACAGCTCTGAAAAGAGACGTTTGAGGGACAACCACCAGGGGTAAAGATAGATTTTTTTTCTATTTTCAATTCAAAATACCAACATTTGAATTGGTATTTACACAAAGTCTCGACGTGTGGGTACTGGGGAGTGGCAGGAAGAGGTGGTGATCTGAACTGCAGGGAGCGGACACTTGACTCCTGACCCTGCCATGTTGTTACAGGGAAAATGAAGAATGAGCTAAGCCAGAGCAGAGGGACTGGAGGAAACAGCCTTACATAAAGAAAGAGAAAAATCAGGCCAGGGTACTGGGAGTGAAGGTGGGGAAGTGGAGGGAAGAGAGGACCCTCGCGTCTTCGCAGCTCAGCTCAGTGGCGCTAACAAGGTGTCTGCCGTGAGCCAGATGCAGGACAGCAGCTGGGTAGGTGGGGGGCATAGTCCATGGAAAGTCATCTCACTGCAAAGCCAACAAAGTGGGTCTGAGGCCCACTCAGAAGAGGTCTCCATTTTCCCAGGAACTAAAGTCTGGAAGAAGAGAGCTCAGGGCAGCCTGGAGGCTGGGAGTGCATGGAGCAGGTACCACAGCCTCACAGACTGGGCATAAGGCCTGGAAGTCAAGGGCACAGAGAGGGCCCCAAAGGGCACTTTTTCTGAATTAAAGCTGCACTGAACTAAGGAGTAGCATGGGGCAGTGGCCCCCCTCAATGATTTGTCCCCCATCCCCTGAGTGGCCATGGGGACAGCTCAGGGAGAGCCTGACCACATACTGGACCAAAGCTACTGGAGGAGGCAGAGGCATTTGCCTGGACGGAGGAGCAGGTGGAGGAGGGAAGAGCTCTGACCCAACATATAGACGCTGGCAGCAAGGAAGGCCTGATGTTTGCCTCCGACGGGTAGCGGCCAACATCTGTCTTTCTGTTTCCCCAAAGCAAGCAGCTTCCACCACATGCTTTTACTAAGTATGGCTCTGTTTACAAGTGGTAGAGCCGAGTCCCAGTGATGTCTGTGGTCAAACGATGCCCTGTCCATGCATGTAGATATTCTAGTGTATGCCGTCACCAAGCAAGTCTGTTTCCTGGCCGGCTCTCCAGATTTCAGCAGAACATTCGCTTTCTTTGACTCTCAGTTCCTGGGCATAGATGCATCTTGTGCTGACTGAGCCACGTAACTCCAAGTACGATTTATTTTAAGAGAAAATTGCCCACCTTTTAGAGTAAATAAAGTTGAGAGCAGAACCGAGTAACTTCATTTCCACTTCCTAGTATAGCAACTGAAGAGTGAGCTTCCTTCAGCTTCAATTGCTCTTCTCAGAAAGTTTTTACTTAGCTTAATGGAAGAAAGCACAGTTTTTAGACCAAAGAGGAAGAAAATGAGACAAGGCAAGGCAAGTAAGTAAAGGACATTTCAGCTCTGACTTTTTAAATCTCCCTCCCTCTCTCTCTTTCTCAGTTTTATTTGTATTCCTGCCGGCAATCAATTACTATATATCTTATGAAGCGTCATTGTAGTAGGTAAAGGCATGGAATACAAATGATAAAGGAGGAATGCAACAAAATGAACTAAAATATGCATATAAAGCCATTGTTGTAAATAATATATCTTATAATAAATATCCACAGGGGAGCTGAGAGATAAAAATAGCACCACTGTGTGAAATAAGGACTGCGACTTATTTTCTGTAGAAGCTGCTGTTTCTCTGCCAGTGAGAAACGAAGCTAACAAAAGAACACACTAAGCACGGTCCCTTAGATATCTTCCCTTTGTGTGGCTGGCATGTGTTGCATGTTATGTAAAGAGTTCACTTTGCCCACCTACATGCTTGATTTTTTTTTTTTTTTTTTTTTTTTTTGATTAAAGGAGACTGTCCTACATGGAGCTGTCAGGCATCAGTCAATGTGGGTTGAAATTAACCATAGTGAGTGACACCCAAGTGGGTTTAATCTGAAGGGAAAATGAAGACAATAGACTCCTAAGAAGTTTAAATGGTGGCATATACATGATTTATTTTCCCAAGCTTTAGTTCAAATAACCAACAGGACAGGAAAAATGAAAAAATAAAAGGTTGTACATCATATTTGCTGCAATATAGGTGTCTCAACCTAATGAGGCTCCTGGATCCTAGTTTGCTTCTGAATATCACCAGGGGTGATTATAGCTTGTAAAAGTATACCAGAAAAAGGCATGCCTTCCTATGTCTTGGGCTGTAATTAAAGCCACAAGCCATCAGATAGCGAAGAGGCCAGCTGCAGTCCTTCAAACCTTTAGTACCCTGCCATTAAAAATAGATTACAGCACAAAATATGTACCAAAAATAATCCCAATAAAAAATTTGCACATTTGATTACTATAATTGATTTTTTTTCCTTCTAGATATGAATAAATGACCCAGGCTAAATGCCAGTTCCTTGCAAAGAATTTCATTTAAGCTTCACTGAATTGAAAAGGCTCAACCAGACTCAACATTTCCAACTTCCTAGCAAGCAGCAGAAAATCTACCTGACAGTTGCTATGGAAACACGAACAGGAAGAGTGAACCACCAGCCTATAAATCCACAGAGAAACCTTTCTTAATTGGAAGGCCTTTAACCCACACATTTTTCTCATAGCTGCAGAGCTTATTTCTAAAGAGATTATTAAATTCCTCAATTGACTTATGAAGGATGCTTCCCACTATATTACTGTGCTTTGGGTTGCGATTCTTTATATCTGTTTCCAAAATTACAAAACAGACCAGGGATAATAAAAGTTAACACAGATGTTTCAATGAAAAATCCATATGATGTTCCGAAAATAACTTCAGCGGCAACACTGAACAAAAAGGATTCCAATACAAGAACCAAGATGGTGTAGACCTGTGTGTTTCAAAGCTGTATATAAGTCACCAAACTTCTTCACTCCCCCTGATTTTGACATATTAATGCAGATGGAAAATCCTGACAATACTTCCCAATGTTTAAGAAGGCTGGCCAAGTCAGAAATATGAATAAGTGAGGTGTTGGGATATGTTAATTTTATGCTCGCCCTTGATTTTTAAAAATGTTCTTTGCTATTTGTTAGCAAATACTAACTAGTATGTGGCTGAACAAGAAACAGACATAACTAAACATCTCAGTGAATCTCAATTACATTAGGGTACTTTTGGTTAACGAACCCATTCTAGTAAGCCCTCAATGTCATCTATAGGTTTCTGAAAACTACAACTGTAAACTAAACTGTGTAGAGTGAAACCAATTTTACCATAGACTAATTGATATAAACAAGTTACGTTCCTGTGGCATATTTCTGGCCACAGAAACAATGCCAAACGTCTATACGAAGACCAAAACCCTTCTAATATTAAACATTAAACTAAATGTGAGCTACACTTATATTTTTAAAAGATTCATAAAAACAAGTCAGAGAATTGTTTACCCAATTATTACAGTTCAGAGTCAACCCGAACAGAACACCATCCCACCACAGGGCTCACTCACACACACACCCCCATGCTCACACAGATGGGGACAGTTTAGACACATCAGGTCACCTAACATGCATATCTTGGGGACGTGGGAGCAAACTGGAGTCCCCAGAGAAAACCTACACAGGTATGGGGATAATGTGCAAACTCCACACAGATAGTGGCCCAAGCAAATAATTATTATTAGTATTATTTCTCATCAATGTTGTAATGAAACTCTGTGCAATGAAATGACCGCATTGGAGGACCTGCTGTACATGATTGAATTTTGTCAGACAATCTACGTGAGGAGTGAGGCTTATGGCAGAGAGAACCGAATAGAGCTATCTACCCATGTCCACATTGTAGCCTTCTCTCCTTCCTTTCGGCTGTATTAAAGAATCGTTCCTCCTCCTCCCAGCCTAAGCCAAAGCCCTGCTTGCATCCGGTTCCCACCCCCTAGGGCTCCCTGAGATGCCTTCCTATAGGTACCTCCACTTTCTCCCCTTTTCCTTCTTCAACCTTTCCTTCACTCCTGCCGTTCTCGTCCTCAGTATATAAACATGCTTTGGTCTCTTCCAACCTAAAAAACACAAACCAGAAAAACCTCTCAATCCCGTGCTCCACTTTCGTACTGCCCTCTCTTTCTTCTCTCCTTTCAGCCTGGTATTTATTGAGAGGAAAGTTGCGCTCCTTCCTGTCTCTCCTTCCTTACTTTCTGCCCTCCCTTCAATTCCCTGGAAGACGTTCTAACTCCCGACAACCACACTCCGCCCTCAGAGTCACTGTCTTCTCATCCAGCAGGGTGGATGATGACATCTGCTTTCTTGATGCCAACTCTTTTCTTGATTCCATGATAGGGCATTGTCCTGGCTTGTCTTCCATCTGATCGCTTGTTCAGCCTCTGTCTCCTGGGTGATCTTCCTCAGGACCTTCCATGATTCTCTTCTTCATTCACTTTGTGCCTCCCTTGGGCACCCTCACACCCTCCCATTGGTTCCATTACAGTCAATATGCGAATGACTCACAAACATTTATTTCAACCTTGTAAAAAGCAGGATAAAAAAATCTACCTCCTCAGGTTGTTGAGAGCATTGGAGACAACATTTAAAACTTGTCTGACACATTCCCAGAACTCAGCAGAAATATGAGCTATTTTTAGTATGTATTTGAGACACCTTCAAGACAGTGTGTGCAAAGCGGAACTAACTTCTCCTCACAGTGTTCCTTCCCATGGAATCCTTCTCTGTAAATCTCGTACTTATTCTTTTTTTTTTTTTTTTTTTCTTCGAGATGGAGTCTAGAGTCTTGCTCTATCACCCAGGCTTGAGTGCAGTGGCATGATCTTAGCTCACTGCAAACTCCACCTCCCAGATTCAAGCAATTCTCCTGCCTCAGCCTCCCAAGTAGCTGGGATTACAGGTGCCCACCACCACACCCAACTAATTTTTGTATTTTTAGTAGAGAAGTGGTTTCACCATGTTGGCCAGGCTGGTCTCGAACTGCTGACCCCGTGATCTGCCTGCCTCGGCCCCTAGTTATTCTTTAAGCACATTTTAATCACTAATTCCACCAAGAAAGCCTCCTTATCCTTCTTGATTCAGGGTCCCCTCTTAAGGGCTATCACAGCATGCTATATTATTAAAGTTCATATCCTATGCATTGTAATTGTCTATTTACTTGTCTCTTCATTTTAAGAGGGCAAAACTGTACAGTTTTATTCATTATTTTATCTCCAGCAAATATGTATTGAAACACAAATGAATAAAAGTAGACCTGCACATAAAATAAACCATTAAATAGAAATATCTTTATTCCTGAATGGTTATCCTGACAAGTTTTTGGTAACTTCTCATTTCATCCTTCCTTTTATGATAACCTAGTTTGTGCTAATTAACTTTACGGAGGTGTCCAGTACTACTTTTGCTTTAAACAATTACATTGGAGAACATGAAATTTTCAAGTAATACAGGGGGTTGCAAAGTATGCTGCAAGGTTAAAGTTCTGATGCTTGCAAACATACAGGCATCTACACAGACAATGTTTTCTTAGCATTCAGACTGAAATCTCTCTTTCTTCTGAGAAACCTATCTGGTGTCTATTCTGATCACTAATCATCTGTAGAAAAATAGTCTTTCTCTGAAACCATATGTTTAATGATGAATCTGTGTCCAGATGTTTTCAGACCATGTTCTTTAAGGACCCACACGCTGCTGCCACTGGGGGTCTGGGCACAGACTAAGAGTTTTTAGTCAATGAGTTCTGGTTGCATTCGAGGCGGAAGAAGTCAAGGGAAAGGGTAGTAGGTAAACACCATCTAACTGTCGCTACAGAAACAAAAACACCTAAGGTCAGTATACCAGCATGTGTTAGTCTGATCTCTTCACCTAATAGAGACAAACCACAGAAATTTCCTTGACAGTCCTCTTAGGGAAGGTATATGCCACTGTGGAGTTCTGATGGGCAAGTGGTCTGATTTTGAATCTGGCTTCACCTCTTGCTGGTGGTGTGACTTTGGGAAACTTTACTGAGCCTCAGCTGCCTCCCCTGTGAACAAGGAACAAACCTTAGGGGATTACTGACAGCATTATAAGAAGTTATATAGAAAAGATCCTTAAGGTCAATAAATGTTCAGTAAAATGGAGCTACAGAAGGGATGAACCAAGCACATCCCATCTATATGAGGTCATCTGCAGTGAACACTGCTGCTAAACCTTCCATTGCATTGATCAAAGGGATGGGTGGATGAACTGGGTCATGTATTGTTTTACCACCTGGAACATCATTTAGGATTTGAACACTAATAACTGTTAGTTATCTCTTTAGCTCTGATCCTTGTCGGAACACATAATTTCAAAAATATCTTTCACAGCAGCTTGTTTTCAGTCTCCTCTTTAACATTTAGAAATAAAAATGTCAACTTTTTTATTGAAAAAACATAGAATGCTAAAGCAACTTTAGTGACATATCTGTATATTGCAGAATAATTACATATTGGACAAAAAGTAATGCTTCTGTATAAACTGCGGAGTCAGATTTTTTGTTTGTCTGTTTTGTTTTTCTCTGAAAAAAAAAAAAAACTGCCAAAAGCATATGTCTAAGTAAGAGTGAATGTGGAAGTCTGGTTGACTGATTTGATCACTCCTCTGCAATTTACCTATGGACATTCGCCATATGATATTGTGGCACATATTCTCACATCATAGTTAATTTAATCTTCATCATAACATTGAAACACATGTGGGTGTTGGATATTATTTCCATGTCTACAGATGAGGACTAAAACTCAGAGAATTTTCATAATTTCACCAAGAACTAGGCAGAATTAAGATTCAAACCCAGCGGACCGATCATTAAGAGTATTCTTTTCTATGACATGACCTAGTCTCGTGATGTAATACTACTTTGCCTTCTTAATATTACAGTAGTTTTATAATCTCATGTTCTTTATTCTTCCTCCTTCCCTCCCTTCCTGTCTTCTTCCTTCCCCTTTTTGCACATGCATATTGTTGCTCCCTGAAATACCTATGTTTCTGCCTAATTTAGTAAGTTTAGTATGTCTTCTATCTGCAAAGACTTTTGAAAAGTATCATTGCTGAAGAGTGCAGTGTTCTCACTCCAAAACCACTGTCTTAGCCTCCTCACCCCTTTCTGCCCAAACTTAAGCACAAATCCTAAGTATAGGTAAGAAAATGTGAAGTCTTATTCCCATTTTCCTTTTCAATTTTGGTTTCATGTCTACATTGTGTAAAGTCACATATATATGTATATGTATATATGTGGATGTATAAATATATATATATATATATTTGTGTATATATATACAAAATCATGGACTAGGAGGCTTCAAAACTTTAAGAATATAAACTTTATCACAAATCCAAATCTGGTTTATACGTTTCAATATCCAACATTTCACAACTAGAATTTTCTCCTAGTAGTAAATAAGATCCACATATATGCAATATTTTAAAAACTATTTTTCAATGGCTGACTACACAGATAACACAAGAAATGAAATTAGAGAGAGCTGGAAAGTACCACAATCTATAGGTTGGAAAACAAACCGTTTTGAGCAAAAGAGGGGTCACATGACATGCTTACTAGCTTCAATCAACCTAAGGACCCATCTCTAAGATGTATCTGAAATAGAAAAATAATTACCCTTTTTTTCCTTAAAAAAAAAGCCTCTTGCTGTCATTTTTATGTGTGTGACCTATGCTTCTAAAGAACCCATACATTTCTATTCTTTAACTTGTTTCTCAAAGAGGACTTAATGAAAATGAGAGAAGACATACTAGTACCATCACCTTTATTCATCAAAAATTATTTGGAAAAGTAAATTTGTCTTGACGTTCTTTCCTTCCCTCCCTGTTCCTAAAAAAGAAGCTATGCCAAGTGCAAGGATGCAGTGTTATTTATAGAACTAAACGAATCATATTCTTACAGTACATAAGCCTCTCAGTTGCTTTAGCAACCTGGGGAGCTATATTAACTCTGAGAGGTTCCGTCTCCTCTGCAGTGTTTAAATTGCTTCAAAATGTTAAACTCAATCTTCTTCAGTTGCCCTTAACAATGGGATGGGATAAGGAATTAATATTTTTTGAGACTCACAATATTCCTGGGAAAATGGCTACCTTAGAAATGAGATCTACAGATGAAGTAACTTTCCTGCAATCACAGAAGTTAGGATTCAGAGCCAGATCTATTCATGGTATTATTTGATCCTTGTGTTCTTTTATAGACATAATTAATTGTTTTAGATCAAAAGCATTTATATTTTAGAATATATCATTGGTTCCGATTTTCAGTGCTTGCAGAGTAGCTTGCACTGGAGAGTTTCCTACTAATAACAATTATATTTAAAAAGTTGTTTGAAGGCACTGGAGAATGACCCAATTCAGATAGAAGCTGGAGAGGATTTAACCCTTGAAAGAAGGAAAACATAATGGGTAGAATCTGGGCAACACAGCTTTCCCCTGAAGACAATCCCCAATTCCCCCTACCAGGGATGGATACATTAGTATTACAGTAGTTTTATAATCTCATGTTCTTTATTCTTCCTCCTTCCCTCCCTTTCTGTCTTCTTCCTTCCTCTTTTTGCAATAAATTTGTGGAATAAAATTCGCGGAATAAAATAAAATTGTGGAAACACAATGTTGTGAGCCTGATGAGGCAGAGGATAAAGTCAGGGGATGCAAGCTGGCTGGAAATTGAGAGAGGTAGAAGGAATCCCAGAAAGAATAGAATCACAGAAGGAAGAACCCCCAAATTGGCCTATAAATTCCCTTCAAATACTTTAAACCTTGAACAGTGTATTTGTGAGATGAGGCACCAAGGGGCTCAGGAGAAAGCTGAGACAGCAGAAAGAGATTTTAGTAGCTCCCCACCTGATAAGAAATCAGGTCCCACTGGGTTACAGGGGTTGGAAAATGTTTTGAACTTTTTACACTGAACTCTCAAAAAAGTTAGGAGTACCACATACAAAACGAAAGGATTCACACAAGAATTAACGGAAAAAATAAAATAGACCTACCTTAACAAAACTTGAAACAAAGTATCTACCAGTTCAAGTTGATTTGTGGTAATTTAACTCCTACTAGAATGAAACTCTTCATTCCTTTGAAAAAAATAATAGAATTCAGAGTCTCACCAATATATAATCCATAATGTAATTGCTTTAGTGAGAAGATATGCAAAAAGTAAAATCAGTCTGTAAAAATAGACCTACAGATGAACCAGATATAGAAATTAGCAGTTGGGATTTTTAAAAAAAAAAACTATGAGAAATTCAATAAATAATCTGTAGAAGTAATGAACTTAAATATGTAAGTAGAAAAACATGATAAGAGTATGGAGAAAAGAAGGAAGTGTAATACTCCTATATTAATTAATCATTAAGTGATATAATATTAATGCCAAGATAGATTTTGCTAATGTGGATATATGTACTACAATCCTAGAGAAAAAATGTTCAAAGAAACAAAACAAAAAAACAAAGCAATTGGGGTAAGAAACAAGTAGAGGAAATGTAATAGAAAAATAAAGTATTTTGATTAGCCAAAATAAGACAGGTAAGGAGAATTAAGGAACAAATAACAGAGAGGAATATGAGAAAATAATAATTATCACATTAATAATTTCATTAAATGTAGACATAATATACCTTTTACCTATACCGAGCTCTTCCTCCAAATGTTTCAAGGCATATTAGCAATAGTTATCACAGGCTTGACATTTTTAGCAACTACTTATAGTAAAGATCTGCTTATCAAATGTATGAATGACTGAAAGCTGAGAAGTTTACCAATTTGATTTGATAATAAAGTCACTGTAAAGAGGCACCAACCAGTCCTCTTCATCACCCTGGATCAGAAAGATGGGCTAAACCCAACAAAATGAAATAAGTTATAGCATAGGGGAGACCTAGATTAACAATAATTTGTACGAAAAAGACTGTAAGGTCAATACGGTCTAATACAACATGCATCAGGTAATAAAAGCAAATACTCACTTGGGCGGCAAAAAGAGAACAGGGTAAGGGAGTCAATGAATAAGTCAGCTTTCTGGGCATCACATAGACCAATGCTTGCAGTATTGTGCTCAGTTCTGGGTTATGTGAAGGCGGACGTTATCAATTAGAATACATGAAGAAGAGAATGTATAGGAAAGTGAAAAACAAGGCATTAATGTCCATCAAGGGTAAATCTATATGACAAGAGAACAATTCAGCTGGTTCTAAAAGGCGGCATGGAGATATACTATTTGAAGGACAATCATGAGAAAAATATATTAGTTTATAGTTTTCTGTGTAGCTTTAAAAGCTCCTGCCTCATCTCTGTTTCTATAACACATATACACAGTATGACACATGGTGTTATAACATGTGCAGACCAGGTAGGAAGAGAGATTTGGTGCAAGTGTTATTTAATGAGGTGCTGCTTACTTAGCCTGTGTTCTCTGGGCACCACAATCTTGGGTGCTATTATGTAACTACCATTGTTTTTTCACTCTGACCTTTCTCATGGCTACTAGTTGACTAACGTGAGATACTCAATACATGTGTTTCAAAATAATGGATGGAATCTCTCCATATATCTTGGGTGTGTGTTAGATATATATGCATATGCATCCAACTTTGTCTCCAGCAGTCAACTGACATGACCATTTGATGGATGTGACTATGAGAATTGTCTCTGACCTTGGGCTGTCTACAGTTCCTTACTTCCTCGGTGGATTCAGCTTTAGTTCATCTTCTGTGTGACCTTAAATGGAGGATGGTGTTAATATGGTTACTCTCTTCAGTCAAGTCTCAGCTGTAAATTCCAGACAATCTTTGGCTTCCAACAATTATTCAACTTCCAACATATCAACACATAGAATCTGCATTTATTTAGTTCTAGATATTGTTCTTTTTTTTTTTGAGACAGAGCCTCACTCTGTCACTCAGGCTGGAGTACAGTGGCATGATCTTGGCTCATGCAACCTCTGCCTCCCAGGTTCAAGCAATTCTTCTGCCTCAGCTTCCTGAGTAGTTGGGACTTACAGGTGCCCACTACCACACCTGGCTAATTTTTTTTTTCTTTTTAGTAGAGATGAGGTTTCACTATATTGGCCAGGCTGGTCTTAAACTCCTGGCCTCAAGTGGTCGGCCTGCCTCAGCCTCCCAAAGTGCTAGATATTGTTCTTTCTACTTTGCTTTTGCCTCAGTACTAACAGAATATGTGCATTTATATTTACATTGACATTGAAAGAAAATGAAGCTCCCGTAGAAATGACTTCTCTCTTGCAGCATGACAAGGTGGCTAAGAGTGCAAACTTAAAGAGTCAGACTGCCACCATGGAAATCCGGACCTTGCTGCATATTGGCGGCAGAAACTTGGACGTGTTATTAACCTCTTTTGGTTCCAGTTCTGACCTCAAAGTGTTGTGGTAGTAACAAAATGATTTAATAATATAAAGTGCTTAGAACACTGTCTAGCATATAATAAGCAGTTATTATTTTTATTCCTCTCTGAAAAAATACATCTGGAATGCCATCTGGCATGAGTTTTTACATAATGTACTGTTCATCAGTCAATGTGCCTCTGGAAGCAATACATTTAGGCAAACCCTTGGTTTTACTGCACAGACTACAGGAGCTCACCACCACACCCGGCTAATTTTCTTGTATATTTAGTAGAGACAGGGTCTCACCGTGTTAGCCAGGATGGTCTCGATCTCCTGACCTCATGATCCACCCACCTCGGCCTCCCAAAGTGCTGGGATTACAGGTGTGAGCCACCGCGCCCGGCCCTGTTTTTCTTTTAGTCGGGAAGTTATTCCTAAATGCCCTTGATGTAGTAGATTGATTTTATTTAACATTGAAATGGCTAATCACATGTTATAATGTTCATCCTTGATATCCCCCCCAACAATATCCCCTCCTCCTGTGCCTAAATGTGCTTTCCTGCAAATATCTCCAAAATAACTCCTTGTAAAGACCACTTTCTGTATATTGCCGCGTCAAGAAAGACATTACTGGGAAGAATGGCAGGTAATTTCATTCTTCTCAGCCATGACAAACACCCAAATGCCATTATGAAATTGTTTATAGGAGAAACTTCAAGAGAAGCTTCATGTAAGACCTCCACAAAGCAGCCAGGGAAAAACAAAAAGGGCAACTCCTGCACTCCTGTAGCAATCCACATTTGGAAACACACCTTCCCCTCATATGTGGATAGCTTTATTTGCCTCCCACAGTCCACTCTTTCCTCAAGAAACATCGGTTTTATACCCTTACTTATTCCTTTCTTTGAAACGTACTCCCCAAGGTCACGGCTAGCTGGGATTTTCAATGACACTTTGGTAAAGTCTATAAACTTGCTCATTTAATATATATGGGGAGTGTATCTAGTGCACAGAGCCTGAAGAGCTGTAACACTTTCTATGGGACAGTCTCTGGCAGCTGGGGTTCCTAGGTATGCTGTAGCTATTGTCAATAAGATTCTCTCGTTGGAATCTTGCATCTGAAGGAGTCAAACGAGAAAGGCAGGACTTGGGCATGCATTTAGAGGGGACTGTGGCAGGATCAGTGTTCTGCAGATCCAGCAGCTTGGCCCTGGTTCCACAGCTGTCTGAACATGGTAGAGGCACGTGACAGCTTTTGATGCCTCAGATCTGCAACATGGTTTTGGGAATCATTCCTGGGAATGAAGCTGCCCTCGCAGGGTTAATGAGAATTACAAGCTGGGTTTTAGGCAGCATTCTAGTTAGGTGTTGAACCCGGTGCACTAGTTCACTTTGACTTGCTTCCCTGCTGGGGCTAATGAACCGGGAGTCACATGGCATTCTGACCACCTGCTTTCCCATTGTTCTCACAGACAGAATCTCTGACACTGAACTTTGTTACTTAAAAATTGTTTAAGGTGTTTTTCAGATCCTGAATTCTAGCAAAACAAATGACAACAACTGATCTAAAGACCCACCCCCCTCAACCCCCAGGAGTCAACTCAGCACAGGAATGCCACCTCTTCATCTCCCTGCCTGTGACTTCACTCCTCATTTCTTGACCAATCAGCGATCCCCACACTTTAGGTTCTAAGTCATTTCATACCATTTATGCTCAAACTTCATTCAATAATAAATGTCTTACTGCTTAAACTATCTAAGGCAGATTCTTTTTTCAGAAATGGAACCCTTCCGCACATACTCCAAGAGGGAGATGACATACAATCCCCAAACTGAGAATTCCTGAAGTAGCAGGGTTCTCATGCTTTTCTGTGTTCTTTGTAGATTTAGCACACACTCCTCTGCTTGGTTGAGTCCTGGACAGTTTCACATGCAAATGTGGTGATAAGATAGCAGCGAAAGGACATTTCACTGTGCCTCATGGGGAAAGTGCTGACTTTTCCAGCAACACATAACTCTTCTCCAGTCCTGTAGAAGAGGGCCACCCCACAGGGCTAGAGCGGAAGGATGATGCAAAGTGGCAGGAAAGATCCACCCCACAGGGTTAGGTTGGCCCACAGGACTGGAGAAGAGTTATGTGTTGCTGGAGAAGCCAGTGCTTTCACTCCTTTCCCTTCCTGTGAGGCACAATGAAATGTCCTTTCACTGACATCTCTAGTCACCAAATTTGCAAGTTTTAGGGTAGAATGGTGCCCTTTGACCCTCAAGACTGGCATTAAAGAAGCCAATTATCCTCTTCTGATCAAGCCCACAGCTTGTCAAGCTCAGTATCATTGCTCAGTATTCAGAAAGGCTTCTTCCTCACATATACTGTGCAGACGCTCTATACATTAGCAGGTGAATGTATTTTTAAAAGCATTTGAAGGTGTAAAATATTATCTTAAAAATCGCTCCATAGCTTCCCTTTGCAATTTACCTCATTATTCTTTTAGTTGGGCAGTTATTCCTAAATACCCTTGATGCCATTTTATGTTCATTCTTTCTTATCTAGGGCTCGTTAGTATAACCTAAGGTGATTTGGGTTATGTATAAGTCATTTTAATTTGCATAATGAGCCCCAGCACCTCTCTAGCGTGAACTAAGAACTAAGGAAAAAAATTGACGGCTTCAAGAGAGCTAAAAAATTGGTTCTTTTTTTTTTTTTTTTTTGGGTTGGGGAGGGGATCCCTTTATAATCTTCTAATCAGGGCTTGAGGACAATGCAAAGTGGCAGAAAAGACCAAGCCAATGACACTAGATTAGGAATTGCACAAAAGTTCACTCCAGGAGGGACAAGATGCCACCTTTGTAGTGAAAACAGGTTTCCCTTTTACACATGACCTTTGAGAAGCCTACTAGGTACTCCCAGATAGAGCTTTAAGGAACAGCTATTTCTATTTGTAGAAAGCTGATCTGAAACAAAGGGCATAAACCTAAAGGAGAGAACATCCCTGAACAGGTGAATTGCTACAGAAATGTAGGGCTCAGATGGACTAGCAGTAGTAATATACAATTCATACTTTTTTTCTCCATAGCAAACACATAATTTTCAAAGTGTCCTATATAAATTATGTTCATAACCCCATTTGATGCTAAAACAAACCTATGGGGTTGATGCTGTTATTACCAGTACTTTAGAGATTAGGAAATGAAGGCTTAGAAATAGTTCATAATTTACCCAGGGCACACAACTCATGAGTAGTTGAACCAGAATTACAACCTAGGCAAACGAACTCCAGTGCATGAACTTCTAAGTAGTACACCACACTACTTAGTATACTTAAGTCTTACCATCTAGGGTGCTCACAGAGCTCTACATGGATAACCTGGACCATGGAGAACATACTTGCCAGACACCAGATCGACACACCAACATGACACCATGGCAAACTGCACTAGGCCATGAGTGACAGAAGCAGCAACCATGTAAGAATATATTGTAGGTGGCCAGGTGCGGTGGCTCACGCCTATAATCCCAGTACTTTGGGAGGCCAAGGTGGGCGGATCATGAGTTTAGGAGATCGAGACCATCCTGGCTAACACGGTGAAACCCCGTCTCTACTGAAAATACAAAACATTAACCGGGCGTGGTGGCGGGCGCTTGCGGTCCCAGCTAATCGGGAGGCTGAGGCAGGAGAATGGTGTAAACCCGGGAGGTGGAGCTTGCAGTGAGCCGAGACCGCCCCCACTGCACTCCAGCCTGGGTGACAGAGCGAGACTCCGTCTCAAAAAAAAAAGTTAAAATATATATATATATATATATATATATAGTAGGTGGGCCATTTCAAAAGGGCAATGGTACACGCTTTTGGTGTAGACCCAAAGATCTATTCAGGAATACTTTGCCCTTTTTTTTTTTTTTTTTTTTTGGAGACAGAGTCTCCCTCTATGCCATAGGCTGGAGTGCAGTGGTGCTATCTCAGCTCACCGTGATCTCTGCCTCCCAGGTTCAAGTGATTCTCCTGCCTCAGCCTCCTGAGTAGCTGGGACTGCAGGCACGTGCCACCATGCCCAACTAATGTTTGTGTTTTTAGTAGAGATGGGGTTTCACCATGTTAGCCAGGATGGTCTTGATCTCTTGACCTTGTGATTCACCCGCCTTGACCTCCCAAAGTGCTGGGATTACAGGCGTGAGCCACTGTGCCTGGTCTGCCACTTCTTAAGAGATGTTGAGAAACTTATTTTAGAACAAAGAAAAGTTATTTTTTTCCTTTTGATTATACTACCATCTAATAGATTATGGTCAGATTGCTTTAAATGAAGCCTGTATACACCTGTGAGGATGTATTTCCAAGCTTCTAACTGTGAATTTCAGTCAAAAGGAATCTGAAAGAACGACATTTGAAGTGACCTGAGACTTTCTGCCACAGACACATCTGCATCAGATGTCACATGGAAAGGATGATGGGTGTGGTGGTGAATCATGTGCATCAACTTGACTGGGCCACAGGATGCCCAGACACTTGTTCAACATGGCTTCTGGGAGTGCCCCAAGAATGTTTCTGGATGAGATTAGCATTGGAATTGGTGGACTGAGTAAAGCAGATGGTCCTGCCAAATGTATGTGGGCCTCATCCAACCCACTGAGGGCCTGAATAGAACAAAAATCAAAAAGGCAGAGGAAGATTGAATTCTCTCTCTACCTGACTGCTTGAGCTGAAACATCAGTCTAATACTCTTGGACTCAGACTCATGCTATTGGCACTCTGGGTTCTCAGGCCTCTGTGATACTGATAGGCTAGGAGAGGTCCCCAAATGCCAGTAGGATCTTAATCCCAGTTGGTGCCCAGGTTCTTGACACCATTACAATAAGGAAATCAAGAATGAGTCAGAAAATGGGCAAAGTATGGAGATTTATTGCAAAGCAAAAAGTATACACTTTTTTAACACTTTTTTTTTTTTTTTATATAATCAGGAGAATGAATCACACCACGAAGTTTGGGGCTTCTACCTTTAGGGGTTTCTTTAACCAAGGGGTGGAATATTTATGAATATTCCTGGAAAAAGATAAAGATTTCTCATAGCTGTGGTGTCACCTATTTTTACACAAAATATAGGTGTTCCCATGTATTAGTCTATTCTCATGCTGCTAATAAAAACATACTTGAGACTGAGTATTTTATAAAGGAAAGAAGTTTAGCTGACTCACAGTTCAGCATGTCTAGGGGGGCCTCAGGAAACTTACAATCATGGCAGAAGGGGAAGCAAATATGTCCTTTTTCACATGGTGGCAGCAAGGAGAAGTGCTGAGCACAAGAGAGAAAAGCCTCTTATGAAACCATCAGATCTCTTGAGAGCTCACTTACTATCATGAAAACAGCATGAGGGTAACTGCCCCTGTGATTAAATTACCTCCCACCAGGTCCCTCCCATGACATGTGGGGATTATGGGAACTACAATTCAAGATGAGATTTGGGCGGGGACACAGCCAAACCATATTATCCTGGAACTGTCATGTCACTGATGGGTGTGTGCTTTAGTGTGTTAATGAGCATAGAATGAAGTCCTAGGTGAAACCTAGGTCAAATCCAGTACCGTGTTGAGTCCAGTTTGTCTTAGTCGGCTTGGCCCATACTGTGGTTGTCAGGATCTTATTGGCCCCTACCTGATGCAGCTATTTCAACAGTTTCCTTTTTACAAGTATGTGAAACTGCTGTCTGGAATGTTCTATCCTCCTGTAACCATCCTGTACTATTTCTGTCTCATTTGAACTCAAACTAGAATTTACAGCATGGATTTTCCTGGTTCTTAATGCTTACTGATGATAGATCATGGGACTTTCCACCTACCATAATGCTTAAGCCAATTACTTGTAATAAATTTCATTACATATTCATTACATCATATATATTCTTTATATATCTAATATGTTATATTAGATATACTAGCCACATATAAAATATATGTATAATAGATATGTAATTATATATATCTAATATATTATTCATTTTATATATATATATCCTATTGGTTAAGTTTCTCTGGAAAACACTGACTAGTACAGTGGTCATCATAATTCTATGATTGGAGTATAGCATAATGTAATTGAAAGAATGCCATTTTTTGGATTAGACAGTCCTGAGTTTAAATTCTTTCTCCATCATTTACTAGCTTAGTGAACTTGAATAAATCACTAAATCTTTCTAAACGTTAATTTCCTCAACTTTAATATCCTTAGAAAAAGAACACTACAAGGAAGTTTGATACAAATATCAAAGAGGTAACATATTAAAATGTACTCACATACAGGTAGATTACCACTCTCTATGTGTGGGATATGTGGAAGCTAAACATTAAACCAACTGAACCCAGAGAGAGTGGAATGATGGTTGCCAGAGGATGGTAAGGGTAATAGACAGTGTGGGATAAACTGGGGGGTGGTTAATGGGTACAAAATACAGTTGGATAGAATGAATAAGATCTAATATTCAGTAGCAAATAGGGTGACTATAGTTAACAATAATTTATAGTATATTTTAAAATAACTAAAAGAATGGAATTGAAATGTTCCTAATACAAAGCACTGATCAACGCTTGAGATGATGGCTACTCCAATTCCCCTGATTTGATCATTACATATTGTACGCCTGTATCAAAATATTACATGCACACATGTACCCCATAAACATATATTATGTATGCATAATTAATTTTACAATGTCCAAGAAAAAGAAGTGATGAGAAAAGTATCAGCTCACATGTTGAGAGATTAATGTATGTATCATCTCCTTGCTTAAGAGCTTAGAAGGACTTGGAGGAGAGGAAGTTGGTTTTCCTCTCCAAATCCCCAAAATGTAGCTGTGTTTAGTTTTTTGAGTTATGAGGTCTTGACCTCAAATCGTTGTGATCAGCTCGTGTAGGAGGTAAATACAAGCCAAACCTAGGTAGAGAGAATTTGGAAGGCATCTCACCACGCCAAGACGTAGTTAATACTAATTGTAGCAGGGATTGTGAGTGCCCCGGGTGCCGCAGGGCTTCAGGCATGGATCAAACACTGAGATCTTAAGAGAAGAAAGGGGAGCTTCTTCGACTCTTACTCAGAGTACCAATGCCTGCCAGACGGTGGGGGCCCACGCCTCATGCCGCAATAATGAGAATGTAGGACTCCAACCCTGCTCTGCCCATAGAAGCCCAGGATTCTTGCCTTATACTATGGAAGAGATGGAGGTGACTTGATAGTGATGGAGACTGAAGTTTTTCCTCAACCAGGGGCAGTAGAGGCTTATAGTAGATTAAATTTGGCAGAAAAGAAAAAAAAATACAATTATTTCAATGTGTATATGGTGAAATAATTTTACAGCAGATTAAATTTGGCAGAAAACAAAGAAAAATACCATTATTTCATTGTGTATATGATGAAATAACTTTTAGAATTAGTATAGCATCCCTTTCATAGTTTTAAAAAGGCATAGACTATTTTAAAATGTTTTAACGGCGAGCACTCATTCTCTTGCAGTGGTGAAAGTTTCCATGCTCCCATCCCCAAAAGTAATGAATAAAGGGTTAATTTAAAAAAATTAACAGGGAGGAGAACATAAGGAACTGAATTATGAGTAGCTTAGATATGCTTTCTGTCAATAGGAATGAAAGCTACCACTCCTAGGTATTAAGGCAGGAAGAACAGTAGCAAATAAGAAAGAGAAGTAACGATGGAAAACCCTAGCATGTGCCCGGCACTCTCCTAAGTGTAAGGGACAATGATGTATGACCTCCATTATTGTAGATATGAAGACCCACATAGGGTTTTGAAAATTTGTCTCTCTTGTACAACTCATAAGCAGCAAAGGTGGGATTTATGGCAGTATGTTTTCTTGCAAACTCTTGCCTTTTTTTTTTGTTTTTTTTCCGTCATCCCATAATTGTTGAAGGGGCCTGGTGCTCCCCTGGGGGAGAAAGTTATGAGGAAACACTAAGATACTTAAAGTGAGCTTACTGAAATTTTATGTCACCTGGCTGTTAGCAGGGAAATTCTAAATTTGAAAAGGGCTGAAAGAATCTTTCTAAACTTACACACGTTTAGCTATGAGACTTGAATTTTAGGGACAGGAGACATGAGTGATTGGAACAAAGCATCACCCAGAAGAGGCTCTGTGGTACTGACAGCAACTCCATGGCCGGGGCGAGCTGTCTTGGGAAGAGTCCCACAGGGTTTCCAGCTCTCAGCTCCCGGCGCAGGCATTGGTGCTGCTCACACATGTGGCTCCTTGCCTTCATTTGGATGATAGAAAAGGCTTTAATTTGTTGGGGCAAGGATAAATTACAGGGAGACAATTCAGCTGTTGTAAATTATACACATTCTTTCTATGTTGTCTCTTAAGACACTTACATGGGAATAGGAAGTTCTATTATCCCTGTCAACCCAAAGTTTCCTTTGTTTTCTCTGAAAAAAGAGTCTTGGCCAAATCAGCCACCATACATGCCTTTCCCTGTTAGGAAATTTAAACAAAGATCACACTGAAGCTGGACGTCTCACCAGTGCATTGGGAAACACAGGCCACATTTATTTGTCTTTTCCCCTTTTTCTTCTTGATTCCTTTCTGATAACATTTAACACATTAAGAAAAAAAAAAAAAAAAGCAGGAAAGATGCAAATGTGAAAAATGCTGGCAAAGTAATTAGAGTAGTTCTGGAAATACCCAGAGAGGCTGGGTAAAAATGTAGAATGCTTATATATGAAGAAGCAGGCAGCATTGCTAATTTTAGAACAGGATGTCTCTTTTTCTTGTTCTACTCCCTCAACCACAATAAGCAATATTTCCAGCAAGCAAGTCAGACGCAAACAATACATAAGCAGGCGAAATAAATAGAATGAAATGACATCGATGGTTTGGGCTTCGGAGGGCAGCAATATCCCTCTTCTAAATAAATGTCCACATATTCCGTGCTGCATCCAGAGTGTAAACCCGTGACTAACAAGATACTTCAGCAAACAGGAATCTGGTACTTCCATAAATAGGGAAGGATGTTGGAGAGGCATAGCTGTAATTGTCCTTCGGAAAGTCATATACCCCTCCTCTTTGTTCTTAAGTGTGTATTTTTCCTCAAAATCATTAAAAAGCTAAAGAATATTTCATGGCATAAGATATCATCTTTTGTTTGAGACATATCCATTTTTTCTTTTCTCTCTCTGCTTCTCTCTCTTTTTCCATAAAATATTGGACAGCAGGGGCACTGAGCTGAGTAAATAATTTTTCAGATCTCAGCTTGTTTTCATCATTATTTGGTTTCCTTCCACTTTATTTCCCAATTCCTTTTATTTTCTTACTCTTCAAATGTATTCACTGTATTCACTCTAATGCTTTAAATATATGTGTGGCTTTAAAACAATCCTTCAAAATATGTGAGGTTTTTGTTTTTTGTTTGTTTGTTTGTTTTGGTTTGGTTTTTATTTTGGTGTGCTTTGCATTCATTTAAGTAGGAATGCACTATGACTCTCACTCTTTCTTCTAATTTATTTCAGTCAAATTTGTTTTTAAAAATAAACAAACAAGACAAAGGCCCATGTGTGTTATGTCTTAGTTCACGTTGTCCAGAAAGAGAGCCTGAGACAAAGGGTTCTGTGCAGATGTGTATCTGGGAATGATCCCAGGGTGCTGGTGAGAGGAACAGAAAGAGTAAGCAGAGGAAGAGGCAAGGCTGGTCCACGAGCCTGTTACCCAAAGCGATGGGCCCTATCTGGGACGGGACCTTGATTCCTCCGGACTTTCTTAGGAGTTGTATGAAATGCATCTCAGGGTCTTCTGCCCGTGGGATCAAAGTGGAAGTGTGTTTATTTATCTATGGTTCTCCTTTGGCTAAGTGGGGTCCTTCGGGCACGAATCTCTCAGTACTTTGGGGATGCACCTGCATCATGCTGGGAGTTATTCTGTAGACATTTCCTACCACAGCTTCAGAGAAGCCCCAGGGAGGAAACAGTTTTTGTTTTGTTTTGTTTGTATGGGCCAAGATTAGGAACTGCCAAGTAGCACCTGGGAACATTTCCTTGATGTGTATGTGAAAGTGGTTGCCACGGCAGTGACTAAAGTTTTTCTTGGGATGGATAAAAAAAAAAAAAAAAAAAAAATGGGAGTGATATTCAATGGGTGTCTGATACACTAGGCTACTGAATGTGAATCTGTTACTATTTGGGCCACTTTATATTTCATTGTTTGCATATATCACATTTTGCTTACAAAGTCTCCTTAGACTGCTTGTAGCCCTGTGAACCCATAACTGTGGTGAGGGTCCTCCCACACAGTAATGCCCTTAGATACAGGTCCAGGAGCTCCTGTCCTGGCATCCAGACTCCAGAACGTCCTGTGTCTTCCTATGTTGCCTGGGACCAACCAGGTCAGCAACGTATCCAGGTTGGTGACCTGAGACTGGACCATGACTTATGTGGATCCCAGTTCCCCTTTCTTCCATTTGAGGCTCTTTCTGACTCTCTATTTTGCCTGTGAGGTTGACCAGTTGCCCTCAAGAGCTCCTGTACTCATTCTTCCTGGGGCATGTGAACCCAGATGCCTCTCCCCACTGCTGGCACCCAGAACGGTCTCTCCATCTGCTGGGGGCTCTGCATATCAGGTAGCGCTCCATGGTTGGCAATGCCAATCTCCTCCAAGGGCATTTGAGACCTTTATAAACTGTTGATACAGAATTCTAACAGGCTTTTTCTGTCTATATTTCCTCTTGCCTACAATCGATAGGTTGACATCCTGCTCTCTGTGTCTGGTCTTAAGCAGTGACTAATGAAGGCCAGATATACCTACAGGAAAAGATACTGGTCTTCTCTCTCAGCCCATGGGCCACTGGCCTTCTTCCACTGTGGGCAGTGTGTGGAAGACAGAGGTGTAGTCAACATTGAAAGAAATCACATCGTAGGAACACAGTGATTAGACACAAAAAGATGAGGAGAAGTAATGACATGTCATTCCATGCTTTCGTTCAACAACTTTAACTTCACTTGAACACGAAAAGAGAACTAATTATCATTCATGTTGTCCTGCATAATCTAAGACTGCAATTTGTGGATATTATCAATCCAGCAGAGGAAAACCTTTGATATAGCTATTGGATACCAGTATTCTTGGATGAATGAATGCAAAACTAATGACATAGTGTTCTGAGTCATGATGTAACCAGCATTAAATAATTGAAATTATGTAACTGCACAGGCAAGAAGATCTATATCTTCTGTTCTATTCCCTCAACCACAACAAGCAATATTTCCAGCAAGCAAGTCAGACACAAACAATACATAAGCAGGTGAAATAAATAGAATGAAATGACATCAATGGTTTAGGCTTTGGAGGGCAGCAATATCCCTCTTCTAAATTTCTATATTATATTATAGATATAATACATGTGATATATATCATACAATATAATCATAATATATTATATATCATATAATCATATGATTATATATGATTTATATGATATACAATATATAATATATAGTATATCATATACTATATAATATACAATATACAATATATAATATATAGTATATCAAATATATATGATATCATTATATCATTGTATATCATATAATATAGAATATAATATATGATATATATTACATAATATATAATATAATTAATATATAATATATTATTATCTAAAGATCTATCTTACTTCAAAAAAACTGATTTCAATAAAATTACTTTTAAGTGATTAAGAGTCATGGAATTATAAATAATACCAATCTTTTCCTTTTTCTCATAGCAGACATGAAATAGACTGAAATAGCATGTTTGACAATAATGAACATGAAGAGATAATTATTGGATCTGAACTAGAAGAGATGGCACCTAGACAGTATGATAAATGTTCACATGCACTAATTAGACAAACAAGAAATATTTGAGAACCTCTTCTGTACTCATCATTCCAAACTATCACTAATAAGCCACTGTTCTCATGTAGACACCTGAGGTTTTAAATATGTTTTCTGATCGGATTGTATACACAGATCCGAATTCTGCCAAAAATATTTGCTGGAGTCCCACATATCCTAAGAATAGTCTTGTTCATACACAGCTCTTTATGAAATCGTGAGAGATTTGCTCTGGTCCCTATTCAAGAAGAGGGAGTGCTAAAGAGTATCATATACACAAATGTATTTAATTTACCTCAGCACCAGTCTTTCTAAAAGGCTGCATCCTTTTTATCCCATCAACACTGCTTGTGGTTCTAGTTTCTCCATGTCTGCACCATTTGTATATTCTGATTTTCAAATTTTTATCAATCTCATGGGCTTAAAGTGATAGTTGATTGTTTTCGGTTGAATGTTGTTGATCATTCCTTCAGTAGAGCTTCTCTTTTAATATTTCTAAGCCGTTACATTTCTCCTTCTGTAAATTGTATTATCATAACTTTTCCTGTGTGTCTATTGGTTAGCTTACCTTTTCCTGCTGCTCTGAGAAGTTATATTAACCCCCTCTTCACTGCAGATATTGGAAATATTTTCTACCAGTTGATCACCCATTTGGTAACCTTTATTAAATATAAACCCTTAATTTAGATGCAGTAAAATCCATTCATTGATTACAGGCAGCCTTCCATCAAAATGTGTGCTCTTAACCACCAGCACTACATTATACAACCCAACAGGTATTCATTTCCAGCATGATGCAGGTGCATCCCGCAAGTACTGAGAGATTAGTGCCTGAAGGACCCCACTCGGCCAAAGGAGAACAAAAGCCCATAGATAAATAAACACTTCCCCTTTGATCCCGTGGGCAGAAGATCCTGAGATGCATTTCATACAACTTCTAAGGAAGTCTGGAGGAATCAAGGGCCCGTCACAGGTAGATGTGGAGGTAACAGGCTCGTGGACCAGCCTTGCCTCTTCCTCTGCTTACTCTTTCTCTTCCTCCCACCAGCACCCTGGGATCATTCCCAGATACACATCCGTACAGAAGCCTTTGTCTCAGGCTCTCTTTCCAGACAACCCAGGCTAAGACACAAGACACATAGGCCTCTGTGTTGTTTGTTTATTTAAAAAATATTTTTGACTGAAAAAAATCAGAAAAAGAGTGAGAGTCATAGTGCATTCCTACTTAAATGAATGCAAAAAAAAAAAAAAAAAAAAACCCTCACATATTTTGAAGGATTGTTTTCACTTCCAGAAAGCAGTCATTGATATTTTCACTATAGCTGACAATCCCTGTGAACAAACAGAAACTAAATTACTTGAGTGAACATTCTAACTGGGGGAACTTCTATTAGATATTCTGGATGTCCGAATTCTATGAAGCCCAAATATCCACAAACCTTTAGCATACTATCAAGATGAAACGATCTGTAAGCCTGTTTTACTCTGCCAATGATCCATTTCTTGGACTTCCTTTACTGGGAGCTATTCTCGACCATCTTTCGTGTTTCTGAATGTCTTGTGAACACAGCTTTTTGTTGCAGACTATCTTTCCAAAGATGGTTGTTTAGCGAATAATCTTGGACGATAGAGATAGCCTCTAGCTTCAGAGCAAAGAACAAACATGCTTACGGTCTACCGAAATTTGGGTAATCCAAACTCAGGACTCCTTTCCTATAACAAAATTCACCATGGCAGTGGTGTCACCCAGCCCTTATCTCATTGACCTGTGGGAAATGGGGCTTGGGGAATTGATGCAATTGTGGGGATAATCACGGTGTCCAGCTTTGCCTAAGAGTTTCATGTCTTCTGCTGGCATCCATGAAACTGTTGGAGGTAAACTTGTTGGTGCACATGTAAGATACAATGTCACATTTAAAGTTCTTGGCGCTGCTAGTAGCAGTTACTTATCCAATTCTCAACTGGTAATTGCCTGTACTTCTGCTCTCACAACCTAATCCTTTCCCCAAAAACCTTTCTTTGGTTTTTCTAAGACTCATATTCTTACACCACTTTCTTCCTTCCTATTTATGGCATCACATACCCTTGGAGCTTTCCTTGATCTCCATGGCTTTTGCTCTTTAAGCATCTATGAAATTCCTCTCTCACTAAACTTCTAAATGATTAGGCTCCCAGGGGATAGATAATAAATCATTTTTTTTCCCGTTTTACTCTGCATTCCCCCTATGGGAGGCATCCTCATCCATAACCTTTTCTGCCATTCTCATCAGTGCTTGATTTCACCAACTCTGTACCCCCAGAGATCTCTTTTGGGCTCCACACCCAAATAGCTACTGTCTGCTCAACATTTTCATCTAAATATCTCGGAGGAACTAAAACTCAATATATCCAAAATAGAAGTAATAATTATTCCCCCTAAACCTACTTCTGCAGGTTTTCTGTCTTGATAATGGACATTATCGTCCACCTAGTGATTTAAGCCAGAGGTTGGTATACCTACATTTAATCAAACATAATGCTCTGTTGATTCTCTCTCTTAAATATCTTTGGAAGCAGAATGATTTCCTCCATTGCCACGTCCCCACCTTGATTCCAAGTAACCCCGCCTCTCTCCCACAGTATGACAGCAGCGTACTCAATGATCTTTCCGCCTCCACTTCTGCTCCCTGCCAAATCATTTTCTATTCTAACCAGCATGACCTGTCAAAAGTGAAAAATCTATTCATTTAATCTCCCTATCTAAAATCACTGGATGGCCTCTTTCCATATCACTTATAATGAAGTCCCACCGCCTCAGTGAGGCTTGCAAAACCATGTATTTTTCTGGGCTAGCCTCAACTCATACGATTCTTTGCTGTCCACTCCCTGCATCTCTCCTCATAAACACGATGTGCGTCTTTCCTGCCTAAATGTTGTTTGTTCTACCTTGAATGCCTTTCTCCCTGTGGTAGATTAAAGATGTCATTTATTTTGTTTTTGTTTCTTGCTTTTTACTCCCTTTTAGAGGCACGGTTTATTTTCCCTTTTCCTACAACTATGCTGGCCATGTAATTACTTTAAACAAACTGAAGTAGTTCTGTATCTAAACCTCAAGAAAACCTGGTAACCTTTTTCTTTTTGTCTTGATCTGTCATCTAAGCAATCTGGCTACCTTTCTGGAGAGACTGCGTGGAAAGGCCAGATGATGAGGCAATAATCCTACTTGGACAGAAAAGCCCAGCCTGACAGCGGACCCCAGCTTTCAAGATATCTACCACCTGTAAGTGGTATACGTCTTAGATATTCCAGCCTTGTTGAGATGCCCAGTGACAAAAGTATTAACTGACATTACATGGAACAGAAGTATTACCCACTGGAGCAGTCAACCACACAATCATCAAAGATAATAAAATGACTATTTTGTTAAGCCACTAAGTTTTGAAGTGGTTTGTTAAGTAGCCACAGAGTTAAAAGTCTAGCAGGTGAGGCAAATCCATAAATAGAGTAAATGATTACACTAGTGAGAGTAAAGAATTTTGCTTTCATGATGGAAGTAGTCCACAACAATCATCCTGCCCTAGGTGGCTGGCTGGTGACCTCAGGGTATGGCACCATATTGGACGCTGACTTTTAGTCCTTGTGGTTGGCAAGTTATAGACACTCAGAAGAGTAACCATTTCACGTTTTTTTTTATTTGTTTTTTTTTGTTTGTTTTGTTTTTTTTGAGATGGAGTTTTGCTCGTGTTGCCCAGGCTGGAGTGCAAGGGCGTAATCTCAGATCAATGCAATCTCTGCCTCCTGGGTTCAAGCAACTCTCCTGCCTCAGTCTCCTGACTAGCTAGGATTACAGGTGCCCACCATCACACCAGGCTAATTTTTGTATTTTTACTAGAAATGGCATTTCACCGTGTTGGCCAGGCTGGTCTCAAACTCCTGACCTCAGGTGATCCACCTGCCTCGGCCTCCCAAATTGCTGGGATTACAGGCGGGAGCCACCACGCCCGGCCCCATAACACTTCTGATGTGTCAAAATCTGTTTGCTGGGTTTCCCTGCCACCAGCACCACTTTGTTCATGAGCTCAGTGGGCACAGACAGGGGAGGCTGGGAAAAGGTTGGATTTTAGGAAGTACTGACCTGCTGCCACACAATGGGGACAAGAAAGTCTGGAATTCAGAAATTGTCTAGGGGACCTAAATTATTTCAAATCCATATGGTTTCAGAATATGTGGAAATACACTAGTCCTCTTGCCCAAAAGTCTATTTTTAAAAACAAGATTAAGTTATACTTTCATCAAGAATGATGCATATGGCTAGACTCCAAAGGACTAATATCTCCAGAGAACCTGTGTTTTGAGAAGGGAATTAAACTTGAAAAGTGAGTCCTGGAGCAACTACTTAGTAGCTGTGTTGGGTATAATTTATGGTGTTGATTAATTTTTAGTGGTTAAAGGAAAAAGTATATAGAGCATTAAATGGGAAGGAACGGGAATATGATTAAAAAATAAAAAGGCATATGAACTGATGGGAATCTTTGTAGTAAAAAAAAAAAAAAAAAAAAAAAGCAAAGATAAACAATGCAAATTGACCATAAATCAAGCACAGCTATGCAATAGAGGGTCTTACTGCCAAAATGTATGCAAGATCTAGGAACGTGGCTGTAACACATGTTCCTTTCCCCACAATTCCTTTTTCCATTGGCTCTTAATCCCCTCTTCCATGAGTATGATGGAGTCATTGAGGGTATACAATTAACATGCGATAATAAGCAGTATACTATTAATAATAAGGAAGGAGACCTTAGAAAGTCTGATCCAATTTCAAGGAAAGAAGATGTTGAGCCTGTGTCACCTTCTTTGGTTTTGCAAGTCCAAAAGATAAAATAGCTGAAATACTCGTAAAATATCTCAATTTCTGTGTTCCACTTGTAATTCTAAGAAGGTCATGGCTCCCGAAATAAGACAATCCTGGAAGTAAAAAATGAACAACTTAATTTTTCAAGTCTGAGTTTCATCACACAAAATGTTAGGTTTAAAATGGTTTTCTAGTGGTGTTGATGAAGATGAAATGAGATAACACCTGAATAGCATCTACCAGTGTCCAAGTGTTTTCTTGAAGAAAAGTAGTAAAGAGAGCAATTCAAAACAAGTATTTATCGAACATTTGGTGTGTGAGTCTATGATAATAAAGACATTAAACAGATTCCAATTTCACTACATTTTAAAAACTACTTATTATAAAAAAAGTCATCTGTGGATTAATCAACTTGATAAATAATAATCGTATCCTGCTAACAAAGATCCTGTGAGTTGATTAAGATTTTCCCTCTACAAACATGTTGGCTGAGTCTGCGTATCTGTTGTACAATAAGAAAAATAAACATCTGAGGTGGTAGTTTAGTTAAATCTAGTAGATTTTTCTAAAGCCAGAACATCTCATTTAAATAAAGCAAACATTTAACCCCCACATTAGACTTTTAAACAGGGCCCTAATGAATAAATTAAATTCCTAATTTGTTTTGGACATCATTAAAATGTTCCGCTATAATCTGGAATACATACATTTGGGATGACTGGTTATAGAGAATCCTTAAGATAGACGATAAATAAGAGATAAATAAGAGGGTTAGCTCATAGTCTAAATTCAAGCTTTCAATTTTTTTTTATTTTTATTTTCGGAGTTTTGCCTGGGCAGGAAATGCTCTTACCCCTTTCATATGGAAATTATTTCCACAACATGCACCATCAATATTCATCAACTATCACACCAATTAACAAACCGTGAATAATCTGGAACAAAAATTTAATGCATGAAAACCCACAAACATCTAGGTGGCTGTTAATAAGGCTATGTTTGAGGTAATCACACACAAATTTAATTTTAAATATGCTTCCCTTAAGGAAGGGGTATCAATGTTAATTTAAGAATTTAATTTGTATGTTTCAACAAAATGTCTTTCAAGGAATCTTTGCAAAAACATCACACCAGTAACCTGGTTACCAACCAAACATTTATATTTCTTTTACGGAATGGAAACAGACTATTCCCTTTATACTGATATAACTTTATAGACCTCCTTCATGGAATTAATATAACCCTATACCATCTTGGTAAAAAAAAATTGTCAAAGAAATTCTTTGAATGCATACTTTATAAAACATATACTTTTGAAATGAGTACTAAAAGAACATTTTTCAGCTTTAAGCAATATTAAAGTTTAGACCAGGGGCTTAGAGGTTGATCATTTCTGTAAATGAGCTCATATTGTGATTTTAAAATTTACACACACTCTAATTGACCTTCCAAACTAGTGTTTTAAACTGGCGACTTTTCCTCCCAGATAAATTTATAATATTTTTTGGTTTTGTTTTCTCTAAATTTGATGACAGAGAAAAAAAGGATGTCAACTGCTTCTGCATACACCACAAGATCACCAAGTTCTGGAAGAAGCACACAACTTTCTCTGCAGCAAGTAAGCAGCAGAATGGCAGAACTCCGACCTGCCTGTTTCCCTACCCTTAATAAAAATCCCCCGCCTTGGTAAAAGATTAAGGTAAAGCCAATAAAAGTTGAGGAGAGGGAATTATAAGGATATAAGCTAAAATTAATTACACTGAAAATAAAGATATAATAGAAAGGATCAACAAGGAGGAAGCTGATCCCTGCAAAGACTAATAAAGTAGATAAATCTCTTGCATGACAAATCAAAGATCAAAAGACAGCACAGATAAAGAATATTAGAAATGTAAAGGAGGATTAATTATAGCTGGGGTAGAAGTTTTAAATGTTACAAGAGAAAATTTATAAAACCCATATGGCAATACATTTAAAAATAGAACAAAAATGGTAATTTCCAAGAAAATATAATTGACCGAAGCATATTGAAAAAGAAATAAAAACCTGAATAGATGTATCAAGGTTAAAGAGATTCAATTAATAGTTAAATATTACCCTCCCCAAAAGGAAACCATTCAATAAACATTTCAGGCCCATATGACTGTTTAGGTATTTTTCTATCAAGTATTTAAGGAAGGTATTATTCCAATAATATGCAAACTCTCTAGAGTGGAAAAAAACTACATTTTACAAATCTAACATACTTTTGTTAGCAAAATCGGGTAGCTAGAGTTTGAAAAATGAAGATTACAGTTCAGTGATATCATTCATGAGCATACAATTTAAAAACCCCAAATCAAAAAATATTAGTAATTCAAATCCAACAGTGTATATTTTGAAATTTCAATTAGTTATTTTAAAATCTTACCAGAGAATGTCTTTTATCTAGGACATTTACTCCATTTCATTTTATTTGACTTCTATAATTCATTAAATGGTTTCTTATTTTCCTTTTTTTCTTTTTGTTCTTCCTTTCCTGAATTCTCTTCTGATTGAATATTTTTTCATTATCATTCTGTTTTACTTTTTTTTTTTTTTTTTTTGAGATGGAGTCTCGCTGTGATGCTCAGGCTGGAGTGCAGTGGTGCAATGTTGGCTCACTGCAACCTCCGCCTCCTGAGTTCAAGTGATTCTTATGTCTCAACCTCCCAAAATGCTGGGATTACAGGCATGAGCCACCACACCTGGCCTGTTTTTCTTTATTTATCTGGCTTTTCTTGTTCCTTTTGTTCATCTTTTGTTTTTTAACTTTTATCCTATTTTTAATTGACACACAATGATTGCACATACTTACGAAGTATGATGTGATGTTTCAATACAAGTATGTATTGTGTAATGATGAAATCAATGTAACTAGGAAATTCATCACCTAATTTGCAGTGAGATCATTCAAAATCTTCTGTTTAAGCTTTTTTGAAATATAAAATACATTATTGTTATTTCTACGCACCTTATTTGTGCAATAGTTTCACCTTTTTTTAACTTTCATATTGATTGTACAAATATTCTTGTTTCATTTCTTTTTATGTATTTGGAAGTTAGAGACTACAATTTTGTACAATTTTTAACAAACTCTAAGTTTTATCAATAGTATCATTAGTTCAGTCCCAACTAGTACAAAAAGGCCTTAGAAAGCTTTATCTCCAATCAATTCTCTTCAGTTCATATGTTATTGTGGTCTAGGATTTTAGTTCTCTCCTGTTTTTCTTTTTCTAAATTTTTATTGTTTGATAGAGTCAATGTACATTTTGATTTCTCTACAAATTTTCCTACATCTTTGTTGATTTTTCTTTTTGCATCTTAGACTTTCCATCTGAAATAAGTTTCTTTGTGCCTGAAATTTTTTTTATGATTCCTTTGCTGAAGTTGAAGGTTTACTAGTGGCAAATATCTTTCGGTCTTTGTTTGAAATTACCTTTGTTTCACCTTCATAATTGAAAGACACTTTTGATGTATGTAGAAATAAAATTTCATGGTTATTTTCTCTTCCTCCATGGAAGATACTATTCCATTGTCTTCTATCTTCTACTGTTGCTGCTGTGTCACTTGTTAGTCTGATGTTGCTCCATTGTAGGTGACTTGTTCTATCTCTGTGGCTGTTTAACATTCTTCATCAGTGCCCTGCAGCTTCACTGACATCGTTAGGGATGAGTATTTAGATTGCCTTCTTTTGTTCCTTCTTCTTCCTTCTTCTTCCTCCTCGTCATCGTCGTCGTCCTCCTCCTCCTCCTCCTTCTTCTTTTTTCTTCTTCTTCCTTCTTTTTCTTTTTTCTTTAGACTCTGCTTGGGGGCTAGGTGTACCTGTAATCCCAGCATTTGGGGAGGCTGAGGAGGGAGGATCACTTGAGCCCAGGAGTTCAAGACTAGCCTGGATAAAATAGCAAGATCTCCCCATCTCAAAACAAACGAACAAACACCCCTCCCACCCCAAAACAAAACAAAAAAATTCTGCTTGGGTTTTGATGATATTTCAGGATTTGAAGATTGGTAAACATCACAATTCTAGGTAAATTATTAGCTACTATTTTTAATATATTGCTATGTCCCCATTCTCTTTTAAATTTCCATCTGGAACCCTAATTAGATATCCATTACTTTTATTTCATCCTGACTTTTCTGTTCTTTAACCTCTTTTGAACATATTTCTAGCTCTGTGTTTCCTTTGACTTTTATAGGCTTACTCTTTTGGGTTATAACCTTCAGTTTACTAACTCTTTTGGCCTATGTATTTATCTGCTATTTAATCCAGCCACTGGGGGTTTATATTTTACTTTTGTAAAATTCCTGAAAGCTTCATTTGGTTCTTTTAAAATATTTGCATAATCTTCTAAAGATTTAACTTTTTTCAAAGTCTTATTTCCAGCCTCTCTTATGTCTTTAACTGTATAAATGTTGTTTTTCACAATGTTCTGTTTCTGAAGGGTTCGTTGGAATTTCTCGATACATTCTATGTATCTCTTTAGATTTCTTTTATACTTTATGTTTAATTTATAGAAAATATGCTACATGATGGGAAAATGTTTTATTTGATATTCTAGTTCATTAATTAATTGGTTTTATTGCTGTTCCTTTTCAGCAATTCAACTCAACTGAGATGTTTGTTTTGAAAACATGTTTAATTTCCCATATTTTACACAAATCTCAGAAGAATGTTAGCTAAATTTATTTTGAAATATTTAGTTTGCAATAAAAACATAGTTTCCTTGGGTGCCCATTTGTTACCTTTCTTTAATGTGTTTGAGTTTTTGATTCTTGGTCACCAGGTTGTGTGTGTGAGAATCTGCCTCACCAGATTCTCATCAGTAGCAGTTGGTTCTGACTACTAGAGCCCGTATATGGTGATGGGGGTGAAAGGCCTGCGTTGGACTTTGATACGGTTTGGCTCTGTGTCCCCACCCAAATCTCATCTCGAATTGTAATCCCCAAGAGCCAAGGGAGGGACCTGGTGGGAAGTGACTGGATCATGGGGGCAGTTTCCCCCATTCTATTCTCATGATAGTGAGGAAGTTCTCACAAGACCTGATGGTTTTAAAAGTGGCAGTTTTCACTCGTGCCCTCTCACCTGCCACCACGCAACACATGTGTCGCTTCTGTTTTGCCTTCCACCATGACTGTAAGTGTCCTAAGGCCTCCCCAGCTATGTGGAACTGAGTCAATTAAAACTCTTTTCTGGCCGGGCGCAGTGGCTCATGACTGTAATCCCAGCACTTTGGGAGGCTGAGGCGGGCGGATCACGAGGTCAGGAGATCGAGAGCCTCCTGGACAACATGGTGAAACCCCATCTCTACTAAAAATACAAAAATTAGCTGGGCATGGTGGCAGGCACCTGTAATCCCAGCTACTTGGGATGCTGAGGCAGAAGAATCGCTTGAACCAGGGAGTTGGAGGTTGCAGTGAGCCAAGATCGTGTCACTGCACTCCAGTCTGGCAATAGAGTGAGACTCCATCTCAAAAGAAAAGAAAAAAAAAAAACGAAAACAAACCAAAAAAAACCTCTTTTCTTTATAAATTACCCTGTCTCAGGTGATACCTTTGTAGCAGTGTGAGAACAGACTAATACAGACTTAATGGCTTCTCTTCCTTATTGGGCTCCTGAGTGATCTCAGAGCACAGCTTGTCCTTTTGTCCTTGGTCATGTGTGGACACCCTGGCATTGCCCCGTGATCAGTCCAAATATGTCGAGGTGGGATAAATCAATAGCTTATTGTCCAACGCCATTTCTCCTTTTCATTTCCACATGACTCCCTCCTGCCCCTGCCCTAGATCTGAGCTTTGAGCTTCCCTGAAATGGCTCGTAATCCACCAAGTGCTCTTCCTAAATGAGTTTTGGATTTTGGTTTTCTTCCTTTTTTCTTCTCTGTGATTCTGATCTCATTTCATTTCTACATCTTAGGAAGTTCTCCGAAATTTTTTCCACTGATATCTTCCCTTGGTTTCCAGTGAAGTTATGAGATTCTTTTCTAAGATTAACCTGACATTAAACTGAATTTGTGGTGGGAGGGGAAGTAAGACGCCTGTGTTCACTTTAGTTTCTTTTTCTGATCTCACCCTCTGATGTTTTTCTATTTCTATTCTCTTGTGTGTTTAAATAAAATTATTGCTTTTATGACTCCCTGACATTTTTTTGAAATATGGCTACCCCATGGTTTAAACATTCCCTCCAATGTGACACTTCAAAAGTTTTACTAATGTAAGTAACAACAGAGTGAACATACTCGGAGATATACATTTTCACATATCAATAATATTTCCATAGAAGCTTGCTGGGAGCAAAATTACTATGTAACACCTTTTTTAATAAGTAAATTGTGACTGAATTTTAGAAAGAGTTGCTGTAACAGTGTCCAGTAGATGTCAAAGCTTAAGATAAATCTGTCTGGTGTGCTCTGTCTCCCCTGAAGAGACACAAGAGGCTCAGTTTGGGGCGTTTCTGCTGTCAGCCTGTCTGCAATGCTGATTAGGAACAACTGACTGATCTCACCATGTTAAGCTTCACACAAAGAAGAAAAAGTAACACTTCTGCCAGCTGTTTCAAAAACAGTCATGTGCTATATATAAGTAAGAGTAAAAGGAGATGACATCACTTCTATTTTTATATCTGATTCTAAAGCTATTTTTGCATGTATAACTAGGAAAATATGTAATTATTATGTATTATATATATGGTATATATATACATATACACCTCTATCAAGCTTTATCCAACAACACGTGTATATATGTGTGTGTGTGTGTGTGTATACTGAATGTTTGTGCTCACCCAAAACACATATGCTGAACTCCTACCCCACCATGTGATGGTATTGGGAGATGGGGTCTTTGGGAAGTGATTAGGACTAGACAGGGTCACCAGGTGAGGACCTCAGCCTGAAGAGATTTGTATCCTTATAAGAAGAGTCACTATAGACCTCACCTTCTCTATCTGAGCCTATGAGCACACACTAGGAAGAAGGTGGTCATCTACAAGCCAGGAAGAAAGTCCTCTTCAGAACCCAACCACTCTGCACCCTGACCTTGGATGTCCGGCCTTCAGATATGTAAGAAATACCTTTCTGTTGTTTATGTCCTGTAATCTATAATATTTTGTCATGGCATCCTGAGAAGGCTAACACAGTGTGTGTACACACAAATACATACATTTTTTTTTTTCTATGAACCAAAATGAAAAGCTTCACAGATGCAACCTAAGAATTTTTCATCCAAACATTTAACATTACAGCTCAAGGATTCTCTTCTTCAGACCTCTAAGAAAGCTTCAGAAAAATAGTCTATCTCTCCTTGATTCAGATTTTGACCCTTTATAGCACCAGTTTCTCCAGGTTACCACCAAATAATTTAGGTTGCTTGCTACTCTTCATATTGAATTCTGATTTCTGATGGGGCCCCTAAGGATAACTTCACATTTCTTTTGTTCTATTTTCTGGTAGCATTACAAGAAGTCCCAGGATTTTGGTCAGGTAATATCATAGTTTCTGTCCTTGCCCAACGAGTATCCTATTAAGAGATTTTTGGCTTATATGGAAGGTTTCCACACCTGTGGCTAGCCTTTCTCCACTATTTTCAAAAAGCCTTTTTTCTTAACTGCAAATAATGAAATAAATAGGTCTGTAGATATAATGATACCTCCAATGATTGTGTTATATAAATGCCATGTTAAACTAGGTTTTAAAAAAATATTCCATGAGGATAATTTTCTAAGATAAAAATCACAAGTACAGAAGTATAGCTGACAATGGGGCAGAAGATTAAGTATGGATTTTGGAGCCCAGCTGGACTCCTGTATTTGAAATGTACTAGTTGTATGACTTTGAGAGAGATACCTGATTTTCCTGACTTTAATTGTGAGGTCTTAGAATGGCATAATAATACCATTCCTTAGGATGGTTAGGAAGATAAATATACTTCATGTAAAGTCCCTGTTTGATTTTTGGCCCATAATTGTCCTAAATGGCAATATTCTAGTGGTTATTTTTATTGTTATTGCTTCTGTTAATATTTTCACCTTTGTTTCCTTCTCTACCTTCAGCCCTTGCAAAATATTGCACTAAATCTTTCTACTGCTCACTGCTCTGAGCATCATGAATTGCATAAGATTTTTAGTCATACAGAAATAAACCACTTTCTTGAATCTTTCACACTCTGACCATGTGATTATGAAAAAAATTCTCTAGCCTCTCTGTACCCCAGTTTCTTCATCTGTAAAAAGAGAACAGTAACATTTATTTTATAAGTGTTTAATCCATGAGGATTAAATATAATTATGTACATAAATGTATATAAAGCACTGGGGATAGTACTTTTACTTTCAAAATAAAAGATTATAATAAATTTTGGTTTCTATTAGTATTACCGAATATTATCAATTCTTTGATACATTTCCCCACCCCCCAATCCCCCAAAAAACGCCCAAGCAAGAGTCTCCGGGGAAACTCATTGAATATACTTAAAATTTCACTTGGTTTCTTCCATAACCATTCATATCACAAGACTCCCTTTCCTATACCCAAACCCCAAATTATTTCCTTTGCTTGCTTTACAGGAAGAGATGTTATAGAGAACAAGTTGAACAAATACTGCAACTAGAAAAAGCTGTTTAAATGAGCACCCCTCAACTGATTTTTTTTAAATGATGCTAAATAACACATTGTACCCCAAAAGAGAAAAGCAAACAGGTAAAATCACAACCTACACCATGAAAAATATTCCAAAGTGAAAAAGTAGTTTTTTAAACAGTTAGTGAAAAACATAAGCACTACAAGTACATACATAATTTCATCATCCACTGTTTCACCATTAGACGTATTCTCTTTCAGGCATCTGTTCAAGACAAAGCCACAGTGAGTCTCTTAAATTACTTACAGCTCTTAAAAACACACACTTTGGGTTGCAGTTTTTAAAGCATTTAAATTTTATGTAAATGTGTTTAAAGACAGTTTTATGCCCCTGGATTTGGAAGGAGCTAGCATATTTCCCGTTACCATACCACTCTTCGACGGTTAAGGACTGTACTGAACGCTAATTAAACCCAGAAAATATGTCGGAAAAAATTGAAATTCTCAGCTCATTTAAACCACACCTTGTAAGGTATTCTAAGAGATAATGAAGGTCTGGCAGGTGGCAGTGAAAAATTAACTGATGGGGATATTTATTTTTGATTCATTTTCAACATTTTGTTTCTAAGGACTCTGTGTTTATGAATATGCCTAGGAAGTTTTATGATTTCATCTCTAAGACTAGATTACATAAGTTTTGATTGAACCATCATACTTTAGAACATGGGATCTTAGAAACTGTTCCTTATAATTCAAGAAGATACTCCAGTAATAACCCATATATACAACAAACCTGTTTTATGTTTTCCTTGATAGAATCTGACCTCAATTCTTTGCATATTTTTCATTTGCAATAAAGCAATTTTATAACTTGTTTATATGTTCTTTTATTTTTAATTGCTTAAAACATATCCAAGGGAGTAAATTGTTATTGTCTTTTGGCCAGAAACCTGATAGATAGAATAAAACTATTTGGAGATAGCAGACTGCATGTTATATTTTCTTCAGTCATCTATGTAAAAGTGACATCAATGAGAATCATGTGTTACCAAGAATGGCCTCCTTAGACTTGTTTACCAAAAGAATTCTCTCCTGATTGCAGTAGATCACCATGAGGAAATCAAGTCTACAGGCGCAGTTGTACGTTTTTTCTACTTTTCAGCTGGAAACAAGGGATGCAATTACTTTTTTTTTTCTCATCAGGGAATGGGAAGAAAGCAGAAATGGAATACAAGAGAAGGGTACAAGAAGCAGGAAACTGAACATACCTCCCTTGCTAAATGCAAACGCAGAATGACTCCAGAGATAACTAGAAATGCCAAGGATGCAAAGTCATGCCTTTTTTTCTCTTGAAAGGCAGTGTTTATAATCTTTAGAAGCCTTAAATTGGTCAGAAAAAGAATGAACCTGGTAGAGTAAGACAAAGGGTACATGGTCAGCAAGCTCAGAGCCTTCGAGAACATCATAAGGAAGTCTCCGATGATCCTTGAGGATGGCAATAAAGACACAAATTGTATTTGCTTAACCTCCCATTTTCTGCTCAGCAACTGTGACTTTGCTTTTTAAATGACAGCACATTTTAATTAATGCATTATAATCAGTATACAAGAAATTTGGGCTTTCTCTGATATTCACACTTAGTCAAACACTTTACATTGTGCCTCTTCAAAGCCAAAGCCTCACGTCCCGGTGGTAAAATTCTGATTGTAAGCAGAGTATCTAAGTCAAAAGATAAATTGCCTACAAAACTCAACATACTGAGATATGTCACTTCTGGGTAGAGATGATGAATTGAATACTGGCATTTATTTAAAATACTTTCATTATTCACTAATACCTACCATAGTATCCACGATGAGAACTTTTTTTGGTAAGTCTTGAGCCCCAAATGGTCCCTGGAATTATGTGGCTGTCAAATAGAAAACTTTGGGAAACCAAGTGGCTTCTTCAAAAGACTCATGGTGGGAATATTACTATTGGCACTACGGAGCATGCTACCTATTTTTATTACATTAGAGAAGTGGTAGAATACAAATACATACCTCCAGTACAGTTATGAGCTGATAAGAAAGGGAATTCTATGATTACCATAAAATAATATGTTTATTTTATGAATCAATTTGATTTCTCATCCTTGTCAATTTCTTATGTGAGTGTTAGGTCATTAATAGAAAATGAACGATTCCCTGAGAATTGGAATGAAAAAATTTGGGTGGACTCAGATGAATCTGAGTATCTGAACCTCCCCATAAATTCCTTTAAGACTTCCTCACTAGCAAATACTTCTCCTTAACCCCTCTCTGGGGAAGCTAGCTTCTCCTAGCTTGAGGATACTGTAATAGCCTTACATTACAAGGTATGCTTATTTTCAAAAGATCCACACATTCTCCAGACCCATAGTACCATCTGGTCCAACCTAATCAAGGGAAATGAGTACTAAGTCTGACATGAGAGGGGTCAGTTTATACTCTGAAATAATTGCAAAATGTAGTTAGCTTATACCAGCAGAAATTAAGATATATGAGCAGAAATGGAATATAAGTGTATTTGTCCACGGTGGAAGGAAAATAACTTTGGAATGGCCAAATGTATCAATATGGGTGTACTCATGAGAGATTCTGAATTCCATATGTTAGCTTGAGCAAATGGGAAATGTTGCATAATTTGCTCACGAAAGCTGGACTCCATATTAGTCTACATCAAAGGAAGCTGAGATGTCAGCTTTTACTTGTTATAATGTAGAAGGATAAATCTGAAGGCTTAGGGGAACAGGAATGTTGGAGTAGATTTATAATGTGTGAGTGACTCACCCACCTCCTCATTGTGTGTCCTAGGAGAGCTCAGAGGACATTCTTTTCAAAGAAGCATGAAGGAGTATTTTGGTGAGGGAAGCATCACCACCTTGGAGACACCCTCTGCAGGACGGAATGATAGTGGGTTCTCTTGGGGAAATACCCTGCTATGCTGTCATGAATGTGTACTGTTAATCCTCCTTCTCTCCTTTCTCAAAGGGAGCTGGAGTCATCAGGTAGAGAAACTGTGCCTTTCAGAAAAGGAGGTAGGCTATTTGTGATGACTGAATCCTGATTCTGAGCCGACACAAATCTTGAGGGAGTCAAGTTGCCTTGAAATCCAGCAGTCACAGTGGGGATGTAGCAGAGCTGGGTAATAAATAGGTTTCTGGCCTGACTCTGTTGCCTGGTGTATCCAGTGGGTCCACACATGTATCTGGATTTCATTTCCCACTTTTGCATATGCCGTTAGGAGAGACAGACTTGGCAAGTGGCAGAATGCCCTCATTAGTTAATAGACCAATATCCTTTCGTAAAACTGCCTGGAAATGTTCACAATCTGTGTTCAACTGAGTTCACAATCACCTTTCTTCTCTTCAAAAGGAAACCATACCTTTCACCCATTCCAAAGGTGATTAGAGCATACTTAACCGGATTATAAAATTGTGAGCACCCAAATAGTTATATCTGTGGACATCGTTTAGGTGGGGAAAAGCTTCCGTATCTTCTAGGTCTTTTTGTCTTCCTCCGTCTTGCAAATATTTCTAATGAGAGTGAATGTAAGCACATGTTAAATATTCTGAATTTGGAACAACTAAAGCAGTAGAGTGACACTGATTTTTCTAAATATAATTAAAAGGCTCTCATGGGCTATAGGGTTTTTTCCCCCCCCAGTTTCTCTTCATATTGGAGAAAAACAATAAACAAAGTTTAATGTAATTTCTTTCAAATAGAGTGTGCATGTTTCAATAAACACTAAGACCTAGTTAACACATTGTGTCACAAAATATTCCAATTATGAATCCATCCTTATATACTATCTCTTAAGAAAAAAATAACTTGTAATGCTGTATTTGAAAAAATTTAAAGATGTGTGAAAACATACATAGTTTTCTAGAATTCCAGGACTGAGTAAGCCAGCGGAACTTTTGCTACTTCAGATCATATCGCATGGAGTATCAGTACACGGTAGATTGAAATGCACACAGGACAGGATACCAAATTCAAAATTCACTCCCCAATCTGGTCATTACGGTTGCAGTGATTTCAGTACACTGCCTGCACTGGTATCAAAGGCAACGATGTGTTAAAATACTAAGTTTTTTTAAATAAAAAATTTAACCTTTTCACCTCTACCTAATTATAAATGAGATGATTCGGAGCACATGGGAAGAGCTGGGAGTGGGGAAAGTGAGGTGGAGAAGCTGGGGGGAGCGTGAGTGCAAGGGTTGAGTGGCCATGCCCCACGTGTGGATGGAATTGACCGAAGGACATAGTGCCCAGTCACAGTTTTGGGACAGGAAACCTTTTCAGCGTTTTTTTCCCAAAGCACAGAGAAAGGGTAAAGATTAGTCAGAGGATTACAAGGAGTTGACATTTGTTCATGTTTTCTGAGATAATTTAAGTCAAAAGGGCATAAAACTGTTATGTGTCCAGCACTGAGATATGCTCTGAATACGCATTGTTTCAATTTATGCTCAGATCAGCCCACTAAGTTTCATTCTCTTTTAATTTTTGTAACTGGACAAGCTGAGATCTGAGACATCCACACATAGCCAATTAGCAAATGGTTGAGCTGGGACTCAAGGCCAGGTGGTCCTGCCTCTAAATCTCAGGGCTTCCCTCCATCCACTTGGCTGTCTTCCAAATATAATTCTTAGAAAAATGTGACACACATCTGATATAAAACCACAGTTTACATTAGTCCCTACAGAGATGAGTGTAGAGCTCACTTTTTATCTAGTGACATCAACTTAAAAGGAAGTTACAAAATGGCAAAAAACTAAAGCCTGACTTTTCACATTAAGTGAACTGTCTTTTATCAGGTCATTATGTATACACAGAGAATCAGAACTAATATGTCTCTTTTTAAAACCTGGTGTTAACTAAGCAAAATAGAATATATCAAACCATATTCATAATCTGCTGAATAAAACCTAACTCCTACAAAAGCAATAATCAGGGATCATATGTATAAAAAGAAAATATCCTTTTTGACCAATATATTAAAAGCAAAGCACATTGGGAACAATGGATATTTTTACTTAATTTTGAGCCTGACAGTATACAAACTTATTTTCATAGGCTATTGAACTGGAAATAATAAATGAAAAAATACCTCAGTAGAACAGGTGCATCTGACTGTTTGGAAATTGCCATCCCTAAAGAGAGGAAAGCCACTGTCAGAAGATGCTGAGGTTAACAATAGATTCACAATTGTGGTCCCATTTTGCATTTTGTCAACAAGTGCATATGTATACTACTGGTAGTGCTGAGGGGTTTTTAGCTGTTAGATGCCAGTATTTCAAACACTGAACTTTCAGATTGTCCACTTAGGTAAAGAAATGGAAGAGGTGAGATGGAGGTGAGATTTACAAATTGACTAACGCAGGTTTCAGATTTGTAGAGGGAGAAAACTTGCATATTTTCTTGCCAGGTTAGGTTAATTTATAGATAAAAATTTGATAGCTTTTATGAATTTAAGAATTGACCTGTTTTTAAAGTAACAATTTTTCTTAAAAGTACTTCGGCTGACTCAAAGAGAACTCCTCCCCATCAGATTCAGGAGAAGAAAAATATAGAATTGCCTTGGATGATTTCAAAAATTTTAGGTTATTTCCCACCACATGTTCACAACATGAATAAAAGAAAGCTTTAGAATGTGAAAAATGAACCATATATAATTATTGTATCTTCCTATGGAGTATATCTTCCTTTCCAGCTTCATTGGAAAGTTTGTGAATAGTTTTAGATTGACAGGAAAAAGTAAGAAGACAGTACAGAGAGTTTCCAAACACTGCACACAGTTATTCCTGTTACTAATGGAGAAAGGAAAATATCCTGGGTCCCCAAATCACTAAGCTAAAGGGAAAAGTCAAGCTGGGAACTGCTTAGGGAAAACCCGCCTCCCATTCTTCTCAAAGTCATCCCTCTGCTCGCTGAGATAAATGAATATCTGATTACCTCCTTTGGAAAAGCTGATCAGAAACTCAGAAGAATGCAACCATTTGTCTCTCACCCATCTGGGACCTGGAAGCTACCTCTCCCCTTCCAGTTGTTCTACTTTTGCTTCTAGTTGTTCTGCCTTTCCAGACCGAACCAATGTTCATTTTACATATGTGGACTGATGTCTCACATCTCCTTAAAATGTATAAAACCAAGCTGGGTGCTCTGACCACCTTGGTCGCATGTCATCAGGTCCTCCTGAGGTTGTGTCCTGGGTGCATGTCCTCAATCTTGGCAAAATAAACTTTCTAAATTAACTGAGACCTGTCTCAAATTTTCAGGGTTTACACTAACATCCTACATCAGTATGGTTCATTTGTTATAATTAACAAACCAATATTGATACATTGTTATTAACCAAAGTTCACACTTTATTCAGATTCCCTTAGTTTTTACCTAAAGTTTTCTTCTCTTCCAGGATCCCCTCCAGAAGATCACATTACATGTCATGTCTCCTTAGGGCTTTTCTGGGCTGTGACAGTTTCTCAGACTTTTCTTGTATTTGATGACTTAGAAGTTTTGAGGCATTCTGGACAAATATTTTGTAAGATGTTCTTCTATTGGAATCTGATATTTTCTCATAATTAGAGTGGGATATGGGTTATTGGGAGAAAGATCTCAAAGATAAAGTTGTCACTTTCATCCTATCACATCAAAGCTACATGCCACCACCATCACATATAATTGTTGAGGCTGACCTTGATCACCCAGCTGAGGTTGTGTCTGTCAGATTTTCTTCCTGGAAAGTTACTCGATGTTCCCCTTCTCTATTCTATACACTTTGGAAGGAAGTCACTGCACACAACCCACACCTGAAGAGTGAGGACTTCGTCTAGGGCTATACCAACCTGAATGCGCCCAGTCTCGTCTGAAGAGTGAGGATATACATGTCGATCCTTATATGAAGGTAAGGGTGTCTACATTAATTATTTGAAATTCTTCTGCATATGAGATTTTCGCTTCTCCTAAACTTCTTATCTAATCACTTATGTATATCAGTGTGGACTCTTGTATTTTTATTTTATATTTTGGGTTATAGTCTAATGGTACTTGATTTATTTTGTTCGAATTGTCTCAATTTTGGCCATTGGGAGGTCTTTCTATTGACTTCTGGGTCCTCTGATGAACTCCCAATCACTCTGTGTGTGTATATGTGTCTGTCTGTGTATGTGTCTATCTGTGTATGTGTGAGTGTGTGTGTGTGTGTGTGTCTGTGTGTGAGATAAAACATTTCCTTACTTTCTGGCAGTACAACATGTTCAAGGGTCATCTTGTATAGTTTCAGGGCTAGCCATTTCTCTAAGGAGCACTGGTTCATTTAATTGGAGAATGAGAATTAGGAATCCGGGATTGGGTGCTAAGACTTGGTTGCTACTGGGGTGCTGTTTCTAATGAGCTCTCTCAGCTGACAGCAAGAAAATATATGTGTGTATATTAATCCATGTATACCCAGAATCTATAAATATGTCTATCTGTAACCATCTGTATCTAAATTAAGCAAAACCTGAGCACATCCTGAAGTCTCCAACTCTAATCCATTCCAATGTGGATCATTCTAGCCTTGTTCCATTGTCTTTCTCTAAATCCCCACTCCCAGAGTAAGCAACTTGCCTCCCACATCCACCATCTACTAAACGTTTCAATTCCAGAACACATGTATGGCAGTGTCCGAATTGTTAACCAATGCCCCAGTACTGCCTTGGAAAACTACTTTATCAACTACCTATAATGGAGTGCTTGCCTGCAGTTCTTTTGGCTTTAGTCTTACAGGTTACTTAGGTTGATCCTTTTCTCTCATGTCCCCTTAACTCATGTTATTTCATACATTTGAAATACAATTAGATTTTCTCATGACAGTCTGCATTCCTTCTTGGAATGCTCAAACCTCCTATTTTTAAAATGTGCATATATTAAGGTTTACTCTTTGTGCTAGAAAGTTCTATTGATTTTGACAATGTATAATGTCATGTATTTACCATTTCATTATCTCACCAAATAGTTTTACTGCTCTAAAAATTCCTTGTGCAGTCCTTACCTCTTTTATCCAAAGCCCTGAAAACCATTGATTTTATATTGTCTATATAGTTTTCTCTTTCCCAGAGTGCCATGTCCTTGGAAATACACAGTATGTAGCCTTTTCAAACTGACTTTTTTTTACAACTTAGCAATATGCATTTAAGACTAATTCTGGGCCGGGCGCAGTGGCTCATGCCTGTCATTCCAGCACTTTGGGAGGCCAAGGTGGGCAGATCACGAGGTCAGGAGATCGAGACCATTGTGGCTAACACGGTGAAACCCCCTCTCTACTAAAAATACAAAATATTAGCCGGGCCTGGTGGCGGCGCCTATAGTCCCAGCTACTCGGGAGGCTGAGGCAGGAGAATGGCATGAACCTGGGAGGCGGAGGTTGCAGTGAGCCGAGATAGCGCCACCGCACTCCAGCCTGGGGAGACAGAGCGAGACTGCACCTCAAAAAAAAAAAAAAAAGAAAAAAAAAAAGGCTAATTCTGTTCTTCTGTGGAATTGTAACTCATTTCTTTTGTTACTGCAGAATAGTATTTTATTGTAGAAGTGTACTGTATTTTGTGTCTCCATTCACCTATTGAAGACAATCATGTTTGCTTCGGGTTTTGTCAATTATGAATAAGAATGCCATAAGCATTCATTTTTAGAGTTTTGATGTGGAAGTAAGTTTCCCACTGAATCGTATAAATACCTAGAAATGTGATTGCTGGATTGTTTGATAAGACTATGCTTACCTTTGTAAGAAATGAACAAAACAAACAATTGTCTTTCAAAGCTGTTGCATCATTTTGCATTTCCACCAGCAATCAATGAGAGTTCTTGCTCCATCTTCTCATCACAAATCCATACTGTCAGTTTATTTTATTTTAACCATTCTAATCATTGCAGAGGTATCTTGTTTTTCTTTTAATTTGCAATTCCCTAATGACAAATGATGCTGATCATATTTTTATACGCTAATTTGCTCTCTGTGTGTCTTCTTTGGTGGGGTGGTTTCTGCTCAGAACATTATCCATGTCTTAACGGGGTCATTTGTTTTCTTATCGTTTAGTTTTATTATTATTATTATTATTATTGTGGTAAAAAAAACATATAAAACTACTCTCTTAACCATTCTAAGTGTAAAGTTTAGTAGGATTAAGTTTATTCACACTGCTGTGCCATCAGTCTCTGGAAACCTTTTCATCGCGTAAAACTCAAACTCTATCTTGTTTCAGTTGTTCTCATTAAACAATATAGTTGTTCTCCATATAGATGTTCTCATTGAAGAACAACTTCCTACTTCTCCTTACCTGACCCCTGGCAACACCATTCTACTGTTTCGATGAATCTGACTACTTTAGATACTTCATATAAGTGGGTTCATATCATATTTTGTCTCTTTGTAATTGGCTTATTACACTTAACATTATGCCCTTCACGTTCACACGTGCACATGTCAGAATGTCCTTCCTGTATAAGGCTGTGTAACATTCCATTGTGTGTACAGGCCACATTTTCTTTATCCGTTCTACTCTTGATGGATGCTTGGGTTACTTCCACCTTTTGGCTACCGTGAATAAGGCTTTGATGAACATGAGAGTGCAAGTATCTCTTCAAGTCCCTGTTTTCAATTATTTAGGGTATGTACTCAGAAGTGGATTTACTAGATCATATGGTGATTCTGTTTTTAAATTTTGAAGAATCAGCATACTATTTTCCATAATAGCTGCATAATTTTACATCCCCACCAACAATGCAGAAAGGTTCCTATTTCTCCACATTCTTGCCAACACTTATTTTCTGTTTTTTTGTTTGGTTGTAATAGTCAACCAAATGGGTGTGAAGTGACACCTCATTGTGGTTTGACTTGCATTTTTGTAATGATTAGTAATGTGAGCATTTTTTATTTGCTAATTATCCATTTGTATATCATCTTTGAAGAAAGGTCTGTTCAAGTACTTTGCCCATTTTGTGATTGTGTTATTTGATTTTTTTTCTTGTTAAAGCATAGGAGTTCTTTATATATTCTAAACATTAGCACCTTAGTAGATATGTGATTTGTAAATATTTTCTTCCATTCTATATGTTGTTTTTTCACTCCATTGATTGTGTCCTTTGATGCAATTAAACTCTGATGAAATCCAATTTGTTTACTTTTATTGCCTGTGCTTTTGGTGTCATATTCAAGACATCTCTGTCAAATCCAATATCATGAAGCTTTTTCCTCATGTTTTCTTCCAAGGATTTTGTAGCTCTAGGTGTCTAGGTTTTTATCCATTTTGAGTTAACTTTTAAAAAGAATGTATTGTGCATATCTAAGGCATACAACATGATGGTATTGTTGATATGTAAGATGAACAAGTATAAAGATCAAGTGTACAACACAAGGATCTATAGCCAATAATACCGTATTGCATTCAGTCTGTTTTGATAAATGAGTAGATTTTAGCTGCTCTTGCCACACACACACAAAAATCAGTTAATTTTTATATGTGGTATAAGGCAAGGGTCCAACTTCATTATTTTTAATATGAATATTTACTTTTCCCAGTACCGTTCATTGAGAAACTGTTCCTTCCCCATTGAATGGTCTTGGCTCCCTTGTCAAAAGTTATTTAGCTATATGTGAGAGTTTATTTCTGGGCTACTTTTTATTTATTTACTTACTTATTTTTGAGATGGGTTCTCACTTTGTTGCCCAGGCTGGAGTGCAGTGGTGCAATCTCAGCACACTGCAACCTCCGCCTCCCAGGTTCAAGCGATTCCCCCATTTCAGCCTCCCAAGTAGTTGGGACTATACCAGCTCTCTATTTTATTCCATCCATCTATATGTGTGTTGTTATGCCCATACTACAATATTTCAATTGCAGTAATCTTATAATAAGTTTTTAAATCAGAAAGTGCAAATCCTCCAAGTTTGTTCTTCATTTTCAAGATTGTTTTCACAATTTGGGGTTCCTTGAGTTCCATATAAACTTTAGAATTTTTTTTTATTTCTGCAAGAAACATGCTGTTAGAATTTTGATGAAAACTGTATTAAATTCATAGATGGTTTTGAGTAGTATTGACTTATTAAAAATATTGTCTTCCAATCCATGAACATGAACAATCTCTCCATTAGTTTATCTCTTTCGGAAATGTTTTGTAGTTTTCGGTTTACAAGTCTTGAAACTCCCTGCTTAAGTTTATTCCTAAATATGGTGCTTCTTTCTTTCTAATGCTATTGTAAATTAAAATGTTTAATTTTATTTTTAGATTGTTCATTGTCAGTATATAGAAATACTGATTTTTGGGTGTTTAGTTTATATAGTACAAATTTATTACATTTTATTAATAGTTTTTCCTTTTGGTGAATCATTAGAGCTTTCTACATAAGGTCATGTTACCTGTGAACAGAGATAATTTTCCTTCTTTATTTATTTTGGTGACTTTTATTTCTTTTTCTTGCCTAATTGTTCCAGCTATTTTTGAGTTTTATGAGTGGTTTGTATATTTTGGACACAAGTGCTTTTTCAGATTTTTTTTTTCTACAAATATTTTCTCCTGGTCTGTGGCTTGTATTTTCATTTTCCTCACAGTTTATTTTTCAGAAGTCTTAATTAAGCCCAACTTACAAATATTTTCTTCCATGGATCATGTTTTTGGTATTCTATTAAAGAACTCATTGCCAAAGCCAAATTCAGCTAGATTTTCTCGTTTTCTTATAGAACTTTTACAATTTTGCATTCTACTCTTAGGTCTATGATTCATTTTGAGTTAATTCTTGTGACGAATGTCAGATCTATTTCTAGAATTCGTGCTTTTTGCATATGAATGTTCAATTGTCCCAGCATCACTTGTTGAAAAGACTACATTTTCTCCATTGAATTACCTTTGCTCGTGTGTCAAAGATCAGTTGATTACATTTGATAGGATCTATTTCTGGACTATTACTACATACTATTGTTCTATACATCTATTCTTTTACTGGTCTTACACTATCTTGATTACTGTGGGTATCTAGTAAGTCTGAAAGTTGGGTAGTATCAATTCTCTACCTTTTTCTTGAGTATTGTGTAGTCTATTCTGGGTCTTTTGCCATATGATCGAAAGTTTATAATCAGTTTGTCATTTTCTATGATATAACTTACTGGGATTTTTATTGGCTTTGCATTGAATCTACTATGCATGTAATTTTAAGGTTAAAATGTTCCTAATATGCCTTTCCTATGAAGCATTCTCATTCTACAGATGACTAAACCAAAAATTAGAGAGGTTAAGTGATTTGCCCAAAGTTATGCAATTGATTCAAGTCAGATTTTTGGTTTCTGATTTCCAGTCCATTCTTTTTCACATTATACCACCTGTTTTCCCCTTCTGTGGACTCTGTGTTAATCTCTATGCATAAAATAATATTTCTGCAGACTGTAGGATACAACACACAGAACACAGAATTATCCATTGATTTTATGCTGTGAAATCTAGCAAAATTTTAGTAAATTTTGTAAATCTAGTAAAATTTTATGCAGTTTAAAAAAAAATGCAATGCATTATTTAGCTAAGTTATGCTGTCATAACAAATATCCTTTACATTTTAGTGGCTTGAAACAAAGAATTATTTTGTTTTCTAACATTAGAAGTTTATCATAAGTTATCTTTGACTTTTTATTCTGGGACCCAATCTAGGTGAAGGAACAATTTCTCTTTAAGGCATTACTTGTATCCAAGAAGAAGAAAAACACACTTTTAGAAACAATATGATGGTTTTTAAGTTATCAGAAGTATCACATATTGCTTCCATTTATATTTAATTGGCCAAAGCAAGTCATATGGCCAGTGTGACTTCAATGAAGTGAGAAATATGATGATGTTATAGGAATAGACCTGGTAGGAAAGAACAGGGAATATTTTGACAACAACAAAATCACCCAGATATCATTGCCCAGTGGTTAAGACCACAGACTGAAGAAACTGCCTAGTTTTAAATCTTGATTCCACCAATAACCAGCTTTAAATCTTATTTCTACCAATAATCACATTACTGAGCCTCTCTCTATATCAGTTTCCTCATAGGATAATTATATTCACTTGTTCTTACGATTGCTCTAAAGATTATTGAGATTTACATAGAAAACACTTAACAATGCTTCTGCCATGTGGTATAGTATAGAAGCGTTCATCATTATTTTTAGTCATAGTTGCCAAGTGAAGCCAATAACTTTTGTTCAGCTATTCATTCCTTAAACATTTGCTTAGAGCCCACTAATAGGCAGATGGCCCTCCTTCGTTCTGTTATCTAAAATATTTTCCTCTCTCTCTCTTTAAAGTTATTAAGTTCACTTTAACAAATAGGATTTATTCTTAGGTGCAGATGTATGGAATATTTTTTTAAATAAGAGGGATGACTTGGCAACTGAGTCATATTGTTTTACTGTTGAACTTTCATAGATTTGTTTCACTGTTTATTAACTCAGAGTTTTCCTAAGTCAACAATGGAAAGATTCATTCATTGAATGCCTACTCTTTGATAAACTGGATATCAAGAAATATCAACGCCTTTGATGTGTTTATTGTTTATTGAGAGAGACAAACTATTCAAATGAAATGCAAAACATTTTAGGTGTGGCTAGGGGAGGAGCAGGGATAAAGTCGATATAGAGAGCTCTATATGAGTATGATTCAGAGTGAAGCTTGATGTCTCATTGCAACCTGGAGAGACCTTCTTTTATTTAACAGATGGAACTACTTGATGCATTGAATACATGAGTTTGAGGCTACATAGTTAGCAAAAACTCACATGGAATCGAAAACAACAAACAATTTTAAATGCGCTTGGTATAGTAAAAGTAAAACTTGCATTCACTTTTCTTGTTTACAATGATTATTAATTCACTCTGCATATTTCATATTAGCTCCATTAATTACTGGTGGGTTCCAATATGAGGTTGCTGAGTTGGTGGCTTGACATGCTAAGGATTCCAGCAGGGAGTGATACTGTACTCACTAATGGTAGAACTTAAAGAAATCCCATATCGTGGGGTCCCTGGAAACCATTTGTGTCTGTATATCTAGGCCTTGCCAATTCCAAATGCAAGGCAGATATTAGTCCCTTCTTTCTCTCTGAGGTTGGAACTACCAAAGGTGAAGTGAGCTTGATACAGGACCTATTAAACCTCAGGTTTCCTACCCTTTTTGGAGCAGACAATAATTTGCTTCCTTATATCAAAATGAAGCCAACATCCCTGGAAACAGAGACAAAGATCTGTCAAAGATGTGAACATGTCTTGTATGCCATAGAAAATGCACTGCCAATGATTGCAAAGTACTGCTCCAAATCAGGACCAGCTACGTAATTTTTGGATCCTAGTGCAAACTGAAAATACACATCCTCTTGTAAATTAGTGAGAATTTCAAAATGGTGGCAGCAGAGCATTTAGCCATTTGTGGGCCTCTTCTAGGTGGACCCTGTGTGTTTGCAAAGGTGACACCCCTGTAACAATGCTCCCATCTCTACCTGAAGGTGGGATTCTTCAGTGTCTACAAGGTCCTTGGGAACGCAGGTGAAGGGCAGAATGTTCCAGCAGTCCCTACAGTTCTGTCCAGGAAGCCACTATTTGAAACTTGGGTTTTAAGGAGTCACTGGGGACCTCTCCACAGAATCATGAAGAAGCAAGAAAGCATAATTTCCAAAAGAGAGAGAGAATTAATTGGAAAGTTTCTAGCGCATTCATCTTTTCTTCCCTTGTTTAAAGCTTCTTGAAGGGGACAATAAAATAATCGCATGCCTAATATAAGTAATTAAAATCTGCTGATTTCATCTTCTAATGAAAAGAAAAAAGTAGTTTAGTGGTGAAGTATTGGTCAGTAGAGGCAGAACTATGCTATAGAAACAGAAAGCCCCTACATTTCAACGGCTGGATACAGCAAAGACTCATGGCTCATTTACTCACTGTAGTTACAGGTGACACTCCAGGACGACTACCATTTATGTGGCAACTAGATTAGCTACTTATTTCAAAACAGTATACAAAGGAAACCCATAATCTCTGCTCCTTACTAGAACACAGAGTAGGCACATGAGTGTCTTGCAGTTAAACACATTTTTCATTGTCTCCATAGTGGTAAACTAGGTCTAGGGTACAATATTTGCTAATAGATTTGGTGAATATAATTGTGCATTTATTTTTATAATTGTGCCTTTTATAATTGTGTCTTCTCATTCCAGATGCAAGAAGGCTACCCTACTTTTTACAGGAAAGGATACTTTCCTATCTTAAGGCAATAGGCAATGAAATTTTGCATTAGAAAAATGCAACTATATCTCACATATTTTTTGCATTCTGGAGAATCTACTCACTCTCTTTCTTTGCTCAAGTACAATCAACACAGAAGCCAGATGATACATTTCATTTCAATCAGGAGTTTCATAGAGTCTCAGGGATACAAACAAGATTATGGCTCTTTAGAAGCGATAGTGTATAGAAACAAAATTACTTCAAAAACTGTATTTTCTTGAAGTTAAATGCAAATCAAATAGGCCCTAATGTACTAAGCATTTATCTGGTGGCACTTGCCACAGCATCTTGAAATTTGATAAGATTATTTAGCATTATACGGCACTTTCTACTTGCTGTTTCTAAAAGTCACTCCGTTCAGACATTTTTAATCTACTCCATGAACTTTGACAGACCAATTGAATCTATTTTACAGTTAAGGATACTGTTAAGATTTGACATTCCTGTAGAGTCATATGGAACCTAATACTTAGTCTAGTAAATTCAGTTTTCTGAGATACGCAGCCTCTGCATTTCCCACTAATGCTTATAAATAGGTTTGGGCAGAAACCCAAGATTTGGACAAACCTAATCCTCAGCACTTATTCAGTTTAGCCAACTACTAGCAGTACCTTATCTGACACCACCTCATCTTCTTCACTTGATGCCAACTTGAAAAAAAAAATCATATCTGCTGAGAGATGTGCACCCATTCATTGTGGTAGATTAGAAGTTTGGGAGTAGATAAAATAATTTGCAGATTATGCATAATTCACAAAGACCTGGCTCTCTCTTCACTCTTAATGGTTGTGGCCTGTGTGACTTGGCACCCTAGTATAGCCAGATTCCATGGTTCATTGAGGTCAAGGCCATATTGATCCCAGCATGGGACCATCGCATCCTTACATTTCTTACAGTTTGCACACATTACCATGGATATTCCATTGATAAATGTGTGATCTTTCACAGTTGATCCTGGACACATGCAGATCAGAACAATTTATCACCAAGATTATCCTGTCACTATGGTCGAGAAAACAATTCAATGTGAATGTGAATAGAAATCTTCACTTCCTCTAAGAAACGTTTAAGTTCTCCTTCATAGAATTCTCTCTCTTCTCATTACCAGATTATAGTTCTTTTGTGCCTACATGTAACTATTCTCACAGACTACTTTAGATACAGACTTTATTCCTGGGTGTCTATGTCTTTTTTACTCACATGTAAAGCACACAGGAATCAGAGTCTCTGTGCCTTTATATACATTCACAAGTCTTAATATGAGACTTCCACACAGAAACTTCCAATTCAGGTGTGTCAAATATAATGCATAAAAATGTAATGCTTTTCAAGATGCCTCCATTCTCTGTTATTGGTAGACCTGTGTCTAGGTTATTTATATTAAAAATGGTTTTAATAATATATTATGCAATTATTTATATGAAAATGCTTTTAGAGTAATTTTCTGACCTTTTTTTTTTCAAAAAAATACTCTGAATAAGGATTTTTACCAGTGTACAAGAGAAACAAGAAAATCCAATATGTACTTAGAATTGGAGACTAAAAAATCATACTTCACTCAAGTTCCATAGGACTCAATTTATGTCATCTCATTTAAGAAGCTGCTGCAATTATTCCCAGATAAAGTCAGACATTTCCTGCTTTGTTTCTCTCCTGGAATACTTTGAACCCTGCTGGAATTATAGCATGTGGTACATTGTGTGACATTTATTTATTTACATAACTGCTTCTAATAACAGAATGTAAATTCTTTGACAGGGAAACACTGCATATTTTATCTCTGTAACCCTAGAGCCTTGTATAAAGCAGTGTTTACAATAATGCTGAATATATTTGATTGAGCATAAGTCATTTAAACTTTAGATATAAGAGATTGACACAGATGTCTTCTAAAGCTGCTTAAAGTCCATGACAGAACCATCATACTGGAGAAACTACCGCAGATTTTACGTAAGGCAACCCTAAAATTTGCCAGTTTCCAAGTATTTAGAATAGGATGAGGAAACCTGATTAGGTTAAGAGACTAAAATTGTGATATCCACCCCACAATTCCCAGTGGACTTCAAAGGAAGGTTTCTGTCCTGAATATATACCAATTCCAATACTGCCCTTTTACACTGAGTTCTCTTAGCAAGAATGCTTTGCATTTCTAATAGATGCATGGTTGAATGACATGGAATTTCCTGAAAACTTCGGGGTTATGTTGTAGATATTAGTGGAGTGGGTGGTGACAGTACAAATATCACGGATGCAATTTCAAAAATGCCCCCAGTGAATCTTAAGGGAACTCCTCTTTATCTCTTTTTCGTCATCTTCTAATTTGGGCTGCAAGTGATACATTAAAAATTGAGCAAAGCTGCTTCTTAATTTTTTTCCCTCATCTTGCTTAGTTTTGTCCCATTTATTGAGAACTCTGAAAGACTGGATTGATGTTTAAGTCTTAATTTAATTAAGATTTAAATGGCAATCTGCTTACTTCATCTTCCATTCCATTTACATCAATAAGCACCTGCCAAAAGAATATTCAGATGCATTTTGATTGAAAGTTTTAGTAATTATCATGTCAACCTCAGACTTTTTGGTTTGTCTTTTTTTATAACTTCTTCACCACTACCATACTTCCTGTATGGTAAAGTGCCTTTGATTATAAGAGGAAACAAGGAAACATAACTATAAAAACCAATTTTGGAAAAGAAAAAAAGAAACATTATTTTTATCATACGACACATTTTGATTCAGAAAAGTAAAAATATGAAACAAAAGTACATCTACAGCAATAGTCAGGGTGATCTGAATTATTCAAGCTTATCTCTGAGTACTCTAGATTTTATTGTCTTATCCTTAAAAAAGAATCTGCCTTTTTTTATGATTTAAGACACGAGATCAATTTTCAACCATCTATTTGTTTTCTTTTGTTTTGTTTTGCTTTTTGGTTCTGCTTCAGGGATGCTAAATTCCAATCCTAAAAAAAAATAAAAAAATAAAAAAAATAAAAAAATAAAAAAAACATGTGGTACTTGTTGCCTCTCCGTTGTCCCCTCCAGATCTACACCACCCATCTCTGCCGTGCTGGAGACAGTCTCCATGGATTGCATCACCCAGGCCCACTTGTCCTCTGAATTCTCTTTGTTGTCAGCCAATATGAGGCATCAGCAGTAGATGAGAGGGTAGGAGGAGAAATCACTCAGAATACTTATATCCTCAGCTCATCTCTCCAGAAGCATGGGTCAGCAATGGCTGCATCACTACCAGTGGCCAAGGCTCCTGTGGAATGACCCTCTCTAAAGCTATGGGTCTTACAAGTTTCTTGAAAGCTCTCCCCTACTCCCTCAGGCCTCTCACTCATCCCAACCTGTAATGAGCCTTGGATAATTCACCAATGTTTCTTGGTTACTCTATCAGTATGGTTATAAATGGACACTTTCTTAGACTCTCCTCAATCACCACATTTGAGTGATATGCCATCTTCTCCCTGCCAGGACCCTGGGTACTACAGGACCACCTTTATATAAATTTTTTTAAAAACAGCATATTAGTATACACTCATTCATATATACAAAGTGATATATACAGATAGATAAATAGATACATTAAGATATAAGATCATTTATCTTTAGTTGGTAGTACTGTGGTTAACACTCTCCTTTGTATTATAATCTTTTCCATATTTTCATGCTGAACATGTTTTACTTTAAAAAAAAAACAATATGGATAACAAAATACAAGGACATCATGTGATTTCACATCAGCTATGAGCTAGATGCTATTTGCCACTATCACTTTTAATCCCCAGTTAATTCCCTTGCCCATTCCACTGTCTATTTTTATTTATTTATTTATTTATTTATTTATTTATTTAGTGTATGTGTCTGTGAGAGAGAGAGAGAGAGAAAGAGAGACAGAGAGAGAGAGAGAGAGAGAGAGAGAGAGAGAGAGAGACTTACTCTGTTGCACAAACTGGAGTACAATGGCGCAATATCGGCTCACTGCAGCCTCTGCCTCCCAGGTTCAAGCGATTCCCCTGCCTCAGCCTCCTGAGTAGCTGGGATTACAGGCACCTGCCACCACATTCGGCTAATTTTTGTATTTTTAGTAGAGATGGGGTTTCATCATGTTGGTCCGGCTGGTCTCGAACTCCTGACCTTGTGATCCGCCTGCGTTGGCTTCCCAAAGTGCTAGGATTACAGGTGTGAGCCACTGTGCCCGGCCCACTGTCGGAGTATTTTCTAATCATCTTGTTATGCCCAAACTACCCTTGCATCATTTCCTACCAATTAGCTCTCATTTTAAAGAAGAAAAGCAAGCACAACTGATGCGAATTCCTTCAATTTCCTTTGTCATTACTTCAAAACTCAATAGTTTTAGTACCAATGGATTTTTGTCTAACACCAAGAAATTTGAAGCAATTTTTCTTTCCACATGCACATGTACCAGAACACGTAAAACCAGTTGCTCTTACTTTCTGAAGGACTTGTCTTTACAAACCATCTCTTTGATCTCTTAGCTCTCTTCAATCCTTAGTCCTACCCTCTCCTCTGATTTTCTCTCTTTATCCTCGGTACACATCCTCCATTCTCTGAACTTGGTTTTAAGAGGAAAATGCCTGCTCTCCACAGTGCTTATCATACAATCCTATACTATTTTCTCTGCTCCATGTCATCCATTTCGTCCTTTCTTTGTCTCCTCTGAAACTGTGCTTTCAAAGGTCATGAATGTTTCTATGTTTATCAAATACAAATGGCCTAAGCCTCACTGGATTCAGACTCTGTGGTATCTGACAGTTTCCAAAAAAATACTGTTTTTTTCCTAAATGTTTTTTTCCTTGGCATCAGTAACATTCCAGGCACCTTGTGCTTTTAATTTTCCCCTAAAGATTTTTGTCTTGGATTGTTTTACTGACTCTCCCTCTTTACCTCCCATTTGTTAACACGTGTTTTTGGTGTGTTCTCAACCCTCATTCCTGTGATTCCCTATACTTCTTAAACAATATCCTTAATTTTAATGACCACAAGTTATCTGTTTAGCTCTGTTTATATCTATACAGATATATTCTCAATTATTTCTCAGTTTCATACTATAGGAAATAAAAACTTCAGTTATTATTATTAAAGACAGGGTCTCACTCTGTTGCCCAGACTGGAGTGTCATAGTATGAATAGGGCTTAGTGCCACCTCCACCTCCTGGGATCAAGTGATCCTCCCACCTCATTTTTCTAAGTAGCTGGGACTACAGGTGCATGTCACCATACCTAGCCAAGTGATACTCCTGCCTCATTTTTCTAAGTAGCTGGGACTACAGGTGCATGTCACCACGCCTAGCTAATTTTTATTTTTATTTTTGTAGAGATGGGGTCTCACTTGGTTGCCCAGGCTGGTCTCGAACTCATCAGCTCAAGTGATCCTCGCCCCTCAGCATCTCAAAGTGTTGAGATTACAGGCATGAGCCACTACACTCCACATGTCATTATTTTGATGAATGGTTTCATATTAGGGTTTCTTTAATTTAGCCTCAACACTCGATCAACTAAGTGTGCCACAGATATTCTTGCTGCTTTCCCTGACCTAACCCTAACTGGACATCTCTATGTTTGAGATCGTTCTCAAGTCTCATTCTGAAGCTTTTCCAAAATCACAAGTCTCATTATAGAATATTTTTTCTTAAATATATCCAAATATTCTTGATCACTTCCAAATAAATTTTAAACTCCATGACATGGCACTGAAAGATGGATCCATGTCATGCTCTGTGGTTTTCAAAGTTGTCTCTTGTTGTTTATTTGTTTTTTGTTTTGTTTTGTTTTGTATCTTACTATCCAACAGAGTTGAGCTGTTTGGCAGTTTCTAAAAACATCATGTTCTTAGAAGCTTTCTTTTCATGCTTTCCTACAAAACTGCTCCTTTCCCATCACTGCTACTAAAACTTTACTCATTTATAAAGCTCAACTCAAATGTTATTTGTGGGAATTAAATGCTGTTTGTTCTCTATGACCATCACATGTTTTACAACAATAGTCATTGCATGTTTATAGGTATCCATCCTTCATTAAAATGTGAGCCAAGATTCCTTTGCACTCAGTCAAAAACAAAAATATAATTGTCAGGTTATATTGTAGGCAAGTTCTAAAATGGAGATGGGGAAAAGGGATGATAAAAACCCTAATAAATATCAAGGGCTAATATGATAGGTTATTGAATTTATTCAATATAAATTGTTATCTTTTTAAGGTATGGTTGTGCCAGTACATCTCCCACTTCTCATTTTAAATAATTACTCATGAGCTTTTAATTACATATATTTGATGTAAACATGCTTCTAAAATTTATCCTTTCAATTTACTTAGCAGACTACTTCTTCACATATAGTACAAATGTCAACTTCAGTAATGTATCTTTCTGTTCTGCATCAAATTCTGAATTAAAATTGTCTAGATGAATGAGGATTTATTACAATATAATACATTTTTTTCATTTTTATGATACTGCAATGCTTCTAAGGTCTTCATAACCATTAATTCCTTTTTTTTTTTTTTTTTTTTTTTTTTTTTAAGATGGAGTCTCACTCCATCACCAGGTTGGAGTGCAATGGCACCATCTTGGCTCACTGCAACCTCTGCCTTCCAAGCAATTCTCTTGCCTCAGCCTCCCGAGTAGCTGGGACTACAGGCGTGCACCACCATGCCCAGGTAATTTTTGTATTTTTGGTAGAGGCAGGGTTTCACCATGTTGTCCAGGATCGTCTCAATCTTGTGACCTTGTGATCTGCCTGCCTCGGCCTCCTAAAGTTCTGGGATTACAGGCATGAACCGCCTCACCCGGCCAATTACTTTTATGCTTATGATTTTGCCATCAGCTAGGGAGGAGAGAAATATTACTTTCCCTGGTTTAAGTACAAATAAAGAGATATGCAGTTTGAATAACTTATTAAGACTGCTCATGAGATAGGGACAAGTCATGAGCCAAATTTCTACTTGGATTTTTATATTTGGCCTCCAAAGGTTACCTTGATGCTGTGCTTCTATCTACCAAATAGCTTTGAGATGTTAAAATATTCCAATTTCACCATTAATTGTACTGATCTTTGCCAATATTTTCAAAGAGAAAATTAAGCCATGGTAGAAAAGTGCTGTACTCATGTAGTTTCTGGGTTATATGAGGTTCATTTTTCCCAGGTGGTATATTTTTATAAAACAGGCTTACCAAAAGTGAAAGACTTTGGTTTTCCAAGCTTGTTTTTTTGACTTGAAGTGGAAAGCATACGTGACTCAAGACAACCTAAAAGAGTGTGAGTGGCACACACCAACTGGAGGCTATGTTGACAGGCCTGAGCATCTGTTAAGAGTATTCTGAAACCTGGAAAACCCTGTGCTAAATCCTAATTCCACTCTTCAGCATGGATTTATAGTTTGTTTTCCCCAGGAAATGGAGAGCAGCCCATTCATCACTCCCTGTTCTTCAGATGATGCTGAATCTCATTTGCCTTGCTGGCCTGACTTTTAGGATAAGAATAAATCCCTTAAAGTGGACGGTTCACTAGAGCAAGCTGATGGGAAGAGCCAAGTTAAAATTTCAGTGCTCTGGGGATAGAGGGAAAAAGTGCCAAGAAAACATAATCCCCTGTAGATCCTCCTACCTGAAAGGCCGGCCCAAGATTTGAAATCCACCCAGTTGGTGGCAATATGCCCAGAATAGTGAGGCACCTGCCTCCCTTAAGCCAAGAATCTCTGGAATGGGAAAGACAGGTAAGTGATGAAAAAAGAGCCTCATTCTAGCAGCACAGATGGCCACCGCCATTGCCTCCAAATTGCTCCCTGGGTCTGACAAAGGGGACAGGCGATCAAAGAGACAAAGCCTGAAATGACGGCTCTAAACAGTACTGGAAAGTGTGAAAGGGATAGGGGGCAGGGGGGCAGACAGAAGCAGACATAGTCAATCTATGGAAAAACTACTGCCATCTCTGCCTGGCAGCATGTTCCTTCGACATCTGTCTTCCTGGGGCTCTTGGATTTTCTCAGCCCTGGAAAGTGAAGATCAGGTGCCTGGGCAGATGATACGCTTAGCTCCTGCTGGGGTAGGGGCCGAGTCACTGGGCTTTGTCAGTTACTCCACCCCAGTGATGGATGGAGTAGTGGGAAAGTCACCGCTTCATTGGCCAGACACAGTTCCCTCCCTCTGAACATAGAGCCAGTCCCACAAACAAAAGTGGAAGGCATTCAAAAGTTACAAAGGGGCTGGGAAAAGAAGACTAGCTACTGAAAATATAGGCAATAGTCTGCAACGTGGAGCCTTCCCGTGAAATGTGATCAATACGTGTTAATTCTCTCTGCTTTCATCTTCAATCAGACCCTCTCTACCTGAGCAAGTTTACTTACCAAGGTCGTTTCTGTACTCACCGTTTACCCCACCTCATCCTGACATTCTTCACATTTCTACATACAGGAAATGTATCAGGGTAGGTGTGTTTAGAAATAGAAGCATGAAATACGACCTCTGCTTCATTTACTATAACCCCTAAAACAACTGAGAAACTTCACATAGCATTGATTACTTCAACATCCCAAGTTTATCGTATTGAACTAGCTAAAACTTTTACAGGCTATTTACTTTTCTTTTTCCAAAGCCTTCCGTGAGAGAGGGTTAAAATCAATGGTTCTGCTCAAATGCTACTCTTGAGGTGTCAATGGACGTAATCATTTCTGGAAGTCCTTTCACCACAGGTGAAACATCCTTCCATGTATATACACTCTTGGATCCAGGAATTTGTTAGAAATTTTCCATAAAAGGATAATCAGAGACACACTCAATGGTTTATCTATTAACATATTCATGGAAATATTAGACACGATGCCAAATCCAGTAGGATAGTCATTAAATTAACTATAATATAGTTTATATGGAAGAAAAGACACAGCCATTTAAAAGTAAAATGGTAGAAAAATATTAAATTGTACCATTCCTGGTCTGTATGTACCAAGTTACTCTGTGGTAACAATAACACCAAAAACAACCTCCCAAATCCTAGTGGCTTATAGAAATACAGGTTTATCTAGTGCTCACGTCACACATCCACGTTGGGCTGATAGGAATTCTGTTCCACTTCTCCTCACTGTGGGATGCAGGCTGCAGTAGGGTGAATTATGACCCCCCGATGATAACCAGGTCCAATTCCCTGAAACCTGGAAATATTACCTTACATAGAAAAGGGTTTTTGCAGATGTGACTACATTAAGGATCTTGAGATGAGGAGATTATCCTTGGGTTATCTAGGTGGGTCCTAAAAATAACTAAAAATATTGTTATAAGAGAGAGTAAAGAGAGAATGTAACTACAGGCAGAAGAGAAGAAGCCCATGCGACAGAAGCAGAGATTGGCAGTATCTTAGAGAGAAGATATTTTGATGGTAGTTTTGAAGATGGAGGAAGAGACCATGATTGTAAGGATTCACCCTGCAAAAGTAAGGATTTAAAGGAATGAAATTCTAGATGTTGTAAAAGGGAACACATTCTTCCCTGGGCCCTCCAGAGGGAGCACAGCTCTGCCAACATCTTAGTTTTAGCCCTGTAATACTCATTTTCAACTTCTGGCCTCCAGACTGTAAGAGAATGCATGTGTGTTGTTTAAAGCCACCAGGTTTATGGTGGTTCATTATAGCAGCCATGAGAAATTAACACGGAGACTAAGAGAGAAAGGCACTACCTTGATCATCGCTAGTTCCATGGCAGAAAGGAAAACAGCTTTGGTGGATTTGATGCCAGTCATGAGTGCTCTTGCCCAGAAATGACACAAATTATTTTCACAGACACTTCGTCCACCAAAATAAACCTACAGCGCCACCCAAACCCTGGGGTACCAGGTATCTTATCATGCATGTGAATTTGGGAGAACTAGCAATATTTGGTTAGTTGTCCTAATCACTACTCAACAGATGGAAAATATGAGTGATACAATATCCACTGATAAGGACATAAAATAATTATGATACCAATATAGGAAAATAAAACAGAAACATGCACCTACAACAGAGAAAACAGCCCCAAATACCATAGTTTTTTCTTTTCTTTTTCTTTTCTTTTTTTTTTTTTTTTCAGAAAGTAGTAATATTTTCTTTTTCTCCCTTTTAATGATTTTCAACCTTACGCCAATATGTATTTTTGCAAGTTGCAGGAAAATATACTCTGCCAGTCAGCTGGCAGGTGAGCAGTGGTGGAAGAGTGTACAAACCCAACCATAATATTCCTAACAATATTCATTCGTGAAAGTGGAAAGGCAGAAGCTAGAGACAATCACCACTTGAAGGGTCTGGGAGAAAATCGAAGCCCAAAAGATGATAAAATGGATCTGAAACATGGCAAGTAGCTAATGCTAGAGTCTGGGCAAAACATCAGCTTTTCAGATTAGAAAGTTGGTGATTTTTCAACTATAATGCAAAATTCAGTCTTTTGTTTACCAGTAAAACTGATAGTTTCTTATTCTTTTTCATTTCCCTTCTTATCCCACAATTGTAGTAATGAATGTTTTCGGAACAATGGGCTCTTAAGTACATTTGTTTAATGGATTTTCCCCCTTTGGGAGGGAGAGAGCAGACTCTTTTAACCTGCTAACATCCTGGTTACAGGGCATTATCTTTCCGCTTGTGCACCCACACACCTTCCTGTGTGTCTAACACAGAAGAATCTTTCAAATAATGACAATAATTTCAACCAGAATTACACAATTGTAGCTTCAGAGGCAGGATCCTTCTCTGGAATTCAGGCGTATTCATTTGCGAGGGCTGCCGTAACAATGTCCCATGAACTGAACAGCTAAAACAACAGAAGACTTATTTTCTCATAGTTCAGAGGTCCAGGATCAAGGTGTTGACAAGATTGGCTTTTTCTGAGCCCTCCCTCCTTGGCTTGTGGACGGCTGCCTGCTTCCTTTGTCTTCACGTGGTCTTTCCTCTGTGCATCTCCGTGGCCTAATCTCTTCTTAGAAAGACACCAGTCCTATTTGATTGGGGCCTACTCTCAGTCCCTCATTTCAACTTAATTACCTCTTTAAATCAATTGTCTCCAAATATAGTCACATTCTGAGGTCCTGCGGATTTCAGACTTCAGCATAAGAATTCTGACAGTACACACACAGCCATTAACATCAGGTTTCTAAGAAACACTGTTTACTGACATCGAAGGAACTTCTATTTTTTGAAATAGATAAAATACCACACTGAGTGAAAAGATGCTGTCCGGAACAGCTGAGTATTATTTGGCGTAGCCTTTAAATGTCATCCTGTAAAGACCAAAATCTCTTTGGAAGAGTGTAAGAACAGGTATATATGTATATTTAAATTTGTGAACACGTTCTGCAGGCCTTGTCTTTCTGGCAAGAGACCTACTTGTGAGCACATTGACCTTCCCTGTGCCTCTCCTTCAGAGCAGGATTTGTAGAAACCAGAAGCTTCCAAGAGAATGGCAATTTACCTTGTTCCCTGCTGTAACACACAGCAGGTGTTAATTACTTTGTTATTTTAATTGATCAAAATGCCCCTAATGCCACAATGATTCTGGGCACACTTACCAACTGCTATTCCCCCCATTTATTTAAAAAGCATGCCCTGAGTGTCTCTTTGTTTAGCCAAAATTCTGTGTTCCAAATTGTTACTGGCTCATTCTTACTAGAATATGAAATCAACTCTCAAAGTTGACCCTTAGACATACATACATACATATACACACACACACACACACACACACACATATTTGACACTAACTGCAATGAAAATATAAGGAGTTAATAATTTTAATAACTATCCTATTATGGGGCCAAAAAACTATATCATATGAACCTGTAGAACTTGACCCCCTCCCCCAATATAAATTTGTGCCATTCTCCTAGTAACTGGGAAAATAATGCAAGGTCTTCAATTTCCTAAATTGTGGGTGCATGTTGTGTTTGCAAGTCTTGTTCGAGTATTTACCAAACAGAGCCCAGTTGAGCACTCTTGAGATTTCTGTGATTTAAATGCACAAACAATGGTTCCTGGAGCCAGCCCCTCACTACAATATCAGGGGAGGCTGCCGTTTCTGTCTCTTTTATCCACTGAACAAAATGATTCCGGATTGATATTTTACCTACTTTAATCATGGGAAAGATCAAAAGAAACCAAAAATTCTGTTCAAGTCTTTTGTATATGGAGCAGTTAAAGTTGATGTCAAAAAGGGTGGCCCTGGAAGTAAAGAATCTGTTTCCAAGGCCTCCTCCCTGACTCTGTGACACCGAGGAAGTCCTTTTCACCATCCTGAGCCTCAGTTGTCTCCTCTGTTAAATGGTGATCAAGCATCATCTGATATATACCGTGCATACCAATTTATAGTTTAGAAAACACAACATATGATGCTTATCGCTATCAGCACAGAAGGTAGGGAGGGTGTATTAGAACTACCATTTAGCATATGCAGATTCTGAGGCTTAGAAAAGTGAGTGGCTCCTGGTAACATGGCTAGTGAATAGGAAAACACCACTCGTTTCCTGAGGATAGAGGGGTAAACCAGATGTCCTTTTGATATCTCTTCTTGTTCTAAGATCTAAGGTTTTTTTAAAAAATACAGCAAAATTTTGGAAAGTTTGCAATAACCTGCAAAAACACAAAGCCAAATATCATTTATTCATACTAAAGAGATCCAAGGATAACATAAATAATTTATATCTCCAGACAATACAAATCCTATTTTGCTTCTATGTAATTGCATTTGAACAAACAAAATAATATGTGTGAAATCATCTGCAGTGTCTAGTGTCTATTAGGTACTCAATATACGTTGGCTAAATCTAAAACTATTAAACCTATTTTTTTCTTAGTCCATAAGTATTTTTTTCTTTTATCCTCCAGAACTGTTCTTCTTTAAGCATGCTCCATGAATCACTGCTTGAGAATATATCAAATCCCAGGAATTGAATCAGTTTTTTGTGGAATCCGTGTTTAGGAACAGGACAAGAAATAGCTTTCAGAACTATGTTTAGAATATTTTCTATTTCCAAGAAAGCTGATTGAAAACTGAGATAGAAAGCTCAGGTTTCGGACTAAGTAAATAGTATATGTGTGGTAGCCTTAGATGAATTATCCTACCAAATCTCATTGCTTTTGGTCTTTTAATATATTATGCTATATTTGTCTCTATGCTGTTCTGTAATTACTTCTCAGTAGCTTTATTTGTGTGCTTTCTTGTAAGCAACATTAAGGCAGGATTCATAAATTCCCGTGTTTTTTTCTTTCTTTCCCATTAAGACACGCAGCAAAGGGAAGTACACAGGGCAACGTAAAGAAAGAAAATGGGCTTTGAAGTTAGAAGACTTGAAGCTGAATCCTAGATCCCCAAATTACCAGGTATGTGATGATGGGAAACTGACATAACCACTGGACCTCTGTTTCTTTTTGCTGAAATAAGGATGAAGACTAAAATAATTCACAGGGTGGTTTATAATCCAATGAGTCAAAGCAGATGAAAGAGATTTATAATGGTACCAGAACTCTACAAATGTAAGGTCCTGCGTCAAACAGAGTCAGGTAGTTCATCTTCAGAAATGTTCATTTTCCTTTTAAGTGTACAAATATGGCACATTTCAAAGTATCCTTTGCAGTTTGGTGTAGCCATCTGACTGATCTATGACCAACGGAATGGGCAAAAAGTAAAAGATAGTACTTCCAAGTCTAACTCATAAAAATGTCCCATATATGTGTCTCTGTCAGCTGAATAGATATTGATTCCCAGAGTAATTGTGGAAGCATGTACTGAAAAATGGTAGAGGCTTCAGCAGCCTGAGTACCTGAATGGCTGCGTGGAATACAGTCCTCATTCCATCTTGCTGCCAAATGGACTTTACATAAGTGGGAACTAAAGCACTGTTGTGTTAATGCATCGATATTTTTAGTTTATTTGGACCAGCACCTAGCATAATCCTAACTAATGCAAGTGATATTATTCAGTGTTAGACAACGTAATTTTCTTCCAATATCTGTGGGGATTTACTGTCTCTCTGTGCTGGCAGCTTTCAAATACAAAAATGTCAGTATCACACTTGAAAAATTAAAAAACCTGTAAAAGGTACAAATCAGCAATAATTATAGTACAATCACACCTGTGGTTTAACAGGATCCCAGCATCCCTAAATCATGCAGTGATTTCGTTGGCACTGTTCAGTTGGCCCCCCTTGAACACTGTGTAGTTATTTGTGTAGTCTGGGCTACTTCCCTCATTTTGTTTTCATATTTGTTCATGAGACAAATTATCACACATTCTAATAACCATATGAACTTTTCCTTAGCTCATATGCAAAGCAAGTTGTGCCCACACATCACAATGTCATATAAACCCTGCAAACCAATGGATGTTTTAAAATACGTTGCTACTCATATAAGAAAGTCTCAGTTACAGCAAAAGTATGGCTTTCAAATTAATCATAAGTTGGCATCATGGCTTCCCTCGTGATTCTCCCTGACAGTTCAGGGTCTGGGCTCTTTAAAGTAACCCTTAACCTTATGAAACCCAAAGCCTATACACAAAGAATTCAGTGTGGGGTTGGGAGCTCCAACAGAGTTGGGTACTTCAAGGCATGGCCCACAGACTGCTGCAGAACTGATGGGCGAGGCACTCCTTTAATTCATTTCACATTCTGCTAATCAAAAGATTATCTCTAACACCCTTTCAGCTCTGCCAGGTTTAGTTTGTGATTGCTTTCATATGTTCCTTGAAGCTCTATCTTTTATCTTTTATCATATTTTCATGGTTGTTTCTTTTATCTTCAACGTTTAACTTCTGGATCCTAACTCATGTGTATTACTCCATAGTGCCTTGTCCATAACCGCGACTGAGCTCAGCCATGGTTTATCTAGTACGTTCTGATGAGAGTATAACAAAGATTACCACTCCTTGGCACCTGAGCCCTGGTTTTGAAAGCACATTCATACTTTACCCATTGTAACTCTATAAAATTAGAAGGGCAAGATTCTCATTTACAGATTAGGGTACACAAGCCAAGAGAGATAAATTACTTGTTGGTGTTTCTGTGACAAAGAAATGGCAGATCTGAAACTAGTTCCGTCTTTCCTATTATGAGTTATGGTGATGAGGTGCTGACCAAAGAGAAGCAGAGAATCCTTAACCTGAAAGGGCCATAGTCATACTGCCACCTTGCGAAATACCCTCATGAATAAAAAATCGTACTTAAAAAAGAGAGATAAGGCTTTTGCCCCTAATAGTCTATTCTGAACATTTCAAAAGGAAGATTATTTCTGAATAAACCAGATTTTCTGGGGTAGAGCAGCAATGGTCTTAGTAAGAGTCATGACTTTTAAGGCCAGGTGCAGTGGCTCATGCCTATAGTCGTAGCACTTTGGGAGGCTGAGCAGGCAGATCACCTGAGGTTGGGAGTTCGAGATCAGCCTGACCAACATGGAGAAACCCCCCCCCTTCTAAAAATACAAAATTAGCTGGGCGTGGTGGCGCATGCCTGTAATCCCAGCTACTTGGGACACTGAGGCGGGAGAATCTCTTGAAACCGGACGGCGGAGTTAGCCGAGATTGCACCATTGCACTCCAGCCTGGGCAATAAGAGTGAAACTCTGTCTCAAAAAAACAAAGTCATGACTTTTTAACCAGATATTTAAGTGAGGCTTCATATATGTGCCAAAGGACCTTTAGAACCTGCCTAACAGTGAGAAGATTAAGATGAAAAGGAATCTTAATTTAGAGAATTTGGAGTACTGATGAGAAGAATATTCCATACGACTTGGCAGAGACTCCTAGCTAGCTAGCCAAAACTTGTTGACACTTCCTTTGTGCCTAAAGCTAGACTGTATTTCTAAGTCTTCCATGCAGTTTTTGTGGCCATATAAATTAAGATGGAAGCAAAAATGCCATGTTCCACATCTAGATGTGGTCTATAAAAACTCCTAATTGTGGAACACAATGTTTTATGTTTTGTTTTGTTTTGCTTTTTCTATAGGAGTTGCCGTAGTCACAAGATATAAGGAGCTCTAATAATCACATGCAGGAGCACATTTCTGTACACCCGTCTCCTTTCATGCCTGGGTTTCTTTGTTACTTCATCTTACCTTATTCTAACTAACGCAAGCGCTCAACAGAAGCATATAATGTAGTAATGAAGCCAGAAAACAACAACTACCCACACAAAAAACCCTCAGGCAATTATTGGTACTCCTGAAGCATCATTCCACACACAAAAAAAGAATTTTCAATAGAAAATTGGTTGATAAAAGCATAGCTCCATTTCAGGAGATTCTTATGTTATTCATGTATTTGAAAATGAGACATTACCATTTATCCTATAGGCAAGTGCTGACTTTAAATACAAAAAAAGAGAGAAGAGATTGAAGTTTTTTGTTCTTCTCAAATGTGTCATCATTTGGTATAAAACTCAAGCACTCTCCAAAGTAATAACCATGACTTTGTATGACAAATTTGGGGAATTAAGAATGATTTATGACATTTATAAAAGAAATAGAATCAAATTTTGAATTTAATATTTGCATATTATATACACTATATATATTTTGTTTTTACATATTCCTCTCATCTATCTCTATCCACCCATCTACTTACTTACCTACCTGTTATGGGCTCTGAAATAAGACGGCCTGTGCTAAAATCTAGTTATGTCACTCATCTGTGGCATGCCTTTGGGAAAGTTGCATAAACTCTCTGGTTTTTATATGTTGCGAAATAAAGTGAGTGCATGCATATGGTGGCCATGAAAATGTAGCTCCCGGCCGGGCACAGTGGCTCACACCTGTAATCCCAGCACTTTGGGAGGCCCAGGAGGGTGGATCATGAGGTCAGGAGATCGAGACCATCCTGGCTAACATGGTGAAAACTCGTCTCTACCAAAAATACAAAAAAAAAAAAAAAAAAAAATTAGCCAGGCGTGGTGATGGGCACCTGCAGTTCTAGCTACTCGGGAGGCTGAGGCAGGAGAATGGCATGAACCCAGGAGGCGGAGCTTGCAGTAAGCCGAGATCGCACCACTGCTCTACTGTGCTCCAGCCTGAGGGACTGAGCAAGACTCTGTTTCAAAAAAAAAAAAGAAAGAAAATGCAGGTCCCAGATCTCCCACAACAGCAAACACATTTGACGGGTGGCTCCAGTGGCTGACTTCCTGGATCTTCCCCCGTGTTCAGTAAAGGTCTTATGCAGGCCCAATTTCTGCAAGAAGAGGAACAATTTTAAGGAGCACCTTGGCTCGAGGTCTCCCCTCATCCTGGTTGGAAGTTTCTTAGAATAGTCCCACAGGTTGAGACTCTTCCTATCCAATCTGTATCACTGTCTAAAGGCTCTTTCTCTTTGCTTTGCTTTCCTTCTTTTTGTCCCTCACAGCTATTTGGTTGTTCTCAGTAAAACTTGTGCATGTCTAATCCCATCTTGGAGACCCAAAGTAACGCGATGCCTGTCAAGAGTTAGCACAGGGTAAGTGCTTAATGCCTACTATTTTTATTTGTATTATTTTCATTCATAAAAGAGTAGATCCCATAAGCACAATGGTAAAGTGGCAGCCTTAGGGGTCAGGTGAACATAGAGTAGACTTTCAAGACTAGGAAAAACATAGACAACTTAAGAAAATCTCATATCTTAGTGAATATGATATTATCACTTAAAATGAACATGAATACAGAAAGCAATAAAAACAACATATAAGGGCTGACTTATAATTCACGGTTAGTTTAGATATATTATTAGTTTTATTTTTAAAGTCCCCTCACCTTTATTCTAATTTTAGAGATGTGATGAAAAAAGATTGAAGGAGTAAAGAAAAATGGAGTGTGGCTGAATTTTGCATTAAATGCTTGAATTTTATAGCATATGCACAGATAAGCTCTTTCCCATAATTGGTGTAGTCTTTAAAATAAAGGAGATAAAATAAAAATAGGAGGGGCAAAATAACTCTTCTCTAATACGGAAAGTAATAGAGTATGATTTTCTATTTGTGAATTCTTCGTACCAGTCAGACATGCATTACAATACGTATTGAATGTTGCCTCTGAGTAGAGTTGAATGCTAAGTGATTTGGGAATAAAGTCAAAGGATATAGATGCATGATCGCTGATTTCTGTCACTGGGTTGCTTAAGGCTTACACGGATCTCCACATGTAAACAATTTATTAACAAATGATAACAAACTACAACCCATGCTCAGAGATGCTGTAAAAATGTGTAAGCAGACAATAAGAAGTTATCTCACAGCAGTCAGAATGGCTATTATTAAAAAGTCAAAAATTGACTGGGCATGGTGCCTTACACCTGTAATTCCAGCACTTTGGGAGGCCAAGGCAGGTGGATCACCAGGTCAGGAGACCATCCTGGCTAACGCAGTGAAACCCCATCTCTACTAAATATACAAAAAAATTAGCCAGGCGTGGTGGCAGGTGCCTGTAGTCCCAGCTGAGGCAGGAGAATGGTGTGAACCCGGGGGGCGGAGCTTGCAGTGAGCTGAGATTGTGCCAGTGCACTCCAGCCTGGGCGACAGAGCAAGACTCCATCTCAAAAAAAAAAAAAAAAAAAAAAAAAAGTCAAAAATTAACAGGTGGTAAGGCCATGTAGAAAAGGGAAGATTCATATACCATTGATGGGAATGTAAAGTATTTCGGCCACTATGGAAAGCAGTTTGGAGGTTTCTCAAAGAACATAGAACTATCATTCAGTCCAGCAATCTCATTACTAAGTGTATATCCAAAGGAAAAGAAATTGTTATAACAAAAAGACACATGCACTCATATATTCATTGCAGTACTATTTGCTATAGCAAAGAGATGAAGTCAACCTAGGTGCCCATCAATGGTGGATTTGGTAAAGAAAATGTGGTACATATACACCATGGAATAATATACAGCCATAAAAGAGAACAAAATAGGCCGGGCACAGTGGCTCACGCCTGTAATTTCAGCACGTTGGGAGGCTGAGGCAGGTGGATCACCTGAGGTCAGGAGTTCAAGACAAGCCTGGCCAACATGGCAAAGCCCTGTCTCTACTAAAAATACAGAAAACATTAGCTGGACATGGTGGTGCGCACCTGTAGTCCCAACTACTCAGGAGGCTGAGGCATGAGAATCACTTGAACCCAGGAGGCAGAGGTTGCAGTGAGTTGAAATCATGCCACTGCACTCCAGCCTGGGTGACAGAGTGAGACTCCATCTCAAAAAAAAAGAAAAAAAAAAAGAGAGAACAAAATAATATCCTTTGCAGCAACATGGATGCAGCAGCCAGAGGTCATGATCCTAAGCAAATAAACACAAGAACAGAAAACCAAATACCTCTTATTCTCATTTATACATGAAAGTGAATCATCGGGTACTCATGGACGGAGAAATGGGAAGAACAGATACTAGGGGCCAATAGATGGGTGAAGGAGGGAGAAGGGCAAGGGCTGAGAACTACCTACTGGGCATCATGCTCACTATCTGGGTGATAGGATCATTTGCACCCACAAACCTTCGTGTCATGCAGTATATCCATGGGACAAACCTGCACCTGGACCCTTGGAATCTCAAATAAAAGTTGAAATCATTAAAAAACAAATGAAAACATTTCTTAATTGCCCACCACGTGTCAGGCATGGTATTCATGTTATCCCATGAAATCCTGTTGAGAGGTACTGTAAATCTTCTCTATATTCTGAGTAAGAAAGCTGAGATACAGACTAGAACACAGACCCAGGAGTTTTTTTTTCTTTTGGTGAGATGGAGTCTAGCTCGGCCACCCCGGCTGGAGTGCAGTGGTGTGATCTCGGCTCACTGCAACCTTCGTCTCCTGCAGACCCAGGATTCTAACCTGGATTTACCTGGGGTCAGGGCTTTTCCTTTTAGCCTCTGAGGCACTGAGAGTCTACGAGGTTCCAGTCCACAATCTAAACAAAATGACTGTCAGGAAAGATGATTTTAACGGAGACAAATCTTGAGTAAATAGTGCACCTCGTGGCTTTTACAGAAGGTAATAGAGAATATTCCAAGGATAGAATAGAGAAACCAGGGCAAAGGTACAAAATGGAAAAAAGGCAAACTATAGGTCCAAGAGAGAAAGACAGCCCCGCCTATCAGCACTAGAAGCTCTGTTTGGGGAATTACTGAGAGATGAGACAGGGTGGTGGAGGGGAGCGGGTCATCGCTGGACAGCCTGAAGCACAGGTCATGGCAGAACTGACACCTGCTGTTGAAGGCACTTTGTTTTGGCAGCTGTAGGTTCTGGGCCTGGAATCCTGGCATGAGGGTGTGGGGAGCCAGCTTAGGGGTGTAACTCTGGAAATGGAAAGCAGGGTGTGACTCACAAACACAAAAACACAACCAAACCCCAACTGTTTACAGAGCAAGCACTGGGGATTGGTGACATTGCGTAAAGGAAACACGAGGAGGAAAGCCAGCCTTGGTCTGCAGCTGGGCACTGGTACCACGCGGGACCGGGTTAGAACACGAGGGGGAGGCAGGAAATATTGTCAGCAGTAACAGCAAAGCTCCACAGCCCTGCTTTCCACGATCATCACACACTGTGCGCGGCCTATATATACAGGAACAGGAGGCTGGCCTCTTGGGCTCGCGGGACCCACGCAGGTGTAGAATCATCCGCTGTGGGGAGTGCAGCAGACAAAAGGGTCTCACTCAGGTCGGAGTCAGAGCTGGCCAGAATGTCACCCTCGGGCGTCTGCCAGGCCTCACAGGGGAATTCTGCCATTGATCTCACCTCACCCTTCCCCAGAGGCAGAGCTAATCCCCGTGAAAAGATGTGGAGCTGCAGCCACCATCTCCCCAGGCACCATTGTGTGTTTCTGCAGCTCAAGTGGGCCCCAGCGCGGGCAGCTAACAGTCTTTGGCGCACACGCTGCTGCCACACCACACGGCTGCCTAATCAGCGCCTATTATGTTGTATAAAGCTGCACTGATGTGCCTCTTAAAACCGTACCACGGACACACCTACCATCTGACACCGTACAATTAGCCCTGCGCTCTCGGAGCCCACAGTAGCCGCGGCGTTGCCACATTAGAGGAATGGTTGCTAGAGATCCCGCACAGCCTGTATTGCCTGCAGAGAGCCTTCTCCCTTCTTGGGCAAAGGATGGGGGGTCGTGTTCTGTGTATCACCGAAAAGTGTTAATTTTCCAGAGCATTGCCTCCTAAGGAAACCACTGTGCTATCTCGTCATGTGATCCATTACCATTTACCCCGCTGGGAAATGTTCCCCCTTCCCTAGACTGAGAAAATAGGGCTTCACTGAGCAATTGATGTGTTTGGCTGGAGAAGTATATTTGTTTCGGGAGCTCTGTGACATTTCACTTCACCAGATAATCTTATAGAAAACCCCCGTGACATCTCCATGTATTATATTCTATCATGTTTCACCCCCAGTCCAAGCTCCCTTACTCCCTGCTACATACACACACAGACACACACACACAGACATGCACTCTCTCATACACACACACACACACACATTGTCTATTATTGTCTATTGTCTATTATTCACACACACACACACATCCACTCACAGACACATGCATACACACATCCACCCACTTACACATACACACGCCCATCTCCTGTTCACCACACACACTCACCCACCCACTCACATATATATACACACACAGACATGCACCCATTCACCATATACACACACACATAGACACGCACCTGTTCACCACACATAAACAAATACACACACACAGACATCCACTCTCTCTCACACACACACAGAATTGCACCCATTCATGATACACACACACATGCACCTACTTACAGACACACACAGACAAGCACTTACACACACACACACAGACACACACACACTCACCCACCCACTCACATACATATACATACACAGACATGCACTTACACACAGACACACACCCACCCACTCACTCACATACATACACACACAGACATGCACCCATTCACCATAGACACAGACACGCACTTATTCGCCACATATAAACACATACACACACATACACAGACACCCACTCACAGACACACACAAACTTGCACCTATTCATGATACACACATACACACACCTACTCACATACACAGACATGCACCTACTTACATATAGACACACAGTCACACAGACACACACACAGGCATGCACTCACACACACACAGACACACACAGAGAGGTCAGGCTCAAATCTACTTCCAAATGCAAAGACAGGACAATACTGCAAAGGCAAACTTACAGAGTACAATGCTACTTGAAGGTTTCTCAAGCATCCGAAAGAGGCAAGGAGCTGGGTCTAATAAATACTGGGATTGGGATTCTAGCGTACAAAGTAACCATCAGGGCTTGTGCTATATATACCATGTACAAATGCAGTTTTGAACAAGGAGAACAGAGCATTGGAAACCTGGATTCTTCTTAGAAAATCCAGCTATGGGCTGTAATTGTCAGAGCAAGGAGAACAGCCAGCGGTCAAGGAGGCTGGGAGGAGAGCTTTTGTGAGCTGTAAAGGAAGTCAGTGTGCTTTCTCCAGCAGGACACTTTGTTGGGGAAGAGGAAATGTGTTTGGGGAGGCCTGTTTACACACCAAGGGGCAATGCAAATGCACTGGTGAGGGCCTTCCAGGGACACAGGGGCAGGGAATTTAAGGTTTTAGGATAATGGAAAATGTTCCCTCTGGTGCTGGCTTTTCTAACCAGGAAGTAAGAAATTTCCACCTTTCTCAAAATCTGTTTTTATCCATCTGTAGGCTCAGGAACTGAGACAGCTCTCCAGCTGCAACTTAAAAAATAAAATACAATAAAATAAAAGCTGAACCTTTGATAGTAAAACATCTCAGTAGCTGTTTTTTGTTACTGTCATTTTAGTGGTGGTGGTGGTGCATCCCCCAATCTTTATTCTGATTCACCTTCTGCTCTGAAACTGCAACATTTCTTGGGAAGTGCCAAGAGAACAGTTTTTGCTGAATTTCCAGCTGGAAGTTTTAAGAATTAAAATGTCCCAGTATGTCAGCACTCATGCTATTTCTAGTCATGCTTTGAATCAGATGTGACTAAAAATATGGATTTTCAGATTCTGACCAAAAAAAAAAAAAAAACCCAAAAAACAAAAAACACTTTAACTTGACATACTTTGAGAATACCCAGGTACTTACCTATTTATTTGGAGTTGGAGATGGTAGCTTCTGGTCAAGGGGAAAGGTCTATTGAATATTTTGCAACAAAGAAATGTTTAAAATAGATTTGTCTTCTATTCAAGTTCACCTTCAGAAGTCATGCCATCTCCTATCCCTGAGCCACTTGTGGTGATTTACGTTTTTGTATCAGAGTCTCTTAAAGCACATGAGATTTTGTTTTCTTTTTATACCCCAGATTCCCTCAATGTATAAGACGAGGAGCCTCAAGAAAAGAATTGAATGTGGGGGCCTGCAGTCAATGTCAGCACATTCTCTAATGAGCTCTAGCCACAGTGAACTGCCATACCGATGAGACCACATGTTCCAGGCAGACAGATGGAGGCCCTCAGGGGGTCACAACCCCCCTTGTAAGGAAAGCTGGAGTCACATACGTGCACAATTTTGGTGAAAAAAAATACCAAGACATTGACACTTCACAGAAGATACTAGCAACTTTGTTACAGAGACCTTAACCCTCTCAGCTTCCCGACTCTATTTTCTGATTTTCTCATGGGTTGGGCAGCTACATTCTTCCTTGAGCACATTTTGCTAAGAAGAATAAGATGGAAAATTAGCATTCTCGGAGGCTCCAGCAATCATGCAGACGCAATAAGCTGAACACGTCGTGCAACAAAAATAAAACACGGAGCATGCTTCTATTTGGATCTGTGCTCTCCTAATAGCCACCACACATGAGTATTAGATTTGGGATTATTGAAGATAGCACAGACGTGGGGGAAGTGAGAGAGAGAGAGAGAGGTTAAATGGGAAAGGGAGGGGCACACTAGATCAGAGTTTTATTCCTAGGACATTATATGTGTGCGAGATACTATGAGGAGATCCTTGGAGAGGTATGGTGAAGGGAGATAATTTGTATTTTTAGTTGATTAAAAATAAGATGTCTTTCAGTAAACAAATAAACATTTATGTTAAAATGGGACTACAGAAGATGGCAAAGTAGATTACCTTTTTGGTCCATACAACGTGTGGCTTTATTTATTTATTTTTATACTCTAAGTTCTGGAGTATATGTGCAGAACATGCAGGTTTGTTACATAGGTATACATGTGCCATGCAGTTGTTGCACCCATCAACCCATCATCTACATTAGGTATTTTTCCTAATGCTATCCCTCCTCTATCCTCCCCACCCCCTGACAAGCCCTGGTGCATGATGTTCCCCTCCCTGTGTCCACGTGTTCTCATTGTTCAACTCCCACTTATGAGTGAGAACATGCAGTGTTTGTGAGAGGTGAAGCCAGCTGGACTTCCTGGCTCGAGTGGGGACTTGGAGAACTCTTCTGTCTAGCTAGAGGATTGTAAACGCACCAATCAGCACCCTGTGTTTATCTAAAGGATTGTAAATGCAGCAATCAGCACTCTGTAAATATGCACCAATCAGCACTCTGTAAAAATGCACCCATCAGTGCTCTATGTCTAGCTAAAGGATTGTAAACACACCAATTAGCACCCTGTAAAATGGACCAATCAGCAGGACGTGGGTGGGGACAAATAAGGGAATAAAAGCTGGCCACCCCACCCAGCAGTGGCAACTTGCTCAGGTCCCCTTCCACACTGTGGAAGCTTTGTTCTTTCACTCTTCACAATAAATCTTGCTGCTGCTCACTCTTTGGGTCCGTGCCACCTTTAAGAGCTGTAACACTCACTGCAAAGGTCTGTGGCTTCATTCTTGAAGTCAATGAGACGAGGAACCCACTGGAAGAAACCAACTTCGGACACATCTTGGTGACCACAAAGGAACCATCACCAAGCAGTGAGTACCACTGGACCCCTTTCACTTGCTATTCTGTCCTATTTTTCCTTAAAATTCAGGGGCTAAATACCAGCCACCTGTCGGCCTGTTAAAAGTGACTACTGCGGCCACCAGACTAAAGACACAGGTGTCAGGCTTTCTGGGAAAGGGCTAACAACCCCTGACTCTTTGGAGTTAAGAGCGTTGGTTTGCCTGGAACCAGCTTGCACTTTTCCTGTACTTCTGGGCTGAGTCGAGGGTGGACAGAGAGGAAAGCCATTCAGCTCCGGGATCCCGACAAAAAGTTGGTTGACTCTATAACTATGAGTAGAACTCTCAAAGTTACATCGCCCAAGTGAGACTCACCCATCTATCCTATCTATCCTGACCCTTGCCTCCTGGGTCCTAATGCCTGTCAGACACACTTCCTCCTGCCTCTATTCTCTGACGCTAGTCCTGCTTCTAAAAACCACTCGCTGTCTCTGGTGCTTTTCTAGATTCTCCTAAAGAATGATTTCTAGTATAAACCTCAGGACACTGTTCCCTTCTTTAGGCACCCGGGCTCACCAATCAGAAAGACATAATTTTTGCCCAAAGCCCCATTGCGGTGGGGGACTATCTGGAATTTTAGGATCCCTCCTCAGACTAGCAGGCCTGAAGCTAGGATATGGGAAGCCTCAGAAATGATATCCTTTCTATTCATATTATGAGAAGTGAGGACAAAAGGTATTGCTCTTCCAACCCTGGAGATCTCTTGCCTCCCTCAGGGTATGGTCCTCCACTTCATTTTGGGGCATAACATCTTTATAGGACAGTGGAAAGGTCCCAATACTAACAGGAGAATGCTTAGGACTCTAACAGGTTTTTGAGAATGTGTCTGTAAGGGCCACTAAATCCGATTTTTCTCGGTCCTCTCTGTGGTCTAGGAGAACAGGCAAGGGTGCAGGTTTTCAAGAATGAGTTGGTAAGGGCCACTAAATCCAACCTTCCTAGGTCCTCCTTGTGGTCTGGGAGGAAAACTAGTATTTCTGCCTCTGTGTTGGTGAGTGCAACTATTCCAATCAGCAGGGTCCAGGGACCATTGAGGGTTCCTGGGCAACAGAGGTTTCTGCTGCTGCGTCGGTGAGCGCAACTATTCCGATCAGCAGGGTCCAGGGACCATTACAGGTTCTTGGGCAGTGAGTGGGAAACGAACAAACCAAAACTGCAGGTGGTTTTTTCTTTCAGACGGGAAACACTCAGGCATCAACAGGCTCACCCTTAAAATGCATCCTAAGCCAGTGGGACCAATTTGACCCACAAACTCTGAAAAAGGGGCAGCTCATTTTTTCTGTTCTATGGCCTGGTCCCAATATTCTCTCTCTGATGGGGAAAAATGGCCACCTAAGGGAAGTATAAATTATAATACTATCTTGCAGCTTGACCTTTTCTGTAGGAGGGAAGGCAAATGGAGTGAAATACCTTATGTACAAGTTTTCTTTTCATTGAAGGAGAATCCACACCTATGCAAAGCTTGCAATTTACATCCCACAAGAGGACCTCTCAGCTTACATCCATATCCTAGCTTCCCTATAGCTCCCCTTCCTATTAATGATAAGCCTCCTCTAATCTTCCCCACCCAGAAGGAAACAAGCAAAGAAATCTCCAAGGGACCACAACCCCCTCCCCTGGCTATTGGTTGTGTCCCCTTCAAGCTGTAGGGGGAGGGGAATTTGGCCCAACTCAGGTACATGTCCCCTTCTCCCTCTCTGATTTAAAGCAGATCAAGGCAAACCTGGAGAAGTTTTCAGATAATCCTGATAGATATACAGATGTCTTACAGGTCTAGGGAAAACCTTTGATGTCATTTAGAGAGATGTCATGCTAGTAGGTCAAACCCCGGCCTTTAATGAAAAGACTGCGGCTTTAGCTGCAGCCTGAGAGTTTGGAGATACCTGGTATCTTAGTCAAGTAAATGACTGAATGACAGCCGAAGAAAGGGACAAATTTCCTACCGGTCAGCAAGCCGTTCCCAGTATGGATCCCCACTGGGACCTCGACTCAGATCATGGGGACTGGAGTCACAAACATCTGTTGACCTATGTTCTAGAAGGACTAAGGAGAATTCAGAAAAAGCCCATGAAGCATTCAATGATGTCCACCATAACTCAGAGAAAGGAAGAAACTCCAGACACATTGAAAGGAACAAACTCTGTACACACCATCTTTAAGAGCTGTAACACTCACCGCGAAGGTCCGCGGCTTCATTCTTAAAGTCAGCAAGACCAAGAACGCACTGGAAAGAACTAACTCCAGACACATTTGGTTTTCTGTTCTTGTGTTTGCTGAAAATGATGGTTTCCAGCTTCATTCATGTCCCTACAAAGGACATGAACTCATCCTTTTCTATGTCTGTATAGTATCCCATGGTGTATATATGCCACATTTTCTTTATCCAGTCTATCGTTGATGGTCAATTGGGTTGGTTCCAAGTCTTTGCTATTGTGATCTGTGCTGCAATAAACGTATGTGTACATGTGTCTTTACAGCAGAATTATTTTTTATCCTTTGGGAATATACCCAGTAATGGGATTGCTGGGTGAAATGGTATTTCTAGTTCTAGATCCTTGAGAAATCGCCACACTGTCTTCCAAAATGGTTAAACTAACTTACACTCCCACCAACAGTGTAAAAATGTTCCTATTTCTCTACATCCTCACCAGCATCATTTGTTTCCTGACTTTTTAATAATCGCCATTCTAACTGGCATGAGATGGTATCTCATTGTAGTTTTGATTTGCATTTCTCTAATGACCAGTGATGATGAGCTTTTTTTCATGTTTATTGGCTACATAAATGTCTTCTTTTGAGAAGTATCTGTTCATATCCTTCACCCACTTTTTAATGAGGTTATTTGTTTTTTCTTGTAAATTTGTTTAAGTTCTTTGTGGATTCTGGATATTAGCCCTTTGTCAGATGGACAGATTACAAAAATTTTCTCCCATTCACAGATAAATTCTACCAGAGGCTTTATTTTTATATTTTTATATTAAATATTTGAGTTTTGAAGACTTTAAAATATCTTTTTATTTGTTCTGGAAACCACATTATCTATCATCAGAAAAATTTTGATTATATTTATTATAGAAACAATGGAAAAAATCATTCATTCACTCATTCATCCACTTATTTCTTCACTGTGAGGCACTCCCTTGCAGGGCATTTAGAGTAATTGGTCCCCACCAACCAAATGTCTTGAGCATTCCCCAATCATTGTGACAACCAAAAAGAAAACTAAAAGCCTCCAACTTATTTCCAAACACTCTCCAGAGGAAGGGGGTACAATCCCTCATTTTCCCACCTTCTCTGCCACTTTTACAGGCTGAAAAGTCTTGAAAGACCTCGTGGATTTACAGCAACAATATGGTGCCCAACAATAAAGCATGAACAGTCTGGTGGGGAAATAGACAGGCAAGTGTAATCATTTCATTAAAGGATAACCACTTTCAGTCCCATTCAGTTTTAAAACTTCTACGTAATTATCAGTTCAAAACTCAACTCTTCTCTTCCCTGAGCTCATACAAGAGCTGGGCCCTCAGAACCATGGTGTGAAGGATGGTGTATGTGCCAGAGGGCTGGAGAAGTAAAGCCCTCCTCCTCCTATCATTGACCCCTCTCATATCTTGCATGATACATGTTATGATTTTGTAAACAATTCCAACTATCTGTAGGATATCAGCAGGATACCTACTATCTGTAGGAATTGTTGGAGGAAGAAAGTGCTTTGGCCTGGTTTTATAAATAGAGTATTACAAACCTGATCCATCAGAAAACATGGAACCTAATTTTTACTGAGCACTTATTGGCTCTATTTCAATGTATGCCTTTACTGAGTAGTTCCTTCACTATTAATTTGATGAAATTTGGAGTGTTGAAATAACACATCAAGCATGAAGAAGAAAAAATAATGTATGATTACAGACATTAGTCAGTAAAACACTGTAAAATTTGCACACAATCTGAAAAAGGCATTTGATATTTAAATAACTTATTCTAAAGATTTTAGAGAAATACAGAGGAAAATACACATCTCCTTTGGGGAAGACCCTAACCCTCCAATTTAAATTAGTATTAAATAAACAGCCCAACACTTTTAATTCTGCAATAGTACACTGTTTTTATCACAAATTTCTGATCCTTCTTTCTTAATTGCATCCAGTTCCTTCTACTAAACCAATACTTACTTTTCAACTATTTTAAAAATCTTCCAGGTGCTAATCAAACAAGAAGGAGGCCAATGCTTCTGCAAATTCCATCTCTGTATGCTCGTATGGTGTCTTTTAGTCATTGGGACAGCCCTGACTTTTACTTTTGTATCCATGACCCAATGATAAATGCCACCTGAGCAATAACAAAAAAGGAAAGAATAAATGGAACCCAATATTAAAGAAGCATTTTAAAGGTATCTAAAAAGCCCAAGCAACACTTTTTGCTCTCCTTTTTAAATATAACATTCGAACTCACAGTCCTTGATCTTCAAGCCTGTTATTTCAAACCACTGAGCCATGTTGCCTTTCTGAATAAGTGGACAAAGACTTCGTGATGCCTTTGCAGTATGGGATTACTTTGGAAGATATATTGTGTCTAGAACAAAGATGCAATGGTGCCTTTCTAATTGATCTTGTCACCACTACTCCTTCAATCTCACCACGCTGCTTTCACATCATTGAAAGCCTATGCAACCACTCACTGCTAATGCTGGCAGAGCATAAAGATAGAGCTGGTTTCAAAACAAAATGTGAGATCTGATCTGATTTGTACACATACCCTGAGTGCATAAGAAAGTTTCATTTTGAAATAAACGCACCAATGATTCAGATTTTCATATGCTTGAAAATGAATGTAACTTGTGAATATGAAGAAAGAAGAGATTAGCATAAAAACAATATGCTAGTCTATATAATTATTTTAATGTATTAAAATTTATTTGGCAAATATAAGGAGGGTTCAACTCTTCTGACATTCTAGAAATACAGATTTCATTAATGGAGTGAAGAATAAAGACTACTGGCAATCAGGCATTGTGGCTTTCCTGAGTTTGCAATTGGAATCAACTTCAGCATCAGTATTTTCAAAAGGATACAGTTAGCCTTCTAGACCCATGAACTCAGTGGGCAAATCAGGGCATCATCTCTTAGTTTCAATTCTCTCACCTGGGGTGGATTTAATGCTCTACCATTCTCTGAGCATCCCTCATCACACAGTGTTAGCTGGTGATTAAGAAAATTGACACTGTGCTTATATTTGATTTTGTGGGAAAGAAGACCACATTTGGTCTCTTTTAGTCCATTCTTGCTGCAAAGAAATACCTTTATTTGACTATAAAATACTAAATACTTGTTATTCTCAAGTATTATGTGCTATACAATATTGTGTGATTTGCTTTTACATAACTGGCGGTGTATTCATTGTGTTCCCACCAACATCACCACAAACACATGAATAATGTGATACACTACAATATTCCAATGGGTACAACATCACCAGGCAATAGGAATTTTCCAGTTCCATTATCATCTTTGAGGCCATCATCGTATAAAGTTATAAATAAGAAATACCTTTATTTGACTAGAAAATACCTTTAATGACTAGGTTAATTATAAATAAAAGAGGTTTATTTGACTCACAGTTCTGCAGGCACTACAGGAAGCATGGTGCTGGCATCTTGTCAGCTTCTAGGGAGGCCACTGGAACCTACCAATCCTAGTAGAAGGTGAAGGGGGAGCAGGGAAGAGAGAGAGAGAGTGGGGTGGCTGGTACCACACACTTTTAAATAACCAGATCTGGCAAGAACTCACTCACTATCATGAAGACAGCACCAGGCCATGAAGGTTCCACCCCCATGATCCAAATAACTCACCAGGCTCCACCTCCACATTGGGGAATACAATTCAACATGAGATTTGAGCAAGGACAAATATCCAGTCTCTATCACAGTCCATGCAGGCACTGATGCTATACTCTCTGTAGCCAAATGCATACTTCAATTAATCAGATTCAAATTTTCTTTTAAAGTCTATAAACATATAGACTAGAAAGTTAAACAGCCACGAGGAGATAATTTTGTTATGACTTCAAATGTATATATTAATGCAAATAAGACTATTGAGAGGTGACAACATGCTAGCAGCCCTCCCTCTCGGTGCCTCCTCATCCTTGGCGTCCACTCTGAAGGCACTTGAGGAGCCCATCAGCCCGCCAAGGCACTGTGGGAGACCCTCTCTGGGCTGGCCGAGGCAGGAGCTAGCTCCCTCTGCTTGCCGGGAGGTGTGGAGGGAGAGGTGCAGGTGGGAACCGGGGCTGCGCACCACCCTTGTGGGCCAGTGCGAGAGTTCCGGGTGGGCGTGGGCCCGGCGGGCCTGGCACTCGGAGTGGTGGGTCGCTGCTGGCTCCGGGCAGTGAGGGGCTTAGCACCTGGGTCAGAAGCTGCAGAGGGTGCGCAGGGTACCCCAGCAGTGCCGGCCGCCAGCGCTATGCTCGAATTCTTGCTGGGCCTCAGCTGCCTCCCCACGGGGCAGGGCTTGGGACCTGCAGCCCGCCATGCCCAAGCTTCCCCCGCAGCCGTGCACCCAAGCCTCCTCTACAAGCGCAGTCCCCTGAGCCTTGGCACCGGTCCCATCTGCCGCCCAAGGGCTGAGGAGGGCTGGCGTGTGGCACGGGACTGGCAGGCAGCTCCACCTGCAGCCCCTGTGCGGGATCCACTAGGTGAAGCCAGCTGGGATCCTGGGTCTAGTGGGGATTTGGAGAACCTTTATGTCTCACTAAGGGATTGTAAATACACCAATCAGCACTCTGTGTCTAGCTCAGGATTTATAAATACACCCATGAATACTCTGTATCTAGTTAACCTAGTAGGGACTTGGAGAACTTTTCTGTCTAGCACTCTGTGCCAAGCTCAGAGTTTGTAAATACACCAATCAGTACTCTGTATCTAGCTAACCTAGTGGGGACTTGGAGAATTTTTCTGTCTAGCACTCTGCGTCTAGCTAAAGGATTGTAAATGCACCAATCAGCACTCTATCAAAATAGACCAATCAGCTCTCTGTAAAATGGACCAATCAGTGCTCTCTAAAATAGACCAATCAGCTCTCTGCAAAATGGACCAATCAGCTCTCTCTAAAATAGACCAATCAGCTCTCTGCAAAATGGACCAATCAGCAGGATGTGGGTGGGGCCAGATATGGGAATAAAAGCAGGCTGCTCCCGGTAGCCTCAACTTGCTGGGGCTGCGTTCCAAAGTGTGGTAGCAGTAGGCTTTCGGTCTTCACAGTAAGTATTGTTGCTGCTCACTGTTTGGGTCCATGCTGCCTTTGTGAGCTGTAACACTCACCACGAAGGTATGCAACTTAACTGGTAAGGCTGGTGAGTCCGTGAACCCACTGGGAGGAATGAATGCCTCCAGACAGGAGGAATAAACAACTCCAGATGTGCCACTTTAAGAGCTGTAAAACTCGGCGTGAAGGTCTGTGGCTTCACTCCTGAAGCCAGCGAGACCACGAACCCACCAGAAGGAAGAAACTCTGAACACATCTGAAGGAACAGACTCCGGACACACCATCTTTAAGAACTGTTAACACTGACTGCGAGGGTCTGCAGCTTCATTCTTCAAGTCAGCAAGACCAAGAACCCACCAATTCCGGACACACTGTGATTTACTTTCATCTGCTTTTTGCACAATGATATTGTAAATAATCTATTAAAAAAACCACAATCTACATGTCAGAAAAACTTATCTACATTGGATTCCTGTCAATTGAGTTGACCCCTACAGGTTTATGTAAAATTATTCATAAAGTGTGAGATTTTTTTGTTTGTTTTTTGGTTTTTTGTTTGTTGGTTTGAGATGGAGTCTCGCTCTGTCACCCAGGTTGGAGTGCAGTGGCACGATCTCTGCTCACTGCAAGTTCCACCTCCTGGGTTCACACCATTCTCCAGCCTCAGCCTCCGGAGTAACTAGAACTACAGGTGCCCACCACCACGCCCGGCTAATTTTTGTATTTTTAGTAGAGATGGGGTTCACCATGTTAGCCAGGATGGTCTCGATCTCCTGACCTCGTGATCTGCCCACCTTGGTCTCCCAAAGTGCTGGGATTACAGGCGTGAGCCACTGGCTGAGATTTTCATCATCACTGTCCAAACAATAAAATATCCTACAATTAGAATACACTTTGTTGATTTTTGATGTTTAATAACTGAACTGTCATGTCGATGAGTGCTGAACAATGAACATTACGGGGAATTTACTGTTTTATCACCAGAACAAATATCCACTGTACTCTCTCTGTGTGTGTTACATTCCATAGGTACCATCTGCTGTTTTGATTTGAAACTGAATAGAACACAAGCATGAAACAAAAATGGTAAGAATTATAGTTAGAATCATTCAACTGGAATTAATGAAACGTAAAGATTTCATTCAGAAGCCCTCCGACCGAAAGTAAGTCACAGTGTTCAGAAATTACTGCAGGATGAAAAAAAAAAAATCCTTCAATTGAAATAGGGAACAGTGATGTTTTATCACGCGAAGATAAAATAAAGTGTTAAATATAATCATTCAATGATAATATGGACTGCATATACAATGATGGCCTCATTAGATTATAATGGAACTGGAAAATTCCTATTGCCTGGTGTTATCATACCTATTAGAATGTGGTAGTGTGTCACACTATGGAAAACAGTATAGAAAGTTCTCAAAGAACTAAAAGCAGACCTACTTGATCCAGCAATCCTACTACTGGGTATCTGCCTAAGGAAAAGAAGTAATTGCATTAAAAAGACACCTGCATACATATATTTATTGAAGCACAATTCACAATCGCAAAGATATGGAATCAACCTAAGTACCCATCATCCAATAAGCAGACAAAGAAAATATGGTGTATTCATAGCATACCACATATGGAATACTACTCAGCCATAAAAAAGAATGAAATAATATCTTTTGCAGCAACTTGGATGAAACTGGAGGCCATTATCCTAAGAGATGTAACTCAGGAATAGAAAACCAAATATGATATGTTTTCATTTATAAGAGGGAACTAAGCCATGTGTACAAAGGCGCATACAGAGTAATATAATGGGCTGCAGAGACTCAGGAGGGGAAGTGGGGAGGGAGATAAGGGATGAAAAATTGCCTATTGGGTACAATGTACAGAATTCAGGTTGTGGATACAATAAAAGTTCTATATAATTCATTCAGGTAACTAAAAACCAGTTATTCCCCTAAAGATATTGAAATATACATATTTAAAAAGCTATATTAAGCTAAGGTGAATTTATTATTAAAGAAAAAAAATTTTTTTAAATAAATGTAGTGTAAGCATACAGTGTTTATAAAGTCTACAGTAGTATACGGTAATGTCTTAGGCCTACCGATTCACTCACCCACTGACTCACCCAGGGCAACTTCCAGTCCCGCAAGCTGCATTCATAGTGGGTGCTGTGTACAGGTGTACCATTTTTTATCTTTTATAATATTTTTTTACTAACCTCTTTTCTGTGTCTAGATACACATATAGTTACCATTGTGTTACAGTTGCCCACAGTATTCAGTGGCTCGTGGACACAGGTGATTGCCCTTCCCTGATCCCTTGAGATTAAGTGTTCTGTGAGTCATATTCACCATGAAATGTGGGAGCTGGCGAGTAAGTCTCCTTCTTTCTTTTCTACCTTGGAGATTGTGCCTGCATTTGTTCATAAGGAGAATGACTGGGAGCCACCATGTAGAATCTCCTTGTCCTAGAACCTATGCATGGGAAAGAAGAGCAAGAGCAAGAAAGCAAATTTTGCTGCTGTGAGCTGTGGCGATCTTGTGCCTTGCCTTAACGCAGGATGCCTCACTATTCTGATGGACACATCACCTTCGCTTTGCATAAACAGCTTAAAAATAAACAGGCTTGGAAATTCTCTTTCATGCAGATCCAGCAAATCCGTCTGATGTCAACCTATGTAGTCAGTTCTCAAGAGGAAATGGGACCTCTACTCATCTTCTACAATACGGCCAAAGATTATTCATCATGGCCCTGATAACAACAGAGAAGTGGGACTCTCTCTGCTTTATGGAGGCCACGAAAAAAAACTGTTATTGTGTCACTAATTTACCTCTCTGTTTCCTGCCTTGCTCTCTTCCTTTTACTCTTCTCTCAAGAGTTTGGAAGAGCCTAAAGCTATCTTGGATGCAACACTGTAACTTTGAAATAGTATGTATGTGATCCTAATACGCGCTGAAGGAATATCAGGAAAAGACAAAACACAGGAAAAATGAACAGATTTGCCACATGATAGAGATCTACATAGGGCCGGTTGCGGTGGCTCATGCCTGTAATCCCAGCACTTTGGGAGGCCGAGGTGGGTGGATCCCATGAGGTCAGGAGTTCGAGACCAACCTGGCCAACATGGTGAAACCCTGTCTCTACCAAAAAATACAAAAATTAGCTGGGCAGCATGGTGGCGTACACCATAATCCCAGCTAATTGGGAGGCTGAGTCAGGAGAATCACTTGAACCCAGGAGGCAGAGGTTTCAATGAGCTGAGATCAGCAACAAGAGCAAAAGTCCATCTCAAAAACAAAACAAAACAAAACAAAAGACAAAAAAAAAAACCCAACAGATCTACATAAGTGAATGTCATTTCAGAACCAGAAAGACAGCTTTCTCAATTACAAATAAAAGTTTGTAGAAGTCCTATAAAATAACACAGGGAATATATTTCACTTATTTTAAAGCTTTGCCTGTACTGTTGTATTTAATCTATATAGTACATGAACCTAGAAAAATATTTCGTGGCCGAGTGTGGTGGCTCATGCCTGTAATCCCAGCACTTTGGGATTCCAAGGCAGGTGGTTGGCTAAACCCAAGAGTTTGTGAGACCAACCTGGGGAACACAGATAAACCCCTTCTCTTAAAAAAAAAAGAATTAGCCAGGCATAGTGGGCCATGCCTGTAGTCTGAGCTACTCAGGAGGCTGGGGTAGGAGGATCACTTGAGACCGAGAGGTCAAGGCTGCAGTGAGCTGAGATCACACCACTGCACTCTAGCCTTGGTAAAAATAAAATAAATAATAATATAATAAAAATATTTTGTGCATTTTTGCAGATAATGATACTGTGACATAGTTTTCTAAATGGTTCATCCTGGTAATAAACAGCAGAGTTGGATTTCAAACTCAAGTCTAACCCCAAGCCTCCAAGTTACATAAATAGAAGTGATCTACTTGATCCCTACTCACTGCTCACAAAATATGGCTACAGTGTGGGCTTCATGGAACCCCTGGGGATTTCTATACAACTTTTGAAAATTAATGATACAAACTCTTATTTTGACAATTAATATAGAAGCTAGAGCTCATTGCACTATGCCTCATGAACTACGTTTTAGGTTAATGAATCTAAATATACTAGCATCAATGGGTCAAATAATTGCACAGATGGCTCATGGGAAAATCTATCAAGTGACTACCATTTCCCATATTATTTATAGCAACACAAATGGAAGTCTTCCCTTTAGTCAAAAGAAAGCCATTGCATGATGTGATGTGTCATCATTTAAAATAAGCAGTAGTGTGTTGTAACAGTAAGTGCCCTATTCCCTGTAAAACATTTTTTCATGTAACACCAGCCAGGCCAATGTGTAGATCCAGCAGTTGCTATATTATTTACACGGGCTTCATCAAAGTCAGGGGGTGAAATAATAAATACTGTCCTCAAGAAGATAATGAGCATGCAGGTATAATTTAATTCTTTCATTATGAATCCTAATTTTTCCCTCATAATCTCAACTATCTGCAGAACCACCATCCCGTCTTCCAAAAACCTAACCAAATACCTACTCCCAAGATCTTTTCTTAAGATAGAGACATCAGTACAGGTTCAGCCAGAGAAGCAGCATTTTATATACACACACACCCGAACACACATGTATATACATACGCATAAATATATGATACCAATTAGTACATATATATATATATATTCTGACAGGTGCATAACTTGATTTTATATATACAAAATAAATGTACATATAAAACGTATACAAAGTATAGCATATACATACACATATATGCACACACATATATAAAAGAGAGAAACAGAGACACACATACACAGATATTATAGCAAGAAATTTGCTTCCAGAACAATTGTGAGCATCTGAAATTCACAGAGAATGCCATCAGGAGAATACTTGTGCAGACTGAAACTCATGGCCATGTGTATAAGCTACTGTCCACACGCAGAATGTTTTCTTCTTGGAAAAACTTGAGCCTTGCTTTTAAGGTATATAAGTGATCGAAGCCCACTTAGAGTATCCTGGATAATCTCACTTAAAGTCAATTGATTAGGGGTTTTAATTATACCAGCAGTAACACCTAGATTAGTGTTTGATTAAATAACTGGAGACTGTAGCTCAGCCAAGTTGACACATACAAAAATAAAAATCCCAAAGGAGCTCTAGATAACACAACTGTTCAGTCACTTATTACTGTCTACTTTATTTACGTTTTCCTTTTCTATTTGCCTGATCATAATCATTGCTCGGCTATTGCAATACTTAAAGTGTTAGGGGCTCCAATTGTCAAGGCAACAAAAAGGAGTGTACACTGAACAACTTCAGCTGGAACTTTTCTTCCATTTGTTTAAATGCCAGGTCTACTTCTTGTAATGGGAGACATTCTCTATTTCAAGTTACTCCGTATTGTGTCTGCTGCATAATAACCTGTATATTTTTGTTAACTTTGTTATATTTATTATATTTATATTGCCTTTAAATTTTCACTTTCTCTTATACAGCAAGGTCCCTATCTGCTTAGAACTAACTATGCAGCTGACGATAGGTAAAATATAGACATGAAAAGTCATCAGGTTGAAATGAAGAAGGAGATGAAAGTATGCCTGATGAAATCAAAAGGTCAATAGTAGAATGAAGATCTATGTGGAAGACAGTCACAAACAAGACTCACTCATTAAACACAGAATCAGAATGCACGGAAAACACTCAGAGAACTCATAGTTATGAAGGACAAAACTTGAAGAACCAGCATATAAAAATATGCCATGGGTTTAAACTATAAAGAGAAAAACATCTGAGAAAAAGTGACAGTCAAAGATTTAAAGGATTCAGTATTATCTAAGTAAAAGGGAGATTGGTATATGAAGGGTGGTAAGATTTATCATCTGTCAAAAAATTAATATAGATATATATGCCTAGACTCTTTAAAAACAAATGTTAAGTGGTAAAGAAAGAATCCTATAAATGGTCAGACATCAAAAATAGGTACTATGTAAGAAAACAAAATTAGGCAGGTTTCTCAAACATTTATACATAATTAAATCAAGGTGAGCAATATCTATAGATTTTGACCAAAATAAATTGGAAATGAAATTGTATACACCTTTGATGCCATTTTCTATGGATGCATAGAAAATAATACTCTTGATAAAATACCACAAATGTTTCTTATTAAAATAATAAGTAGAGTCATCTAGTGGACTATGGCAGAGACTAACCAGAGTACAGAATCTCTCTTCTCTTAAACTAATAAAATTACAAAAAAGGAGAAATTTGCAAAAATGGACACCAGCAGGAATGGAGCCAAAGGAGGGTTAGAATCCAGTGTCACATTTCTGTAGCCAGACTTGACAAAGTAACTGATACTGGACTTTCTCTCAGCCTGGACAAGCTATACGAAGTCACAGTTTTCCTGTGCAGTGGGATGTTGATTCTGGGGAGAAGGAAACTGTGTGAGGTGCATCTCCCATTTGGCTTGGCTTTGTGGCTGGGATGCTATCCTGACTGCAGCAGAGGATGGCAGAGCCTATCAAGGTCATGGCACCCTCCCTGAGCTGAGGAGGCATTTATGTGGGTACAGAGTTTGGGCTGTCAGCGAAGTTAGAATGTATGAGGTAGGACCCTTGAGAGAGGGTGCTCCACAAAAGAGGAGTGACAGTGTTCTCAGTGTAGATTTCCCATTGGTGACTGAAGACATACACATGGTAAGACTCTGTGAGGCCAGGGATGATCAACCGCAGCAGGCCTGGGAGCTGACTGGAGACACTAGAGGCCACATGATGCTGAGTGCCACTACAGTTCTGGTGCAGCCATGTGGAGTGGAAAGACAGCACAGGGCACTGTGGACCTTTCTGTAGAGACCAGATAGAGGCCACAGTGTAAGATTAGGACTGCATTCATCAGTTCAGGTTGCTGGGGAAAAAAAAAAAATCACCTACTGGGAGATTTAAACACCTGACATTTATATCTCACAGTTCTGAAGGCTGGGAAGTCCAAGATCAATTTCTCTTCTTTCTTATTTCTTCTTTCTTCTTCCTTTTTCCTTCTTCCTCCTTCTTATTCCTCTTTCTTCTTCCTCCTTCTTCTTCTTTCTTCTTCTTTCTTCTTTCCTTTTTTTTTTTTTTTTTTTTTTTGGTGAGACAGTTTCTCTTGCCACCCAGCTCACCCAGGCTGCAGTGTAGTGATGCAATCCCAGGCTCAAGCGATCCTCCCACCTCAGCCCTCCAAGTAGCTGAGGATATAGGTGCATGCCATCACGCCCAGCAAATTTTTGTGTTTTTTGTTTTTGTTTTTGTTTTTGTTTTTTTGTATTTTTGTAGAGATGGGTTTTTGCCATGTTGTCCAAGCTGGTCTTGAACTTCTGAGCTCAAGTGAACCATCTGCTTTGGCCTCCCAAAGCTCTGGGATTACAGGCATGAGCCACTGTGCCCAACACACTTCTTGCTTTTCTATTTTGACTTCTTTTGTTGCTTTCTCTTGCCTAATTGTTTTGATAAGGGCTTTTAGTACTGTGTTGAATAGAAGTGGTAAGAGTGGGTATCCTTGTCTTATTTATCATCTTGGAGGAAAAGCTTCCAGCTTTTCAGCATTGCATATAATATTAGTTGTAAGCTTGTTATTTATGGCCTTTATTGCATTGCAGTACATTCCTTCTTCACCTGATTTGATGACAGTTTTTTTTTTCCATAAAAAGATGTTGGATTTTGCCAAATGCTTCTTCTGCATCTAATGAGACGCAATTTTTTCTTTCATGCTGTTATTATTGTATATCACATTTTTGTTAATGTGGTACATTATATTTTTGTTCAAGAAATTAAAGAAAACATAAATGAATGAAAGGATATGTCATATTCATGGATTGGAAGAATTAATACTGTTATAATTTTCCATACTATTCAAAGCAATCTTACAGAATCAATGCAATCCCTATCAAAACTGCGTTGTGTCATTTTTCATGGAAATAGCGAAAACAATCCTAAAATTCATATAGAATCACTAAAACCCCTGAGTAGCCAAGGGCATCTTTAGCAAAAAGCACAAAGCTATAGGCATCCTACTACCTATATTTCAAAACTATAGTAATTAAAACAGTATGTTACTGGCATAAAAACAGACACAATGCCCAATGGAACTCAATAGAGAGTCCAGAAATAAGTCCACCAATATATGGTCAATTGATTTTTGACAAAGGTGGCAAGAAGACACAACGGGAAAAAGCCAGTGTCTACAATAAAGAGTGCTAGGAAAACTGGTACTCACCTACAGAAGAATAAAATTGAGCCCTTATCTCATGCAGTGTATAAAATTCAACTCAAAACAAATCAAAGACTTAAATGTAAGATCCAAAACTCAAAAGCAACTGGAAGAACCCAGGGGGAAAACTATATGACATTTGGCAAGACAATTTTTGGTGGGGGAGGGTGTTTACTCTGAAAGTGCAGGCAACAAAAAGGAAAAATAGACAAACTGGATTACATAAAATTAAAAAGTTTCTGCATAGTAAAGGAAACAATTAACAGAGTCAAATGACAACTCACAGATTGGAAGAAAATATTTGCTATCACACATCTGAGATGGAGCAAATGTCTAAAATACATAAAAAACTCAAATAACCCAATTAATATATGGGCCAAGGACCTGAATAGACATTTCTCCAAAGAAGACATATGAATGTCCAAGCACAGAGCAACAGATCTATGCTCTAGATCTGTAATTATCAGGGAAATGCAAATGAAAACCACTATACATGTCAGAATGGCTATTACCAAAAAGATGAAAGAGGCCAGGCTCAGTGGCTCATGCCTATAATCCCAGCACTTTGTGAGGCCGAGGCAGGTGGATCATCTGAGGTCAGGAACTTGAGACCAGCCTGACCAACATGGAGAAACCCCATCCCTACTAAAAGTACAAGACTAGCTGGACATGGTGGGACATGCTTGTAATCCCAGCTACTTGTGAGGCTGAGGCAGGAGAATCGCTTGAACCCAGGAGGCAGAGGTTGTGGAGAGCCAAGATCACACCATTGGACTCCGGCCTGGGCAACAAGAGCAAAACTCCATCTCAAAAAAAAAAAAAGAAAAGAGAGATGAAAGATAAATTAGTGACGATGTGGAGAAAGGGGAACCCTGGTACAGTCTTGGTGGGGATGTAAATTAATATAGCTATTGTGGAAAATTGACTGTAAGGAGGTTCCTTAAGAAACTAAAAATAAAACTACTGTATGGTGCTGCAATCCCACCTGTGGGTATATATCCAAGGGATTTGAAACTAGTATATCAAAGAGATATCTTCATTCTCACGTTCATTACAGCATTGCAGCACTATTAACAATAGCCAAGATATGGAATGAACCTAAATGTTCATACACAGATGAATGGATAAAGAGCATTTGGTATATGAAAAATAGAATACTCTTCAGGCTTAGAAAAGGAAATTCTGTCACTTATGATAACATGGATAAACCTGGAGAACATTATGTTAAGTGAAATATGCCAGGAACAGAAAGACAAATACCACATATTCTCACTTTTATGTGTAGGCTACAACAATAAAAACCACAGAAGCAGAGAGGAGAATGAAGGTTACCAGAGTGTGGGGAGTCGAGGGTATGAAGACATATTGTCAAAGGGTGCAAAGTTTTAGTTAGACAGGATAAATAACTTTTTTGAGTTGCACTGCCCAGTGTGGTGACTGTGGTTAATAATTGTGTATTGTATCTTTTAAAACGGTAAGTATATGAGATGGCAGAATGCTGGTTAGCTTGATTTAATCATTTCACATTGTATACATATATTGTAACATCACTTTCTATCCCATAAATATATGGTATATTGTCAATTTACGATGAAAAATAAAAAGTTGTGAGCTTAAAAAAAGTGTGAGAATTTAGCATTTAATACACAGGGAAGAAAACGTAAAACAAGAACAAGGGGAAGGGGGAAGTTCTATAAGATGATAGAAGTCCTTTAATTCCTCTCTAGGGGAAGATGGTAGAGGCATCAATGAGTTTTATACTAAGTGGCAATGAATTTTATACTAAGTGGCAATGAAGGATATTGAAAGATAGCTTGTTATCAGAGAATGATATGCATGATTTCATGATTTCAGAGATGATGAGATGCAGTGCTTTGATTTAGGAGAGAGTATCTGAAATAACGTAGGGGAGAGCTTCTCTAGAATCACTGGATGGGAGTAGAAATTGTTGATGCAAGTGCGGAGAAAGCAAAAAGCCTAGGTATTGAAGTCTCCCTCTGTGATAGCTATATACCAGCGAAAAAACATACGACAATTCAAGGTTTTCAGTGAGGCAGTATGTAGATGATCAAGCTGGACAGGTAGAGAGGCCTTGAGACTTCAAGGAGTCAAGATTTGTATAGAAATACTAGAGAGTAATTCCTGGAATGCCACAGTCTCACTGGATATTAAGATTCTGAGTCCATGGAAGAAAGGTCAGCTTCCACTAGAGTGGGCTCTGGAGAAGAGTGCTGGGCTTCAAAGGCCAGGGAAGGTAACCAGCCTCCAGTGAGGTGGAAGAGCTGGGAAGTCAGTGATGAGATTAAAGCAAGGTATGATGAAACCATCTGGGGATAACAAAGTGGAGGCTTTGTATGTTGTATATTACCTCTGCTTCCCCAGTGGAAATGACTGCCTGGGAAAGGACTGACCTGGGTGAAGTCTTCCCTTTTTCACACTGACTGAGAGGATTAATAATATGAGTCACGGTCAGAGTTAGCTGACCTCAAGATAATACATGTACATCGGTGGTCCTCAAAGGGTGATTGCCAGGACAGAGGCATTGGATCAACTGTGAACTTGTTAGAGATATAAAACTGGGGCCCCTGCACCACATCTACCAAATCAGGAGTTCTAGGATTGAAGCCTGGAAATCATGTGTTTTAATAAGCCTTTCAGGTGATTCTGATATATGCAAGTTTGAGAGTCACTGGGCTCGGCAATCCCAGGGTGACTGGCAAGGAGGACACTGAAATCTCTCGATTTACTTGTGATTGTGAAAGAAACTTGATGGATACACTAGGAGATGGCAGCTGTTGGCAGCAAGTAAAGGGATGAGACAGTGGATTTCCTTATGATCTTCAAGCATAAGATATTAAAAATTATTTTAAAATATCACCTATGTTAAAACATTTACTGATACCTACAATTTTGTTCAGCAGCATATCTGCACACTCACCTAATTAAAATGTTACTGTTGCAGATTGAAGGGCTAATAGCAGTGGCAAACAAAACACTTCAGGTTGACACAGAACATTCATTTGTTCAAAACATGTTTTAGTATATATTACGTATCTGATATTATAGGTAGTGCGCACTGGAAATTCAACACTATGTCAATAATAAAAAAAGAAAACTTACATTCTAAAGGAGAAAACAAACATACACTAATTATTACAATGCAATCTCAGGGTTAACTTCCACTTTGTGAAAAAGAATGTAGTGTATGTTATAAGAAAAGAACAATGCAAGATAACCAGTGGAGTCCCGTTTTCATATGGTAGTCACAATCAAGTTGGATTTTTAATGAGCAAAAAGTTTCCCAAGTGAAAAAGTTGAGGAAAATTAGGTAAAACTGCATGATCAAAGCCAAAGAGACAGTATAAGATATGCAATATGGGATTGAGAGTAGGATGTGCATGTTTAAAGTAAGTTTAAAAAAGTAAATTGGGTCAGCATGTGCGTCTAACACACATGCTTTATTTAGAGTCACTGAAACTATCTTTTTGGGAAAACGTCTGGATACTTTAGTTGCATTTTCTACAAACAAGGATATTCCCCTGCAAATGCCACCAGAAAAACCAGGAAATTAGCATTCATACATTACTACCAACCAATCCGTGGACCCCATTTAAATTTTGCCAATGCCCTTTAGAGCAAAAGGACCAGGTCTAGCATCACCTGCTGCACTGAGTTACTGTTTCCCTTCCAACGCCTTTAGTCTGGTTCCCTAGACTCTCCTTCTTTACCTTGACTTGAATACTTCTGAAGGGCACGGGCTGCTTACCATATAGAATGCCCCTCAGTTGGTTCTTCCTGGCATCTCTTCATGATTTTGGTCCAGTGATGCATCTTTGATAAGAATTTTACTGAAGTTACTAATATTAGGTTGGTGCAAAAATAACTGTGGTTTTTGACATTAAAAGTGATCACAGGGCAGGTGCAGTGGCTCACGCCTGTAATTCCAGCACTTTGGGAGGCCGAGGTGGGCAGATCACAAGGTCAAGAGATCGAGATCATCCTGGAAACATGGTGAAACCCTGTCTCTATTAAAAATAGAAAAATTAGCTGGGTGTGATTAGGTGCACCTGTAGTCCCAGCTAGGGGACTGAGGCTGAGGCAGGAGAATTGCTTGAACCCCGGAAGTGGAGGCTGCAGTGAGCTGAGATCACACCACTGCACTCCAGCCTGGCAACAGAGCAAGACTCCATCTCAAAAAAAAAAAAAAAAGAAAGAAAAGAAAAAAAGAAAAAAAAAGTGATGGCAAAACTGTAATTATATTTGCACCCACCTAATATGTGGGTTCTTCTCATTCCTTCTTATCCAGCAGCTCACAAAGTTTTGATTTGTCCCCAAACTCTTGATGTTAATGTCAATCCCTTTATTAAGGTGGGATCTGCCAGGCTTTGTTACTGTAAAGTTACTCTTCAACTTCTATGCAATTAGTAATTATTTTGTAGGAAGGCATGTTTGTAGATGTGTATTTCCTATTCCTTATTGAATTTTAACTCATTTCTGGAGTCCTATTTTATGCAGTCTTATTCAGTGAGTTATAATGTATTATTAGTATTAATTTAGATGCCCAAACTGTCCTATAGTTGACCAGTGGGAACCCCTTCACAAAGGCCCCTGTGCCCTTTTATGCCTTACTACCATTTTGTGAGCACACACCTTCTTGGTCTTAGAAACAAGATATATTATATTGAGACCATCTCACAATTTCCCTGCCCTATCCCTAGAATCAATCTGGTTCCTCTTAGAGCTCAGTGTTATTTATTAACCAAGACCTGAGTACTAGGTCTTCTCATTGCTGCTGGGGTATCTCTTCCCCCAGGCCTTTTCAATAGACAGAACTAGGGAGCATATGTGTGACTATATCTGTGTACATACACACATACATACATATATGCACACATACACATATACTCACACACATTTCCATCTGTTCTTATCTACCCATATATACTGAGTTCATACCAACCTCTCCAACTCCAATTCAGTAACACAGGGCTTCTTTTTCTACCCTGTGTCTATTTGCAGTTCTCTTCTCTGATATTAACAAACATGATTCCCATTCCCTTACTTACACATTCAATCCATCTATAGGTATCAATTTTTTGCCACCATCAAGCTTGCCTCCACCAATCCCACCAGCACCCTCCTCTGGCTCCCACACCCTGCATGGTCCACCTTCATTCCTCCTGAACTTGAAAGCCCTCCTCACCCTACCTAGGCTCAGAAATTCCTGGGGACAGAAGCCTCCATTTCCCTCTTGGGTTTCAATGCTGCTGTGCACAGCCTTCCACAGGGTGGCCTCTCTCACCTTGTTCCAACCCTTGTGTAGGACTGCCTCACACACCAGCCCTACACAGAGAGCCTTCTCACTTAGCTTGGGCTCCCACACATTACGCTGACCCACACCCTTTTCACCCCTTGTATGGTCACCTGCCTTATCCCGCTTGTGCTCTGTCATCCGCAGCCAGCTGCCCTACAGAGTCAGCACCGTCCTCACCTGTAAGCCTCCAACAGCCCTGTGGGGCCCTGGGGCCCTCTCACATTCTCTCTTCATTGCGCTCTCCTCCCCCACGGGATCCGCACCTTGCCTGGTTCCACCCAATGGGTTTGGAGTTAATTTTCAAAAAGGGAACTGACATGGTTTGACTGTGTCCCCACATAAATCTCACCCTGAATTATAGCTCCCATAAGCCCCACATGTCATGGGAAGGACCTGTTGGGAGATAACTGAATCATGGGGGCAGTTTTCCCCATACTCTTCTCGTGGTAGTGAATATATCTCATGAGATCTGATGGTTTGATAAGGAGTTTCCCTTTCCCTTCATTCTCATTCACTCTTGTTGCCATGTAAGACGTGCCTTTCGCCTTCCACCATGATTGTGAGGCCTCCCCAGCCACATGGAACTGTGAGTCCATTAAACCTCTCTTTCTTTATAAATTACCCAGTCTTGGGTATATCTTCATCAGGAATGTGAAAACAGACTAATACAGAACAGTGGGCAAATGGGAAGGTGAAGGAGAAGATAAAAAGGAAGAGAAAAAGCTATCAGTATTTTTAAACAGAGCAAAGCATATACTGGATTTGAGTTTTAGAGAAACGTATTTGGAAGCAATAAGGAGGCTAGTTGAGAAGACATGAGTCTGGAGGGGTCAGTTATGAGAGAATTTCTCATTACTATAATGCACTAGATGCTGCATTGCTGATAGATGTCTGCTAGGTGACAGTACAGCATGATTTTTTTAAAAGGGAAAAAAACCCGTTTTAAACCTTGAAAAAATTGATGATTAAGTAACCTGTAGGTAAAGGAAATGAAGGGCTCGACGCTGATATGGAGTTTTAGCTCCAGTTTGGGATTTGGCAGAGGTGATATTTAAATATTTGGGGATCTTCTTCCTTTAAATCATCCTTTCTCTGGCCTCTCCCCAGTGCTTAGTATGGTTTCTAACCTTCCTAACACCATTCTTTTAGGTCCGTACTCGGTTTTAGACTTACATCATCATGTATGCCTCTCAAGTTGTAGTGTTTTCCTTTAAATTTCTCATAAAAGAACTCTCCAAACAGTAAATATTCCCCAAATATCTATCTTTCCAAATGATGTAAGCTTATAGAGCTAGTCGAATATTTCATTTTGTTCTTAGGAACCTTATCTTTTGTGATATTTGTTCTTCAATATCATATTAAACGTTAAAACATCTATTGTAACAATCTTAATAAACCACGTGGCTATCTGACTTTTAGTCAGATATTAAATTTGAATCTCCAGCAGATCACAATAGCATTAGAAAACAAGGAATGTAACACCACTAGAGTTATTTAAATTGCAGCAGAGTCAGCAACCATGAACTTGAATGTTATTCAAGCTACTTAACTAAGCATTTCTCTGCGTGGAAATGGCTTTTATCCAATTAAAAAATGGCTGGAGTAAACATCAAATAACATAGAAAACAAAAAGTAGACACCGTTTTGTAATCAAAGTTTGAAACACGTAAAGAAGGGCAACCTTGCTCAATTTCTGGAAGCTGAAGACTGTATCCCCCATTTCTTTTTCAGTTTTTGTTCCCGCTCCAATATCCATACGTTATTATCAGCACAGGCACAGCAAAAGCCTCTCCGTCATGGACGGCTCCTCCTCACTGGAAGTAATAAGACACACTCAATTCCTTCCCCAGTGATGGTACTATGAAAAAAAATCTGTTAATACATTTTGGACGGGGTTATCTATAGAAAAAGAAATTGAGTATTTGGAACTTTTTGGGTTGTAACTTTGGCCTGAAATAGTATGGTCATCTTTTAAAATTACTTCATTATACCTTATCCTAATTTCAATTTTTTCCTACTTAATTTTGGTTTCCTAAGTCCAAGTGCAGTACTGGACATACATGAAGGGCTCATTAAGTGTTTGCTTCTTAAATCAATTTGGCATTGTTTTTGCCTTTTCCATAGTCATCACAAAGGCAGTATATAAACATTCTGACGATAAGATAGAAAGTTCTGGTATGTCTGGTGTGCTGAGCAACTATAATGGAGTTGTTTATTCATTTAGAGAACTTATCGTGAGTCTGCTACTGTCAAAGCACTGAGCATAAGTCTGGAAGAGAATTAAATGATAATTAAGGGCTGTATCTTAAAAGAGCATTTAATATTAGAGCAGTGCTAAGATATAGAAATATTTAACTACAATCAACTTGTGCATTAGAACTATATACATGTTAGAAATTCTGTTAGGATGTAGAGAAGGAAAAGAGACATCATTATAACTAAGTTGGATTTTGGCTATATTAGGCAAAGTTAAGATATTTAGACTATAGTACAACTGGATTTCTGCTTGTACAAATTATTAGAATCTTTTCTAAAGCTTCTACCTATAACAAAAAGAGCAACATAAGACCAGACCTAATAGAGTGCTTGAGGATAAATGAGAGATATGGAAACTGAAACCATCGCTGGAGAGCTACCACCATAAAGACTAATGGAGAATCTGAATCTAATCACAGAGACTCACAAATGCCAAGAAGTCTGAATGTTTATGTCCCGCAAAATTCATATATTATAATTCTGATCCTCCAAAGTGATGATATTAGGAGGTGGGGCCTTTGGGAGGTGATTAGGTAATAAGGGCAGTCCTCGTGATGGGATTAGTACCCTTATAACAGGGGTTCATCCCGGGAGGCAGAGCTTGCAGTGAGCCAAGATCGCGCGCAACTGCACTCTAGCCTGGGCGACAGAGCGAGACTCCGTCTCAAAAAAAAAAAAAAAAAAAAAAAAAAAAAGGTTGGGGGAGGATCGTGAGAGACCCCTCACCCCTTCCACCATGTGAAGATACAATGAAAGGTTGGCGGTCTACAACCCAAAAGGGGGCCATCACTAGATCCTGATGGTGCTGAACCCTAATCACAGACTGCCAGCCTCCAGAACGTGGAGAAATCAATCTCTATTGTTTATGAGCCACTCAGTCTATAGTATTTTTTAATAACATCCCTAATGGACTAAGACAAGAATATTACATTATCTAAATTCTAGCACTCTGGATGGGTAAAGTTGTAGCTGCCAATACTAAAAAAGTGGAATTTAAAAATAACTTTTAAGGGAGAAAAAATTTTCTGTTAGATTCCTTTTTTACTTAATAAATGTATATGTCACTTTTAGCAAACGCTTTCTGTTAGGTAAATCCTTGGTTCTGCCCTTAGATTCTTGCCCTAAAGAGCCTAATCTGCCACTTAGTTATTGATTTCTTGCTGACAGAGCTTCAAACGAGATACATGTACATTTCTGACCCATGCCCATATGACCATCTCCTTGTTTAGCATCTATTATTCAGTAATTTGTCTTGATAATCTCACTTGATTTTTCTCCTGGATAATTTTTCTCCTTGATTAATCCAATTCTATTTCTCAATTAAATTCTTCTGAGGGAATATATTGCTTTGTAATTGACCTCTCAACTAGAAAAAATGATACTTAAATATATTGGATATTGGCGTTTTGAAACAAGGATAATTCAATCTCTTGTAACTAGAGCAATGGGTGGAATACCCTACATTCTCTTCTGTTTCCCCTACAACCTCAAACACAGAAGGAAGACAAATGTCTGAGATAACAAATGCATCATGGTGCACAGGGAAGTTTCTGAATACCTGGAATGCTATCCTGTTCCTCACTCGATATCTGCCATTTACAACTTACACCATGAATGTACTCGGAATACGTTGTAAATACATGTAATCGGTGACACAGTCCTTTAAAGGTCCGTTTTCACAGAAACAGTAAAATGAAAAGAAATATATATGCTTGTCAAAAGAATTTCAAATATCAGTGAAGAGAAATGTAAAGTGTCTGGGCAAAGAGGAACTCGTCTTAGAAGTTATGCATTAGAAAAAAGAAAGCTACCAACTTTTCAGACTAATCATTAATGTGTGTGTGGATATATATATCTCTCCAAAGTATTGTTTTATATATTTTTACACTACACACAGTAATTCCTCATTTTAAAATGAAAAAGATGATGATGTATATGAGCTTTGCAATAGCATATTTGTATTAAATTTAGATGCTATGCTTTACCTTTGACTTCGGAAAACAGTCAAATATTATAGTTTATTATATATATATTAATATGTGCCTACATTAGTGTCCTTGCACTCACAAAATAACGTCAATGGGTTTCATTGCAAGTATAAGAGATATACATACCTCTTAAATTATGTGACCTCTAAATTCTGACAGTGAGAGGTCATAATACAGAATGTATTTTTCTCGTAAAAAGACAGAATAGCTGGCTATGGGTTGATCTAAGTAAAGCTATTTCAAATACCTTACACCTGCACCCATTTTGATAAACCTCATCTTAAAGAATTCCAAGTATGTTACATTAAAAAGCCCATTTGTATTTGGGATTTTAAAGAGGCATACAAAATCACATTAATCTGTGAAATTCTGACAAAAACATAGAAAATCACAATAAGATCCTTTTGTTTACAAAAGGAAACAGTGAGAAAGGGCTAGTGTAACACCAGATATGAACACCAAAGTCATGAACACCAGGGACATAAACACCAGGGTCGTGAACACCAGGGTCCTGAACACCAGAGTCATAAACACCAGTGCCATAAACAGCAGGGTCATGAACACCAGCAACATGAACCAGGGACGTGAACAGCAAGGTCATGAACACCAGCGTCATGAACACCAGGGTCCTGAACACCAGTGTCATGAATACCAGCGTCATGAACACCAGCGTCGTGAATACCAGGGTCCTGAACACCAGTGTCATGAGCACCAGGGACATGAACACCCGGGTCATGAACACCAGGCATCATGAGAGACCCAGGAGGGATTTTTACCATATATAACTTACTTCCTTTTATTTCTTAGTGCCAAGATCCCCCAAAAGCTTCCTTTGGTTAGTAAAAAATACTCTATGCCTAGCTAGAATTTTATATTCTGAATAAAATACCAGAAAAATATAACTTATTGCCTAAAAACACAATTCTGAAGACAGGTATGAGTTAGAATTGAGACTTGTCCACTTTCTGTAGAAACTTAATCAAGTTACTGTGCATCTGTTGGTAAGTTGTTTAATTTGTCAGAGGATATTTTCTCAGCCATCATTGTGAAAAATGACAGTATCTTTCTCTCCAATTACTATAAGGATTGAAATTGATTAACAGAATGTCTACTTCTGGCTATGATGTAGAATTTTGTAAAACAACAATCCCCTTAGGAGCTACTCAAAAAGTCAGATGAAAGACAATAATTCTCTATATAAAGTCATCAGAAATCCGTGTAAGTAATGAGGACTAGAGGGATGGTCTCATTCTGTTCTGGCTGCTATAACAAAATACTAAAAACTGAGAAGCTTATGAGCTGTGGAAGTTTATTTCTCACAGTTCTGGGGGTTAGGAAGTCCAAGGTCACAGCAGATTCAGTGTCTGGTGAGGACTCGCTTCCTGGTTCACAGACAGTGCCTCCTAGCTCTGTTATCATGTGTTGGATGGGACAGGGTGTCTCTCCGGGGCCTCTTTGTTTATAGGCACTAATTCTATTTATGAGGGCTCTATCCCCATTACCTAATCACCTCCCAAAGGCCCCACTTCCCAGCACCATCACATGGCAGGTGAGGATTTCAACGTATGAATTTAGGGAAGACCCAGGCATTTTGACTACAGCAAGGCAACAAAGCTATGGAGTGGAGAGAACCTCTGTATTAGTTCATTCTTGCATTGCTATAAAGGAATACGTGAGAAAAGAGGTTTAGTTGGTTCACAGTTCTGCAGACTGTACAGGAAGCAGAGTGGCTTCTGCCTCTGGGGAGGCCTCAGGAAACTTATAATCATTGCTGAAGGCAAAGAGAAAGCAGGCAAGAGGTGGGGGGTGGGTAGGTGCTATACATTTCTGAGCAATCAGATCTTGTGAGAACTCACTCACTATACAGTACCAAGGGGTGTGGTTCTCATTCATGAGCAATCTGCCCCCATGATCCAGTTGTCTCTCACCAGGCCTCTTCCCCAACACTGGGGATTACAATTCCACATGAGACTTGGGTGGGGACTCAGAGCCAAACCATATCAACCTCTGAAGAGCAAGCTAAGGGTATACAGCTGATTTTCTCCGGGAGGCACTTTGTGATTCTTGATGTGGACTACCAACTGGGAATCTAGGCTTGGCCAAGGAACAAGGCCATTGATAAGTTAGTAAACCCAGATGAACTTTTGACTGACACTTGAAAATACCAACACACAGACCATTTCTTTCTCGTTTTCAGAAGCCTAAATTTATGTAGAATGGAAGGTTAAGAACTGTGGAGGGCTGTGCCTTACAAACAGGTTTGAACTAGAGAAAACAGTTTAATAAATCTGCTATCTAATCTCAACACAGCCCATTCTTTCACTTAAAAAATGTACCTAGTCCTCTTCTCTATTCTCTGGTAAAGATTGACTCTTTTCTGGTGAAATATAACATTACCATGAACCTCTATATTTCCTCTTACATAATGCGCAATATTTAATAGCTATAAGGAATTCCAAATGTTCCAGTTATTTATTGGTATGTAGCAAACTACACCAGACCTTAGTGGTTTAAAATCATTCAAGAATCATGTATTGTTTCTATTATCTGCAGTATGAGCAATGTAACCACACAGCTTCAGCTTGGGCAGATCAACTTAGGCTGGAGGATGTGCATCAAAGGTGACTCTTATATGTACACCAAATAGTGCTGGTTGTTGCTTGGGAACTCAATAGTAGTAGTTTAATGGGAGTCTTTGTTTCTCTACACATGGGCTTCTCCAGGGGGCTGCTTGGGATTCCTCACAAAATATCGCTAGCTTACAAGTGTTAGAAGAGATTGAGGAAGCTGAAATATTTCTTATGACCTAATCTTGAAAGTCCAGAATATCACTTTTACCACCTTCTGTTGGTCAAGCAGATAACTAGGGTGAGTGTGACTTCAAGGACAAAGGAATTAGACTTCCTTGGTCAGTGGGACAAACATCTGTGATATCTGTAATCTATGATATTAAGAAACAATACTCTAGGGCTTGAAACCAAGGGGAGAAAACAAAGAATGGGAAAAAGCTAATAGGTGATACAAATATTGAAGTAATAAGAATTTTAAAATAACTATTATTAATATGTTAAAGACAATAGAGGAAAAGATAGAAAAATAGAACAAATGATTAGACTTGTCCAAGAGAATCTAAATATTTTTTAAAAATCAAATGGAAATCCTAGACCTTACAAGCACAAAATCAGAAATTAAGAAAGTAATGGACAGATGTAATCGCATAGCACACACCAGAACACAAAACTGGGAAACAGAAAAACAGGTTATGGAAGATATTCAAACTAAGTGCATAGTGAACTGTGAATGAAGAATGGAGAACCACCCTTAGGCATATTTTAGTAAAACTGATGAAAACAAAGACTAAAATAAAATCTTAAAAATAGCCGGAGGGATAAAAAAGTTACCTTAAATAGAACAATTCCTGACTTTCCAAGAAAATTATGAGAATCCAGAAGAAAGTGGATATAGTTTACACAGTGAAATAAAATAACTGAAAATTATTTTTCAAACATCTACACCAAAGAAAAATAGTCTCCAAAAATAAAGGTAAAATAAAGATGTTTTAAAGCAAGTAAAAACTCAGAGATGTCATCAATGGTGTGCTTGCACTTGAAGAAATACTAACAGTAGTTATTTGGGCTAAACTATAGAAAAGGAACAGTAATAGACAGGACAAATATCCAAGTAAAATATAAGTTAATTTTGACTTTACAAAATAATATGGTTAATTCATATGATATTTAAAATTATATAAAATTTTCCTGACAAAAACAATGCAAGAAACTGGAAGAATTAAATGAAGTTGAAGTTTTCTAAGTTTCTAATATTCATAAGAAAGTGAAAAAAATTATAATGTAATATATTAAGAACACATGTAATCTCAAGAAAGCACTAATAGAATGATCCAAGAATATATAATAAACATAGGGAAAATAAAATACTTTAAAAAGTTTCATTAGTCCCAAAACAGCAAGGAAAGAAATTGAAACACATGTCTACCTACTGGTTCAAAGTTTTAAAAAAATATAGTAAGATGGTACATAAAACTCAACTATGCTATCATTACATTAAATAAACTAAACTATTCAAGAAAAAGATCAATATTTTTAGACTAGATTGAAAAAGCAAAACCAAATTATTTGTTTCTCACAATAAACAAAAATTGCATACAAAACACAGAAATATTGGAAGTAAAAGGATAGAAATAGATATGCCACGCAAAGCTAACCAAAACAAAGCTGATATAAATTCACAGTAATACTATAAACATAGCAGATGTTCCCGCCAAAAAAAAAAAACCTACGAGATGTAAAGAAAAATATATAAACGAATACATTTAACAGATGAATTCACAATCAAACAAAGCTTCAGATTATGGAGATTTGAATATATCTCCTTCAATAGCTAACAGAACAAAGAGAAAAGCAGAAGAAGGAAGAGAGAAGGTCTAACAAATACAATCTAAAGAGTTTATCTAAGTATAAAAGATTAATATAATTATGAAATATCTGTTTATGGAACATTGCACCTAACAATAGAGAATTTACCTATTTTTAACATATGGGGTTTTTGCTAAAATGGATGATATGCAGGGTCATAAAACAAACTTCAACAAATATTAAAAACACAAAATTCCAGCTAGGAGCATTTGCTCACACCTGTAATCCCAGCACTTTGGGAGGTCAAGGCAGGTGGATCATGAGGTCAGGAGTTCGAGACCAGCCTGAGCAACATGGCGAAACCCCATCTCTACTAAAAGTACAAAAATTGGCAAGCATAGTGGCACACGCCTTTAATCCCAGCTACTTGGAAGGCTGAGCCAGGAGAATCGCTTGAACCCAGGAGGCAGAGTTTGCAGTGAGCTGAGATCGCACCACTGCACTCCAGCCTAGGTGACAGAGTGAGAATCCATATCAAAACAAAACAACAACAAAAACAAAACAAAAAAATCCACAAAATTCCAGATCATATTCTCTAGCTTTAGTGGAACTGAGTCGGAAATTATTAACAAAAGAAAGAAGAGCGTATAAGTAAATATTAGGATATTCTTAATCTCTAGGAAATTAAGCAATATACTTCTAAATAACTCACAATTTAAGGAAAAAATAGAGGGGAAATTCAAAAACATTTTTAATTGAATAGGAAAAAATACATTAATACTCAGAAGGGGATTCATAATCTAATATTGTTAGAAAATGAAAGTCTGAAAAATGAACTAAGTTTCTACTGCACAAATAAAGCTAGATACAAGAACAGCAAATTCACAACAATGAGAGTAGAAGATACAAGAACAGCAAATTCACAACAATGAGAGTAGAAGAAAGGAAATATAAGAAGTTAATGAAATAGAAAATAAATGTATAATAGAGAAAATTAACAAAATCAAAAGTTAATTGTTGAAAAATATAAAGAAAAACTTCTATAGCACTCTTGCAATAATTACCAATGGGCAAGGGGAATGCACAGATTATTGCTGGCTGGAAAAAGGAGCAAACAAGAAAGAAAAGCTGTGCATCACTTCATCAGGTATTAAACACATAAAGCTATAAACAACTTCATGTCAATTAATTTGAAACTTTTTATAAATTTAAAACATTGTCTCAGGAAATACAACTTTCCATACTTGAAAGAGAAATAAATTGAAAATCTGAACACTACAAAAGCTATTAGAGAAATGGAATCTACTATGCAAAAAAATTTCCATAATGAGAATCTCAAGAATAACTGACTTCATCTGTCAATAAGGTAATTTCAGACTTACCCAATTCTTCCAGAGAATAGATGTGTTGGTTTAGGTCCCATAAAAAGCAAACAGTAAGGCAGTATTAGATTTATAAGAACTTTATTTGAAAAACATGTTTGTTAAGGATGGCGGGAGAGGGAACAGAAATAGGCTGGGAGAGCCTTCAGACTGACTGGGATATGGGTCTTATCCCTGTGGAAAGAGAGCAGGAAGGAAGGAGAATTAGGCAAAAAGAACTTCAGGACTGCAGAGAAATTCTGAGAAAGTCTTGGACAGGTGGATGAGGATTCTCTAAGCAACAATGGAGAAGACCCACCTCATACAGGAATGGCCTAGCCATAGTACCCTTCCTGTAATCAGTCACTTGCTGGAAACAGATGGGGGATAATTTTTTTTTTTGGCAGAAATGCATGATATTTTTAATGGTGTGAAAACTAAAAGTTATCATTCAACTATGCGCCACACAGTGGATTTGCTAAAAGGAAAATTTAAGTGGTACTCTTTCATGGCTGCTGACATAGAATTTAAGAGAATATATTTAAATCATTTACAAAGACAACATAACATATTGATAATAAAAATCAGACAAGTGCATTACAAGAAAGGAAAATTAAAGAGCATTAACTCTCATGAAAAATCAAAATCCTAAATAAAAATTAACAAGTAATTTCAGTTATATAAAAAATTGTTTACACACCATGACCAAGTTGTTTTGTTTTTTGGAATACAAGTTGAAATAACTTTTGCAATTAAATCAATGAACCCACTGAATAGAAACAGTTTATGATCATCTCAATAGATGCAAAAAGATAATTTAATAATATTCAACATCCATTTATGACTAGAAGTCTTAGCACACCAGGAACTGGTGATGTCCTTAAGTTCATAAAGCAAATCTCAGAGGTAATGTTCAAGTATACAAAGCTTTAGCTCTACAATCAGAAATAAGACCAAAAAATTTCACAGTCATGGTTTTATTTCAACATTCAGTGTTATACTGGAAATTCTAGCCAATGAAATAAGGCAAGAAAAAAATAAATAAATAAAGAATAGGAAAAGAATAAATAAAACTATTTGCTGACAACATCCTTGTTTAAGATAGAGAATCCTAAGTCACCTACAGAAAAAACTAGTGGCATTAATAGGAGAACTTAACATGATCCACCTGCCATCGCTCAGCTTGTTACACTAGAACATTTTCCCCTTTTCGGTGGGCATGGTATTAAGCTTTGTCCATAGAGGGCCCTGAATGGATCCTGAAGGATGAAAAGGCTGTTTTTGTGTGTGTTTTGTTTGTTTGTTTGTTTGATCCTTTTTGAATCTAGTGTGGTTTTTTGGGCAGACAGGTGTTGGCCAGCAGCATGTGGCCCTCACCCTGTGCAACTTTTCCCAGCACCTGAGAGTGGTTCCTAGGAGGGTTTGGTTGAGAGAGGCACAGCCTCTCCCTGTAGATGGCTTATTCCCAAGCCCCTTTCAGGTTGCTTTGCAGTCAGTTCTGAGACATTGAACCTCCCCACCCACAATCAGGGGACGCTCCTCCTGGCACAAAGAGAATTTTTTCCATTGAGTCGCACCAGTAAGGCATTGACTAGGTTATCTTCCTTCAGCACAGTACCTCCTGGAGGATGGTCTCCCTTATACTCAGAGGTTGGTGTTGCAATGAGTCCCATTGATGTAGCCCCTCAGTGGACTTTTCAAACATCCAGTGAGACAAGGACATACCATCAAATGAGGTCCGGATCTCAGCCCTTTTGTAAGGAGTGACTTGCTCAGATCTGTTCTTCCTTTGAGTGCTCTGCCTCAGTCATCCTAGGCCTACTGTATTCTCCCCATATGTGATCTTTCTATATTTTTTTTTGGAAATCTCTTTAGCCCATTACTGCAATCCCCTATTTGGTTAATAATTCTATTATAGTTAATAATATATATATATATATATTCCTACATATATGTGTGTATATATAAATATATGTGCATATTTGTGTGTATGTGTGTGTGTGTGTGTGTGTATATATATAAAAACTTTTTCTGTTCAAATTATTGTGTGGTTTCTATCTCCTGATTTCACCCTGGCAGACACAAATAATATGTCAGATCACACAGACTTGAGAAAAAAGTAAAAAATGTCTTGAAAAAAATTAAAGGACACTTAAATTAAAAGAGGGAAATATCTTGGATTTCAAGATAAATATTTTGCATATATGATTTTTTTCTCAAACTTATCTGTAGATTCAGTGCAATCACAGTCAATATCACAGCATCGTTTTTATGGTAACTGACCTACCGATTTCAAAATATAGATGCAAAAACAAAAGACCAAGAAGAATGAGTAAGGCAATAGTAAAGAATTAGTAAAGACTATAGGACATAATATTAGATATGAAGACCTTTAATAGAGTATGATTGCTCATTATAATATTGTTGTAAGAGTAGACAACTAGGTTCATGGAACAGGACAGTGAGTCTAGAAAGAGGCTGGGTGCAGTGGCTCACACCTGTAATCCCAGCACTTTGGGAGGCCCAGGCAGGAGGATCAGGAGGTCAGGAGATAGAGATCATCCTGGCTAACATGGTGAAACCCCATCTCTACTAAAAATACAAAAAATTAGCTGGGTGTGGTGGCGGGCACCTGCAGTCCTAGCTACTTGGGAGGCTGAGGCCGGAGAATGGTGTGAACCTGGGAGGCAGAGCTTGTAGTGAGCCAAAATGGTACCACTGCACTCCAGCCTGAGTAACAGAGCGAGACTCCGTCTTAAAAAAAAGAAAGTCTAGAAAGAAATCTATACATATAAAGCTAGGTAATTTATGTACAGGTAGTCCTTCAGTAAAGTAGGGAATGTTCTTTTCAATAATTATTGCTGAGGCCATTGACTATCCATTTGCAAAAGAATGAGTCTTGGTCTCTATCCTGAACTGTACACAAAATCAAATCCAAATGGAATACAGAGCTAAGTATACAGATAAAATATTAAAACTTTTATACAAAAAGATAAGAGAACTCCTTCAAGGACGTGTGGTAGGCAGTATTCTTAAGTTAAAATACAAAAGCACATAACCATAATGAAAAAGAAAATAAGTAAACTTAACTATATTCAAATAAAACATCTCTGTCCATCAAAAGATATGATTATAGGTGTGAATAGGCAAACCATAGAGCCAGATGAAGGACATACATTTTAATACCTGTATTCAACAAAGACTGGTTTCTAGGCTATGTAAAGAACTCTTGGGGCCTATCAGCTGTTTTATTAGTAAAACATGTGATATCTGACTGGCTGAGTGGGGAGAAGATGTATCCTTCGGCTGCCTGGAAAAATAGAAGTTGGAAGATCATGGAGGGTCACAGTGAACCTGATAGCAGGAGGTCTGCAGAGCCAAACCAGAGTGACCTCATTGGGACAGTGGTCTCCAGACTGTTGAACAGAAAAGGAGCTTAATTCCATCCCTACCGAGCTGTCTGTGCAGCAAAAGGAGGGTGAACATTCTCATAAACATTAAATTAAACTCTGCCAGGAATCTAAGAAAAATGTACCTGAGAAAATCAGAGAGATAGATAGTGCTTCTTGTATTAAAAATCTTCCAAGTCAAGGGCCATCTGCTATTATTTCGTTGTGAAGTCCTAGGCAACAAATAACAAAACAAAACAAAAACAAAACAGAAAGACTACGAATAATGTTGGGAATGTGTTTTCATGGCTTTGCGGTGTTTTTTCCTTTGTTTTTGTTTTGGTTTTGTTTTTTCTCAATAAAGGTTCCCATCTACTAGCTCCTGGTCCCATGAGGGACGCTCAGCACACAAGGTTTCTCTGGCAGCCGATCCCTCTGCCCAGCCTGAAGACAGGCATTGAGCTGTTGGTAGAGTATCACTTTCTCAGCTGCTTCCTTGCTTGGTGGTGTGGACTTCCCTTAGGCTCTTAGAACCCTTAGAGCTTTCCTTAGCCTCTTAGAACCTCAATTATCCCTGTCTGTTAAATGAGAATAAAGACATTCCACACCGTTTTTTCCCCCTACGTTTCCATAGGAAAAAAAGGCAACTGAATAGGAAAGTGGGCAAAAGAGGATATCCAAATGTATAAGGTGCATCTAAAAATGCTACTCGACTTTGTCAAATAAAATATCATACTACTGAACTAATAGTGTAAAATGAAAAAGACAGATAATGCCTAATTTTGAGAGGATACACTGTGGCTGGACATCTCATTTACTTCCAATGGGAGTATAAACAGATGAAAGTACTTTGAAGGCAGCTCAGAAGTGTTTACTAACGCTGAATCTATGCATATTCTGTAACTCCAGATTCTAGTCCCAGGTATATATCAAAAAATGTTTACATATATTCACAAAATGTGTATTCCCCAAAGGACAAAGTATGTTCATAACACTAATTGCAATAATCCTAAACTGGAAATAGCTATAATTTCCTTCAACAGTAGAATAAATTATGTATTGTAGTATATTTATACTGTGGAATACTCTAAAGTAATAAGAATGAATAAAATACACACATAAAGCATTGATGAAACTTATGAACATAATATTGATTTAAAAAGCCTGACATGAAAGAGTACATAAAATTCCATGTATATGAGATTCACAGAACATAACCAAGTCCCAAAAGACTAATCTATCTTCCTAGAAGTTTTATGTAATGATAAGTAGTTGGAGGACTAGGGACAAGAATGACAAAAAAAGGGGAATTTGGGTGCTGGTAATGTTCTATTTCTTGATGTGGTGATGATGGCAGAATTCTGTTGATTTTGTGAAGGCTTATCTAACTGTGTACACATAAGATTTGTAAACTTTTCTAGGTGTCCATTATAGTCTATAACATTTTTAAAAGGAAACAAACAAAATAATGCATGTGAAACAATTATCACAGTGACAGTGTAAAACAAATTGTAAGCATTTAGTCCTTGATATGGTTTGGCTCTGTTCCTACCCAAATCTCATCTTCAACTGTAGCTCCCATAATTCCCACATGTTGTGGGAGGGACCTTGTGGCAGATAATTGAATCATGGGGGCAGTTCCCCCATACTGTTCTTGTGGTAGTGAACAAGTCTCATGAGATCTGATGGTTTGATAAGGAGTTTCCCCTTTTGCTTGACTCTCATTCTCTCTTGTCTGCTACCATGTAAGACGTGCCTTTCACCTTCTGCCATGATTGTGAGACCTCCCCAGCCACATGGAACTGTGAGTCCATTAAACCTTTTTTTCTTTATAAATTACCCAGTCTTAGGTATGTCTTTACCAGTGGCATAAAAATGGACTCATACAGTCCTAGCATTAAAATAATTTTTCAGTGGAGTGACTATTGTTGATTTGAGACGGAGAGTGTAAGCGACAGAGGGCTGCCACTTTGACTTGTCAGTCTCAAGGAGGAAGTAAGGCTGCCTTTCAATTCCTGCACTTTGGTGATTCCTGTAGCTTTAAATCTTGTCTTGATGACTTTTCTTGCCTCTGGAAACAAGGACAATAAGGATACACACCATCAGAGTCTACAGGAGACAAGGCTATGAATAGGCCAGACCTGACGTTCTATTCAGTATTATTGCATTTTATTTTTGTTTATTTAATAGACTTTGGTTTTTAGAGCAGTTTTGGGTTTACGGAAAAACTGAATATGAAGTACAGAGTTTTCATATATTCACCCTATAGATTTTGGACTTGCAAGTCCTGTCAACTGCAGAAAGTGTGAGAGGATTTTTCTATCTTCATCATCTTCATCCGACAACCTGTGTAGGTTTCTGGAGGTAAATGTCATCAAAGTGTGGAGGCCTCCCTACAGCTGGGTCCCCAGAAATTTTTAATCTCTCAAGCGAGTTCATGCTCAGTCTCCGGGAACTGGTCAGTTACCCTGAATATGTTCTCACGAAGGTCTACGAGCGGCTTCTGTTTCCAGAGAGCTGTGATTTCTGTGTTCACCTGTCTTTCTAGATTTGGGGGTGGTGGTCTGCCTTGTGACCTAAGTTATTTAATGGAATTAAGGAGGGTTGTTGGTTTTCAGTTTAGCTTTTTTCCTGTTATGAGGATGGGAGTGACGCCTTCCAAGCTCTCTACATGCTAGATTTGAAACTGGAAGGTGCTAGATTTTAACTATGTAATCATATACGTAATATATACACATAGGTGCAGACATGGAAAATGTGCATGTAATAAAACAAAGACTTCCTTTAAAAAATGTGAACCTGTACATAAACTAGGCATAAGTGAATTTCAGCATGTCTTTTACTTTAGATATGTGCAGTCAAATAAATTCCACTTTTTAGTCATGTTTACATGATGAATATTTTTTCCTAACACTAAATTACCTGTCCATGTTTAAAATCAAAGCCTTGAACTGCCAACTGTATTTTTTATGCCAGAATGTTAATACGATTTCATGTCCTTTGTTCTTCCTAAATCTATTCTTCTTCTTTCCCTGAAACCACTAGCTAAGTGCTCTAGATTGCTAACCTTCCCTACCATAAAATAAAGTTAGATGCCTGCTGATTAGACCCTCCCCTACAAGTAGAAGTCATATACTTTTCTTGCAAGATCTTCTGCCAACTCTGAAATCAGTGTCTAGCAGCAACTCCACAGCTACTTTCATTCATATCAAGATCCTTGTGGTGTCTAGGAAGTCACTTCCTTCCGATTATAATTCAACACTCAAAAAAAAAAAAAAAAAAAAAAAAAAAAAAAAAAAAAAAAAAAAAAACTGCCTCTGGCCTTTTAGCCCCAGAAAAATGTCTTTATTTTGGGCATCTCAGGTAATTTTGCCTGTCCTGTTGTTTGTACTGTTAAAAATATTTCATGTGTCATTCTGCATTCAGACAGATACAGATATTTTTGGGTTGTGTAGCGACAATGAGGGCACCTTTTAATCTAATTGCATTCGCATGCCTCTGATCAAATAAATTAGCACCATCATCCCAACTGATTCATTTGACAGAAATGAAATACAACATACCAGTGTGGGGTTGACTCCCATAACCCCATTCTCTTAATGTGAGGAAGTATTCAATGTGTTTTGGTGTTCACAATACTTAAGAAATATAGTACAAGTTTTCTATATTTTTATTTTTGGTGCCCCAAGTAATTTTCTTAGGTCTGTTGTCTGTAATATAGCTCTGAAATACAAGTGTCTTTAAAAGGGCAATAGTAGAAAAAGTCACCTGATATTTAACTAGTCTACAGGATATTATGCGAAATTATTGGCAAATGGAATCCTACGACTCTAAACAAGTGGCACAGCTGAGCTTGGAATGTCGATTTTAGCATATGTGTGGGATTCTGAATAGACGTATCATTTTCAAAAAAGGTCAGGGATCTAATGTGATTGTCACAAGATCTACGTGTAAGTGACTGTGCTTTATTTACATCAATTTAAATCCTTCTCACATTGAAATATTTCAGTTATCACAAATTTCAAAAGAAAAACAAACTTTGTTTTTATTTACCGGGAAAAACAACAACTAGAACACTATTGTTTTCTTATTGTCATCTTAATGTTTACAAATTCAAAACAGAAATAAGGTCATAGCTAGGCACGGTGGCGTGCCCCTCCAGTTCCAGCTAGTCAGGAGGCTGAGGCAGGAGGATGGCTTAAGCCCAGGAGTTAGAGGCTGCAGTGAGCTGTGATTGTGCTACTGCACTCTAGCTTGGTGACAGAGTGATAACGTGACTCTTAAAAGAAGAAAATAAAAAAAAGAAAAGAAATAATACAGGAAGAATAAAAGAATGTGGAAATTTTTTTTTTAATTTTTCAGGTTTTGTACTAATTGTGAGATCTTTTAAGAAAGAGATTATGGTTTATTCATCTTTGGAATGCCTGTCCCATAGTCCAGTTATAGCAGATAAAAAGCTGTTAACATGTGTGCTAGCTTAATCACTGCATTTGTGTACTTCCTCTGGTCTTACTGAGGGCAAACACAGTAGCCAATTAATGTTCTATTTATACATAGCAGCTACGTGACTGACTTACGTAGAAGTTTAAACTTAAGGCAAGGGGTAAGCACATCCTCTCTCCTCTGTAACCTTTCCCATATCAGCACTTTATTCTGCCTGAGAGGCAGTGAGGATGGGGTTGAAAGTAGGAGCTCTGGAACCATTACCTGGGATCAAGCCACAGCTCTATTATTTACCAGCTCTGTGACCTTGGGTTCATTGCCAATCATTTTTGTGCCTTTATTTCCGCATCTGTAAAACTAGAGCTTTAGGCCAGGTGCAGCGGCTCATGCCTGTAATCCCAGCACTTCGGGAGGCCGAGGCATGTGGATCGCATGAGGTCAGGAGTTCGAGACCAGCCTGGCCAATATGATGAAACCCTGTCTCTAATAAAAATACAAAAACATTAGCCGAGTGTAGTGACAGGTGCCTGTAATCTCACCTACTTGGGAGGTTGAAGCAGGAGAATCGCTTGAACCTGGGAGGCGGAGGTTGCAGCGCGCCGAGACTGCGCCATTGCACTCCAGCCCAGGTGACAAGAGTGAAACTCCATCTCAAAAAATAAAACAAAACAAAATTAGAACTTTAATAAAATGACCTGCCTTATGTGGTAGTTGTAAAACAATAAATGTTTGCATGGGAATCATTTAGTACTCTGCCTGGCACATCAAAGTACCCATGAACAATTAGCAATTATAAATTCTCATGATGTTAATATGATAATGAATCTTCCAGTTAGCCAAGAACCAAACCTGCATTAACAGTTTATCAACTGAGTATCAGTCATATATAATAATTTTACCAGACATCAGAAGAATGAAAAATGCAATTGAACAATAAAAGTGTGAGAAATCTTATGGTATGGAAAATAATAGGAAGCTGTGGAAACAGAGCAGGGGTGCCTAATTGGTTACAAAGGTCAGGAAACAATGTCCTCTGAGAATTGCTACTATTAATAAATGCTGAATTTAGTCAAATTATTTTTTGCATTTATTAAATTGATCATATTTTTGTTATACTTTTGATATAGTGAATTATAGCAATTGAATTTTAATGTTGAGCCAACACGAATTCTCAGAATAAACTAAACTTAGTCAAAGTGTATTGCCCTTTATATTTGTGTGTGTGTGTGTGTGTGTGTGTGTAGCTAAATTTGCTAAAATTAAGAAAGTCATGAAGTAGGTTAGTTCGTTTATTTTTCTCAAATATCTTCATATGGTTTTGGTATCATGGTAATGCTAGCCTCATAGAATGAGTTCGGAAGTGTTCTTTTTCAGTTTCTTGAAGAGTTGATGCAGAATAACTATTATTTTCTCTTTTAATATTTATTTAATTCGCTTTTTTTTTTTTTTTGAGATGGAGTCTTACTCTATCACCCAGGCTGGAGTGCAGCGGCACAATCTCGGCTCACTGCAGCCTCTGCCTCCCGAGTTCAAGCAATTCTCCTGCCTCAGCCTCCCAAGTAGCTGGGATTACAAGTCCCTGCCACCACTCCCGGCTGATTTTTGTATTTTTAGTAGAGGCGGGGTTTCACAGTGCTGGCCAGGCTAGTCTCAAACTCCTGACCTTGGGTGATCCACTGGCTTCAGCCTCCCAAAGTGCTGGGATTATAGGTATGAGCCATCGAGCCTGGCCTAATATTTAATACTTGATAGAATTAATCAATTAAGCCACCTGGTTCTGAGTCCTTCTTGTGGGAAGGTTTTAAACTATACATTTCATTTGTTTCGCAGACACAAAGTTCTTCTAATTTGGGTCTTTCAAGGAATTTGTACATTTTATCTAAGTTGTTGAATTTATGGATACAAAATTATTCATTATATTTCCTTACTAATATTTGTGCAATGAATAAGGATATTACTTTTCTCACTCCTGGGACTGGTAATTTGTGCCTTCTTTTTGTCCTACAAATCTCACTAGACATTTATCAATTTTATTGATCTTCTCAAAAAATAATAGTTGGTTTCATTAACTTTTGTATTAGTTTTCTATTTATTTTTCTGAACTTATTTCCTTTTATTCTACTTATATAGGGTTTAATTTGCTCTTCTTTTTGTGGTTTCTTAGGATGGACAGTTAAACCACTGATTTAAGATCTTTCTTCTTTTCTAGAGTAAGTATGTAGCCATATACATTTCCAAGTACTACCTCAGCTTCATCCTCAAAATATTGACATACTGTATTTTCAATTTATAGCTATTCAAAACATATTTTACTTGCCATTTTGATTTTCTTTTTTTTTTCTTTTTTAATTTTTTATTTATTTATGTATTTATTTATTTTTATTATTATACTTTAAGTTCTAGGGTACATGTGCATAACGTGCAGGTTTGTTACATATGTATACTTGTGCCATGTTGCTGTGCTGCACCCATCAACTCGTCATTTACATCAGGTATAACTCCCAATGCAATCCCTCCCCCCTCCCCCCTCCACATGATAGGCCCCGGTGTGTGATGTTCCCCTTCCCGAGTCCAAGTGATCTCATTGTTCAGTCCCCACCTATGAGTGAGAACATGCGGTGTTTGGTTTTCTGTTCTTGTGATAGTTTGCTAAGAATGATGGTTTTCTTCTTTAACCTATATGTTATATAATAGTATGCTAGTTTTCAAACATTTAAGTAGTTTCAAGATATTTTTCTGCTATTTGTTTCTAATTTAATTTTATTGTAGTCATAGTGCGCACTTATACGGCTGAATTATTTTAAATTTATTGAGACTTTATTGATGGCCCAGAATATATCCTACTTTCAAAAGTTCTTTGTATGCTTTAAAAGAAAGTATATTTTGCTGTTGTTGAGTGGGCTGTACTAAAAGTTGACTGATAGTGTTGTTCAGGTCTTCTATATGCTTACTGATTTTTTTTTTCCTTCTTCTTTAATCAGTTAATGAGAAACAGGTATTGTAGTCACACAAACAGTAATTGAGAATTCGTCTATTTGTGCTGTCAGTTCTATCAGCTTGTGCTTCATGTGTTTGAATTTCTATTATTAGGTACATAAACACTTAGGATTATTATGCCTCTTGATGAATTGATTTTTGAATCATGAAAATTCCTTTTACCCTAATAATGTATTTTCTCTGATATATACATTTTCTGATTAAGTTATTTGGTTTTTGTATTTGTGGTAAATCTCTTGTAGACAGTATATAGTTGGGACTTGCTTTAAAAAAATCCAGTTTGAGGATCACTGCCTTTTAACTGGAATATTTAGACCTTCAACATTTAATGTTATTTTTAATATGGTTTGGCTTAAGTCTATTATTTTATTATTTGTTATTTTTTCATTAGTCTTTTGGTGCCTTTATTCCTTTTTACGATCTTATTTAATCTCCTTGGTTTATTAGCTATATTTTTTGATGGTTATTTTTATGCATAGTAAAAGAAATATACACAATGCACATTTCTCATCTCTTGATCATTGTGCCATTTTAGTCATACATGCTGCTACTATGACATTTATTATAAACTAAAATATATTGTTATTGCCTTTAGAACAATTATTCTATACTTATTTTAAGAATGAGAATCATTATAAAAATGTTTACTGACATATTAATCTTTCTTCATGTGGATAATCATATTTCTATCAGGTATTATCTTCCTTATGCTAAAGGAATTACTGTATCTTTTTTTTGCAGTCCAAACCTAATAATTATAAAATTTCAGCTTTTGTGTGTTTGACAGCCTTTATTTCAAATTCGTTATTGAAAAATAATTTCATGAATAGAAAATTTTAAGTTGACAGCTTTTTTGTTGTTGTTCAGTAAAGGTGTTATTTTATTCTATTCTGGTTGCATTGGTTCCTAATAGAAACATAATAAAAACCACCATATTGCTTTTTATCACTTGTACATAATATGCCTTTCTTCATTAGCTGCTTTCATGATTTTTTCTTTAAAACTTGTTTTAAGCAATTTCATTAACGTAACCTTGGTATTGTTTTCTTCATGTTTCTTTGCTTAGGGCTTATTGACCATCTTGGATCTATGTATTGGTAGTTTTAATTAAACTTTTAAACAATTATTGGGCATTTATTCAATTTTTTTCTCCCTTATTTTTTTTTTTTGATACTCAATTTACATATATTGTAACCAGTGAAGATGTTCCACAGCTAAGTGATGCTTCATTCATTTTTTAAAAAATTTTTCTGTTCCGTTTAATTTTGGATAGTCTTTCTATTTTGTCTTCCAATTCACTAATCTTTTATTTTCCAATGTTAAATTTCCTATTAATTCCATGTAGTATACTTGTTCATCCCATGCATTGCATTTTTTCTAGAGCAGTTATAGTTAATTATTTTTATAAAGTCTGTGTTTCTACTTAACACAATTAATCTTTCTCTACCTTCCAGAACATATAAAATATAATTTCAAAAACCTGTTTAGATATTTTTGTCTACTAAGTGTTGTCAGTAATATTTTGGGTCAATTTTCTAAACAAAAATTCAAGAACTCTATTTTTGAAAAATTTTAAATGTATAGAAAACTGAGCAGAAAGTACAGAGATTTTCCATACACCTCCACTCCCCCCATATAAATTCCGCTATCATTAACATCTTGCATTACTGTGATATGTTTAATGCAATTGATAAGCAAATATTGATGCACTGTTATTAGTCCATACATTCTATTAGGGTTCACTTTGTGTTGTACATTCTATGGGTTTGGACAAACGTATAATGGAATGTATCCACCATTAGAGTGTCATGTAAAAATAGTTGTGTAGTCCTAAAAACTCACCATGCTCCAGATATTGATCGCTCCCTCCCCTCAAACCACTGGCATCCACTAAACTATTTAAGGTCTCTATAGTTTTGTGGGGTTTTTTTTTTTGCAGGGGTAGAATAATATATTGTTGGAATCATACAGTAAGTAGCCTTTAAGACTGGCTTGTTTCACTTAGCGATATACACTTATTTCCTTCATGTCTTTTCATAGCCTGAGAGCTAATTTCTTGTTAACACTAAGTAATATCACATTGTTTAGATGGGCCACAGTTTGTTTATCCATTTACCAACTGAAGGACCTGGGTTGCTTCCAGGTTTTGGCAATTATGAATAAAGCTGCAATAAACATTTGTATGCATCCTTGTGTTCTCAACTCATTTGGACAAATACCAATAAGCATGAGACTGGATTGTATGGAAAACATGTTTAGTGTAAGAAACTTTCAAAATGTCTTCCAATGTGGTTAATCATTCTGCATTCTCACCAGTGATGAATGAGCTCCTATTGCTTCACATCTTCACGAGCACTGGGTATTGTCTATCTTTTAGATTTTAACCATTCTAATATGTATGTAGTCATATTTTATTGTTGTATTAATTTGCATTCATGATGACATATATTGAGGATCTTTTCAAATGCGTGTTTGCCATCTGTGTATCTTCTCTGGAGTAGTGTCTGGGCAGCTGTTTTGCAAATTTTTTCAGTTTGGGTTACTTGGTTTCATATTGTTGAATTTTATGAGTTCTTTGGATATTTTGAATACCAGTCCTTTAAGAGATATGTGCTTTTCAAAGATTTTTAGTAAGTGATTTGTCTTTTCATTCTCTTAACAGTTTTTTTTTATATATATATATAGCAGAACTTTTAAATTCTAATAAGGTTTAACTTCTCATTTTTTTAATTAATGGATTATGTTTTCAGTATTATATCTAAAAAGTCATTGCCTGGGAAAGGACACCCTATTCAATAAACGGTACTGGGATAACTGGCTAGCCATACGCAGAAGATTGAATCTAGACCCCTTCTTCACACCGTATATAAAAATTAACTCAATATCTATTAAAGACTTAAATGTAAAGCCCAACCTTATAAAAAGCATGGAAGACAAACTAGACAATACCGTTATGGACATAGGAATGGGCAAAGATTTCATTACGAGGGCACACAAATGTGATCTAATTAAATAAAGAGCTTCTGTACAGCAAAAGGAATTATCAACAGAGTAAACAGACAACCTACAGAATGGGAGAAAATTTTTGCAAAATATGCATCTGACAAAGGTCTAATATCCAGCAACTATAAGGACCTTAAGCAAATTTATAAGAAAAAAAATTAAAAATAGGCAAAGGACATGAACAGACACTTGTCTAAAAAAAAGACATATTTGACCATATGGAAAAAAAGTTCAATATCACTGATCATCAGAGAAATGCAAATCAAAAACACAATGGGATACCATCTCACACCAGTCAGAATGGCTACCACTAAAAAGTGAAAAAATAACAGATGCTGGCAAGGTTGCGGAGAAAAAGGAATGCTTAAACACTGTTGATGGGAGTAGAAATAGTTTAACCATTGTGGAAAACGGTGTGGTGATTCCTCAAAGACCTCAAAACAGAACTACCATTCGACCCAGCAATCCCATTACTGGATACATACCCAAAGAAATTTAAATTGTTCTAACATAAAGTCACATGCATGCACATGTTCACTGCAGCACCATTTATAATAGCAATGACATGGAATCAACCTAAATGTTCCTCAGTGGTAGACTGGATAAAGAAAATGTGCTACATATACATCATGGAATACTGTGCAGCCATAAAAAAAGAGTAAGATCATGTCCTTGGCAGGAACATGGATGGAGCTGGAGGCCATTATCCTTAGCAAACTCAGGAACAGAAAACCAAATCTCACATGTTCTCACTTACAAAGTGGGAGCTAAATAATGAGAACACATGGACACATACAGGGGAATCACAGACACGGGAACCTATTGGAAGGTAGATGTTGGGATGAGGGATAAGATCAGGAGAAATTACTAATGGGTACTACTAGCCTTAATACCAGGGTGATGAAATAATCTATACAACAAGCCTTCATGATACAAATTGACCTATGTAACAAACATATACATGCACCCCTGAACTTATAAGTTAAAAAAAAGAGAAGTAATCCAAATAGGAAGTTGGAACAGTAATAGAAAAAAAACAGACAAAAACAAACAAAAAAAAACCACACACACACAAATTTTGGGGCTCTCAACAGGTTTTATGTGTAATTATTAGAAATAATTGTAGAAGTTTATTTTTGTGTTATATTTTTCAGTAATTATTCATCATAAATATATAAAATAAGAAGTAATGACTTTTATTTCCTTTAACATGCCTAGAAATATTTTTCAGTTCATGATAGAGGACTAAATGTTAATGTTAAAGGGCTTCCTTAATTTATATAACTATTTTATTAAGTTTAATATAAATAAGTAAAATATATTTAATAACTTTAATATAAATAAGCAAAATATATTTCATAACATTATTTTAAAAACAAATAATTTCCAAATATAATGTTACCTATATTTTTTCCTGTTATCTTCTAGGCATTTTATTGTTTCGCATTTTCATTTATATCTATGATCCATTTTGAATTAATTTTTGTGAAAGGTGTAAAGTCTGTATTTTGTGTGGGTTCTGTTTGTTCCATTATCTGTTGAAAATACTATCCTTTATTAAATTGTCTTTTCCTCTTTGTTCAAGATAAGTTGACTATATTTGTTCAGGCCTGTATTGGTTTTATTAATATATTTGTCTATTCTTTTGCCATACCACTCTGTTTGAATACTGCATATAGTAAGTTTTAAAGTATAGTAGTGTCAGTTTTCAGACTTTTTTCTTCAATATTGTCTTCACTATTCTAGGACAATTGCTTTCCATAAAAATTTTAGAATCAGTTTGTCAATCCACAAAATAACTTGTAGAGATTTTGCTGGGGTTACATTGAATCTATAGCTTAAGTGGTAAAGAAGTGATGTCTTATCAATACTGAGTCTTCCTATCCATGGACATGGAACGTATTTGTGTATTTAGCCCTTTGGTTGCTTTTGTGAGAGTTTTGCTGTTTTCCTCATATAGGTCTTGTACATATTTTGTTAGATTTGTACATAAATATTTCAATTTTGGTGTTAAAGTAAATGACGCTGGTTTTCTATTTCTAAAATCCAATTTTTATTACTGGCATATAGAAAATGAATTGACTTGTATTTTAATCTGATAGTCTGCAATGTTGTTGAATTGCTTTTTGGTTCCAGCAAGTTTTTTTGTTTTTGTTTTTGTTTTTTATTGCAATTCTTTGAGATTTTCTATTTAGGCAGACATTTTTGTTTTGTTTTGTTCTGTTTTTATGAGACAGAGTCTCGCTCTTGTCACCCAGGCTGGAGTGTAGTGGCGTGTAGTGACACTCCATTAGATGCATATACATTAAAGGTTGTTAAGGTTTTGGAGAGTTTAACCTTTGTCATCATTTAATGCCCCTGTTTTCCTCACAAGCAATTATCTGTACACAAAGATTTATATTCTTCTTTCTCAATATATACAATTTTTACATCCTTTTCTCATTACATTACCTGAAACTTAATTTTCACTAGGATAGGTGAAAAGGGACATCCTTGCCTTGTACCTGGTATTAGTGGAAGAGTATCTACTTTCTCATCATTAAGTTTGATGTTAACTATAGGCTTTTTGTAGATGTTCTTTATTAAGTAAGTTACTCTTCATTCCTAGTTTACTGAAAAGTTTTATCATAAATGAGTGAATTTTGTCAGATGTGTTTTCTGCACCTTTTATGTAATCATATGCTTTTTCTTTTTCCTTCTGTTGATATGATTAATTAATTTTTGAATGTTAAACTGCCTTTGTGTACTTAGAATGAATTCCTCTCTGTCATGGTGCATAATTCTTTTTATATATTGTTGAATTTAATTTAATAATATGTTACTGAAAATTTTGCATAGGTTTATGAGAGAAATTGATCTCCAGTTTTCCTTTCTTTAATAACATTATCTGGTTTTGCTATTAGGATAATGTCAGTCTTATACAAGGAATTAGGACACATTTTCTCTGCCTCTATTTTCTGTAACATATTGTAAAGGGTTGATAACACCTCTTCCTTAAATGTACTATAGAATTATCCAGTGAATCCATCTAAAACTGGTGCTGTTTTGGAAGATTATTAATTATTCATTCAATTTTTAAAATAGATAAGGATGTGTTCAGATTATCAGTTTCATTTTGTGTGAGTTTTGGCAGATTGTATCTTTTGACAAATTGGTCCATTTTTATCTAGGTTGTCAAATTATGGCCATAGAGTTGTTAATAATATTTTTAACTATCTTGTTAATGTCCATTGTATCAGTAGTGACAGTTGCTTTTTATTTTGAAATTAGTAGTTTGTGTCTTCTCTCTTTTATCCTTTCTTTCCCAGCAAGAAGTTTGTCAATTTTATTGATTTTTTTTAAGTGTTAGTTTTAAGTTTGTCTATTACCTGTTTTCAATTTTATTGATTTCTGCTTTTTTTATCTTTTCTTTTTTCTGCTTACTTTAATAAGCATTAGGATTAAAATTAAATTTGGTTTTAATTTTTTCTTCTTATGGTTTCCTAAGGTACAAAATAAGATTATTGATTTTAGATCTTTCTTCTGATATATGCCTTCAATGCTATATAATTCCCCTAAGTATTGCTTTTGATGCATCATACAAATTTGATGTTTTATTTTCAGTTTCATTTAGTTCAAAATATTTTAAAATTACTCTTGAGATGTATTTGACATACATGTTAATTAAAAGTAAGTTTTTTAACCTGCAAATGTTTTGGAATTTTTAAGCTATCTTTCAGGCATCTATTTCTAGCTTAATTGCATCATGGTTTGGGAGAATACTTTTATGATTTCTGTTCTTTTTAACTTCTTAAAATGTGTTTTGTGTCACCGAATGTAGGCTATTTTGGTGAATGTTCCATGGAAGCTTGAGAAGAATGTGTATTCTGCTCTGCTGTTGGGTGAAGTATTCTCTAAATGTCAATTATATCCAGTTGATTTACAGTGCTGTCGAGTTCAACTTTGTCCTTACTGAATTTCTGTCTGTTGCATTTGTCAGTTACTGACAGAGGGGTATTGAAGGCTCCAAATACAATAGTGGTTATCTGTTTCTCCTTGCAGTGCTATCAGTTTTTGCCTTACATATTTTGACACTCCATTAGATGCATATACATTAAAGGTTATTAAGGTTTTGGAGAGTTGAAACTTTGTCATCATTTAATGCCCCTGTTTTCCTCACAAGCAATTATCCTTGCTCTGAAGTTGGCTTTGCCTAAAATTAAGATAGCTACTCTAACTTTCCTTTGATTAATGTTAGCATGGTGTATCTTTCTCCATCCCTTTTAAAAAATCAAATGGTTCCTTTTTATTTAAAGTGTGTCTTTTGTAGACAACGTATAGTTGTGTATTTTTTTACCTACTCTGATAGTTTTTGTTTTTTAATTAGTTGATTTAGATTATTCACATCTAAAGCACTTATTGATATAGCTGGATTTATATGTTCCATATTTGTTACTGTTTTCTCTTTGTTGCTCTGATTCTCTGTTCCTAATTTTTGTCTTTCACCTTTTTCTTGCCTTTTATAATTTTACTTGAGCATTTTATATGATTTCATTTATTCTCCCCTGCTAGCATATCAACTATGCTTCTTTAAAAAGAGCTTTAGTGGGTACCTTAGAGTCTGTAATATACATTTATAATTAATATAAACCCACTTTGAAATTACTATACATGTCATAGGTACTGCAAGTACTTTCTTGACAGAGCATTTTCAAGTTCTCTCCTTTCTTTCATACCATTACTGTCATTCATGTTACTTACCCATGAACTGGAGGAGAGTAGAGCGAGATGGCAATTTAGGAATCTGCAGCAATCATCCCTCAACATAAATTTGAACAACTATCCACGCATAAAAACATCTTCAAAATAGCCAAGGAAACTAAGTAGAATGCTACAATACATGGTTATAACATAATAATAAGAAAAGATTTGTTGATGAGGGTTGAAAGGTCAGTTTCACATTACCCCTATCATTCCTTTCCCAAGACCAAGTAGCAGAGTGAAAGAGAGAGATACTCTCCACTTGGGAGAAAGAGAAGGACATAAACATAATACTTTGCCTTGGACACTAACACTGCTACACCAGGCAGACTATTTTGGCCCCTGACTCTAAACTGATATCTGTGGATTGAGTCTCCAAACCTCCCTTGGCACCAAGTGGGAAAGCACAGCCCCTATGAAGTGGACTCCATCTGCAGTCTGCAGTGGCCTTGGGCTCTGAACGAATCTCAACAAACAGGCAGACGTCACTGGATATGGGGCTTTGGGCATGCTTCATCACAATGATGGGATGGCCTCAGGAGCTATGGGATTATAGTCTAGCACCATGCAGACTGAAGTAATCCTAGGCTTAAAGTGTTCAAATGGCCTAGTGCTGTAATGGCCACCACGGTGCTGGGCATAAAGAACAGGCCCACTGGCCTATCCAGACCCTCTAAACAGGCTTAACATTGAAGTGTTTCCAGACAAAACTAGTCTATAAAGACTGGAGTAAGTACCTGCTTCTTCAAATGCATAGGCACTGATGCGTGGCAATGAAGATCAAGGACAATTAGGGAAATATGACATCACCAGACAGATAAAATAAAGCACCAGTTACCAGCCCTAAAGAGATGGAGATATATCAACTGCCTGAAAAGTAACTCAAAATAACTGTTTTAAGAAAGATTTGTGTACTTCAACAAAATACAGAGAAATAATTAGAAGGAATTAGGAAAACAATAACTGAACACAATGAGAAATTCAACAGAAACATTACAACAGCAACAGCAACAATAATGATGAACAGAAATCCTGGAACTAAATAAACAAAATAAAAAATGTAATAGAAAGCATCAACAGCAGAATTCATCAAACAGAAGAATCTGTGAACCCAGAAAGGTTATTGGAAAATATACCATCAGAAGAGGAAAAAAAAGAAACAATAAGAATAAAGAGAAATGAAGAAACTTTCAGGACTTATGGGAAAGTACCCAAAAATCAAATGTTCAAGTCATCACAGGTAAATCAAGAGAAGAAAAAGATAAAAAGATAGAAACCTTATCTTAAAAAAATGCAGAAAACTTTCTAAACCTAGAGAAAGAAAGAAATATCCAGGTAGAGGAAGGCCAAAAGTTTCCAACTGGATTAAATCTAAATAAGACTATTCTAAGACATATTACAGTCCAACTTCTACATCCACAGGTTTCACTTTTGTTGATTCAAACAACTGCAGATTAAAAATACTGTTTAAAACACCAATATAAATTGTTACAGAAATAATACAAATATAAAACATGGTATAAAACTAATTATATAACATTTATATTTTATTAGGTATTATAAGTAATGTTGAGATTATTTAATGTATATGGGAGGAATGTTCACAGATTATATGCAAATATTACCTAATTTTATATGAGGGACTTGAGCATCCATAGAGTTTGGTATTCAAGGGAGCATACTAGAAATGACCATCATGGATACCAAGGGATGACTATATAATCAAACTGTCGAAATTCAAAGACAAAGAAAGGGTCTTGAAAGCAGAAAGAAAAAAGAAGCAAATAACATAGAGGAATTCTAGTGCACCCAGTAGCAGACTTCTCACAGAAACTTTACAGCCCAGGAGAGAACAGGGAAATATATTCAAAGTGCTAAAGAAAAAACTACCAACCAGAAAAACTGTACTCAGCAGAAGTGTTCTTGAGAAACGGAGAGATAAAGACATTTCAGACAAACAAGAGCTGAGGATGTTTATCACTACCAGTCCTGTCTTAAAAGAAATGCTAAAGGGAGCTATTCAAGCCAAAAGAAAAAGATGCTAATGAGTAATACTTGTCCATAAGCTATAATCACTGAATATATTATTTCTGTTATTATTTTGAAAAAACCTTTTAGCTCAATAAGAATAAAATATTTTATCTTACTTTCATTTATTCCTTCTCTAATGATCTTTTTTTCTTCATGCAGATTTCAGTTTCTAACATAGCTTATTTTCTTCTCCCTAAAAAAATTTAATAGTTCTTGAAAAGTAAGTCTATTGTTGACAATTTTTAAATTTTTGTTTGGTTCAGAAGGTCTCCTTCTCTCTAAATAATTTATTTTAACAGTTCTTGAAAAGTAAGTCTATTGGTGACAAATTTCTTATTTTTGTTTGGTTCAGAAAGAAATCACCAGATACCAAACTTCAGGTTGCTGGATTTTTCTGTAAAACTAAATATTTTCACTGCATTCTCTTTTTGCCTTCATGGTTTCTGAAAAAGTCAATGCAATTTTTATCCTTGGTCTTCTATAGGTAGTATTCCCCACCCTACTTGGCTTCCTTAAAGATTTTCTCTTTATTTTGGATGTCCAAAATTTAAAGATAATATGCCCAGTTATGTGTTTTTGGCATTTATCCTGAGTGGTCATCTCTGAATGTTTTCAGTTGCAGTGTGGTGTTTGTCATTAATATTAGAAAACTTTCAGCCATTATTCCTTCAAATATTTCTTCCGTTTTCACTCTGTTTCTTCTTTTTCTGGTATTCATGTTCAACATATACTTAATCAGAATTGTCTCAGAGTTCTTGTATGTTTTATTAAATCTATTTTTTTCTCTTTGCCTTTCAGTTATGAAGTTCCTGTTGACCTCTTTCAAGTTCACTCATTCTGTCTCTCACTCTTTTCAGTTTACTGATGTGGCCAACAAAGGCATTATTTCTGTTGTTATGGTGTTTATAGAATTTTCCTTAAATTGTTTATTGAGTCTTTATCTGATTATGTTACCCATATGTTCTTATATAATGTCTACTTTTTCTATTGTACACCTTAGCACACTGATTATAGTTACTTTAAAATCTCAGTGTGATAATGCCAAGATATCTATCATATCTGGGCCTGGTTCTCATGCTTTCTTTGTCCCTTTACATGTTGTTTTTGTCTTTAATATGCCCTGTACTTTTTTGTGGAAAGCTGAACATAATTTCCCAGGTAAAAGGAATCCAGTACTGGCTTTAGTGGTGGCCTTTGTTCCTGGACTTCTGCTCCAGGAGTCAGTAAATCTTTGTATTTACCTGTGTCTCCAATGCGAGGGCTAAAGTTTGCCTAGTGATTTTAGTCTTCTGCTGAATATAAGGGTTGTTGATTTTCATTTTATTCAGGTTTTTCTTTTTGTGAGTATTAGAGTGACTTCTAAGCTTATTACATGTTAGACCACTAAAGTTCTGGGTCAGTTCTGACTATTTTTCTCTCCATTATGTGTCATTTTTTTTTTTACTTCTTTGCATGCTTACTGATTTTTGAACTGATGGCATACATTGTGTATTTTTAAATTATTGGGTCCTGGATAATCTCATATTTAAAAAACTATTCTTGAACTTTTTTGTGTAATACCGCCAAGTTTCTTGGAAACAGCTTGATAGTTGTCTTAGTCTGTTTTGTGTTGCTATGAAGGAATACCTGTGGTAGGGTAATTAATAATGAAAAGAGGTTTATTTGGCTCACAATTCTGCAGACCGTACAGGAAGTATGGCACTGGCATACGCACCTGGTGAAGGTTTCAGGCTGCTACCACTCACAGTAGCGAAGGAGAGGAAGAGTGTGCAGAGGTCGCATGGTGAGAGAGTAAGCAAGGTAGTTAGGGAGTGCCAGACTCTTTTTAACAATCAGCCCTCAAGGGAACTAACAGAGTGAGAATTTACACACCCTTAAGGCAGGGCATTCATCTATTCATGAGAGATTCACCCATGACCCAAACACCTCCCACTGGACTTCACAACCAACACTGGGGTCAAATTGCAACATGAAAATTGAGGGAGGAAACGTCCAAAAATATAGCCACCCTTTTGATGCTTGCTTTTAAGCTTTGTTAGATGAACCTTAGCAGACGTGAGTTTAGGGCTAATTCTGTCCTACTACTGAGTCACTATTTTATAGTATAATACCTGATATCCTGTGTATTTTGTCCTGGGTAAGCTCTTTGGTGAAAGACGACTACTTTCAGGTGGTTCTTATTCCATCTTAAGATAGTTTCCTTGAACACACGCACTGATTGGTACTTAGCAGTACACTTGAGGCTGACCCTTAGTCAATCTCTAGAACTCTTTCAGCCATCTTTCCTCTCTGTGAACATGTCTGGCAATCTCCAGCTGTCTTGGTCTCCAGGAACTCTTGGTTTTATCTTCTCAACAGTGGTGAAAGCAGACATCCTTGTCTTACCCAGTTTTTTTGTTTGTTTGTTTGTTTGTTTGAGATGGAATCCCGCTCTGTCGCCCAGGCTGGAGTGCAGTGGCATGATCTTGGCTCACTGCAAGCTCCACCTCCCGGGTTCACACCATTCTCCTGCCTCAGCCTCCTGAGTAGCTGGGACTACAGGCACCCACCACCATGCCTGGCTAATCTTTTGTATTTTTAGTAGAGACGTGGTTTCACAGTGTTAGCCAGGAGTCTTACCCAGTTTTTAAAAAGAATGCTTTTATGTTTCACTGATAAACAGGATGTTTGTTGTATATTTTGGGTAGTGATCATGACCTATTCATGTGATTCCTTTCCATTTTGTATTTGTTAAGAAATGTTAGGCTGGGCGCAATGGCTCATGCCTGTAATCCCAGCACTTGGGAGGCCGAGGTGGGTGGATCACCTGAGGTCAGGAGTTTGAGACCAGCCTGGCCAACATGGGGAAATCTTGTCTCTATTACAAATACAAAAATCAGCTGGGTATGGTGGTACGCGACTCTAATCCTAGCTACTTGAGGGGCTGAGGCAGGAGAATTGCTTGAACTGGGAGGCAGACATTGCAGTAAGCTGATATTGCACCACTGTACTCCAACCTGGGCGACAGAGTAAGACTCCGTCTCAAACAAAAAAAAAAAAAAAGAAAAGAAATTTTTAATGTATATTTACCGATTTATTTTACTTTAAGTTCTGATACATGTGCAGAATGTGCAGGTTTGTTACACAGGTATACATGTCATGTGGTGGTTTGCCATGGTGGTTTGCTGCACCTATCAACCCATCACCTAGGTTTTAAGCCCTGCATGCATTAGGTATTTGTCCTAATGGTCTTCCTCCCCTTGCCTCCTACCCCTTGACAGGCCCCAGTGTGTGTTGTTCCCCTCCCTGTGTCCATGTGTTCTCATTGAAAAAAAACAAATTTTAACTAATTGTGTTTTATTTGCCTGTTTCAATATGATTATATAATTTTACTTCTGAAGTCTCTTAACAGTAAACCCTTCCAGTCATCCTTTGATAAACCCTATCTAGTTATGATACACTCTTTTTATTATTTTTACATTGGTGAATATAAGAATTTCATCATTTTCTCTGCATACCCCATGGTACCTCTGAGAATACCTTGCAAATAATGAATGCCAAAGTAATTTAATGAATTAAATCTATTTGAATTCAAATTATTTAAATATCTGAAATAGCACATAAATTTCAAAATGATTCCTCAAACTCTCCTAGTTCCTATTCATTTTGTATAATTATAGAGTATCTGCTATATGTCAGATAGGAAAAAATATTTTGAATGAATGAAGCTAAAGAGAGGTAAATATTGTTCATGGAATGACTGAGGCATATACAAGATGGCATCCCAGCTGCTAAGTTTTGGTTCAGCAAATGTAATTTTAATGGGTGAGTTGATTGGGCCTTACTAGAAACTTGCCACTGTGGAATATTTCATCAATTTTATTGGTGCACATGTGTGGGAATATATGATGAAGCTTTAAGCACTTAACTTTTATATAATGGTGTTATTTCTTTCAGAAGAGCTTAAACATCCCATAGGTTATAAAGAATGAGTAATTCATTGTGGCACAATATCTTACACATCGACTCTGAAAGCCAAACGTTTTCCTTGTTGATCTCTTTCTGTTCCACTGGTTTGTTGACTTTGTATCCTAGATCCTTCTATTCTAGAAGATGGGTTTTGTCTTGACACAATCAACCCCAACTTGTTGTTGAATAGTAAAATCTGTCTGAGTTCTCGACTAATTCGTGGAAGTGCTGGGAGGTGGTGTAGAGGTGTAGAGGTCCTGTTGCAGGGGTGAGTAAAAGGATTTGCATGAAATGGCATAGATCGCTAAAGAAACCAGGCCTTTAAATTTGCATGGGGTCTATTCTCTGAGCTTGAGCTGAGCTCAAGTCATGGAGTAAATCAGTTGGACTGAAGCCTATTTAACAAATTAATGGGCATGTGTATATCTATGTAACAAAACTGCACATTCTGTACCTGTAACTCAGAGTTTAAAGTATAATAAAAAATAAATTAAAATAAATTAACACATAGTTATATACTTAAAAACTCTCTATATAAAGCAGGAGTTAAAACTTTTAATTGCAAAGCACTATAAGGTATAATAGAGCTAATTGAAGGCTTATTTCTTGACCAGATCTGTACACAATGCTGCCTCATTCACTTCACTGACTCTTCAAGAACTTCACCACCACCAAGCAGAGAGTATTGCTTCTATGTTGCCAACAAAAAACATCAAAATAGAAAAGTTTCAGCATTTGCCCACAATCACAAAAATAAGCATTGACTGAGCTGTGGCTGAAGCAAAGCTTAGTCTGTTTCTAATATACAAATGTAAATATATAATTGCAAAAATAAATTTTAAGTACATTTTGGGCAATACAAAACTTAATAAAAAACCTTGTATTTGACATACGTATTTTTTGGTTTTCAGCAGCCTTGAAGAATTTTCACGATGGAGACGAATGTAATTTTAGCCATTTCACAAATCATGCCCAGGATTTTGTGTTCCTAGTGCCGTGTTTCTTGTCTTTTTAAAGCAGTTTTTGCACAATAGTAGCTTAAAGCTATGGCTCTTACGTTCTCTTGGCCTCCTTTTGTGCTGCCTGGAATGCCCTGTTGGCATTCCATATTTGTTCTTCAATCTACCAAGGTCAACACACTGAGATGACTCATATTTTTTATATTCATAAAATTCTTATATTCACCAATGTAAAAATAATAAAAAGAGTGTATCATAACTAGATCTGAGGCTCACCCTTCATTCCGCAACGAGTCATTTTCTATGTGTGATTTGTACACATTTTTATTAAAGAAATGTTTTTAAAACTGGATAGGCATTTTTTTCTCCTTTCATTTCTTTGTATTTAAAATGTTTTACTGTAAAATTGCACATTTATCCCACTCCATTTATGTAGCTTTCTCTTGGGATCATTCCACTTGAATCCACTTGCTTTCTTTATAAACATTCAAGTTTCTTGAGTCTACCCTTAATAATTAACTTCAGTTAGTAATTGATTTATATGAACTCATTTTTTCCTCAAGTCGATCACTCAGTGCTTTCGTAATTTCCCCCCTGGCCAAATTTCTTCTTATGTCTCTTTCTTCATGTAATATGGTCATTGACACAATATATTCTAAATTCTACCCCCAAAACATTAATAAAGTCCTAATTAGACCAAAATCTAAAAGAAAGTTTTCCTCCCTGTATTTTCTTGTTTAGCGTCAGAGATAACAAAAAAAAGTAAAATTTATATGCATAACACATACTTTTCTAATTTCTCTTTAATGTTTAATTCTGCTTTAAAAAAATATTGTGGCTATAACCAACACAACTCAAATGCTAACTCATACTGTATATGACATAACAAAATTCTGTTCATATTGACTCAAGGGGGTCTTCTTTGAGAAATAAGAAACCAGATGCAGTGAGTTTTACTAGGAAACATCAAGATAATTAGATGTTGTCTATACTCTAAGATACCTTTGATTTCAGAAGACAACTATGAAAATAAATACAATACTTGGCAGCATACAAGTGTCCTAAAGAACTGAGTGAATACATACAAGTGTTTAGGAGAGGAAAGAATCTCAAACAGTAGCAGGCGTCAGGAAAGATTTTATGTAATGGTAAATTTTGGGCTGTACCAAAATGATGCTCTGATTTTGACAAGGAGAAAAAGCATGAGATGTGCAAGAAAGACAAAGGTACCGTGTCTGAAAAATATGGTGTATGTTTAAAGGACAGGGACTGAAGTCCTATTTAATTGGTACATATAAGGTAGTGTGGGAGTTAAGTACAAAAAAGTAAGAAAAAATGATCAGAGAAAGCACCTGGAATGAGAGACCCAATTTCTCCTTTTAATTGCTAAATTATAGCTGTGGAGTTTAAAAAAAACTGTTAGAAAATTTGAATGAAGGTTGTTGCTACATCTTTCCTCCTGACATTGAAAGACAGGAAGGTTGGTTTTAACCAGAACCAAGAAAGTGACTGTCAGTAATTTTTAACTGAGAGGGAAAATGGAGGCCAACCTTTTTGACACATTCAGGTCTCCCTGAGAGCTGAGCAATCAGAGAAACTGACACATGTATGAATGGTGAACCTTAATCTTGGAGTTCAGTATCTTTCTTTTCCCTTGAGCCAGGGAAAAACATATACAAAAGTGGATATCTGTGAATAGAAAAGAGTCTGTCTTTAAACCTGAGTTTAGAATCTCTTGTGTATTTCCAGAATTTAGAACAGAAGGTAACTAAAGAAGAATCTGAAATTACATGTATATAAGATTGTGTAACATTATTATGCATTAGACGTGTTTATGATTTATCATTTCATATTGCTCAAACTATGTACCACTGTGACTTTGTCACCACCTGGTGACAGATTGCTAAAACTTTCGATTTGTTGAATAAGCACTAATTTACAAAGCTGTAAGTAACACTGTGAAACAGTATCACAGATATGACAATGGAAATTAAAATCTGTGGACAAGATATTTCTGTTACCAAGGAAATATGAAAGAATATGGAGCATAATTTTACATGACATCTTTTCTGCCCTCTTGGATTCTACTTTTTGTTGTTAAATTATCTTCTACTGTGATAAATTGCAGACAAAAGTTGGGGTTACAGAGAAGGAGACGCAGGACTTTTTCTTGTATGTAATTAATACTCCATCTATAAAGATAGAGTCTATCCATCAAAGATGGAAGGCAGAACAGAGTAATACCAAAAACAATTTAGTTTTGTGGAAAAGGGGAAGAGATCACTATGATTGAGATGAAAAAGCAAATCTTAGCTGAGAAAGTGAGATTTGACCTGGTGCTTGAAGGAGCAGAACATACTTAGGCCATTTCAAGGGAGCATGAAGGAGAGATGCATGGGTGTGAAGCCGAGTATGTGTAATTTGACAAATTGTGAGATAACTGAAAAAGTTGAGTAAGCAAGCCTGTTTTTCATATATGTATGTGTGTGTATATATATTTTTTCTCACCACAAGAATATAAATTATAAGACTTCTCCTTTTTTATGTTTGTTGTTATATTACCTTTAATGTCAATATATTTCATTTCTCTATTTTTATTTTTTAGGTTAGTCAAGTGAAGCAATGGAAATGGAAAAGGAACAAAGAAATCTGTAACTGGTTGTGATCAATTAGTTGTAAACACCACTGCACTCAGACCAGCTGTGTTTTATATTTATTAGCTACGTGAGCAATATTTGCTAAATTCTAGAAAGAAAGGTAGCAAGGGAAAGAAGAATAAGCAAGCGAGGTCATATTGTAGAGAATCTGGAATAGCAAAATGAAAAATGTTAACTTGTCTATCCTTTTCAAAGATGAAAAATTTTGGTTTTGGTAATACAGACAGATAGATGTGATCATTACACCTTTCTTCAAGTTTTTAATAGTTACTCATCAGCCCTAAATAGATAATGTCAATTTGATGGTTATAAGTCACGTTCTTCACTATTTATATGTTCATTAATATATGTGATTTTGCCAATAATTACATGCAGAAATGTCTTAAATTTCCCATGGATAGATGGAAGTTTACTAGAAGAAAGTTATTCATAAAGAGAAGGAGAATCTTGATAAATTACAGTGTCTGTGCATAAAAACTTTAGGACCAAGGGTGAATAAAAATGTTTCCACTCAACAACCCAGCAACTCAGAATGAAAGTAGCTCTTTCCTTCCTCACCTCTTGAAGTTTCACGCTGTAATAAGGCTATGCTGGGTGAAGCTGGGAATAGCAAAAAAAGACTTTGCAAGCATTCTCACAGAAGGTCTGTATTCTCATCCTAAGGTTCCAAACAGTTAAGTCTCACTTTTATAGTTTGCATTTTATTAAAGAGTAGTATTTATTGTATTTTATTAATAAGTAGTACTTATTAATATTAGCGATGACTCTCAAATATCATTCCTTTGTGAGTAGGGCTTTTATTTATTTTTATGAAGACTGAAAAGTTACTAAAACATCTCTAAGCAGTCAACCTTAAACCTCATCAGAGGAAGATTCTACCAGATCTGCTAAATAGACTGTTCCAGGAAGACGTGATTGCATTGGATTCTGCTCACCTACCCCTTCCTTCTTAGAGGTAGAGAGGATGAGGAAGGTAATTCGTACATTTGATACACACTCCATAAGGGCATGTGACATTTTTGAAGTAGAAAAGTATTCTGCCAACCAGCCCTGAGGTTTCTAAAACACCAGTCTCCCAAGCTAAACACACGAATTCTTTCTGGCATTTTTCTTTTCTCCAAAACAATTGAAATAGTATTCAAATCACAAAGGGAAGAAAAACGTGTTGCTCCCAACATAAACTTCCCCTTCACCAGAATGTTCCTATGTACCCATTACTTACACATTGAGCATGTGGCAGCCTTTCATAAGCTTACTTTACTATGCCTCAAACCATTCAGTTGAAGCATAGTAGCTAGTATTAAAGCCCAGAGACAGTTCAATCCTTATTCTTTTAGAAGTGTTCTTCCACAGTGATATAAAGTAGGAAAAGCTGACCTTTTGTCTTACAAAGTTGGATTCTTAAACTGATTTGGGACATCGGCTTCAAATTAGAGCAAATTGTCTCATGAAAACAAAATAAAAATGCAACAAACACTTTGTGAACTGTGACTAAGTTTTTAGGTTACCATTATTTAATAGCAGAATTACCAGCACAAACATTAAAACAGGAAAACAAGAGGACAGAGGATAAAGGCCGAAATCTCTCTATTTAAAATCTGCAAAATGTTCACCAGATATGTCTTAATTCTCCCCTTACTCAGCCTAGTGCCCTCCAAATGACCTGAGAAAACATGTACCTTTACCCTTAAAGATAATAAAGAAAATAATACCCTCTAGGGGACGGGGTAGGTAGAAGAGTCTATTCTTTCATAATGCTTTGCAATTCTTTTTTATATTTGGATCCAGGCTAAAAGAGCTGTCAGTATCAAGGAGAGAAAGATAAGTGGCCAAGCCCATGGTGTCCCTCTTCGCTCCCAAATAAAGTCCTAAGTGTGCCTTGCATTACTTCCAGTCATATGCAGTTGGGCAAAGCAAGTCATGGCAAAGTCTGATGACAGTCAAGTTAGGAAGTATTCTCCGGCATGGAGGCATTGCAAGTTACATGGCCATGGCTAGTGACATGCATTTCTTTCATAAAAATATAATTAGGAAGAACAATACAATCATGTATTATTGTCTTTTGGTCATGAAACCAGCAAATAATATGCTACAAAACTAAATAGAAATACCATGTGAGACACTTGATTTGACATTTCCTAGAGATCTATAATCGCTAGCAAATGTGAAAATAGTTAATATTTGGTATTACATATGGAGTATGTGATGTTGAAATCACATATCATAAAGAAGGTGGTTTTTTTAGGTCTAAATGTTCTTAGTGTGAGTCACAGAGTCATTTGCCAAGACAGAACAGCAATATATTTGAATGGATGGGAAAAAGGCTAGCTGGCAGCCTAGCAGGCCGTGTCTTTTTTTGACGCTTGCCATGTGCAGACCAAGTCAAAAGAAGATTCGGGGGATTTCCATGCCCAAGTTTTGAACAATTCATAGATCTGCCTCTCCTAGCAAGAAACATTTTAATTAAAAAATTAGCTCCTGACTATTAATATAAATGGCAATATCTTCCTAGATTATTATTAAAATTCATATGCTAATTTTAACTCACAATTAATGAAAAAAAGGAAAAAAGAGTGAAACAATGGTTTGTGCAGATAAGGAGATTTCTGTTTCCCATTGAGATTGACACAATGCAAAAAAAACTGTTATTCAAACTGATGTAGAGCCGATACCTTCATTTCTTTTAAAATTTGATTATTAATTTGCTATGACTTTATGTCCATGCCAAAACTCATCTTGTAATTTAATTGCTATTGTAATGGTATTAAGAGATGATGAGATCATGAGGAATCCATCTTGATGAATGAATTAATGCCTTTATTGAGGAAGTGACTTAGTTATCATGAGAGTTTGGCTTCCTTTTCCTCTCTTGCTCTTTTGCTTTCTCTCTTGCCCTTCTACCATGTTATGAAATGGTAAGAAGACCCTCACCAGATGCCAAGCAGATGCTAGCACTGTGCTCTTGGGCTTACCAGCCTCTAGAACCATGAACCAAATCAGCTTCTGTTTTTCACAAGTCACCTAGTGTGTGGTGTGCTCTTATAACAGCAGAAAAATGGACTATGACATAATTGTTTACATACCACTGTGAGATAGAAGGCTTTCTAAAAAGCTGTGGGTATAACTTTTCAAACTGAGTTTCCATTGTAAAACTTTACCTTCATATATTAATTTAAAACAATTACAAGTAGCAAAGATAATTGGGGAAGAATTCTGAAAAGCATAAATTGTGTAATATGTTGAGAAAAAAATGGACCTCTTATAACAATAGTGTGTAAAACATAAAGCCCACCTTTATAAATAGGTACTAATTTAAAAAATTCAGGAATTGTTCATGAAAATACATTCCATTTATTAAGTCTATATTCTCTAATATATCCTAACTATATCTTTCTTTAGCATTTAAGAACTAGCCATGGCCATTTTCAAATGAACATTTTACTCTATAAAAACATTCATCTACAGTTTATGCTATGTCACAATTATCATGAAAATAGATTAGTAAAAATTTCCTTTTTTAACAGTAAGTGAAAGGAAACTGAATGCGCTGACATGAATTGAAATGTCCATTATGATTATGGGTAAATCCAACAATAATATGAAAACCTGCTAACCCAGAAGTTTGTCTGATTAACTTCCCCCAAGTTAATCCTCCAACAGTTCTTCTAAGACATTAATCTGTTATCTATATAGCTCTGCCCTTTGTCCTTCCTCTCTCCACTTCTGTTGGAAAACACCTAACTATCCAGATTTGTCTTAGTTTTCGTTATCAGTTTGGTCCCTGACCAAGGGAATACAAAAAGAATCTTACAGCAGGAAACTGTCCACCAAAATATTCAGTCAGATTCTTGCCCAGATTGAACTCTAAGTACCTGGGTTCATTGTGTTTTGACCTTTATTACATACTTCTTTGATTTCTTTGCCAGTGATAACCACGACCTAGAAGTAATGTCACTCTTCGTTACTCATTTCCATATTCTTTTCAAAATCTGAAATCTGAGCTAGATCTCTACTATAAAATTGTAACTCTCTGATTGGCTTTGGCTGCACAATGCAAGGACAGTTAATTATTGCCAATATTTTAAAACTCTAACACAGATATGCTCACTAAATTTCCACCTGTTATCCATTGTCACCTTCCTCTCACACTACTCTGTCCTCCTTTTTGCTACTAATATTAATTTTACAGCATGGCACGTTTGGTGCATTTCAGTGGGTTCTTCTTATATCTGAGTCTAAATAACCCTTAACTTGGCACATCTAACTTAAATCAAATAGCTATGGTAATAGTTATGGTCATGAAATATGGCCAGAAACTGAAAATAATCTTCTAACAATCCCTGAATATATTATTTGACCAATTTAGATTCAACAGCAATTATGAAAAATAGCCTGTGTCATATTATTTAGAACACCAGCATCTTGATATTCAACATATTCTTAACCTTTCTTTCAGCAACAATATACTTAACATTAATAATTCGAGTGGCATTTCTAAAAAATGTCAAGAGACATATTGAATCATTACCCAGAAGTTGTGTTATGTGTGCTCTTAAAAATTTCAGATGAAGAAAGTAAAAGGTTTTAAATTAGGCAGCATTAAACATTTTAACCATTCTAATGTATAATAGTATGTTAATGAATAAGGCCAATTTTCATTATATGTGTATTAAAATGATGGTTTTTGTTGCATCTATGGATGCAGCTATGATTTCCATGAATGCTACACTTTTAGTAGACCAGAGATTAACTGAGGGAAAAATAGGGAAAAAATTCCACACCATAGAATAATAGTATACATATTTCTTGGAGCCAGAAAGATGTTTTAGGAGATGAGATGATTAATGATGATACCAGACTATGAGAAGTAAATATAAAGAAATGAAATCAAGAACGTTCTTAATAAAGAATATATATTTGTTTATGATAATGTAATATACTGGAAAATTTGATGAAGCTCCAATACAAAGCAGAGAGCAATTCTGAATAAATTATAACAAACATTTATTAAGATGCAGATTTAAGCTTATAAAATTACGGAAATAATATTCTGGGATGAAAACATAAACAGAGTAGCAAAATGAGTTAAGAAAGAGGTTTTAATGGAAACACTGCATGTCTTGATAACCAAGGAATTAGCATTTTAATGGCCATGGGGAATAGGAGGTAAGGATTTGGTCCTAGACGAGATGACTAGTTGACATCTAGACTTTCTACAAAAAGCCAGGATTTTGAGGCTACATCCTCAATGAGCAGGTAGACTAGAAAAGCTGCCCACCTGTCCAGCAGATAAAGACAACAGGGATACTTGAGTATCTTGACTTGCTTTCTAGGTAGAAACCATGCGGTCTGTCATGAGAATGTGTGGTCTTACACGTGCTACTAAAAAGGTTTCAGGTTCCAATGTGTACTATCTGCGAGTCACAGAAAACTCTGGGCTGGAAATTAACATTAAAAAGTGGTCCCAGCCTTACAATTCTCAGAATTAATTAGCAGAAGCAAATAAAAACTTTTCATGAGGGAAAAACATTCAAGCTAGGCCTCACAGTTACTTAAAATTGATCTCACATAAGAAATAATAAAATTATAACTCAAAAAACCCATGTAATGCAATATAAAGATTATAAATATTAAATAGCACAGACATAAAGTATTATAATATGAGGAAAAACAATTCACATATCAAATGACCAAATTTATTTCAAAAAAGAAAAAATGGCACAAGAAATAAATAAAAGTTTTAGTTAATAAAATGAAAATGTCAATGAATAGTTAAATAACAGATTTAAAATATCGAAAAAGTTAATGACCTAGAAAAATAGATTAGATGAAATTATCTAGAATGCGTATGGTAACAAAGTTCTAGTGTATATAGAAAAACACATAGTAGACTTTTACTGAAGGAATAGGAAACTTTCTATTTATCAAAACAGTGGGCTGCCTAATGACGATACAGTACGCATCTACATGCTTAAATGGCCACAGCTCTAGAGCAAATTTGACCGTTTACATTGCTAAGACATTGACAATATTAAATCCAAAACTATCCGATAATCACAGTTCTTGAAATATGTTTAACCTCAGGAGATACCTGCTTAATGTAATGATCAATTATCCCTCCAATTTCAATGTATACAGCTAAGATTAAAGACAGAAATAAAAGCTGAGAAAAGAGACTATATAAGGAAAAGGGCATTTTTTTAGGACTTGGGGTCACTATTTCAACCTAGGAGGTAACTTGCAAGGCCTCTCTTGGTATCTTGGAGGATATGTTCATGAAAATAGAATTTAGCAAACAGCCATATTAGTGTATCTTAGTATAATGCTGCTTAATTTGTTCACGAATAAACATAGAAGATACATATGTTCTTATTTATCATAATGGCAGTAATGTTGAAGTAGCAAATTTCACATTGCTACTTATAATATATTTTAAAGGAAGAAAATAAACCCAAGAAAACCTTACTGTTTACCTCGATGGCATAAATTACAAATTCCCCGAGGCGAAGCCTCACAACCCTGTGGAATTAAAAGAGGATTTAAGGTATTTATTATGCATCTGTGGTAAATGTGGGGTTTTTTTGGCATTTATTTGCTGAACCACACATGGGTATACATTTCTCTACTTTAACTTATTTCATTAGACTAGAGTAAGCATTTCCCAAAAAATACTGACCAAAAGCTCATAGTTTTTCTTAGGGAATTCAAGACTTTCATGGCAAGAATTTAAATTGAGTTGAGTTTCTGAGGAAGATTTTAGTTAAAAGGAAACATCCTAACTGACCTCCCCAACCAACCAACGATGTAACCAGAGTTATAATGTGTTCCGCAGTACTTTGCACAAGCAAACCATTCATTATATTGAAAGTACCATGTTATTTCAGGAACTCAGAGCAATGAATCAATGATATGATGATGAACTTTGTGAATTATATCAGTGTAAGTGCAAAAACAATTGTAGGGATATTAGATGTCTTGCTACAAAACACTCTTCTTGGTAAATGTAATAGAATATAAATGACTCCTATGAAGTGTTGAAAGCTTTACTCTTACCTCTGCCCTCCCCAGACTGAACTCTGATTGAGTGTGGTTCCTTCTCTTCTCTCACAAGTCATCTTCTCTAGGCTTGTGTGCTATAGTAGAGAAAAAAGGGAAAATATTTGAGGAAAAGTAGTATATTGGACAGGCCTGGAGAAGGAGGATTTCAATCAGAAGGAGCTGAAATATACAAAGAGGAATTTTAGGATGATTGCTCTAGTCACATAATATCTTCTGAGTGTTTGGAAAACATGGTGAAGGCATTCACTGAATTTCATCAAATCCAAGGGACTATTGATTAAAAGAAATCACATTATATGTCACTAAAAAAAGCAAAGGCCACCCTTTAAACTTTTAAAACACACTATTAATAGATTTTAAGAGATGTCTAAATGTGAAAAATGTCCATGAAATTCAGGAAGTTCATTCAAAGTTGCTTTTTGATTATCCCATTGTCTTTCTTTCACAAGGTTGCCATTTTGAAAGTGCGCCACATGGGAATAGGGTCTATTTTCCACATCCCATAATCCTTGGGAAATCCATTCTCCTCAGAAGATGCAGAACTGCAATGGGGAGTGACAGGATGAACACAGACACCCAGGAGCGCTCAGAAGAAACAGGAAAGCACAGAAAGGGGAATATCCCCTCAGAAGGGACAGTCAGGACTCTGAAAGAGCCTGATGGGTAGTGGATTTTGTGCCTGAGGTAAGGCACAGATGAGAGAAGTATCGTTAGGGTTTATGACTTGGAATCCTTTAATATCATTCAAGAAAAGAGAGAATGAATTGGGGAATTCATTTACATTATTTTGTATATGTTGAATCATGCCTTTTAAAAGGAGATCTACCTGAATTGGCATTCTGAGATCAGATTACTGCAAAAACATAAGCTATTTCCTAGACACATACACACACACACCCCTATATATGGGATAAAGTCAGAGAAAACAGAGAAACCTGGAAATCAAACATAATTTTATAGTAAATTGTTTAAATTACAGTTTATAAAATACAAATTATACACAGCCCATTTTTTTTTAATTAAATGTCCCTTTTTCTATCTCATCGACTTCTCTTTTGTACTACAGCTATTTTGAAAAATGGCCACATTTGCAATACAACCCTGTTGGTTTCAGATTCAGCCATGCTGTCACAGCTTAGAATAAAAATATCATTGCACAAGATTATAAAATACAGTGGCAATGAAGCATGACTTATAGGTTATTGTTGGATAATACTGAGTATTTCCACAAAATGAGAAGAAAAAAACGGGAGATTGTATTTTATTAGAGCTATATGATATCTGTGTGTTCCATCATGAACTTGGTTGCGCTTTAAAATGACATCAAATTAAAAAGCAAGAAGAAGGAGGTAGTAATTAGTTGTATTGTGAATGCAAATACAGCGAAAAGTTTAATTTCCTATTTGATCTTGGACAATACAATAGAAGAAAATTTCATTCACATACAACAAATCTTCATTAAATGGCCACAGAATACACCCTTAATTCTGGCCAGTCGTCTTCCAAATCTGCAAATACCGTTCCAGCTAAAAACAAAACAAAAACTGGGTTAATTAGCATTAAAATCAGGCTAGTGGGCCACAACGAATTTATTTTTTAAGTAATTTTAAAGGCAAACTTGGGAAAGGGTTTGGGAGAATGCCATGGCAGAAAACAGAAAGTGAGCTAAGAAATGTTGATTGCCAGAGTTAGGTTTTCAAGCCTCAGCCAAACATCAGGACCAAGAAGAGTAAATGAATGATTAAGTTTATGGGCTCACAGCCTCCACAGTCAGAAATACACAGTGCTAGCAGAGGAAAGAATGTACTGTTTACATTGCTCATCTGTGCTTGTGTCAGAGGTATGATGAACCAGAACAAACTCCATCTTGAGTAGTGGCTGGGTAAAATGAGGCTGATACCGACTAGGCTGCATTCCCAGATGGTTAAGGCACTCTAAGTCACAGGATGAGACAGGAAGTCAGCACAAGATACAGGTCGTAAAGAGCTTGCTTATAAAACAACTTGCAGTAAAGAAACTGGCCAAAACCCACCAAACCCAAGATGGTGACGAGATTGACCTCTGGTCAGCCTCACTGCTACACTCCCACCAGCATCAAGACAGTTTACAAATGCCATGGCAACATCAGGAAGTTACCCTATATGGTCTGAAAAGGGAAGGCATGAATAATTCACCCCTTGTTTAGCATATAGTCAAGAAATAACCGTAAAAATGGACAACTAGCAGCCCTCTGGGCTGCACTGTGGAGTAGCCATTTTTTATTCCTTAACTTTCTTAATAAACTTGCTTTCACTTTACAGACTCACCCTGAATTCTTTCTTGTGAGATCCAAGAACCATCTCTTGGGGTCTGGATCTGGACTCCTTTCCTGTAATACTTGTATGCTGTGACTGCTTTATCTGTGAGAACTCTTAGCATATTAGTCAGAGTTGTTTTAAATCCCTGGTCTGATCATCCCAACATTCCTGTCATGTCTGACTTTGGTTTCAATACCTCCTCTGTGATATAGATTGGATCATTGTCCTCACCCAAATCTCATGTGAAAATGTAATCCTCAGCATTGGAGGTGGGGCCTGGGGGGAGTTGTTTGGATAATGAATGACTTGGGCCATCCCCTTGTTGATACTAGAGCTCTCATTAAAGTGTGTGGCACGTCCTCCCCATCAACACTCCCACTCTGTCTCCCTGACTCCTACTTTAGTCATGTGAAGTATATACTCCAGCTCTGCCTTCTGCCATGAGCAAAAGTTCCCTGAGGCCTCCCCAGAAGCAGATGCTGTTATGTTTCCTGTAGTCTGCAGAACCATAAGCCAATTAAACCCCTTTTCTTATAAATGACTCCGTCTCAGGGATCTATTTACAGCAATGCAAGAACGGCCTAATATGCTCTGTGCACTTAAGCTTTGTTTTTTGCATTTTAGTGTGCCTTGTAATTTTTTCTTTTGATATCCAGGCATGATGGACTGTATAAAAGGTATTGCTGCCACAAATAGGCCTTTAGTAACGTGCTGGAAGGGTGTGGCGGAAGAGGAAGCATTCTGTATTCCTGTGATTTGGTCTCAGTGTTTTTGTGAGACTGTGCTTCTGAAATGTTAATTCGAAAGTACGTCTTGGTTCCTCCCTTTCTCCTTAGGTGGAAGAGAATGACTAGAGGGGGCTCAAGTTGGGTATCTGTCATGCCCCAGGTAGGTTATACTCTGATAAAACCCCAGCAAGAGAAGCTGTGATTAGCTGGTTACACCTGAGAGCAGGCATTATTAAGAACATAATGCTCTTGGGTATTTCAGTTGTTTTCTTTTCCTTTCCCCTGCATTAATCGTGGAGGTAGGGGGTTTTCTGATGTTCTCCGTGATGACCTGGTAGTGCTCCTGGAGGAAAAACTTACAAGTGACTGAGTCCCTCTATAGTTTCTAACCCTCAGGGTTGTCCAATGTGCCTGCAGCAATTTGTCCATGTGGTTCTCATTTCCCTACCCCTGTACTGGTTCCCTTGGAAGTTTCTGCTGGTAGCTTTCTGCTCCATTAAATTATAGTTCTCTGTATTCATCTGTGTCCCTAATTTGAGGGTCAGGGATTTGCCTTCACTGGTGGATCTAAGAAGATGTGGTGATTTTTCAGTTTGTTCAACTTTACATTTTTTTGTTAGGAGTGGCACCTTCCAAGTTCATTATCTGTTAGACCATAAACCAGAAGTCCTCAAAGCCTTTATCCATAAAGGATGCATTTTTTAAATGTAGAGAATTTCTACACCAGGCCTGGCTAATTTTTGTATTGGGGGTTTAGATACAGGGTTTTACCATGTTTCCTGGGCTGGTTTTGAACTCCTGGGCTCAAGCAATCCACCTACCTTGGCCTCCCAAAGTGCCATCTCCCATTCTTTCTCAACACTGTTCTTAAGAACTCCTACCATGTTAGTGATGTAAAATAATTTTTGGTGTAGGAGGAAATGACTGAGTTAATAACAGTCCATCACTGCTCCTGGAACTAAAAACCAGATGTTTATCTCAAATGAATTGTATCACCTTCATATATTATTTAAAACTATTTGTTACAGCCAAAAGCTAGGTTCAACTGACTTTTAAATCCAACCACAAGACACATTTCTGGTTTGAAAACATTTCCTAAACCTAAGGAGCTATATCTGTGCAGGAGACCAGAGTATATATCATACTACCATTTATAGATTGAGAAACTTTGTGATGAATAAGATCTCAATTATTTCATCAACAATCATTTAAAATTTACATTGAGAAGCACTGTGTCCAAAGTGCTGAAATAGGCACCCACAATTTTCTACCATTCCTCAGAAAATCTCCTTAAAATGACAATAAAGAAATACATAACAGAATGAATGTGTGTTAGCGCAGATAATGGAAAGAAGAAAGACTAACAGATAAAGTATTTTATTTTTTTTCTGTACATTTAAAGTGAATGAGATCAAATTAAGGGATGGATCAAGTAAGAAAAGATTATAGGCTGGGCGCAGTGGCTCACGCCTGTAATCCCAGCACTTTGGGAGGCCCAGGCAGGTGGATCAGGAGGTCAGGAGATCCAGACCATCTTAGCTAACACGGTGAAACCCCATCTCTACTAAAAAACAAAAAATGAGCCGGGTGCGGTGGCGGGCGCCTGTAATCCCAGCTACTTGGGAGGCTGAGGCAGGAGAATGACGTGAACCCGGGAGGCAGAGCTTGTACTGAGCCGAGATCACGCCACTGCACTCCAGCCTGGGTGACAGAACGAGACTCCGCCTCAAAAAAAAAAAAAAAAAAAAAAAAAAAAAAAAAGAGATTATAGCGCAGAGACAAGAAGAGAAACCTGCAATCTACTGTTCTTTAGGGAAGAGTTTCAGAGTCTTCAGGGGCAGAAACAAGAATTTCGGAGGGCCCAGTAATCAGCAATCTGAGTAAGTAATTGGAGAACTGAACACCTAATGGCTGATATTACTATGCTTTCTCCCATCTTCACCCTTACAAAGTGTTTGGAGGAGACTGGGCTGTGTTTGGTCCAGATAAAACTGAAGAATTTTTCTGCTCACCAGAAAATAGTACGGCCAGATGACAGAGAGAATTTAGTGATGTACCAACAGCTTCCAATTTGGGTCCCTCTCATTTTGGCATTGAGTAGGGAGATGCTCCTAAATGTGATATCCTAACATCATAAGGGTTAGTTGACACTTTCTCCTACGTGCCCAAAGCTCAAGTTTAGCTCTCTCAGTCAAAGGAGAGAATGCAATCAATATATGTTGAATTAAGAAATTTATATCAATGCAAAAAAATCTGAAAACACAAAGCAAATAAAATTAATAGTGTAGGCTGGGTGTGATGGTTCACACCTGTAATCCTAGCACTTTGGGAGGCTGAGGCGGGAAGACCGTTTGAGGCCAGGAGTTCAAGACTAGCCTGGGCAACGTAATGACACCCTGTTTCTACAAAAAAAAATAAAAATTAGCCAAGCACAGTGGTGTGCACCCATAGTCCCAGCTACTCAGGAAGCTGAGGCTGGAAAATGGTTTGAGCCCAGAAGTTTGAAGTTACAGTGAGCTCTGCTCGCCACTGCATTCCAGCCTGGGCAACAGAGCTAGACTCTATCTTAGAGATAAATAAATAAATGTTTAAAGAGAAACGTCCACAATAACATGGGCTTCATGTGAGAAATGCAAGCATAGATCAATGTTGAGAAACATCATAAGATAACGCCCTAGTCAGTCCAGGCTGCTATATCACAGTACCATAGACTGGGTGGCTTAGAAAATAGAAATGTCTTTCTCAAAGTTGTTGACTAGAGGTTTGAGATCAGGGTGCCAGTATGATCGAGATTTGGTAAAGACCCCCTTTGGAGTTTTAGACTGGCAACTGACCTCTCATTGTATCTTCCCATGATGGAAAGAGATCAGGAGAGATCTGTGATATCTCTTTTAAAAAACACTAATCCCATTCACGACGACCTAATCATCACCATCCAAAGACTCATCACACCAGGTGTTAGGATTTAAACACATGACTTTTGAAAGGATACAAACATTCAATCCATTGCAGAAATAACAAATAGGTCACAAGAGAAAAACATATCATACCAATATATTAATTTTTATTTCTCAAAGAAAAAAATCTAATGAAAGAAAAACAGTCACACTATTAAACTGATTATATAAAACTTAAAGCCAAAGTTACACATAAAAGCATTCACACCGAATTTAAGAACAAGAGAATAACAACTAAAAAAATCACAATTAGCACTATTCTGTAATTATAGCTCATGCAACTATAATAAATAATAACAAACGTAATAAAAATTATAGAGAATGTACTGTTGAAAATAAAGTATTTTCTCTGTAGGTTGCATGCAGGGTTCTATGTATTTTTGTTATATAAAGGTCACTAAACCTCTCATTCAAATTTTTGGTATCCTTAATAATTTTTTGTGCTGGATTAATTTGTTTCTGTTTGATTGGTATTTAAAAATATCCAAAATGGTGGTAAATTTGACAGTTTTACATTGTATGTCTATCAGTTGTGCTTTAAAATTTCCTTTTATGCTGTCAAGTTCATAAAAGTTCCTATCTTCTTGAAGGTAACTGCTTTCATTATTATATAATTTACCTTCTTTAGCCCTAATAATGTGTTTTGAGTTATCTATTTGTCTTGATATTAATATTTCTGCCCCAGGTATCCTTGGTTTAATATTTTACTAACTTTTTCTATTTCATATTTGAATTTTATTTTGTGTTGGGCATGTCTTTGAAAGCATTTATATTTTACTTTTATTGTTTTATCTAGATTCATTGCTAACTTCTTATTCTATTTTTAGATTACTACTTGTTTTTCTTTGCTTCTTTATTTTCTTCTCTCTTATATTCTGTTGAATTAATAAAGTTATTTTTATACTCCAAGCTTTTGCCTCTGTTATCTGGGAAGGTATATACTGCATTTACATTCTCTTAGTATATTAATTTTCAAATACATAAAATATGTATTTTTTCTATATATTTGAAATTGTTCTTTAGAAAGGCTTATTTTTCTTAAAATAAAGAAATGTATGTATTGAATTCTGCTTGACTTTTTCTTTTTCTCATTATCCCCCTTTCCTATCTAAAACTTTGGATATTTCTTCTCCTTGATTGTCTGTAGCCCCCAGTCAGGAACTAGGTTTTGGAGCCTATTCTGTGAAGATACGGGGATATCTATACACCTATTCGTGAGTACAAGCTACTTTTCCCAGTTTCTTGTCATCAGAATTTGTCTTTGTTTCCTGGCTTATATAGACCCAGAGTTCCTCATGAAGTTATGAACTCATGCAGTTTCAGTTATGCCAGAGTTTCTTGAATATTTTTAAGGACCTCCCCAACCCCTGACTTTAGGCATAGGCCTACATCATATTAGGCCAGTGTATATCAAACACTTTTAGATCTTGTTCCCGGGTAGGAGCCATGTTCCTGACTGTGACTTCCTGCATCTCTTATAGATGTAAGGTTTCTGTGCTCTGCATCTACAGAGACGTTTACCTCGTTCATGTGGCTGGACGTATCCTATTGACTATCTTATGCCGATTGTATCTATTATTGTTCTCTGTTTATAGCACAGGGAAGGAAAGATATGACAAAACTAAATTCGTTGTGTTATATTTATAATAAGCATTTATTGATTCGTTAATCTCATAATATTTCTTACCTCCAAAAATCCTGTCATTTGATAAATTGACCAATGTATACTCCCTTGCCACAAATTCACAGATTTTCCTCTTTAGGGTCACTTCACTAACATCCAGTAAAAATCTATTGTTTTTCAGAAATAATCATTTATCAATAAAGAATTATAACTGCCATACTCCATGGTCATAGCCCTCTGATTCTTTTAGGAAACACTCTTTAGGAAAAAAAAAAAAAAAAAAAAAGAGGAGAGCAAAAGAAAGAAAGAAAAAAGCTCAAATTCCCAAATGTTCCAAATTTGAAGGACCATCCAGCTTGTTAAAATGGAATCATAGCATTGCTCTTCCTTTTCCAGACTTGTAACTTTTATTGTCATCACCCTCATCAAAAAGCATATAATTGAGTGTTCTTTTGGTATCTGGCACTGTTCTAGGTGTTGTAGTATTTAGCTAAGGAATTAATGAACAATGGAAGCAAATCAGTACATGAGGTTTTTAATCTCTCCAAGAAACAGCCAAAATGTACCCAGGGCAGCTTTTTGGAATTCAGAGAGCACAGTACGATATAAAATATGGTCAGTCCCCTATGTGGCAATTATTGTAGCCCTATAACAGCACATTTTTCAATGTTGCATTGATTATTTATTGAATAATTAATTCAATGAATGCTTAGTGAACACCTATTTTGGGACAAACACTCTACCAGATGGAATAACAGTATCAGTTTCTCTGATATGCGTCACTTTGATCACTCCTAATATTCTGCCTAGTTTAATGTTAAGTGCTCAGTGGATGCTTGTTGAAATTAATGAGTGACTATAATCCTAGTACTTTGGGAGGCCGAGACAGGTGAATTAATTGAGGTTAGGAGCTCAAGACCAGCCTGGCCAACATGGTGAAACCCTGTCTCTACTAAAAATACAAAAATCAGCCGGGTGTGGTGGAGCACGCCTGTAATCCCAGCTACTTGGGAAGTTGAGGTAGGAGAATGGCTTGAACCTGGGAGGCGGAGGCTACAGTGAGCTGAGAACGTGCCACTGCACTTCAGCCTGGGTGACAGAGTGAGAGAGACTCTATCTCAAACAAACACACATACACGCACACACATACACACACACACACACACACACAGAAGTTAATGAGAGAATCAATAAATGAATATAATTAAGTGCCTTTAAAAGAAAAAACAATACAAATTCTATATGTAGTTTTATTTTCCTAACCAGTATGCTAACCTCTTACATTTGTAGTGTAAAGTTATCACATGTCCACTGGGATAAATTAATGTACTCATTAACCACTCCATGTGGTTCATACTTCCACAGGTTCCTTCTTCTTAGCAAGTTCCAATCAAAGCAATGTGTACAGAAATAACGTGGTGTGTAGAAGTAGCCACCTATACAAGGCTCAGTAAACCCTTTTCAATTTCTAACCACTAGATTTGTAACAAGGTGGACCTGGAAGCCACATGGTGAAGAAGATGGAACCAGCCAGCGGAGTGAAAGGATCTCCAAATCCCTACTGGGAGGAGTCTCATTCAAGCAGGAAGGCTCACAACTGCCCTTGTTAAGTTAGCCAGAAACAGACTTTTACTGTGCTAAGCAACTGAGATTTTAGAATTCATCTGGTACAGCTAGCACTGACACGTTCCTAGTGGGTCATTCCTCAAAAACTAGTTCATCTGATAGTGTAAGAATTAGGCCAGTGATCTCTTCCTTGTAATGTGTATATATTGACATCTGGGAAAGGCAAAACTGTGGAGGCAGTGAAATGAGCAGTGGTTGCCAGGGGTTAGACGTGTGAGAGACAGATGAGTCATCACTGCACGGAGCATCTTTAGGACAGTGAAGCTATCCTGTTTATTGCTAGAATAGTAGACACCTGTCAAGTAAACGTTTGCCCAAACCCATGGAAAGAACAGCACCAAGAAAGAACCCTAATGCAAACTTTGAGCTTTGGGTGATAATGATGTGCCAATATAGGATCGTTGATTGGAACACATATTTCACTCTGATGTGAGATGTTGTACTGGGGTAGACTGTGCATATGGGGGGCAGGAGTATACATGGAAACCACTGTCTGCCCAATTTTGCTGTGACACCAAAACTGTTCTAAAATATAAAGTCTTTTTTTAAGTATATATTATTTCATTGTATAGTAACTCAGAATTAAAATCTTGGTATGCCTATTTTTTTTTCTTACTTTCTTGTAACCAATACCCACTGGAGACTGTATTCCATAGAAAATTCAGAGGAACGGTGCAAATAAAGAAGAGAGATTGACAGTTTCATCGAGTTACGTGCATTGGTCATTATGTGTTTTATTTTCCTTTAAATAAAACAAAGCATTACTAATGGGACAGTCGTAGGGAAGATCTGGTATTGTAACAAGTGTTTTGATGCCAGTTTTGCCACCAAAACAAATTTGAGGACATTTTAGCCATTTAATTGACATTAATTTCTATCAAGTTTGGTCACTAACTGAAAGAAAATGTGAGGGATGGTGAACTGCTCATTTAACATAGTATGGTGTTTATTATCTCTTGGTTTTTGCTCATAGTATTTTTTTTCTGCCTGGAACAACTTTGCTTGCTTTTTCACTTGGTGACTGACTCTTCATTTTGTTTCAGGCAGCACCTTCTCAGCTAACCTTTCAAGACCGAGCTAAGTGACTTTTGCAGACTGAAATTATCTTTTTCTGCCTCTTCCACCCATCTGTTGATGTCAAAGGCTGTGTCTTACTCATCTTTCAATTCCAAGTACCTAACATGATGCTTGCTACTTATACCTGGGTCTTCATAAAATGTGTGCATGACTCAAAGAGCTCAACCAGGGAGAGGAACCCAGGAATGTGAGTAGGAAACTAAAACAGATCACCTGACTTTGAAAAGATAAGGCTGGCTTTCTACAGTGGCATGGAGGAGGCAATGTATTTCAGACAGGGAGAGAGGTATACTTAAGGGCGTGCAGGAGGAGAATAAATATATAAAGAGGCTTTGGGAACCATTGTGTGAATGGGATAAAAGGTATATGTGTGTTAGTGGGAATGGATAAGTCCAAAAAGGTAGATTATGAGCAGATTGTAGAGATCCTTGAATTGTTTACCAGGTTAGGCCATTTGGCCATCACTTCATTAGAAATGGAGATGCATTTAACAAGTGTTGAGGAGGAGAGTGTCATCTCGCATCTCTAGTTTCATGATTCTAGGAATTATGTAAGGAGAGATTGCACTTACATGTCAAGAATAAGATTAAAAGGGAGGAAGCATGGGACAGATATCAAAGGGGATAAGTTGCAGGGCTTAGTGATTGATTTTGTTTTTTAATGAAGAGGAGGCAGTCAACAATGACACCAAGTTTCCGATTCTGGATACTCAGAAAATAATTGCCTTGGTGTGTCAGTTGGGAATATGTTCAGCGGCAAGTAACAGGAAACCTAATTTGCAGCAGCTTTAACAACTGGCAGCTTACTTTCCCTTAGTCCAAGAAGTCTGAGTCGAGCGATTTCTGACATTGATTCAGTAGGTGAACAAGGAAGAGACTCAGAATCCATGTGATTCTCCTGGCCTTTCCCGCTAAGCGTAGACGGACACTGGTGCTACGCAACCATCTGCATCGGAGACAAGGAGAAGGAAGAAAGGCACTCCAGTAGCACCAACAGTCCTTTTTTAGCAGATACAAAATAACTTTTTCGTAAACAATACCTCAGCTGGCTTCAACCGTGTCTCATTGTCTAAAACTATATTTTCTGGCCCTATCTTGCTACATGCGGAGACTGAGTAAGAGAGTTTTAAAAATCTACAGCCTTCAAAGTTTAAGGTAATGATTTAGGAGATAAAAATAAATAATTTAGGCAGATAGTGAGGATAAGAGAGTCCTCAGTAAGGTTTTCCTTTTAACAAAAAGAAGCCCCCAAATCATCGCTTTTCTAACAAACAGCAGCCTGAAAAATTGAGCTGCAGACATAGAAAAGCAAACTGGAAGCTTGCACGCATAATGCCAGAAGCTTTGCCAATAGGAAAAGTCAACCTGGGGCCTAGGCATATTCAACATGATGGCTTCATCTTCCCTTTTCTTTGTCAACCACGTGTACAGTGAGGAACACGCAGCGTGGCATCCGGCGGGTAAAGAACCCATCTGTATAACAAAAAATTAGGGTGGAGTGTCCAGCTTTTTCATGTGCTATGTAAATGGCACACCTGGTCTAACCAATCTTTGGACCCTATGTAAATCAGACACCGCCTCCTCTAACCAGTCTATAAAAGCCAAGTGCACTTCACCATAGACTGGAAGACGCACTGGTGACCCTCTGTCTATGCAGGAGAGAGAGCTATTCTCTTTTCTCTTTCTTTCTCCTGTTAAACCTCTGCTCTTAAACTCACTTCTTGTGTGTCCCCATCCTTGATCTCCCTAATGTGAGATGACAAACCTTGGGTATTTACCCCAGACAATAATGCCACTTCAGTAACAGGAAGAAGGGAGCTGAAAATGAAAGCTCAGTTAGATAGACCACAGTGACTACCATAGTTATTGAAGTTTAAATAACAGATTTGAATTTAAGATGTTTTCATGGGATGATGATAATTTAAACAGCATGGACTGTTAGAGAAAATCTGACAGGATATCCAGGTATATACTAAAAGTATTTTCTGTAAACTATCCTAGATGTCCCAGAAATCAGCCGCATCAGTAATGACAGCATTTGGCAATTCCCTCTGAGTGTTAGGAAAGAGAACAGAGTACAGCTAAAGCATTGCTGTGCAATATGAACATAGTATGAGTTACATAGATAAGTTTATATTTCCAAGTAGCCATATTTTTTAAAAGTTAGAAGGAAAAAACAATTTTACCACTATATTTTATTGAACCAATATATATCAATTATAGTGATTTCAAGACATAATCAATATAAAAACAATAATGGTTTTCATTGCTTTTATCTTTTTTCTTTTTTTTGGTGATGAAGTATCAGTCTTGTTACCCAGGCTGGAGTGCAATGGCGTGATCTCGTCTCACTGCAACTTCCGCCCCCTGAGCTCAAGTGATTCTCCTGCCTCAGCCTCCCAAATAGCTGGGATTACCAGGATGCACCACCATGCCCAGCTAATTTTTTTGTATTTTTAGTAGAGATGGAGTGAGATCACCACCTTGGCCAGGCTGGTCTCGAACTCCTGACCTTAGGTGCTCCACCCGCCTCGGCCTCCCAAAGTGCCAGGATTACAGGTGGGAGCCACAATGTCTGGCTGTTTATCTAAGTTTTCAATATCCTGTGTGTATTTTATACTCATAGCATATATCAAGTTAGACCAGCTATATTCCAAGGACTCATTAAGCACACATGGCTAGTGACTACTGTGTTGGACAGCATAGCTTTAAACTGTTATTTAAAAATCGTAAGAAAACCAGCAGAAAAGAAAAAATGTTGAGCCATTTCCATACTAAGAAAAAAAACAAAAAAGAATGAGAAAGTAGTCTGAATTCTACTTTAAATAAATCCAGTCTTATCCTTTGTTTCTTATGTATTTCTCTCTCACAAGGACAGAGTTGGGAGGGTAACAATTGTCTTGATACTTTAAAAATAGTTCCACAATGGTCTTACTTTGCATATAGTGCATGGGGAAGGCAGATTGAACAAAACTTTGGAGACCACGACGGTCAGGATGTTTCCAGAATAATCACTTCTGTTTATCAGGCAACACGGTTGACGCCAATAGTGTTCTCTTGGATTACTACGTGAATTTCAACACTTTAGGCTGAAAATGGATGTAAAGGAGCCTCATTACTACAAAGAAAACAATAGAAGCCAATACATTTCTTTAAGAGTCAGTGGTAGGTGGACCTTAAAGTCTTTGCAGATGGAATTTGATTCATGTTACCTATTAGTTTGCAAGAGATCACCTGCCTTGCTGTCACTGTGTGGGGTTGAAGTTAGCATGTCTTTCCTTGTTACACAAATATTAGATGGGGCTACAGAACAAAAATGTAACTGCTCCCTTAGGTAATAGAGCTTTTCCCAAACCACAACCCCAGTGCTTTCATGGAGCCTTCAGAATACCATGATTAGGACACCTAGAGAACAGACCCTGAGTGTGTATTTGGCTGGATCTAGGTCTCAGCATTCCCAGAGGTGATAGGCATTGTTTATTAACTGATGAGGACAGACTAGCTATGAGGCAAAATCTATCAGGAAGTCATCAGACATATCCTTCTAGGGCCATTGTTTCTTTCTTCTTTTAGAAAAACCTGACTTTTCCTTCAAAGGTCATCCAAAAATATCACCTCCTCTGTGAAGCCCTCCCTGATTTCTCCCAGCAGAAGTCTTTATTCCCTCTACACTATTTTTCCACCATGACTATAGTATCAAATGGATTTTAATCAAATATCTGCTTTTAATTCTGAAGAGTATAATCTTCAAAACAGCTCTTTCAGTTATTTTCCTTGGACTGGGAACTATGTCGGATCAATTGTAGGCACTAAACTTCTATTGAATATTGGTATAATTTTCCTGCTTCTATCTAACTTCATAGGTTACAACAGGGAATATCAGGATTTTTACTAATAAAATAGGGATAAATTATCTTTCCTACTACTTTTACAGAGGAATCTTACAAATGGAGTGAAATATCTATTCACATAGACTTGTTTAAAATATTAAAATTGCTTCTGCTCCTACCAATTACTCACTTAAGTTAAATGTTGCTATATCACATAATAATAACATATACATCATGCTTATTGCATGTCAGATATCGTTACAAACACTTGCATGTTGTAATCCTCTAAATCCCCACCACCGCTTTGAGGTAGTTTCTATAATTATCATGCCTATTTCGTCCTTTAGAAAATTGCAACACAGAGGGTTCAAGTGACCTTCCTAAGGTACTGCACAGCAGAGCTAGACTCAAAGTGGGCATCCAGCACAAGCGCTTAGCCCCTGCCTCATTTTACCTTGCCCTTAGTGTAATGGAATGGCGGGCAGGTATCCCACTTCCCAACACCCACACTGCAAGAGCTTCCAGCCCGTTATCTCATCACCACTGAAGCAGGACTCCTGAGAACCTCTCTCATTCTGCTCCTCAAACTCAGCAAATATGGAAGAGACTCCAGAATTCCAAACCCAGCAAAGCACGTTTTTGATTGACTTATGGAGGAAAATTCAGATATATCGCAGGAAAACAGGGACTTAAAAATACATGTGAAGGCCGGGTGCAGTGGCTCACGCCTGTAATCCCAGCACTTTGGGAGGCCGAGGCGGGTGGATCACCTGAGGTCCGGAGTTCAAGACCAGCCTCACCAACATAGAGAAACCCCATCTCTACTAAAAATACAAAGTTAGTCGGGCATGGTGGCATATGCCTGTAATCCTAGTTATTCAGGAGGCTGAAGCAGGAGAATCACTTGAACCGGGAGGCAGAGGTTGCGGTGAGCCAAGATTGTGCCATTGCATTCTAGCCTGGGCAACAGGAGCAAAAAACTCCATCTCAAAAAAAAATAAAATTAAATTAAAATAAAATACATGTGAGAGAGAATGAAATGACCAGAGACTTCTAGGGTGGGTATGGCTGTGCCTAAAATCTATTTTACGGAGAGTAAAGTAGCTAAGTCACTGTCTCCTTGAAGAATCTATTGTGAGACTGTAGTTGACACCAAGAAGCTTGAGTTTTGTTGTGTTTCTGCAGTAAGTCGAACACATTTTTAAATTACCATTTGTTTGGTGGAAAAGATGTATAATCACAGAATACAAATGCAGGATGTGACCTTAGCTTTAAGTTGAACAGCTTCATCATAAAGAGTCCATGCCTAGAGGGACAATGTATCTTTTCATGTCCATTTAGGTTTTTATTTTTACAATAACAGCATGTGGTAGAAATTTACAGTATCTCTGGGCCTCACCATTTTGAAAACTTTGCAGTATGCAAATTGACTGCAACAATACTTCCCTTTTTTGTTCACTGAAATGGCCATTTGATGCATCTGCAATGAATTTGACCATTTTAATTAAATAAAGATTTATAAATATCAGGAGGAGATCCAGGGCGAGTAGAAGTCTCAGGTCTCCATGGAGCCAGTGGGGGTGGGATAGGGAGGGACATAAGAGAGATTTGCCCTCAGTGTGACTGATATTTATCCCAGAAATATTGCTATAGTTCCATCTTTATAATCAGCCTTCTGAGATAATGTGAATTTCGAGATAAAAATATTCTATACCATCTGTGACAGACATGTTGTCCTTTAGAAATCTCAAGTGATATAGGCTTGCCTGTCAAATGAATGATATAAAGATGCCTAATTGGCACAGGAAAACTGTCCTTCTCGTAAATTTTCTCCCCTGGCTTGAGTACATATGCTCAGAGCCCAGCCATATGTGTCTTCTGCCTTTCTCTGCCTTAGCAGTCCTTGAGACTTTGAGATTTCTGCTTGGATGGGGCACAGTTCCTGTTCCTTATCAAACTGGCAGCTGAGCCCCAGCTGCTGTGCCCTTCAAGCAAAACCAGAGCTGCTTGCATCGCCTCAACCCTCTTCTCAGGCAAACCAGTCAGCCAGAGCTGATCAGGAGTTTCATGCAGTGACATCAGGGGTGACGTTGCAATCACTGAGAAAGCAAAGCAGTAAGAATGGAGATGATTTTCTGTAGCACTAAGAAAAAAAGAGGGAATGATGATAAAAGCCTCCCCGTGCCAAAGCTAAAAATTTCAGTGATCAGAAGCAGCTTTCAAAAGGCGTTGCCTGTGTTCTGAGCCCTGGCTTCCTGTACACTGGCAAAGACACATCCAGAGTGGAAGTCTGAAATATTTACCTGGTTCTAGTCAATATACAACAGTTCTCTGAGAGGGGGAAAACCTAGAAAAATATTTCTCTCATACTTCACAGGGAAGGGGATGACTATATATATTTTTTAAAAAAAAATTGGATCCAGCATTTAGACATGATGTGCATCAAAATTCAACTTCATCTCAGAATCATGTGGTGGTTCGCACCAACATCACCATGAAGATAATTGAGAGGTCATTTCTTGGAACTCCAAGAGCAGGAATATGAGTACAATGACCCTAGAGATTATTTTATACAATATTCTGCAGTTCCGAATGTAAAGTGACTTTCCCAAGGTCATAAAATTAAGATAATGGCAGAAATGAGAGCAGTCTTTATGTTTTATGACCTCAGCTCTGCGGGTTTGGACAATTTATTTCTACCTTACCATCAAGCTGACAATCCAAAGCCAGAATATAATTGCTTCGAACAGCAATGACCATTGACTTACTGATGTGTGTGTGCACAAACTGCATTTTATGCCATTTTAGACACAGAATATGGGAACTGCCTTCTCTAGGTACTCGTTAAAACCTTGTCTCATGTCCAAGAATCCCTGGGACTTGCCTTTTAGAATGTTTACATGTTTTTTGGCCCTTTTGGAGACATTGGGAAATGTCTTCAACTCCCTAAGACAAAAGATAAAAACCCCAGTGATTGACATTTGTAACACTGCCCAGTTCATGTCAAATGCACACATCAGAGAGGCACGCAGAGTTCATCATTCCAACAAAAATTGCCATAAATCAGTATATGCTGCAATGACGATTTACTCAGTAGGACCTCGATATCACATAAAATGTGTAGTCTGATTGGCCAGAAAGTGGTGCCTGCAGAACAATCCACACGCGTTGAGAATAAGACTTAGAATTGATGTGGTCTTTTCTATTTTCAAAATCTCTCAGAATCATGCATTATTTAGATTCAGGCTGGGCTCCAGCACTGACGCCCCACGCCGAGCACTCTGCTGGGGAGAATGCAAGCCAGTAATAATACACACTGGAGTTATGGGAGGTCCTGCATCCCGGCTTAGTCCAGGCCTCTGATTCCACTGGAATCTCTGCCAATTCCAAACCTACACCCTGATTAATTTATTTATTCCTTAAATACCAATTGAACTCTGATAGGTACAAGTCACTATTCTTGATGCTGGGGATTGAATGGTGCAAGAACAATGAATAAGTCATAGACAAAGTCTTTGACCTCGTGACACTTATATGTTACATGGGAAGGGCAGGTAATAAGCATTGAAATACCTAAATGACATCATTTTAGAGAGTGATCAGTGATGCAAAAAGAGAGAACTGAGTAATGGGGTAAAGCATGTTTGGTGAAGCTGGGAGAAGGCAGCCAGATTTTTTACATAGGGGAGTTGAGGAAGGCCACTTTGAGGAAGTGGCATTTAAGGTAGGGCCTACATGATTAGGAAAAGCCAGCCCTATATAAGATCTGGGGAAGAGAGTTCCCAATGGGGGTCTTAAGAAGAAAAGAAGCTTGGAATGTCCCAGGTAAAGAAGGAGGGTAGCTGCCATGGCTGACTCAGAGAATGAAGATGAGCTAAACACTGGCCAGTTTTTGGCAGCTCTCTTTCTAATGTTTAGAGAATTTCTCACCTTACATAGTCTGTTGGGAAGGAGAATGTGTCTCCCGATACGGAAACTAATAACTTAATTGTTTTGGTTTTGAAGCTTGTCAATGTCAGCGCCAAGTAACCTGGTGCACAGAAGGCCCTGAGCACGAGTCCTAGGCCAGACCAATTGGATATACTTTGAAACTGAAACTAGAAATATAAGGCAACAAGATCTCATCATGGTAGGGACCACTAAGCATCTAAGCTAAGAGCATCTGCAAAGTAACCTCTGGTTTCCTGGGCATGGGGACAGCAGCATATATGTCCCCACAAAACACGATCTATATGTTCTTTTTGGTTCGAGTAGCTCTGTTTTATCCAATTTTCTCTGCCTGTTTCTTCAGCATTCCCAGTAAGCGTATGAACATCCTAACAGCTCTTTCAAACATTTATGTGCTACTTGAACCATCTATAGTCGGTTCATTTGCTAGCAACTAAAACCTTTTTTTAGATTGACATAAAAATTGGTTCCAGGGGTGGTCACACATAGCAAATCATGGAGGGTATCTGGAATTGGTTAGAGCTGAAGGCAATAAAAAACAGCTAGTCTTGGGGAATACAACCTTGGCACTTCATAGCAAGCAGTGGTGAAGAAACTAATTTAATTATCACCTGTGGTCACCTAAAATGAAGTGCCCATTGAAAGCAAAGTGTTGGAGAAATAAGTGGACTTGGCCACAAAGGGATGAGGGGATTCAAGGATTATGAATCTGGGGGACTGTGTCCAGCAATGTTGGGAAAGCTAATGGAAAAAGACTACCATGGCAAAGTTCCTAAACTCTCCAAAGAAGTTATAGACTGCTTGTCTGTGATTGTGCTATAGTTGTTTATGTGTGTGTGTGTATGTATGTGTGTGTGTGTGTCTAAAGAATCTCTCATTTCTTGCAGCATGAAGGCTAAAGGCTAAGATATTTTTCTTCTTACTGCATCAGAAAGACTGGTTAATAGACTTTATGATTATATGCTCACTTAAATTTATAGTCTCATAAGGTATTCCCTGAGAATTAAGACATTTACTAAAAAATGTATGACTTTAAAAAACTGGAATGATATCTTAAGGAAACCTTGGAAAAATTTAGAATTTCCTGAACTATGCCTGTCCCTACCCTTTATTGCACCCAAACACTCATTAATTCTTTGTGTCAAGTGAAGCAGCATTGTTTCTCTTTTATGAAGTGACTGACTGACCTTTCCAGAGACCTAGAAATGACCTTGTCCATGGAGACCTGCAAGAGGAAGCCAATTCTCTTTGTGGTCTATCATCAACCTTGATTGTTTCAAAACGTGATTAGAAACAGATCCCAGCATGCATGCCCCAGAAGTTAAAGGAAGTGCAAATTTCACCTTGGGAGGACAAAGCCAGTGAAACCCTCAAATTATAAAAGTTTCCACTTTTTTAACTTCTGTAAAAGTCTGGGGGAATACATGAGGAAACAGACTGAAACACAGAGAGAGTAAAACATTGTTTTGCATGAGATTATTGACTCGGCATTGTGACTGGAGTAGGTAGAGATGATTCTACCTTTTTGCATGATTAGTTGAATGAACTTGGACTTGAGTGGTTGTTTGTGTCTCTGAGGGGTCACATGGAAAATAGCTCTGGATTATTTGGCCAGTTGAAGAATAACCCCAGAAAGAAAGCAAGGGTAAAGATGAAGAAAAAAACAAAATCACTCCTCTAGATAGGTGGCCTACTGTTAGAGACCCTTAGGAAAATATAATTTTAAGTCTATTATGTTTGCTAATATTAAATCCCAGATTTGGGACATTTTTTTATGTATTCACAAATATTGGATCACAGTAGGCTTCCAAAAACTACCTGCCATTCACACTTCCTATCTAGGCTAAAAAGTAATAATATGAAACTAGAATTCTACTAATTTTTGTCATGGTACTCAAAATCTAGCTATAGGCCAGGCATGGTGGCTCACGCCTGTAATCCCAGCACTTTGGGAGGCCGAGGCAGGTGGATCACGAGGTCAGGAGATCGAGACCATCCTGGTAAACATGGTGAAACCCCGCCTCTATTAAAAATACAAAAAATTAGCCATGCCTGGTGGCGGGCACCTGTAGTCCCAGCTACTTGGCAAGCTGAGGCAGGAGAATGGTGTGAACCCAGGAGGCAGAGCTTGCGGTGAGCCAAGATCGTGCCACTGCACTCTAGCCTGGGTGACAGAGCAAGACTCCATCTCAAAAAAAAGAAAAAAAAAATCTACCTATATAAATTAGCTATAAAAAGCAAGGTTTTTTTTGTTCTGTTTTGTTTTGTTTTGTTTTTACCTTCTTAATGTTTAAAAGGCTTATGTATTTTCCTTTCTCTACAATGGAATTATTGCCTAACCACTGACATACTAGGAACAGAGAAGTGGGAAGAGTTCACCCAGTTTTGAGCAATAAAAAGATGCATTAAGAAGATTATGTAAAATAATAAAACTTACTAAAAGGTGGTCTGTTTTGTATCATCACCATTTATCATCAATCCTAAACAGTGTCAGTGGTAAACTATTCCATTTAATAAAATTGTTTGGAGTCTAGGTACTAAACAATTGCAAATGCAGCATTTTGATAATATATAAGCTTTAAGTTAGCAACTTTTTATTTATTCTTTAACAGATGTTCTGTTTTGCCTAGAAATTAATTCTGAATATCCCCATGTATACAGGCAGTCCCTGACAGATGCAGATCAATCTCCATACATATGTTTCAAAAGCAAATCTGTATACCTGAAATACAAGGATGTTTTGACATAGGCAATCAATAAATGCAATATATCATATTAAAAATGAAGAATAAAAACCACACACTTATCTCCATAGCTGCAGAGAAAGCATTTGATAAGAGTCAACATCCTTTCATAAAACTTCTAATGTTAGATATAGAAATAAGTACCTCAACACAATAAAGGCCATATACAACAAGCCCATAGCTAACAACATACTGAATGGTGAAAAGTTGAAATCTTTTCCTCTAAGATGAAGAATAAGACAAGGATGTCCACTTTCACCACTACTCTTTAACGCTGTACTAGAAGTACTAGCCAGAGCTATCCCGGCCCGCGGGATCGTCGAAGCAGGCCCTGGAGGAGGGAGTGGGAATTTGGGGAACAAGAGACACGAGAAATGGAGACAAGACAGTGCTCTGATCAAGTCTCGTTTAATGGCAGTAATGCAGTGCCTTATATACACTTGGAGAGGAAGGGGTTGGGCCAAGGCGGAAATGATCTCATTTCAGAGGGCGCGGCCAGGCAGGTTTCGGTTTCAACGGTCGGTCGTCATGTTGCGCCTGCGCTAGGAAGTAACCATTTTGCTATGAAGTAACAATTTTCGCGCGTGCGGGAAAGATGGGTGAAGAAGAAGCAGGAAGCGCGCCATCTTGTGCGAGGTATTTAATACAGGGAAAAAGACAAATCTGGGAAGGAGGTGAGAGGTGGAAATGAATAGAGCTCAGGCGTTTAATCGTCAATAATTACTCGCTATGGCCGGGGCGCGCAGCTCCGGACAGGTCCCCCTTTTTATTGTTTTATGACAAGAGAACGACCCCCCGGGAACTGCGCCTGTCTTAGGTTGGGTCAACTCATCCCCACCTTCTAGGCCCGTCATGGGATAAGGCAGCAGCAAAGGCGGCCCTCCTGTCTTAGGCTCCGGTGGAGATAGTGTCCTCTTACCCGTCATTGACTGTCCAGTTCAGCACACAGGGGAGGTGGTCTTATTGAGGTAAATAAGACTCACCATTTTCAGTCATCTCAAGGTGATGATAATGGACCTGTATAGGTTTGGCCTGGAAGGCCTCGATTTGTTGTCTGACGAATGCCATAAGCTTATTAAGGATTATAGGCCCGAGAGTGAGGAAGAGTAGAAGAGTAAGTAAAGGACCAAGAAATGGCAGGAGATAGGGGAGAAGTCCATCGAGTCCCGTCCACAATGGATTGGCGGCTAGGCCCTTTCTGTGCTTTTCTAGTTCTTCTTGTAAAGTCTTTATCTTATCTCTGACAATTCCGGATTTGTTGGCGTAAAAACAGCACTTTTCCTGTAAAGCCAAACAGATCCCTCCCTGTTCTGCTGTTAATAAATCTAGACCTCTTCTATTTTGGAGAACTACTTCAGCTAATGAGTCTACTTGGTCTTGTAAATCTTGTATAGTACTGGATAAGGTCTGTACATCTGAAATTAATTGGTTGGATAATTTAGTATATTGGGTTAGTGAGACCCCTAGGCCTGTGGCTCCTGTTGTAAAAGCAGTGGTGATTCCTAGTCCAGCCAATAAGGGAATAAATTGTATGGCTCGTTTCGGTCTATAAATAAAATGTTCAATAGCAGGGATGGGGATAGGTTCATCTCCAGGAATGATATCAATGTCGGGGAGAAGAGTGGCCAGAACACAAAGCCCTGTCCAATTTGTAGGTAGATAAGTATATGCCATGTTGTTTCCACAGACGAAGACCGAGCCATTTACAGCACACAAAGGGTCGGTGGCATGGATTATGGAGGTACAGTTGTCAACATAACATAGCCTAGATCAATTTCTTTAGTGCTTTTATACGATGGTGAAAAGAGGCAAAAGGAATTAGAAAACGTCATCGGTTGAACTAAGAGGGGAGAGATAATAGGACAGGAATTATTTACCAAGGATTCATTTGAGTAATTGACATAGGACAACAAAAAGTTAGGTATAGCTAGAGGAATAGGGGGGCCCATTTTAAGACAAAGCCAACAATCGTGGGCTAGGCTTGTATTGGACATTTGAAGTAAATTGTAAGTAGCATTGAGGATATCAAAAGTTTGAGCATCGAGCCTAAAATTATCTCTAATCTCAGGCAGGGCTAAGGGGTGATATTGAAGTTCAGGATATAGAGCTTTATGAATCTTTTCTAATTTTTTTTGGACGGTTTTAATTCTTGCAATATCTAATGGGCCTCCTCCATCAGAAATATGGATGGGAGCAGTAGTGCTCCAACAAACAGGCTTTCCTTTTTGGCCGTTACAAGAAGATTGTACAAGTTTATTAGTGGTTCCTAATACTTGTACGTCATTGGTACTTCCAGTTTGTGTTTTTAGTAACGTGGCTGTATAGTATGTTTTATTGCCTGATTTGCATTGTTGATAGGAGGTATAACAGGAACTATGTACAGAAGATTGGAAAGAGCTACAAGGGCATTCTAGGAGCGGCCCATTAGGCGAGGTGTCTCTTGGGGTAGACTTACATTTCCACGACTGGTCTGGCATTAAGTACGCTGTCTTGCCCGAGCAAGTCACCTGGGTGATTCTATCTGACGGAGGTTCAGATATTTGTCCCCCTCTGCAGTCACAAGGCTGGCCGTATTGTTTTCGTAGTAATCCTCTTGCTTTACGAGGGTCACCAAAACCTGCATAGACTGTCACTATGTTATATAGAGCGATTATTCTCCAAAGGAATCTCATGTTAGACTTCATTTCCTGAAAAACAAAAAGGAAGAAACTTCTCAGGGAGATTTATCTTCCCTGGACTGACAATGGTTATGATTTATTTGTCTTACCAATCTTTCAGGCAGCCATCTGGCTGCATCATTCTTTTGTGAGAAGATGCATACTGAGCCTCTTCCCCAAATTAAAACTGGATCGGGGCCATGCCATGAATTATCAAGTGGATCTTTCCATTTTACCATTGCAAACTGTTTTTGAGATTCAGGATGCCAGAAACGGTCGGCAGCAGATTTTCCATGACTGTCCAAATTTAAAAAATTAAGGATAAACAGGGCATGATTGAGTATGTTTCTGGGGGTACCCTTCACGGGGTACCAGCTCCCCCCTTTTAATTTTGTGATAACAGTTTTTAATGACAGATGGGCTCTTTCTACTATACCTTGTCCTTGGGGATTGTAGGGAATGCCTGTGGTATGTTTAATTTGTAGGGTATTGCAGAATTGTAAAAAGGTTTTGGCTATATAACCAGGGCCATTATCTGTTTTAATTTGTTTGGGTATTCCTAAAATAGAAAAGCAGTGTAATAAATGAGCTACGACATGTTTGGTGGCCTCTCCTGTTTGGAGAGTTGCACTAATGAATCCACTATAGGTGTCTATGCATACATGGATATATTTTAGTTGACCAAATTCTAAGTGGTGAGTAACGTCCATTTGCCAAATTTCGTTGGGGATGAGTCCTCGGGGGTTAATTCCTAAATGAGGAACAGGTAAATACGTTATGCAGTTGGCGCATTGTTTAACTATTTGTCGAGCTTGTTCTCTAGTAAGTTTAAACATGAGTCTTAAGGTTTGGGCGTTTAAATGATGTAAGGCATGTGCTTTTTGTGCTTGTTGTAAATTGTCTGTAGTGACTGTGGCTATGGTTTTTGTTGCCATGTCGGCTGTTGCATTACCTTGTGTTAAAGGTCCCGGTAATCCTGAATGTGCTCTGATATGCCCAAGAAAAAAGGGAGTAGTCCTTTTTTGAATAAGTTGTTGACATTGTAAAAATAAGTTAGCTGTGTCTGAAATATGTTTAATTTGAGGCACGGTCTCTAAGAGGGGTATTGAATGAGCCAGGTAGGCGCTGTCTGTGTAAATGTTAAGTGGCTGACAAGGAAAAGCTGATAATGCTGCAATTATAGCTTGCAATTCGACTAGCTGAGCTGATGTATAAGTGGTCTGGAATTTAACGACTACATTATTGTAGGTGTAAGCGGCAAGTCCTGTGGAAGATCCATCAGTGAAAATTAGTAATGCGTCATTGAGGGGTTCTTTACTGGTAATATGGGGAAACACAAATGCATGAAGTTTGCAAAATTGAATGAGTTTGTTAGGTGGGTAATGGTTGTCAATGGTGCCAGTGTAAGAAGCGCAAGCAATTGGCCAGGCTTCCGTATTTTGTAACAGCCAATGGATGTGTGATTGAGTGTAGGGCTGTATAATGGCAGAGGGTTCTATTCCAAAGTACTTTCTACTGTTTTCTCTTCCCAAGATAATTAGATCAGCTATGGCATCATAATAAGGCAACAAAACCTTTTTAGGGGAGGAGGGCAGGTGTACCCACATAATGGGATTGCTCTGCCAGAATAAGCCAGTAGGGGTTATTGTTGTGTTAAAAATAATGAATATTAATGGCTGAGAATAATCAATACTGGTAACAAATTGTGTTGCAATGGCATATTCCACCTGTTGGAGTGCTATTAATGCTTCTTTAGTAATGGACCTGGGGGATTTTGGATTAGAGTCTCCTTTTAATATATCGAAAAGAGGTTTTAACTCTCCTGTAGTGAGTTTTAAGTATGGCCGAAGCCAATTTATGTCTCCCAGTAATTTTTGGAAATCATTTAAAGTTTTTAAATGATCACAATGTATAACGGCCTTTTGATTAATGATTTTAGGTCCATTAATTTGAAAACCAAGATAGGTGTATGGATCTTGTAATTGTACCTTTTCTGGGGCTATTTGTAGTCCGACTGCTGTTAACTCTTGTTTGAGTTGGGCAAAGCACTGTAAGACTTGTTCGCCAATTTCCCCTGCTATTAAAATATCATCCATATAATGTATAATATATATTTGTGTCCATGTTTTTCTGACTGGCTCTATAGCAGCAGCTACATATTTTTGACACAAGGTAGGACTATTGGCCATACCCTGAGGTAAGACTTTCCATTGATAGCGCTTCATTGGTTGTTTAAAATTTGTAGATGGAAGACTAAAGGCAAATCTTTTTTGGTCAGCAGGGTGAAGGGGAATTGTAAAAAAGCAGTCTTTAAGGTCAATAATGATTTTAAAATATTTTTGAGGAATCGCAACTGGTGAAGGCAATCCTGGTTGTAAGGCACCCATAAGGATCATAGTGATATTTACCGCCCTTAAATCTTGTAAGAGTCTCCATTTGCCAGACTTCTTTTTAATAACAAAAATAGGTGTATTCCAAGGAGAATTACTTTCCACAATATGTCCTGCTATCAGTTGTTCCTGCACTAACTGTCGGGCAGCACTTAGTTTATCATTGAGTAAAGGCCACTGATCAACCCAAACGGGCTCATCTGACTTCCAAGTAATGGGGTCAGCGCACCTTTGGGGTGCAGGTATGTCAGTGGCCTGAGCTAAAAATTTCCAAACCCCTTTTTATCAAGTTGTCCTGAAACCAGTATAGGCTGTGGAATACCGTTTTCTCCTTTTCTAAGACCTTTACCAGCAGTGTATCCTTGAGTTAACATTTGTGCAGTAACTATATCATTTGGACTACACATTATAATTTTCATTTGAGAGAGCAGATCTCGCCCCCAAAGGTTAACAGGTAGGTAAGGGATGACAAATGGCTTAATAAGGCCTGAATTGTTTTCTTTATCTGTCCATGTTAGGTACTTAGAACTTTGTTTAGGATTACTGCTTTGTCCAATTCCTCTCAAGTGAGTTAAAGTCTCTGTAGTAGACCAATGAGAGGGCCAATCTTCCTGTTTAATGATAGTTACATCAGCCCCTGTGTCTATTAGTCCAGTGAATGCCTTCCCGTCTAACCATAAGGTTAGAGAGGGTTTTTGATTTGTAATTGGTTGCACCCAATATATGTCTGATGATCCGAAACCTTTTATATTTCTATTAGAGTGTTGGATATTATTATTTGTTTTGACCAAAGGTAGCAGGATTAGCTGAGCTATTCTAACTCCTTGAGGGACAGTAATAATACTATCAATAGCTCTGGCCATAATTTTAATTTCTCCTTCATAATCATTATCGATAACTCCAGGGAGGACTTGTAAGCCTCTCATGGTGACACTACTTCTTCCCAAAAGCAGCCCAAAAGTATTAGGTGGTAAAGGTCCATATATTCCGGTATTTAAGGTTTGTGGTCCCATTTCAGGTGTTAGTACTGTGTGGGAGGTGGAACTGAGGTCCAGCCCTGCACTTCCTGGGGTTGCTCTACTAAGTTTTGAAATGGATTGCTGTTGCTGGCTGGAACAAAGCTGACTGCCCCATATGCTTGTTTCGGGGCCTGAGGCTGGCCCCTCATCCCGTTTCCCTGCCTAGGGGATAAAGGATTTCCTTGACTGTCAGTTTTAGATTTACATTCGTTTGCCCAGTGCCTTCCTCTTTTACACCTTGGGCAAAGGCCTGGAATTTTTGCTTCTGGATTTTTATTTTGGTTTTCATGGCAATCTTTTGCAAAGTGTCCCCTTTTACCGCATCTAAAACATCCCCCTTTATCTCTACCTTTGTTAATGAGGAAGTCTCTTACTGTTTGGCCGCTAAAAGCGGCGGCCATTGCTAGGCCTTGTTGATATGAGGGCCCAATATCTGAACAAAGGCGAATGTATCCTGTTAAATCTGTTTTCTTTCGATAAGGTCTGATTGCCGCTTGGCAGGCGGGGTTAGCGTTTTCATAAGCTAACTGTTTAACATAATCTACACCCATTTCTGCATTTCCAAAGATTCTACCTGCCGTGGTCATAAGTCTATGCACAAAGTCTGAAAATGGCTCATCAGGTCCTTGTTTAACCGCTGTGAGCGAGGCCCCTGGATCTCCTTTAACGGGAAGTTTTCTCCAGGCTTTTGTAGCGGCAGCCTGGATTTGCGAGAACAATCCAGGATCATATTGCATTTGGGCCTGAGTGTCTGCATAATTACCTAAACCAGTTAACATATCAAAATCCCAACCGTTTCCTGCCTGTTGATTTCTTTTAGCCGTGTCTCTACAATTTTCAAAGAACTCTGACTTCCAAATTAAATGGTCTCCCCCAGAAAGGACTGCCCTAACTAAGGTATTCCAGTCTGTAGGAGTGAGCCAATTCTCAGCTACAGATTCCACTATAGCAAGAGTATATGGAGCAGTAGCCCCATACTGAGAGGCAGCAGTCTTTAACTCTTTTATAATAGTAAAGTCAAATCCAGTATGATGCCTCCAAGCCTGTCCCCGTTCATCTATGGTTTCAGTGACCAGAAAAACGTCTTTGGGGGAGGAGTCTTCTCCATGTCGGCTAACAACTAACCCCCCTTTTTGAACATGTTGTCCAGGCCGCTGAGGTGGGCGCAAGGAACCCTCCATAGCGTCTGAGTTGGGTATTTTTTCATTTCCTGTCTTTAGCTTTTGGAGCCTAATTATCAATGATTGATGTAACTCTTCAAGTTTAATTTGTTCCTCTAGTTGAGCAATTTTTTGTTTTAATTCTTCTTTGGGATCTATTGCTGCCATAACAATGGGCGCAGAAGCCTCATTATGTGTCTTATTATATGGGGGCGGGTATGAAGTAAAGGGAGGCAAATCAGGGTTGTGATATTTAGCCGCCTCTTCCTCTAAATCATCCCAATTTATGTCTGATTGATTAGGCTTATTAATTTCCTCCTCTTTTTGAAGCATCTGTAAAATTGGGTATTTTTTTTGGTTTGTTTTCGTGTGGCATTTCTTTATCTGTTACAGAAGGAGACTTGATTTCCTCATGATCACTTTCGAGGGAAATGAGATCCTCCTCCGTATCTTGCGGAGGCTTTGTAAGGTTAGAGCGGGAGCTAACCTTTAAAATATGCTCTGTCTGAGCGACCGCAGCCATGACTTGCAGATCGGCCTCCTTCTTATCTATTAAATCTCTAATGAGGTTCCAATAAGAGAAGGCAGTCACAGGAATTTTTTCTGGCCCAAAAGTATTATAATAGTCCTGAAGACAATCCCCTACTCTACGCCATCTTTTAATATCAATAGTTCCTTCCTGTGGGAACCAAGGGCAAGTGTCTTTTACAAAATCAAAAAATTTAAACAAATCATTACCTTTAACCTTTACTCCTCGTATCTTTAAAGCCTCTTTTAATTGTCCTACATAGATCTGATGTTGGCTTAATTCTTGTCCCATTTCGGACGCGTCACTTACCTTCGATTCTGACGCGGCAGGTTCCCGCGGTGATCGGAAGAGTTCACTTTCTTTTGTCTTCGTTAGCGTTCGACCGTCCTTTGGCGTCCTCTTCCTCACAGAGTCCCTCGTTTCCAGGTCCCTGTTCGGGCGCCACGTATCCCGGCCCGCGGGATCGTCGAAGCAGGCCCTGGAGGAGGGAGTGGGAATTTGGGGAACAAGAGACACGAGAAATGGAGACAAGACAGTGCTCTGATCAAGTCTCGTTTAATGGCAGTAATGCAGTGCCTTATATACACTTGGAGAGGAAGGGGTTGGGCCAAGGCGGAAATGATCTCATTTCAGAGGGCGCGGCCAGGCAGGTTTCGGTTTCAACGGTCGGTCGTCATGTTGCGCCTGCGCTAGGAAGTAACCATTTTGCTATGAAGTAACAATTTTCGCGCGTGCGGGAAAGATGGGTGAAGAAGAAGCAGGAAGCGCGCCATCTTGTGCGAGGTATTTAATACAGGGAAAAAGACAAATCTGGGAAGGAGGTGAGAGGTGGAAATGAATAGAGCTCAGGCGTTTAATCGTCAATAATTACTCGCTATGGCCGGGGCGCGCAGCTCCGGACACAGAGCAATTAGGCAAGAAAAGTAAATAAAAGACCTCCAAATAGATCAGGAAGAAGTGAAATGATCTTGCTGACAACTTAATTTTATATATAGAAAACCTTAAAGATTTCACCAAAATACAGGTAAAACTGCTAAACTCAATAAAGTTGCAGGATATGAAATCAACATACAAAAATGGTAGCATTTCTATGCACTAACAATTGACTATTTAAAAATCACATTTAAAATAGCATCAAAAAGTAAACTGAAATATTTAGAAGTAAATTGAAACTAGGTGAAAGACCTGTATACTGAGAACTTTAAAACACTGATGAAAGAAATTTAATATAACACAAATAAATGGAAATATACCCCATAATCATTTATTGGAAGAATTAATATTGTTAAAATGTTCATACTTCCCAAAGTGATCTACAGACTCAATGCAACCTCTATCACAATTCTAACAATGTTGTTCACATAAATAAAAATAAAAGGATTCTAAAATTTGTAGAGAATTATAAAAGACCCTAAGTACAATAACAAAGGCAATTTTCATTTCTTTTAAGCAAAAAGCAAACAAATCAAAGGTGGGGGCATCACACTACCTTATTTCAAAATGTATTACAAAGCTATATTAATCAAAACAGCATGGTACTGGCATAAAAATAGACACATAGGCCAATAGAACAGAAAAGAAAGCCCAGAAATGAACCCAAATATTTATAGTCAATTGGTTTTTAACAAAAGTGCCAACAACAATCTGGAAAGGATAGTCTCTTCAACAAATGATGTTAGGAAAATGAAATCTCCACATGAAGAAAAATGAAATTAGGCCCTTATTTCACACCATATAAAAAATCAAACCATAACAAATTAAAGACTTGCATGTATAACATGAAAATATAAAACTATTAGAAGAAAATCTCCATGAAATAGGTCTGAGCAATGATTTCTTCAATAGAATCCCAAAGCAAAAATAGACAAATGGGATTGTATCAAACATCAACAGACTGAAGAGACAATCCACAGATTGGGAGAAAACATTTGCAAACCATTCGTATGAAAAGGGACTAATATCCAAAATATATAAGGAACTCAATTGAATAGCAAGAAAATAACCAATTAAAAACAGACAATGAACCTGAACAGAGGTTTCCCCGAAATAGAAAAATAGCTTACAGATATATAAAAAATGCTCAACATTTGTAATCATCAGCAAAATGCAAGTTAAAATCACAACAAGGTATCACCTCACATCTGTTAGAATGGCTATTATCAGAAAGGTGATAGGTGACAAATGCTGGTGAGAATGTAGAGGAAAAAGAACTCTAGTACACTGTTGATGGAATGTAAATTGGTACAACCATTTTCGGAAACTTCCGTGTGGAAGTTCCTCAAAAAATTAAAAATAGAACTACCACATGAGCCAGCAACCCCAATTTGGGGCATACAGGGGAGAGAAATCAGTACATCAAAAAGATATCTGTGCTTTCATGTTAACTGCAGCACTATTCACAATAGCCAAGATATGGAAGCAACCTAAGTGTCCATCAAAAGATTGATAAAGAAAATGTGGTATATATGCACAGTGGAATATCTTTAAAAAGAAGGTAATCCTGTCATTTGTTAAAATATGAATGGACCAAGAAGACATGAGGTTAAGTAAAATAATCCAGTCACAAAAGGGCAATTACTATGAGATCTTACATTTATGTGTAATCTAGAAAAGTCAGATTCTTAAAAGTAGAGAACAGAAATGGTGGATACTAGAGGCTGGGGAGGGGAGAGAAGTGTGTTCAAAGAGTACAAAGTTTTAGATAGGAGTAAGTTTTAGTTATCTATTTCACAGCATGCTGAGCAAAGTTAATAATAATATATTGTATATGTCGAAATTGCTAAGAGAGTAGATTTTAAATCTTCTCACTACACACATACAAAATGGTAGCCAGGTGAGATGACAGATATGTTAATTAGCTGGATGCAATCATTCTGCCATGTATACATATATCAACATATAACACTGCACCTCCTAAAGATATACAATTATTATTTGTCAATTATTTTTTTAAAGCAAACCTGTAAACATTTGCAATTGTTTGAGCTTGTTTCTGGTGCTATTTATACTCCCAGCTCCCCCGAGCCCCCACCCCCAGTAGATTATAATAAGCAGTGATGATGCCTTGATTGCAAAGACAGAGTAATTTCAGTTGCTTCAATTTTGTCTATATGACACCTGAAGTTTCCATTTGCGTTTAAGATTTTAAAGAATGAAGACAGAGTACCCACTGAGAGTTGTAATATTTTTGATTGGTAAGTTCAAATTTTAGTTCATATATGAAATATCATACTGAATTTAAATAACATCTTTAAATATAAATATATTCTTTCTTTGGATTGGTGAATTGTTTTACAACCAGAGAACAAACAATGAAAACAATTATTTCTATTACATGATTATTGCTTGAAACACTTTCATCATGTAGAGGAGATGTTCACAAAAGATCTGCTTTGGGTACCAAATATATTGGTTTTAAGCGTCTGTCCTTTGAGAAAACAAAGGTGGTTAGCACAGGCCATCTTCATCTTGAGGTCCCATCCCAGAAGGAAGGGTTGTGACCCATGTAGCCATCTTTTTCTTGATAGGCCACATTTTTCTGGGCAAAGCCTCTAAGACCACCTGCTCACCTATGCCCTTTTAGATTCAGATCACCTGCCTTTTGTCTACGATCAGTGGCCTTTGCTTTGCAGAAGTCCAAATGTTTTTGCTTAGATCTCTTCTTGTACAGAAGTAAGCACTGACTTGTGTAGTACTAACTATAACCAGCCCTTTGGTCAAAATACCCATGGCTGATTGAGAGTCTTATACACAAACTATGGCAGTTTTACATCAACTCTACAACTTTAAGCACCTGTCTGACTTAATGTAAGTCTATACATGCCCTGATCAAAATGCCCTGTTCACAGCCAGGTACAAGCCCCCATCACGAAACCTGGTGCCAACAAAAGTGTATCCCATTCACCCAAGTTGCATTCTTTTAAAAAATATCTCAATGAAGGCAACATAACAAAATCTTTTGAAATATGATCGAAGAAATAGTCCAAACATCCACCGAGAAAGGGGTGGTGGAGTGGATTTATCATATGATATCCCACCACTCACCTGAGACTAGCCTATGACCTCTGAGAGAACCAGAAAGATGGGACCATTCCCATCTTGAGAAATACACAGGGCAAGTGAAGGTAGTGAGTCAGTCCTCGTGGCTGTATTTAGGAGCTCAGAGCTGCTGTTGAACAGGAACCCTTGCTGAAGAAGGGGCTCCTGATTTTCAGAGGGGATGGCAGGATCCCAGGCTGGTGGAGACCAACATTTGGTATTTAGCTAGCAGAGGCAGTGTGTGTATAATAACCATAACAGGATGCAGCCTGGCACTTCCTCACCTATGACTGCATTCCCATGGATCCCTAGGGTCACATAAGGGCATAACACTATTTTCTTTCTTCTACCAAATTTGTATAATGAGAAAAGTCCAGGCCAGCCAAAGAGCAGCCTGGTTGAAGAAACCTTATTGAAGTCACAACTCCTCACTTCATACTGACCTGAGTCAATTTACAAACCCAGGACAGAAGCGAGGGAGGTGTTGGGTAACTTCTAGTAAAGACGCTGTGAAAGCCGTGACTGACACCCAGGATAACAGTGTCCCGGCAAGAAGGAAACATCTAGCCAGAGCTCTTAGTGGCCCTGAGTGAATGGTAATTTCTGGGGATCTAGAATGTCACCAAGATCTACTTGCTAGGGTGAATGTAAGGGATGAAAAGTTGGTTTTCCTCACCCATCGTTAGGTTTATGGCTGAGGTCTCTATAACAAAAGAGACTAGCAAAAGGGAAACATACAAATTTGTTTCATATTTATACGACACAGAAGACTTCATAAGGAAATTAACCCAAAGAAACAGGGAAACCTGTATATTTTTATGGTAAATCTGATGAAAAAGTGGGCAGGTATGCAGAAGTATGATTGGACGAAGGAGTATGATCTAATGGTACAAAGTTGGGGGACTTATTAATGTCTGTTTGTTTAGATTCTTCTCTGTGTCCCTTTGTCTTCAGAGACAAGGACACTCCCTTCCTCTGGATACATGGAGAGCATCTCTCACATAGGTGCTTATAACTTGCTTCAGGGGAGAAGGAGCTAGGCGAAGGTGTTTTCTGCTGTTTTCTCAAATGACAAGGCACCATATTTTAGGGTGCCATGTCCTGAACCTCATCATGAGACTCAAGGGAGTCATTTGGTAAACAAAAGTTGAGCTAAAGTCAACCTCACAATAGGCTCAGGCTTATCTCAAACCCATTCCATGTTTGTTTCCTGAATTTGTGTAGAGTTGGAAAGGCTGCCTTCAAGGGTTGATAGATCACCTGTGTTGGGTTTTTGCTCTCTTGGTCAAAGAGTTATGTTAGGAAAAGACAAGTACACACACAACACCTGCTGCTGAGAAAACTTCTGAAGACAATGCCCTATTTTGGCCTTGATAGAGGCAAAAGTAGCTAACACCATCACAACCCTGTCTGTCTCTAGTTTGGTTGTCACAGAAGATGGGTGGATTTAGAATAACAGAGAATCACGGTTCACTTAATCAGATCACGATTCTAATCTGAGTTTTGTTTTGTTTTTTTTCTTACAGTAAATCAAGGAGGTCCCTAAATTCAGTATGCATCCTCACGTCAGTCAGGCCAAGCTCTGCTGCCAAATGAGTTACTAAAACTTAATTTGCAGACTTTTAAAAACTTTTATGATTGCAGAGAAAAACTCTTTTCCAATTTACCCAATTATCTGGTTATTTCTTCTCATTTTTGCTCAAAAAGATTACCTCCTACCTATGGCTTAAATGTTGCCATCTTCCAGCACTACATTATAAATCCATTTCTCTTCTAGCTCAATGTACTCCTGCTGGGTATTTTTATCCATTCCTCTGGATTAAATTTCTGTCTGACTGCCAATGAATTCCAAGTGTGTATCTCCTGTCTAGGTATCTTCCAGGAACACTAGCTCCAGATACCTCAGGGAATTCCACTCAGCTCCACTACAGACAGTTCAACCTCATCATATTCAGAATTAAACCTGCAATATTCCACTCCAAACCTGCCCTATCTCAAAAAACAAGACACAGATTTCACACCAAAACAATTCCTCCACCCAGAACATAGGGAGTCATGGCTGCTTGTTCAGGATCAGGAAGCCCAGGATTTCGATGCCTGCTTTGCTTCTACATTTAGAATTGAGTGAGATCTTGCACAAGTCACTTAACATTTTGAGCATAAATTGCATCAGCTATAAAATGAGATATTTTAAAATAAAAGGTCTGTGTTTAACATCTAGCTCTACTGCTTACAATGTATGTGACTTTTACTACTTTTTAATTTGTAAAATGGTGATGATAAGGACACAAGACCCATAACATTTTTAGGGAAAAAAAAAGAAACCCAAAAAACAAAAACAAAGATGATAAAGTCCATGAATGCATTTTGTAAAATGTAAAGTACTATACACATGCTTGCTTGCTATTATAATCAGTAAGTCTCTAAATTTTTGTAAGCTCTAATACTCTGCTTCTACTGGGACAGAGAGCATCAACCTCAGTTATCAATCCTGAGCAGAATATCACCTCCGGATATGACAGACAACTGGCTATGTTATAAAAATCCAGAAGTGGGCAGGCATCTGTTCTCAATGACAAACTTCCTGAAGAGGTCACACCTAGTGAGCTTCTCATAAGAGGCTATGACCATTCGGGCCAGAAGGAGAGGGTCTTTGGGTCTCAAGGTTTTCCAGCCCCAGCTGTGAAGGCTTTGTTTGGATCCAACTCAATTCATCACCAGCTCCCTGGGAAATGATCAGAGGCATTTTTGAAAGTCAAATGTGCAAGAAGAGAGCTTCCCAAGCAGGGTAAGATCCTTCATCTACCCTCCTTCCTCCTCCTTACAGCTTTCAAATAGCATGGCAATTCCTTTTTTTTTTTTTTTTTTTTTTTTTTAATTTCCTTAAAGTCTTTCATCTCCAGCACGTCTAACTCTTGTCTCATTATAATTTCACTTATTTCTATAAAAGAAACCTGACAGCTACAGAACATTTGAGGGAAGGGAGGAAGGAGTGTGGGCATGAGGGGGAGTGAAGAAACAGGCAGAGAGGGAAAAAGAGATCTGTGCATGGCTGGGAGTCCTCAGAGAACCCCTTTGTGTGACACTTTCAGGAAGGACCGCATCTCAGCCAAGTGGCAGCCCTGGGCATTATTTTCTCATGACATCTACAGTATTCGTAGAAAATGGGAAATCATACGCGTAAAATCATTGCAGCTCAGACAGCAGGGAGGTCAACTAATGTCCCCCATATCAACTACACACTTGGTTCATTTACATGGATGCTTAAAATGATGCCAGGTGCCTATGTCTCCACCTGTGTTCACTGCAACCCATACTGTGCCTTCTTGTAACAGGCAGTAAGTTCTTACTAATTTAATCATTCATTGATTTCTCTCCTAATTCCAAACAGGAAACTGAAAGGTGCTACGCACTGCAAATCTGTGTCCCCTCAAAAATTCATATAATGAGACCCTAAGCCCCAGTGTGACAACGTTAGCATGCAGAGCCCTTGGGAGGTGATGAGGTCACGAAGGTAGAACCTCCATGAATGGATTGAGTGCCCTAAAAAGCCAGAGAGCTTCTCCCTCTCTTCCTCTCTTGGCCATGCGAGGATACAAGAATTTTCCAGTCTGCAACCTGGAAGAGGGTCCTCACTGGAACCCAACCATGCTGGCACCTTGATTTGGGACTTCCAGTCTCCAGAACTGTGAAACACACATTTTTTTTGTTTGCAAGCCCCTCAGTCTGTACTACTTTGTTGTAATAGTTTGAACTAAGACAAAAAGATACACATTTCTACTGCTTTTTACATAACCTATCTACTCTAAAAAAGATTTCTAACATAGCAGTTTTCTCAAATTGTCTGAGAAAATGAGTTATCTTCCTATGGAAATAAAGAACAAAGAACAGGAAAAAGGATGTGCTGTCGTGACAATATATTCCACTGTGTCAGCAAGTTTTAAAGTCTTCAGATTCTCTGGGATCCTATCATTTAAATTCTAGCACAATATTGATTATATATGAATTGTTTTCTGAATTTTTTTGCAGGCTTAGTAGGTCATAGATTAAAGGCAACCTTGTTTTAATCACCATGATTGACACGATCCAAAATGTGAGGTAAAATTTTAAAATAAAATCTATCTCATGGTGAATTATCAAATATTTGAGGTAGGAATTAAAAGTATAATCTAGATAACTGTGTTAATATTTGTGATATTCTTACTAATGTAGCATAAGTTTTCCCTATGTTTAGAAGTAAAATAGAAACAAGTTCACATATGTGTTTTTATTATTCATTAATTTGTTTCTTGCCTAATTCCAAATAGCAAACCGAAGGGTGCTATGGACTAAAATTCCCCTCAAAAATTCAATATATTGAAACCTGAACCCACAATGTGATGGTATTAAGAAGTGAGGCCTTGGGGAGGTGGTTAGGAATTTATCTACAACTCATGGTTTATCTGTAACTTTTACTAAATTCCATTAAGTCACCTAAAGATAAACTCTCTTGATTGAATAAAATATTTCCTTTCATAACTTTCATTTCCTTAGAGCTGTCGCTAATCTTTTTTTTTTAAATACATTTTGGAGTGGGCAGAAGGTGAGGTTTTTGACAGCTACAAACAGGAGGCTGGCAGTGGTCCTTATGTGTGGGAATAAGTAAGATGATACGAATGACGGATCTTCCGCCTCCTAAGGATTGAACAAGGATAATGTGATCCTTTCATATATTTTTAATTGTTATTCTTTCCAAAAGGAAAAGACTATACAGGTTCAGATTAGTAACATGTAAAATCACCCTTTTTCCCCCCAACTTGTCTTTATGAATCTTATCTGTACTTTTGTCTCTTCAGTTCTTTTAAGAATCATAATTGGTGTGATTATCTTTGCTATGAGAATAATTAGCCATCGCTTTTTGACAGTCTAAATTGGGAATACAGAATTTCAAGCAGGGGGTACAGAACAGCAATAACTGTTCCACTTTGAAACTGAAAAGGGCTCTGCCAATTGGATTCAGGTACAATGATTCTTTTGCAGTTTTTACTGCATGGGATAGAGGGAAGAAATGAAGCAGCTCACATTTCGTATGAGACATGAAAGGAAAATCTTTTAATGGGCTAATTGTGTGTTATGACCAATAAATAAAAAGAAAGTGAGAGATTCGCATTCTGAGAATTTGATTTTTCTTCATGAACTCATTACATTGCCTCAGAAAAATGACTGTATTGTTTTTAAAATTCAGACAAGAAGGCTACAATCATAATATTAGACTTCTACATTTGCATTATCCACTCTCCCTTCTACCATTAGAATGTTCTAATGCTTGAATGAAATGAGATTTTTGTTCTGATTATAAGTTGAGGAAGCTCTAAAATTTCTGAAAGGAAAACACATTCATTTACATAATCACAGGTTATATTTTACGTTTATTTTGATAATCAATGATAGTCAATTTTATTTTTCCAATATTATATTCAGCCTTTTTATCTGAGTTTTAAGACGATCCAAGAACATTGTGAAAATAATCAAACAATGAAGGAAATATAAAGGCAAAAATAGAATTTACCTGAAATTTTTTCTTCCAGAAATTAATGAAATTGTGGTTAATATCCTTCCATAAATATGTAATATCAATGAGTTAATACTACGTATGATTAACTGTTTTTAAATATATAATACATGTAACACACAGAATATAAGCTGTTTTTGTATTCAACAATGAACAGTGGTTAATAGGTACTAGTAGATTTACAGTCACTAAAAATAACATGTTATTCCATCATAATAATATGCCGTAATTTATTTAACCAATCTTCTATTACTGGATACTTAATGTTTGAGCTTATGAACAATCCTTAAGGAAACATATTCAGCACACAGGGAAATTTTCTGATTATCCAACTCAAGTTTGACCATAAACTTTAAGAGCTACATGAAAATTTAGAGAAGATCTAATCCAAAAAAGGTGCAAGGGCTCAAAATATTTCCTCAAGGTGACAAACTCAACTAGTGACAGAGCCACAACTATCTATTTACTGGGTGCATAGGGTGATCCGTGATCATCATATCGTGATCAGTGTTGTGGCAAACAAAAATGTAAATTTTAAGGCAAGAACCCCACACTTGCCTATTGGAACCTATCAAAACTGTAGCAGGTAAATTCTGAGGCACGTAAAAAGTGCTTATTATGTGGTTATTAAATCGGAAAATATCATCTGATACCAGAACTTTTCCAAGAGCATCCTAACTTCTCATTCAGTTAAATCTATCACTATGGCTATTGAATATGCATCCTGCTACTGCTTGTAAGTCTGAGAATCAAAGTTCTGTCATAATCTTTGTATAAAATCTTTATCTTTGCACCTACATCTGAACCTTGAACCGTGCCAGTTACAAAATCAGCACAGCTTCCTGATTGTGAAATGGGTGAACAAAGAGTTTAGATACAACTCAATAGAAAATTGGACACTGCTATCTTTACTGACTAGATTATTCGTGAGTTAGAACTAGTTTGCTCTCAGAGGTCACAAGTGTGATGGTTTACAAGGTAAAAATAGAAGTGGTCTTCAAAGGCTGAGTAAAATAATAGACATCTCAATGTGGCAAGGAAAGACCAGCTCAAAGAGATAGTTTGGGGAATGACTGTGAGGACCCAGGCACTGGGTATGCTGGGACTTCCATGAGAATAAAGAAGGAAGAATTTTAAACATTACAGCGCTGATTCTGGGCACCTGAAATATAAGGGAACTCTTCCTTTTTATTTCGCAAATTACAAAAGTTGAAGAGGGAAAGTGCTTAGAGAGAAAGTAGAGAATTTCATTTGTGGAATCTGATTCCATTTATTTATTTATTTTTTTAAGTAGCTCTAATTCAACTTGTTCATTAGGTAAAAAATATCCTGACTTGTTCAGCTTATGGAGGGAGGATAACATGAGACTCTTATGCAACCTGAAATTATAATATCATCTGCAATCCTAAGACTTAATTATTTAGGGACCATCAACAATAGAAAGAAATGTTTGTATTCCTGTAAATAAACACACTCTTAGACTGTTGGTTGTTTCATAAATATTCACAATCTATCTGTTTAATAATTTATCTTAACATTTTACTGATGATATGACTGTTGCTTACCAACCTATATAGTGGAGATTACATGTGTTATCACATACGATGTGTTTAGAACTATATCTAACAGATAGTAAGTACTCAGTACATTGTAACTGCTTATAAATCCACTCAACAACATTTATTGAGCACCTAGTTTGAATCAAGTGAGCATATATAGTAAGGGCTGAGTATAATATGGCACTTTGGAATTCCATTTCTCCTTTAACAACAAAATCCTTCAATTTCTTCTTTCCTTTTCATTATTTCTTCATTTTGTCTTGTATGTGACTTTGACTTGAACTCTAGGCAACAAAGCACTGTCCAGCCTCAGGGTCTTACACCTACTTCCCTGTCAGCCTGAACTGCTCTTCCTTAGACATCCACGGGGCCTGCTCCCTCCTACTTTTCATGTTTCCGTCCACAGGTCACCATCAGAGAGAGGACTTGTCTAACCATCCTATCAAAATAGTGGCATGCTCCTCCTACCATCACCCAGCACACTGATTCCTTTATATCGGCTTAGTGTTTTTGTTGTTGCTATGGCATTTTTACCACCTGACTATATCTATATATATAGTCATGGCAGGGGCAATAAACAATTATAATTATATATAAAAATATAATAGATACATAGATATTATATATAAACAACATAATTATAAATAATTATTAATATATAATATATAAATTTATGCCATAAATTTATATGTAACTATATATAATACATATAACTTAAAGTTATATAATACATATAACTTAAATACTATAAGTTTATATATAACTATATATAATACATATACATATAATATATAATGCATATTATACAGATATGTATAGTATACATATATAGTGTACATATATTATATATTATTTATATTTGTAATAATATATAATCATAACTATATATTACATATCATATGTGTATAATGTATATTATACATCATATATGTATATATGTATAATGTATATTATACATCATATATGTATATATGTATAATGTATAATATATAATATAGTTATAATTATATATAAATTTATATTACAAATATAATATAGTATATAGTATATACTATATATTATAATTACATATTGTATATTATATATAAATACATATTCTATATTATACATATATAATACATATATTTGTTATACCTATATAATATATAACATATATAATATATGACATGTATGTATATTATACCAATTACAGATGTATACTTATATGTATATATAATTATATAATTACATGTATACTATATTACATAATATATAAGTATATGTATGTATAATTATACCTATGTTTTATGTATAATAATTACAGTTATATATGAGTTATAATTTACATATAACTATATGTGATTTATAATTTATATATAATTTATGTATGTATATAATTATACATATAAATAGCCTTATTTATTGCCCCTGCCCTTCTCTCACCTAGAACATGAACTTTATCTATTGCTTGCCTGGCACCCAGCACCTAGCAGTAAGTAAACACTCAGTAATTATCTGTTGAATGAATGAGTAAGGGAGAAGAACAAGAATGAAAGTCATCTATTAAATGTTGTATTATGTCAGGCAGCGTGCTAAGGACTTTGTGTACTGTTTCATGAATACTCAGAATTAGTCTATGATACAGGCTAATTATTATTGCCATTTCCAAATTTAAACATTGACTATTACAGAACCAGAAAGTATGGGAGAGTAGTCTCTACCACTGGTCAGGAGGCAAGAGTGAATTCCCACAGTGGGTCAGTTCTTAATCCCAGTTGTAAGAACTCCATATCATTTGTGTAACTTTGATTTCCAGGGAGAGCTGCACCACCGTCCCTTGGGATGCTTTTTTTTAAGTCTACACAGACACTCCTAATGTGATTTGGCTTGAATTATGTACTTGTTAGTCACTCGGTACTTTTACATTTCATCTGGTGTGTTGCCATATAAATGACCCTGTCTTATTCGACACAAGATTATGTACTAGCCTGACCATCCTTTTAAATTAAACATTACAAAATCAATATGGTATCATTAAGAGTACACCGCCTGAATGGGGGGAAAAAAAACCATCTTAAGCAAAACCGTTTTGAAGTTTCTCTGGGTAGGGGTTGGGGGTTGGGTGGAAATTTGATGTTTAGAGCTAGCAGCTTACACAGGCTGTGTTTTTATTTCTCCCTGAGTTATTCTAACACTTTGATGAATCACCCCAGTATGGCAAACAGTGGGTTTGACATGAATATCACAGCTTCTCCTATGATCATAGAGACATCCATTAAATGTGCACATAATTGTGTTTTTATATATATGTGTGTGTGCGCATGTGTATAGATACAAAGGTAGATGATACATACACGCACACATATATAGACAGATAGATACATACATACACGGAAAGATAGATGGATGGGAAGGCTTCATGTCAATGTTCCTGTTACTAAATCATATAATCTAAAATAGCGTGTGTTTGAGAAACAGCCTAAGTGATTCACTCTTAGCAAATGCCAAAGTAACCAAAAATATGGAAGCGAAAGCAAAGGTGGAAGAAGAAAAGGGGAAACAAAACATGAGAACCCCCAAACCTGTTTCACAACTGAGACCAAGATAAATTACAGACATGATATGCTTCTACAAAACAAAGCGTCCTGAGCTAGAGTCTCCTGCTTTCATGCAGAAGTTTCTTTGCTAGTGTAGAAGTGAAAGTGGGGGCTCTTCCTCCATAAAGTTTAGATATTTGACTTCGTGTCTATACTGGCAGGGAGATTTCTGGTTAAATCAATTTTCTATTAAAATTTATTCTAGTGAAAAACCCTCAAGGGGCATATTGTGCCCCCCAACAGGTCTGATCAGACAGCTTCTCAGAATTCTTTGTCCAGTTGAAAAAGCACTGGATAGTAGTCATTATCAGAATTGAGACTGTGATCTAATCTTATTACTGTGTGTCCCTGCAAATCACTTAGGCTCTTTCTGAAATGCACACTATTTTAGATAAGTTGATTTAGAAACAGGAACATGGACATAAAGCCTCCTCACCACCCATTCATCCATCTATCTATCTACCTACCTACCTACCTACCTATACACACACACAAATAAAAACACCCCTATATGCATATGTATATATGAGAGGTACATATATATGCATGGGTTTATATGTAGTTGTGCATGCACACATGGATATACATGCACAGGTATGCATGTATTGTGAATACGAGGCTATATGCTGTTATTCCTGGTTCTATGACACCATTGTACACTAAAATTCATTTCTTTCTTCTAATTCTAGGACTCTGTTTATGATTGCTCCAAAGAATTGGGTCCCGGTGAGGAAAGAGGTCATATTATGAAAGGACGAAGTGAGGGAAATAATAAAAACTTCTGAGGTAGTAAAGTATTGTGAGTTGCCAGACAGCAAATAAATTAAATTTTGGTTTGTTATAATTCACAAATAATCACCAACACCAAAAAAGATACTGTAACCAACCAAGCTCAAAATGTGTAATGAACAAGTATTAAAAACCTAGAGGCTGGGTGCAGTGGCTCACACCTCTAATCTCAGCACTTTGGGAGCCTGTGATTGGAGGATTGTTTGAGTCCAGGAGTTTGAGACCAGTTCAGACAACAAATCAGGACTGCATCTCTACAAAAAGTGAAGATTGAAAAATCACTGAACCCAGCGGCAAGCACCTGTAGTCCCAGCTACTTGAAATGCTCAGACAGGAGGATTGCTTGAGCCCAGGAGTTTGAGGCTGCAGTAAGTTATGATTGCATCACTGCACTATAGCCTGAATGACAGAACAAGACACTGTCTCAAAATAAATATATAGATATGTCTCCAGAACACATAAGAAACTTAGCAAAAAAGAAAGCCTGATTTAAAAATGGGCAAAAGGCCTTAATAGACGTTTCTCAAAAGCAAACATGCAAATGGCTGCCAGGTGTATTTTTAAACTGCTTAACATTACTAATCATCAGGAAAATCAAAACCAAAACCAAAATGACAAAACATCTCACTCCAGTTAGAATGGCTGCTATCAAAAAGACAAAAGAATACAAGTGCTGGCAAGGATGTGTAGAGAAGGGAACAGTTACACATTTTTGGTGGGATTGGAAATTAATAGAGCAATTTTGAAAAACATGAAAATTCCTCAACAAATTAGAAACAGGACAGGGCATGGTGGCTCCCTCCTGTCATCCCAGCACTTTGGAAAGCTGAGGCGGGAGGATCACTTGAGGCCAAGAGTTTGAGACAAGCCTGGGCAATATAAGAAGACCCTGTCTCTACAAAAACATTTAAATATTTGGAAGAATAAATACAAAACAAGACCCTGTCTCTACAAAAATAATAATGATAATAGTAAGAATAATTAGCCAGGTATAGTGCTATGTGCTTGTATTCTCAACTGTAATACTTGGGAGCCTGAGGTGGGAAGATCACTTGAGCCCAGGAGTTTGAGGTTGCAGTGAGCTATGATCATACTACTGCACTTTAGCCTGGGAAACAGGGTGAGAGCCTGTCTCTTAAAAAAGAAATTAGAAATAGAACTACCATATAATCCAGCAATCCCATTCCTGGGTACAAATCCAGAAAAAATGAAAACAACATATCAAAGAGATATCTATACTTCTATGTCTATTGCAATACCATTTACAATAGCCAAGATGTAGAATCAAAGTGGCCAACAGCAGATAAAAGGATTTTTAATAATGTAGTATATATATGCAATGAAAAGCTATTCAGCCATAAAAAAGAATAAAAGCATTTAATGTACAACAACATGAATGGACCAGGAGGATGTCATATGAAATGAAAAAAACAGACATTGAATGATAAATACTACACAATCTCACTTATATGGGTAAAAAAAAAAAAAAAAAGAAAAAAAACACATTCAGGCCGGGCGCAGTGGCTCAAGCCTGTAATCCCAGCACTTTGGGAGGCCGAGACGGGCGGATCACGAGGTCAGGAGATCGAGACCATCCTGGCTAACACAGTGAAACCCCGTCTCTACTAAAAAATAGAAAAAACTAGCCGGGCTTGGTGGCGGGCGCCTGTAGTCCCAGCTACTCGGGAGTCTCGAGGCAGGAGAATGGCGTGAACCCGGGAGGCGGAGCTTGCAGTGAGCCGAGATCCAGCCACTGCACTCCAGACTCCGTCTCAAAAAAAAAAAAAAAAAACCACAACAAAAAATACCAAACACATTCAAAAAGTAGAAGAGGGAATAGAGCTGTGGTTACCAGAGACTGGGGAGGGAAGAATGGGGAGAGGCTGGTTAATGGGTACAAGTTACAATTAGGAGTAATAGGGTGATTTGGTGTTCTATTGCACAGGAAGTGTCTATTGTTAACAGTAAGGTAATATATATTACAAAATAGCCAGAAGAGAGCTTTTGAGTGTTCTCATGGCAAAGAAATGATAAATGCATGAGGTGATGCTAACTACCTGATTTGATATTATACAACATGTATGTGTTAAAACCTCAAAGCATACCCCATAAAATGTTCAATTATAATGTATCACTTAAAAAGTTAATTTTAAAAAATATATGTGTCACTCAATTATAATGTGTCATGTAAAATAAATTTTAAAAAATAGTTTTTGAAAGGTTTTCTGTTGTCAAAAAATCTCCAAGTCAACATGTTTAAAACTAGATGACCTTATTCATCAGTGAACTGGTAGCTCCAATCTGAATTTTTCTTTCATTCTTATCTAGGCTCAGAATTATGATGTATCTTTGATATATCCCTTTCCACTTTTAATTTCTACTGAGTCTTAACAGGGTGGTAGCTCAGACTGTCTGTGCTTTCAGTCTTTTGTGCTGGTAAATACGGTATGGACAATGATAGATTTCATAGAGACTGGCTAAGAATTTTTAAAGACAGAAGAAATAGAGATAGAGCTACTCATGTTTAAAAGACTGTATCACAACAACCAGCATTTTAGTTCCTACTATGGAATCAAGAACAAAAGTATGAAAGCTCTCTGACTCCAATCCCTGAAGTTCTATGGATTTTCTGGATACATCATTTGACAAAGACAAATGTCACTGTTTTTGGTCTGCTTTTTGCTCACTTTCCTATTGCACATTTTGTTTTCTATAATTGTACCCTTGGCATTCTGGGTACCTGTCACTGCCTTATTAATAATGAGCCTCCCTTGGCCATAGAGCTTAATCCCTTTCAAATTCAACTGGCAACTTGGAGGCTCATGACATTCATGCCAGCTAAATCAAAGGCTAAACTGGTTGTCTTAAAATACAGTGTAATCATGCCATCTTCTCTGATTGATAATTCTCCACTCCCATTTCTTATAAAATGAGGTTGGCCTGGTTTCTGAGGCCACTAGTAATCTTGTGCTCATAAATCTAACTGATTTATCATTTACATTTCATTCCATCTCATTCTTACTGCTTCTAAGTTGCTACCATTATTTCTAGTTCCAAGGCTTTGCAAGTATATTCTTTTCCATCTTTCTCTTGCCCCTCCTTCTCTCTAACTTTCCCAAAAGCACTTTTATCAAGGGTCCAGTTTGAGTCTTCCCTGCACCCTGCAATTTTCTCTCTGTGTCATATTGAATATACTGACTTCCCTATTTTCCATATGTTTATTTGATATTTATTGAAACTGTTACTTGAATGACTATTTTAACTATTAATTCCTTATGAGACGGATAAGTGCTTGAATACGATAAGTGCTTGAAGCATTTAACACCTTTTTATATGCACCCTGAATTGGCTTAAACGTGGTACTCAGTTATTCCTTGAATAAATAAATCATTGCTAAAAGAAACAGGAATGCTTTTACACTGTTGGTCGGAGGGAAAATTAATTCAACCGTTGTGGAAGACAGTGTGGCAATTCCTCAAGCATCTAGAACCAGAAGTACCATCTGACCCAGCAATCCCATTAGTGGGCATAAACCCAAAGGATTATAAATCATTCTACTATAAATACATGCACACGTATGTCTATTGCAGCACTATTTACAGTAGCAAAGACTTGGAATCAACCCAAATGCCTATCAATGATAGACTGGATAAAGAAAATGTGGCACATATACATGATGGAATACTATGCAGCCATAAAAAAGGATGAGTCCATGCCCTTTGTAGGGACATGGATGAAACTGAAAACCATCATTCTCAGCAAACTAACACAGGAACAGAAAACCAAACACCACATAAGTGGGAGTTGAACAATGAGAACACATGCACACAGGGAGGAGAACATCACACACTGGGGTCTGTTGGGGGGTGCGGGGGAAGGAGAGGGAGAGCATTAGGAAAAACACCTAATGCGTGCAGGGCTTAAAACCTAGATGACAGGTTGATGGATGCAGCAAACTACCGTGGCACATGTATACCTGTGTAACAAACCTGCACATTCTGCACATGTACCCCAGAATTTAAAGTAAAAAATAAAAAGTTTATAATAAAATACCCCCCAAATTCATAAAAGTATAAGATTAAAATGAAAAAAAGAAATAACTTGTGAAAGTTTAAGAACCAGATAAATGAACTCTATCTTTGATGAAATTAGATTTTTTTTTTTTTTTTTTTTAATGAAGCAGTAGTGTATGACATGAAAAGGCAGGTGAATAACAGAGAAATGACTTTGCACCCAGGAGGACATTTCTCTTTTTGAAGCAGGGAGAGATTTAATAGAGATAATTGGGAGCCACAAAATGTTTAAAAGTATGGGAAGTGAAGATCAGAGAAAACCATTACTACTTTCTAGGAAATCAGAAAATTGCAGGAATGAGAGAAAATCAGAAAGTAACTGACTTCAGCACAAAAGTGGAGGATTGTAATAGAATAGCAGGAAACTACCTGCTAAATTTCATGTCTGTATTATGCAAAACATATGTACCTACAATGGTAATTTTTTTCTCTACTTCCAAACCTTGGACACGTGGCTTTTATTGGTAGAATGAAAATTAGAACACTGCTCCTAAACAATTCTGAAACATGCAGTTCCCAAGCTGGCTTCTAGCCTTTGGTAGCTGAGGAGAGGACGTAAAAGGAGTGAAAATGAATATGGGTTGCTAGTATGTGTGTGTATTAATAGAAGTTGGAGCTATGTGTCTATAGATTAAAGATTCCTAAGAAGTAGAAACAAACCTTTTACCTCTGAAACAAGCCAGAAATGCTCCGGAAACTGAAAAATTGGAATGCAGTGAGGTGAATTAGGAGACTAAAAAGAGGAAAATGAAAGTCTACACTTACAGCAGTAAGCACCTCAAGTTCCTACTTATATCTCAAACAAAAATGTCCCTGCTAGAAATAGGAACATTTCAGTCTTAAATACTAAATGGTGGCCATGAAACATTTGAGGAATGCTTCAAATCCCTAATACCTAAAAAGGAAAATTCCAGAATGAAGCAACTAATAAGGAGAATAAATCTAAAAGGAATTTTTTTTTTTTTTTTTTTTTTTTTTTTTGAGGTAGAGTCTCACTCTGTCACCCAGGCTGGAGTGCCAATGGTGCAATCTCGGCTCACTGCAACCTCTGCCCCCTCCCCGGTTCAGGCAATTCTCCTGCCTCAGCCTCCCACGTAGCTGGGACTACAGGTACCTGCAACCATGCCCGGCTAATTTTTTGTATTTTTAGTAGAGATGGGGTTTCACCATGTTGCTCAGGCTAGTCTCAAACTCCTGACATCAAATGATCCACCCACCTAGGCCTCCCAAAGTGTTGGGATTACAGGCATAGGCCACCATGCTCAGCCAAAAGGAATAACAATTTAAGTACAAACTAAATACGGTAGTAAGTCCAGGTTGTAAGACAAAGTAAAAAAAAAAAAAAAAAATCTTCTTCTGAAATGTAGAAGAAAAAACAAACAGAATCATAGGGGAAAAATAGAAAAACAGGGAATCAATGTGAAAGGTTTAACGTTTGCTTAATAGAAATTTTAAAAGCGTCCATAGAAAATAGTGAAAAATTAGCACATGTATTCTAAAATTGAAAATCATAAGATCAAGAGACATGATTACATACCTATTATTCAGAAATACTGAAGTTAATGTCAAAAGAAGCAAATAGCCTCCTATAAGTAATAAGAAAGGGAGAGACGAGTATATAATCTTTTATTGGTATTTGACTGGCAACTATTTGTAATATTTTAAAAAGAAAAAATCGAAAAGTTTACTTCCAGGCATATCATCATGATATATCAGAAAACCGTAACAAAAGTCCCAAAACCATCTAAAGGTGATAACAAGGCTTTATGAATAGAACCGGCCATAAAATTGGCATGGAGCTTTTAAACTAGAACGTTGGCAGGCAGGAGATAATGTACAATGCTTTAATTTCTCTTGAAATTAATGTTTTATTTTTGGGTGAAAAGAAATAATTTTAAACCTTGGCTTCTATACCTAGCAAAACTATCAATCAACTGTGACAATAGCAAAAACTGTATTTTCTGACTTTGAGTCTCAAACACTGAAAAAAAAAAAAGAAAAAAAAAAAAACAAGAGTAAGCCAAGATAAAGAAACATATGTGCCTCAGAAATCCAGAATCCAATATAGATGCTAGGTGAAGTCAGCTTCTATATAACCACAAAGGAAATTCCCAGGGTGTTAGGGGGTGAAAAACATGTAATCATACCATAAAGCAGCCATCTGGAATGGATCAGGAAGTTGCATAGCTCTACATAGGAAGGCTGTGGTAAACAACCAAAACAAACTTTTAAAAAACTCCTACCTGATGTTTCATATTATGGAAAATTTTATTGACAGGTGTTTGAAAAAACCATCAAAATATGTGAAAAGGTTTCATAACAAAAAAAAAACCAAATGTATGAGGAAAGTATTTATTGCACTTAAAAGTTATAATTATGTACGTAGCATAATACAGAAGAAAACAGAATAGATTGCCTAATATCCTTATTTGCAATAGGAAGTACATTGGAAACTATTAAATATTGATTATGATATATGTATTACTTATATATTTGGCAGGTTTATTTTCCCACAGAAAACACTTAAATGGTCAAAAGTTCTTGTATTTGGGGAATGGAAAGATGAAATAGAAAACTGAAAATAAAGGACTGATTTGTTTTTTATTGAAACATTTTGGTGTTAATTGACATTTTAACATATATTTATCATTACATTTGCATGTATTAATGATACTTCGATAAAAGTAAACTTACAGGGAGAAGATAGTGAAACAAGAAGTAAAAATCATACCAAAATATAGAAAAACATAGAGGTAATATAACTTAAAAAGGAAAGAATAATGAAAACATGATTTGAAGACACGTTAAAGAAATAGAAGACAACTGGGAAAGGAAGAGGAAGAAAAAGCCTAAGTGTTTGCAAACAGCAGATTCTCAACACTTACCCTTTCAGAATAGAATTAGCCTCTCCATCTAACTTCCCTGAGTGTCAGATTTCTCAAGGTAATGGTGAACAAAGTCAGTGGATTATCTGTAGTAGAATTTAGTCTAGAATGTGTGTGTTCAATGGCCATCATGAAGCAATTCTGATTGCTCTATGATAAATTCTGATTGCTCTTGGTAAAGACTTACCAAGCCATACGCTAGCAAACAATGAATATTGTAATTGGTCTTTTTGGGCATCCCAAACTATTATTTCCTTATAGAAAGATAGCATTGTACTCCAAATTGGATATACAATCTATGATGTTCAACCTTTAAAATTTACAGCCAAAGGGAGTGTTTCTTCTTCTAGCTTGAGAGGAAGTTCTCCTTACAAGAAAGAAATGTCTAAATATTTAATATTAGTTAGGTATAATCCTTCAGTGATTTCCCAATGCTCATGGGGTAGAGACTCCAAAACAGAATGGTCCCCAGGCCCTGTGCAATCTGGCCTGTAACTACTCTCTTGTCTTATTGCATGTTTTTCTCTCTAAGCCAGCAATGTTCTTCCTGACTTCAGGGGCTTCTGTTTGTGTATTTTTTTTTTTTTTTTTTTTTTTTTTTTTTTTGAGGCGGAGTTTCGCTCTGTCGCCCAGGCTGGAGTGCAGTGGCCGGATCTCAGCTCACTGCAAGCTCCGCCTCCCGGGTTCACGCCATTCTCCTGCCTCAGCCTCCCGAGTAGCTGGGACTACAGGCGCCCGCCACCTCGCCCGGCTAGATTTTTGTATTTTTTAGTAGAGACGGGGTTTCACCGGGTTAGCCAGGGTGGTCTTGATCTCCTGACCTCGTGATCCGCCCGTCTCGGCCTCCCAAAGTGCTGGGATTACAGGCTTGAGCCACCGCGCCCGGCCTGTTTGTGTATTTTTAAAAAAATTTCATTTCCATAGGTTTCAGGGAACAGGTGGTATTCAGTTACACCGGTAAGTTCTTTGGTGGTGATTTATGAGATTTTGGTGCACCCATCACCTGAGCAGTATACGCCGAACCCAATTTGTAGTCTTTTATCCCTCACCCTCTTCCCACCATTTCCCCGAGTCCTCAAATCCATGGTACTATTTTTATGCCTTTGCATTCCTCATAGCTTAGCTCCCACTTAGAAGTAGAACATATGATGTTTGGTTTTCCATTCCTGAGTTACTTCAGTTAGAATAATAGTCTCCAATCCCATCCAGGTTGCTGCAAATGTCATTAATTCATTCCTTTCAATAGCTGAGTAGTATTTCATTATATATATATTTATATATAAAAAAATATATACACGCACACTATATATATATTTACAATATATATATTAAATACACACACACACGCACACACACACACCACAGTTTCTTTATTTACTCGTTGACTGATGGGTGTTTGGGCTGGTTCCACATTTTTGCAGTTTCAATTGTGTTACTATAAACATGCATGTGCAAGTTTATTTTTTGTATAATGACTGCTTTTCCTCTGGGTAGATACCCAGTAGTGGAAGTACTGGATCAAATGGTAGTTCTACTATTAGTTCTTTAAGGAATCTCCACACTGTTTTTTTTATAGTGGTTATACAAGTTACATTCGACCAGCAGTGTAGAAGTATTTCCTTTTCATTACATCCACATCATCTATTATTTTTTGATGTTTTGATTATGGCCTTTCTTCCAGAAGTAAGGTTGTATTGCATTGTGGTTTTGATTTGCATTTCCCTGATCGTTTGTTATGTTGAGCATTTTTGCGTATGTTTGTTGGCCATTTGTATATCCTTTTCGGCAATTGTCTATTCATGTCCTTAGCCCACTTTTTGATGGGATTGCTTTTTTCTTGCTAATTTGTTTGAGTTTGCTGCAGGTTCTGCATATCAGTCATTTGTCAGATGTGTAGATTGTGAAGATTTTCTCCCATTCTGTGGGCTGTATGTTTACTCTGCTGACTGTTACTTTTGCTGTGCAAAAGCTCTTTAGTTTATCGTTTCCCTTCTTCTCTGCCTAATCCTTAGACATTCTTTAAAAAATTCTGTTTTAACATTTTTTCAGAGAAGACTTCCTATCCCAGCTTCCTCGCTTCACACCGCAGATCAGGTCTCTTTGATACATGTTCCTAGAAGTTCCTGCACATTGTCTTGAAAGCACTTAACGTAATTTATCATAATACATTTTTATGATTGTTTGTTTAATAACTTCCAGGCCAATACGCGGTTTTGTTCTACCATTTTATTCTTAGACTCTAGCACCGGAGGTAGCACACAGTAGGTTTTAGCTAAGATTTTATAGATGAATGAATAAAAAAAAAATTGTAATGTTGGAAATTGTAGAATATGATAGGCCTGAGCAAATACATTTTATTATTATTTTATTATTTTAGAGGAATCAATCCTAAGATGAATATTTAACTAAAAAAGAAAGAATTCATCATAAGATTGAAAAGTATTAAAGGAATCACTCAGTATTTTTTTCTTTTCTTATAAGAAATAATACCTAATCTTCATATTCAAGACACAAAAATAGTGAAATATGTTTACTTTTGAAATAGTAAAAGTACTTCTTATTAATGCAGCTAGCTGCCTTTATGGTCTACCTTGAACTGAAATTCAATGAAAAGATAATAATGGATTCCAATTAAGGCACTCTAAAGAATATAACAGAAAGTAACAGCAAATTATTTTACTAAAACCTCAGTACAATGTTACAATTGATGGTGGACATTAAATGATATTCCTTCTCATAAGAAAAAAAAATAAAACCTAGAAGCCAAGTCTGTTAGCTGTTGATTCTGAAAATGCACAGCAATTTTTCAAACATAGTGCTTTGAAAATTACTCTGAAATAAATTGGGTTTATGGCTTTTGCTACATAGGGTGCTTGAAGAACATTATTATGAATTTGTATATTAGTTTTATTTTCTTAGAATGATACATTACTGAATACTACAAAGCAGAAAAGGGAAGAGAAGAAAGAAAATAGATATTCTAGGAAATTTCTGAATCTCTAGTTTTTAAAAACAATTTACCAAATTAGAGTTCCATTTATATAATCATCCTCTATTATATAACTGAAAGCATATTGTCTAATTAAAACAAAACAACAAAAAACTTTGTTAGTAGAAAGGTCCTAGCTGACATTTGCCAACTGTATACATTTTGGTCTATATTCTCATTCTATTCAAGATTCAGTTTTCTAGTCAATAAAACAGTGATAGAATCTATCATGAGTAGATTACCTACTTCATGAAATTTTTTTTGGTGAAGATTAAATTACGTATTAAAGTACTAGATGCATAGTAGAGATTAAAATTCTGAAAATCCTTGAAATTATAGTTGTACTTTGTGAAAAGTTAGGAATAAGAGTTATTTAACCTCTTCATTCCCCGGAGTGATATAATTTTATAATGTCTTTTTCTCAAAGCTTAAGATTTCTTCAGAGTCAAATATAATAATAAAGCATTTATTAATTAACTGAAATTTAAATTCAGTTATAAAGCTGAGAACATGTATATTTTTGTTCTACATACAGTATCTTATTTCAATAAAAGATACACGATGTACCCAGTTTTCTGGCTTTCTTGAATACTGTTTTGAAAACTGTCTTAATGCTGTGGTCAATAACAGAAGAAATGGTTTGTCACCAGCTGTGTTCAATAGCTACAGGCCATTAAAATTCTCCTGATAAAACTCTCCATGGGTGTATAAGGTAATACATTTGTCAGACTGACAGATATAGATATAATTTATAGATTTCTAAGGAAGCAAACAAGGAACATGCATAAATATAGATCTCTGCAGAAAGAAGACTACACAAGAACCAATGAGCAGATCTATTTCCAATAGACTCTTGTAATATTCTGATGTCTTCTTTGCCACATTTAATTTGACAAAGGATTTAAGATTTTAATGTTTTTCATTGACTTCTAAAATTAACATCAACTTGGTGAAGGCAAAGACATGATAAACAGCATCTGTTTCACTAAGCTGCTTGGTGGATGAAAATGTGAGAAAAGTATAAGACCGGAGACTCTCTAAATAGATATATCAACACGTGCACACACACACACACACACACACACACACACACACTCATACTAATTTTAAGGCTGATTAAATTCACAAGTCTGTTACACTCAGCCACTATTCAACAGAGAAAAGTTTCTTATTTGTCGAAGTTCATTTTAGCATCTGATAATTGGTTGGATGTAAATATATAAAGACAGATGTGAGGTCATCAATCAAATCAATTCGAAAACTTCGACTGGACTGGAGTGAAAAAAGACCTGAGAAATAAACAAGATATATTTGTAGGCAAAAAGCAGAGTGCATATGAGGCATATATCTAGAAAATTTAAGCAAAATCAATTTTTGCAACTTAAAAAATTATCTTAAAATGTCAGATGAAAGTAGGCATTTTAAGGTCTCAGTTATCTAAAGAATTGCTTTAAGTTTTTTTCACTGTGTACATGTTTGTGAGACATAAACCTGCAGAAATCTAAAATTATTCCTCGCACTGTCAGGTGAAGCAAAGAGGAACAAAGCATCCCAACTAAGTCTCTGAAGGTTTCATACCACTTGTATTTATGTTAGAACGCAAATGTACTGGGTACCACTTTATCATGAGTACTCATCATAACTCAATGCTATTATTCCAGTGCTCTCCAAATAATATTATGGAAGGAAGGAAGGGAGGAAGGAAGGGAGGGAGGGAGGAAGGGAGGAAGGAAGGAAGGAAGGAAGGAAGGAAGGAAGGAAGGAAGGAAGGAAGGAAGGAAGGAAGGAAAGAAGGGGAAGGGAGGGGAAGGGAGGGAGGGAGGAAGGGAAGGGAAGGAAGGAAAAGGAAAGGGAAGGGAGGGAAAGGAGGGAGGGAAGAAAGGGAGGGAGGGAGGGAGGGAGAGAGGGAGAGGGAGGGAAGGAGAGAAGGAGACAGGGAGGGAAGGAGGGAAGGAAGGAAGGAAGGAAGGAAGGAAGGCAGGCAAGCAGGCAGGCGGGCGAGAAAGGAAACATATAATGAATCAGTGAAGTTGATTTGGTTGGAAGTGAAGCAGCTTTGTGATCAAAACGCTCATAAAAGTTGATTGCTATTCTGCATTAATCAAGTATCTATTAAATGGAAAGAAGGTTGGGTTTGCTTTTTACTTTTTAATTATTAGAATGTATTTGGGGGCATTGACATTCTAATTACTGAACTCTCCTCTATTTTTACTGTATAAATAAGTCCCCATAATAATATAAATATTGGGAAATTTTAGTAGTTTAAAAGAATAAAATTTTAGAATTATTTGTTTCACACAGACCTAGACAAAACTTAAAAATATATTAGGGCTGTTATGGCAAAGAAAAGTTTTACATGGCATAAGATGATACAAATGAGCAATGAAGGCAAGTTTTAATATTATACACTGGACAAGATCTCAGAAAAGGCCTCAAAAATCATGACTTTGTCTTGAGAGAGGACTTCATCAAATCTGCTCTACCTAAAGAAGGGTGACTAATACACTCTTCAGTAAAATTGTTATTATAGCACCAACCTATTGATGAATTATTGTTTTCAAAATGTGACATCTAAAAAGAGAAAAACAAGAAGTACATGAATTTTACTTAAAATACTTTTTACACTCACATTATAAATGCTGTTTTAAAAAACAACAGGTGACTGAATTACAGCTGTTACAATCTGAACGTAAAGTATGTTAGGTGTTGCATTTTTAGAATTTTAGTTTTTGTTTATTTCCATCAATGTCCAAGCTCAGTAAAACCTTGAACAAGACAATTCCCATAGAATATCCTAAATACAATATGAATTGGCTCTTAAACTAAAAGGGAAACATTTATGCTTTCAACAGGCCAGAATTTAAGTTCCCACCAGAAACAATGAAAAGAAAAAAAAAAAAACAGATACAATGTAAGCGTTTTTAAAAAATTATTTTAACGAAATTGGACATCAGGCAGCAAAAGACAGTGATTCATGAGAGACACAAAACTTCATGAGAGGAGTCTTCGGTCTCCACAGCTGATTGCCAAGTGAGAGTGTTCATTATGACATAAGAAGGGGAAGCACTGCAGAGCCCAGAGCTCTCTGAGATAAAGCAAAAATTCTGATTATGAAAATATCCACAATTCATAAGAAAGAATGGTAATGCTGCACACACAGAGATGTAAAGATCTGTAGTTGATCTCCCTCACACCTTCAGCTGCGTACTGACCAGTGCATACATTCGGGTACATGTACTTAGGCTGCAAAAAACATCATTAAAAAGAGAAGAAGGAACAATCCCTGGGGCTCAGTCATGGCTGGTAATCGTTCCTTTTCCCACTAGTCAACGTGAGAAACTTCCTAATTCAGAGTATCACACAGAACTCTGGAAGAGCTTTGCCTGGGTGGTGTGGAAATTAACTCCAGACTAAACACTGCTCTGGTCCCACTTAACAAACTGAAGAAACCAAGTCTCGAAAGGATCAATTTCCCAGTAAAACTGAATCACTCTAAAATGCTTAAGAATATTTATTTTGAGACAGAGTCATGCTCTGTCACCCAGGCTGGAGTGCAGTGGCACTATCTTGGCTCACTGCAACCTCTGCCTCCCTGGTTCAAGTGATTCTCCTGCCTCAGCCTCCTGAGTAGCTGGGACTACAGGCACGTGCCACCACACCGGCTAATTTTTGTGTTTTTGGTAGAGATGGGTTTTCACCATATTGGTCAGGCTGGCCTTGAACTCCTGACCTCAAGTGATCTGCCTGCCTTGGCCTCCCAAAATGCTGGGATTACAGGCAGAGCCACCACGCCCGGCCAAAAATGCTTAAGAAAATTTGTAAGAATACAAAAATATCTAGCACGCAATCAGTAAAATTCAATGAAAATGTACTAGACATGCAACTAAGCAGAAAAATATAATTAACAGAAATACTAGGCCATCAAAACCAACTCAGGAAGGACAGGGGTGAGACTGGACATGGTGGTTCATACCTGTAAACCTAGTGCTTTGGTAGGCTGAGGTGGGAGGATCGCTTGTGCCCAGGATTTTGAGACCAGCCTGGGCAACATAGCGAGACACTATCTGTACAAAAAAATAAAAATGAACCAGGTATGGTGGCAGGAGCCTGTAGTCCCAGATACTCTGAAGGCTGAAGTAGAGAATTGAGCCCAGGAGCTCCAGGTCGTGGTGAGCTGTGATTACTCCACCGGCATTCCAGCCTGGGTGGCAGAGTGACTCTGTCTCCAAAAAAAGGAAAAAGAAAAAGAGAAAGAAAAGACACAGGTCTTAAGTAGGTAATGACATTAAAATCATTCTTACTACTATTAGGGGCAATTAATAGTACATCATGCATTGTAGTAGATAAGACTTGTAACTTGAAGATATAGCTATCATAACTGTATAAAATAAAATACAGAAAGAAAAAAAGACTAAAAAATAAACAGAACTTCGTGGTCTGTGAGACAACTTCAAGCAGTTTAACTAGAATGTGTCAGGAAAAAGGAAAAGAGGACTGACCTAGGAAAAATATTTGAAGAAATGATGCACCAAATTTCCATAGTTAATAAAAACAATCGTCTCCTAGACTGAAAATCTGAATGATTTACCTAACAAAGATCAGAATGATAGCAGACTTTTTTTTCAGAAACAAGGCCAGGAAGTATAGCCACAAAACCAAATTACTAAAATAGCTAAAACAGACAAAAAAAGATGTCAGCCTAGATTTCCATAACTAATAAATATATCATTTGAAGATAAACATAAAATAAGTACTTGTTACACACAGAAGAGCTAAAAGAAAATGATTTGAGAGGAAAATCATAGATCTTTAAAAAGAAATGCATAGAACCAGAATTGGTCATAACATTGGTAAATATAAATAACTATCTTTATGATTACTATTTTTTTTTTTTACAAATTGGCATCTTTATTTCTCAGTTTGTGGAAATATCCTTAATATGTTGATGTAGCAAACAAATTTCAACTTCGATTGCTATGCAAAAAACAGAAGATAATCTGCTTTGCAGTGAACTTTGTATAGTTCAACTGCATACAGGAAACATGCTATATATGAAAATATTACCAACTGAACTACAGGTATTAAACACTGAAAAGAGTTAACTGTTAACTATAATTTATTTTATTTCACAATCTAGGAAGTTCACAGCCATCAGCAGTTCTAGTGCAATTTCAGGTGCAACTGGGAGCTCAGGAACCTTGGTGGAGCAGCGAACCTTGTACGTAAAATACGTGAATACTTTTGATAGCACAAGTGAAGGTATCTCTCTAAAACTGACCTCTCATAGGTGAGAATAATGAAGGCTCAAACCACATTCAACCGAGCTGACCCAGTTGACACTTTCGGAATATTCCACCCCAAGATAACATTATACAGGCATCAGTATCTTTTTCCAAATATTAGCGGAACAATGACTAAAAACAAAACAGTCTTGGCCAGAAGACAAGTCTCAGTAAACATAGGGTACTCAAATCAAGCAAAACGTATTATCAGACCACAGTGAAATTAAACAAGAAATTTTTTTGAAAAAAATTGAAAACCCCAAATGTTTGGAAGCTAAACAACATACTTCTACATAATTTAAATGTAAATTAAAAAACAAAAATAGAGGTTAGAAAGTATTTTGAAGTCAATACAAATGAAAACCAAACATGTAGGAAAAAAAAGTTTCAAAGCAATATTCTCACTTTCTACCTAAGGGCAAATTGGAACCAAAAACCAATGTAAATTATATCCAAAATGAGGAGAAGGAAATAGTCAATATAGAGCAGAAGTTAATTAAACAGAAAACAGCAAAACAATAAAGAAAATGTATGAAACCAAAAGGTAGCTCTTTGATAACAACAATAAAAATGATTAACTTCTCTGCAGGAAAACAGAGAAAATAGACAAGTTAACAGTATCAGGAATAAGAGTAGTGCCATCACCACAGAGCTGATAGATATATTTTTTAAAAGATAATTATTAAATATTATGAACAACTTCATGTTAGAGTTGCTCTTTAACATAGATGAGAAAATTTCTTGAAAGTCTTAAACTACAAAATCTTTATCAAGAAGGGATAGAGATCCACAATAGCCCCCATGTGTATTAAAGAACTTAAATTTGTACTTCAAAACCTTTCCAACAACAAAAACAAAATTGGAGACTCAGATGGTTCCACTTTTGAATGCTACTGAACTTTCAGGTAAAAATAAGACTAATTCTGCACAAACACTCCCCGAAAATTGAGAACAGAGTGTTTCTGAATTTATTCAATAAAGCCAGCATTACTCTGAGACACAAACCATATCAATAAAAAAAAAGTGCAGACAAGTATCTCTCATGAACACATAGAACAAATAGATGCAAAAATTCTAAACAAAATCATAGTGTATCAAATGAAACAATAAGTCAAAATGATAACACACCATGACCAGGTAGGATATATAAATAATACAAATACACTAAAACACTATTAATGTATTCACCATGTAAACAGATTCAGAGGGAACATCCACGTAAATATTTCAAGAGATGAGAGAAATCATTTGACAAAATCCAATGTCTGCTTTTCACAAAAACTCTCAGCAAACTAAGAGTAGTAGAATTTTTTTAATCTAATAAGGACAATCTGTAAAAAATATACTCCTATCAATACACTTAATGGTGAAAGACTAAATGCTTTTTTTCTAATATCAGGAACAAGGAACTCTCACCAAGTCTCATTCTAGCCAGTACAATCAGACAGGAAGAAAAATTGAAGATATCCAGTTTGAGGTGGGGGAAAAGCTGCAAGACTTAAGTGTATTTATCACGGTCACAATATAGAACATGGATATACAAAATTGATTGTATTTCTATATACTAACAACAAACATTTGGAAATCAAAGTAAAAAATACTATCCCAAATAGAATTTTAAAATATGAACCTTTGGAATAAATTTGACGAAGATGTGTAAGTCCTGTGTACTAAAATCTAAAAGCCTTGCCGAAAGAAAACAATGATAATGTAAACAAATAGAGAGAAAGATTGTGGTTGCAGGTTAGAAAATTCAATCTGCTACCAGCTCTCTCCAACGTGATATATCAATTCAATGTGATAATAATCATAACCCCAGCAAGTTTCTCTTTAAAGAATTTGACAAGGAAATTCTAAGGTTTATATGGTAATGCAAACAGCAAAGAATAGCCAAAACAAATTCGAAAAAGAAGAATGAAGTAGGAAGAAATACACACTACCTGACTTGAAGACTTATTATGAAGCTGTAGTAATCAGAAGAATGTGTTACTGGTATAAAGAGTAATAAACAGATCAATGGAACAGCATAGAGAGTTTAGAAATAGAACCACACATATATGGTAAATTCACTTTTGACAAAGATACAAATTCATCTCAGTAGAAAAATGGATAGTATTTTCAACAAATGGTGTCAGAAATTTTGGATATCCTTACATAAAAAAATGGACTTTGGTCCATACCTAGCACCATATACAGAAGTTGATTCTGAAAGAACGCTAGACCCAAAAAGAAAATCTAAATATATAAAACTTATAAAAGAAAACCATAGTTGAAAATAATCTGCATTACTTTGAGTAAGGCTAAATTTCTAAGTACAATGACCAAAGTATGTTCTATAAAAGAAAAGAATAGCAAATTGTACTTTATCAAAATTAGAGTATCTGTGCTTTCGATGGTACTCCTAAGGGAATAAAAAAGTCAAGGTAAAGAGTAGAACAAAATTTTGCAAATCACATTCACATGTGATCAAACAGTTCTTATGTCTAAAATACATACAAAACTCCCAAAACTCAGTAATAAGAACACCAACAATTTAATTAAGAAATGTAAAAGTCCTATACAGACAGAGACTAAAAAAGACAAGTTGAAAATGAATGCTTGTAAAGATGTTCAGCTCATTGGTCATCAAAGAAATGCAAATTAAAACCACAATGCAATAACACTACATACACATCAATTGGATTAGCTAAAATGAAAACTGTGGCCCAACGAAACGTTGATGAGAATTTAGAACAACCAGAACCTTTACATTCTACTGGTGGAAATGAAAATGACACAACCACTTTGGAAAATAATTTGTTGATTCCTTAAAAAGTTAAACATGTATCTACCATGTGATTCAGTCAAACAATTCTGGTTGTTTGACTAAGAGAAATGAAATCATATGTTCATAAAAAGCCTTTCCCAAGAATGTTCATAGCAGCTTTATTTAAAATAGCTCAACACAGGAAATAATACAAGTGTCCATTAGCAAGTGAATGGTAAAACTAACTTGTATATTTATAAGTATCTACTTAGCAGTAAAAAGAAATGAACTATAGATACATGCAATGATATGGATAAAATTCAAAATAATTATGCTGAGTGAAAGAAGTTAGCCCTTCCTTCTCAAAAGCACATGCTCTTTGATTTCATTTATATTAAATTCTAGAAAATGCAAACCAATCTATAGTTATAGAAAAGAAATCAATGGCTGCATGAGGGTGAGGAGAAGTAGAGATAGGTTGCAAAGGGGATGAGGAAACTTTCAGTGTGGTGGAAACATTCATTGTGTGTATTATGGTAATGGATTATGAAGGTTTCAAGACATATGAATATACCCAAAGTTATCACATTATTCACTTTAAATTCATTTATTGTATGTAACAGCTAAAAAAGATCATTAGAATGTCTGAAAAGACACATAAATAGTAAGCTTTGAAGTTACATCCTTCTGTATCATTCACGGATTTGCTAACATTGACTTGAATGACAAGTAGGTCAGAGCCCATCAGTAGCTCTGGAGGTCAATCTCGAACTATGTCCTCTATGTATGGCTGCCACCAAGAGCTCCACCAGAGAGAACTGGAAGATACTGAAGGTGTGAGCAGGCAAAGGTCGGAAAATCAATTGCTAGTTTGTCACAGGAAATTAAAAAGTATATATAGCCTAATTCATGCCTGCAAGCAATCGGTCAGGAGAAATAGAAGTAAAATGTCCAAGGCACTTAGAGAAAGTTAAGGGCCAACTATGTGGCAACAATGATTTGTACACCACACTTTCAAAACTGTACAGAATTCACACCATAGAAAAAGCAAACAGATAAAATAAGGGATGATTTATTAGTTGAAATGTGAATTGAATAATGTTTAAAATTTGAGTAGTATTTATACAAATAGGGATTGAGAGAAAATTGTGTAGAAACATCAGAAAATGAAGAGGAGGAAGACACAGAGAGAGAAAATTGAATTGGCCCTTCTGGTTAAAATTGAGTTTGACTATTGGGAATGATAGACAGTAAATCTAGAAAGGAAACTTGGGATATATTTCAGGTCAGACAGTAGAAATTAGATTTTATCTGGTGGTTAATGTCCTCCCAATTTCTTGTTGAAGATGTCTAGCTAGGATGTGCAGAATACACTAAAGAGATGAAAGGCTGCAGATGAGGGGTTGGCTAAGTGGCTACGACAGAATCCAGGATAGGAAGGCACTCACAAAGGCCTGGTCGTTAGTGGTATCAACTGCTGACTCCTTCGAAAGACCATCAAAACAATCCATTGATAAAGCAAAGGTAAGTTTATTGCTGACTGCTTTAAGAGAGGCCACTCCCAAGCTTCTTAGTAGCATCTCAGAGGAAGGAGAGAAAAAGATATTTAAGAGGTTGTCTTGGGCAGGGTGCTGGTAAAGCAGGTCTGTAAAAGTGGTGTTGGGGGCTGATAGGGCTTGAGTATAGATTATGAACATAATAGCCTGGAATTAATGGATGAAACCAGTGAGGGTTTTAAAACAGTCCTGTAAAGTACAAAGTTTTTTGATGATCTTCGTTAAGAAATCTATCGGCCTGAGAGATTCTTAAAGTTGTTTGTTGTTTAGATAAATGAATTTTGCAGAGATCCTTGAAACAAAGTTATTTACAACTTCATCTATTTAAGAATGCCTTAAAATAATAAAGGCACATTAATGCATGCAGTTGGATAGTATAACACATTCATATTTATAGTAAACATTATAGTTGAAGGTGGTTTTTGGTACTCAACGATGTAATATTAATAGTTAAGTAGAAGAAAGGATTACCTAAGAAACACTAAGATTTGGCAGCCAATTCTATAGAGATAAAATGAAAAGGGCAAATTTGGATAATCAGAGCGTTGACATTTTGAAAACACTCAGCAAAATTTAATTTTAGAATTTAGGTAAAAAGAATTCACAAAGAAAAACATTGAGGACAAATGCTATGGATTTAAATGTTATTGTTCAGGTATTTATTAACTCTTCACAATTTTATGCGTCCTCACTACTATAATTGTAAATGCATCATAGTCATGTTAAATCATATTAGGAAAAAATAGGTATATTTAACAAAATAAAAATAAACGAATTTGAATGCATTACATTTCAAGTCATTTGTATAGTTCAGATGTTTATTGTGAAGTCTTTGTATCTGTGATTCTAAAGTAGAATCTCTCTTTTGTGACTGCCTGTGTGGCTTTTCCTGTATTAACTAACTGAAGGCTCTTGTGTTAAGTTAACTGTGACTTTTACTTCTCTAGATTTTATATTCCTTAAGGATGAAAAATAAACAAACAAAAACCTGTGCCAGACAGATTTAAACAGGCAAGGAAGACTGTATTCAAAACTATGGCAATAGGGGATAGAGATTGAACTAATCTCTGCCAAGCAAACCAAAGCGTGGGCTGAAGGATTTTTAAGCACTGGGATGACCTAGTGCAAAGGTCCAAGAGGATGTCAGGGCAGAGGTTGGTCAGTGTACTTAGTACATCTCTTTGCTAATGGTCAGGTATTAAAGTTAGGCTCCCACCCCCCCACAAAGAGACAGAGGCACTATCTCCTTCAATGATTACCTTTCAAAAAATGGCTCCCAGGTCCTTGAGAAAGACATTCCTGGGTTATAAAACTTCAAGAGTCTTAGAGAAGATTTACATCTCAAAGAGGCAGAGAAAGAAGTTACAATTATGGGTTTTCTAAAGTCAATGCTCTACAAAAAGTAGGTCGTGGGAGTGTAGTCATGAACACACCTGTCTCGGGTTTAGTCAATCCAAGGGAAATGTTAAAGTCTCTTCATCAAGGGCTGAAACCTTTGTATCCATCATTCACTTATTCCTCTTTGCAAAGATCAATGCCTTCTGCATATCTAGCGTTCATTAAACATATATACACATACACACACATATATACACATCTATGTATATACACACATACATATATATGGATAAATTGCTATAAATATGTTATTACATATATTCTACAAAAGCTAGATATAATTAATAAGCAATGCCTTTGTGCTACTTTAGATATTTAAAGTTATTTTAAAACATTGGAACATAGGCTTTAATCCTACTGGTTTTTCCTTAGATCTTCAAAGACTCGGTAGTTGTTAAATGTTTAAATCAGCTTGAAAGATAAACATCTTCAAGGGCCTGGGTCATCCTATGCTATCCCCAAGCCCGTTGCACTTTATAACATAGTAATTCTGTCTTCTTTCTAAACCAGAAATGACATTTTCAGTTGATTACATATAAAAACATGCAATCGATTCTTTTTCAGTTTGAGGGTGTTGCAACAAGTTCTTTGAAAAAAACAAAACAAACAAAAAAAGAATATATAATTTCCCTGGTTCCTTTTTCTAAATGCATCACTTCCCCTAATCAGTGAATTCCAACTATTAAAAAGTCTTGCTATATGAAACTAACAATTGTATGTTAAAAATTGTTTCCAAATCTATACAAACCCTTAACACTTGTGCTTAGCAAGTATGTGTTTGTGTGTGTGAGAAAGACAAATCAATACTGTTTTAAAGACCAAATTTATTGAAGTCTTAAAAGAAAAACTCCACCCTTAAGATTTACATAAAAAATGAATCATGCAAATGAACTCAAGTTTGCAATATTTGTAACACAAAGATTTCTGTCAAAAAACAGTTGGAAATAACATGCTGTTTGCAATGTAATTGTTACTATTCACTAAAGCAGAAAAGGCAAATGTAGAAAACTTAAAGGCTGACAACCTAGTCATTTAAAACTACAGGTTGTCTTAGGAATGACAATGGTTTTGAAATTCAGCTCAACCCATGCAGAGAAGTTGCTAGCTCCAGATATTGGAGGATATTTAACACTTTCATTGAATATGTTTTTTCCTTTCTTTTTTCTTCAGAACATTTCAACCAGCCAAGGAAATCTGAGCCACTTTATTATAGTCTATGAAATATTCAAATAGGCACTGGGCTTCTTTGCAAAGAGCTTCTGGAATTTGAGTTTTTAATGAGGGCATTTGTTTAAATGTGTATAATCCACAGAGCTTTAAAGCCCAGAAACATGCTCTGCTGGAAAAATAAATAAATAAATAACTGAAATATGCAGCTATATATTTGTTGTGTATAATTGTTAATAGATGCATGTTTGCATAAAGCTTTTCTTTTTGACATTCTTATAACAAAGTCTCTATTTTGAAGTTTTGGAATATCCCTCATTGGAGTGGCTGACATCAGTGATTCTTGTGCCCCTGTGTCCTCTTTTGTTTGCACTACTCGTCAGCAACAAATCAACTCTCCCTGACTAGACTTTAGTCTGACTTCTCTGAGCCCTGTTCTCCACTAGGCCTTCACTTGGGCTTTGTGCTTGCTGGGCTTCCCTAGCCCACTTGAAGCAAGAATCCCGTTAACTCAGCTTGAGAGAACACTCCACCCTTGACATCTGATCACCTTTAATATCTAATCCAATTCCTTATCCCTCATGATGCCCCAGGTGACATGTGATCACCCTGACCTGCCTTCAACAAGAATCCTGTTAGGTTAATTTAACCAGGTTCTTCCTACTCTGGGGTATTAGTAATTTTCTCTCTACCAACCAATTCCTCAACCTGTTCCTTGGCTGTAAATTCCCACTTCTTTTCTTTGTTTTTAATTTTTGAGATGGAGTCTGTCTCTGTTGCCCAGGCTGAAATGCAGTGGCATTTTTATGCTTCACAATACCCCTCAAGTCTTAGCCTCTGGGGTGTAAGTCATCCTTGCACCTCAGCCTCCTGAGTAGCTGGGTCCACAGGCATGTTCCTAGCTTAAAAAATAAAAAATAAAAAAAATGTTGTAGAGACAGGGACTTGCTAGCTTACCCAGGCTGGTCTTGAACTCTTGAACTCAAGCAATCCTCCTGCCTTGGCTCCCCAAGTGTTGGGATTACAGGCACGAGCCACTGCACCCAGCCCCAACTTGTTCTTGATGTATTTAGAATTGATCCCAGTTCTATATGTCAATCAAGAAAAATGATGAGACAAGTCTCAATCATTTTAGGAGGTTTATTTGCTAAAGTTAAGGATGCACTCCCAGGAGACAGGTATAGGCCTTTTTCTGAATATAATGTCGAGGGCTCCCAATTTAAAGGGAAAAGGGTGGGATATTGAGAAGTACACAATTTTCCTGTAAGAGGGGGTAGGCAAAAATAGTCATTCATGCCTTTGGCCCAGTGAATCTGCATTTTTTTTTTTTTTTTTTACGCATAAGATGACATAGGCAAATGGAACAGAGGAAAAATGCAGAGAAGCTGCATTTTGATACAAGACAAGATAGACAAAATGGGGCAGGGGAACAATCAGGTATGCATTTGTGTCAGGTGGCCGGGGACTTGACTGCATCTATAAAGATAAGCTATCAATTTACATTGCCAGGGTGAAATTTTAACAGAAACACTTTAGGGTAAAGATCTTGGAGCTCACTAGCCATCTCCTTGTAGGCAAAATATTTCGGAGAGGTGTGTAGCTTTTCATCTTGTAGCCATCTTATCTAGGAAACAAAACGGGGAGGCAAGTTTGCAGTTGCGTCACCCAGTTCCCAGCTTAACTTACCCTTTTGACTTTATGAGTTTGGGGTACCCAAGATTTATTTTCCTTTCACATGTGCTAATGAAGTATTTTCCCCAACTGTAATTGTTCCTGAATGAAATCTGTTTTCACCACTTGAATAACTATCTGGCTCTGGGTTTCTTTAATGTCCTCACAGGCCGTCATACTCTTAAGTGAATTTGGCTTCTTTATGCCTTTGTTTGTTTGTGTTGCAGCCTCTGCAGGGATCTTCATGAAGGTCTGTGTGGCTGGCCAGTCGGGCTTCAGCTCCTCTCTTTTGGATTTTGTGGCCTGAATGCCCACAAGGAAAAGATCAAGATAGAAAAGTTCACTCTTTGATTCATTTCTCTTTTCATGGCTTTTTCTTCCCTAATGTAAGATACAATGAATTTCTCTGAGTTTCTCTTCAAAGATTTTGCCTGCTAACTTGCTTGTCTTTTGTTCTCAAACTCAACTTTCCTGTTCCTCCTTCCCCCTAGTTACTGTAAAACAGCCTACCCCTTTCCCATCGGCTCTAATGAATAACTCCCATCTGTTCCCTTGGTTACCTGCACCCACAGTTCCCCGGAAACTGCACATCTCACATGTTTCACCACTGTACCTCACATCCCCCTTCCCTTCCATATTTAGAAAAATATTTGCTAGCAGCCAATCGGGTCAGCTCAGATTGTGCGGTCCAATCCCAGTCCGTGAGGGAGTGACACAGAGGCAGGAACTACCGTCAGAGGTTAAAGCTCACTGCTTTCCTTTGTTCCCTGTGCTCCTGCTATCCTGATTGACGCAAGTGGCACCCTTCTGCAGAAGTAAATTGCCTTGCTGAGAGAACTTTTGGCTGTATGCTGGTTTCACTTTGCAGCACTGAGCATTTATTCCTAGAGCATTTTTATATTCAACACTAATGTTTGAGAAACAGGTACTCAAAGACCAGAGACAGAATACTTACTGGCTACTTCCTACCCCTCACCTCCATCATCTGTGTTAGCCTGAACTTAAAGGTAATTCTAATATCACCTAACCCAACACCATTTCCCAAAGGAATAAACTGAGACTCAAGACTTTGTATTTCTACTCAATAACAGTTTTATGATTAGAAACCAACTTCTTTTAATTTCAATTCAAGGTTTCTTCCCCTAGAGCATGTTGAAGGAGTGCAGTCAATTTCACCTTAAAATATGGCTCCCTGGTATAATGAATATTTTGATATGTCAAGGGCATGTGAACCAGAGCAACTCCATCTTGAGTAGGAGATGGATAAAATGAGGCTGAGAACTACTGGGCTGCATTCCCAGATGCTTAGGGCATTTCAAGTCACAGGATGAGATACAAGTCAGCACAAGATACAGGTCATAAAGGCCTTCCTGATAAAGTAGGTTGCAGTAAAGAAGCTGGCCAAAACCCATCAAAACCAAGGTGTCGGCCGGAGTGACCACTGGTCGTTCTCACTGCTATACTTCCATCAGTGCCATGACAGTTTACAAATGCCATGGCAACATCAGGAAGTTCCCTATGTGGTCTAAAAATGGGAGGCATGAATAATCCACCCTTTCTTTGGCATATAATCAAGATATAACCATAAAAATGGGCAACCAGCAGCCCTTGGGGCTGCTCTGCCTAGGCAGTAGCCTTTCTTTTATTCCTTTACTTTCCTAATAAACTTGTTTTCATTTGATGGACTTGCCCTGAATTCTTTCTTGCGTAAGATCCAAGAACCCTTTCTTGTGGTCTGGATCCAGACCCCTTTCTGTTAACAGACAAAATCAGCAAGTGCTGGAAGAGATGCTATCACTGTCTACATAAAGATAGGACTTCCCACCTAGAATGATTGTTCTTGTTCCTCTCCCTGTTATCTTATCATCCATGACAGGAAAGAAGACCTAGAATGCAACCACACCTGAACAGATCCATTTACAAGATAATGACTGCCTACACGGATCATTTACATTCCAAAGATAACTATTTACAATTTAATTTCTGCTGCCTGATCCAATCATCCAATTCCTCTTCTTCCCCTCCCACAGCCTATTTGTCCAGGATCCAAGCCCCCATTCTTTCTGCAACCTCACAGTGACATACAAGCTTCCGGGCTCCACTGAGATACTGGACAATCACTATCTAATTCTCTCCAGGTGGATGGTTAAAGAGATTCATATGCCTTTTCTCTTTTTAACACCTTATTTTCAGTTGCTTTTTCAGCAAACTTTGGGAGTGCCAAGAGCCTTGCTCTCCCACAACATCACCTCATAAAATGTACATTTTCTAATGATCTCTACCCTTTCTTGTTTTGTTGATATTACATAGTCAATGGTATTGAATTACCTTTAAGAAAATCTAAACCAAAAATAAAATTCTAAGCCTCGCAACTGATCAATGGACCCTCCCCTCAGTCAAGGACATTCTAAAATTAACCTGAAAAGCTAGTCCTGGCCCTGATGGGAAGTGGGGGTCAGACATGCCTCACAATACCCTCCTCCCTTTGGAATTCAGACCTAGCTGACCAGTATTAACACCCAAACAGAGACCTTAAGACTAACAGAACAGACTCTTTTAGTCTGATAAGAAACCTTTGGAATCTATTCTCTCTGAAGCTTGTTACCTGGAGGCTTCATCTGCTTAAGAACATTGGTCTCCACAACCCCTTATCTTAACCCAGACACTCCCTTCTATTGATTCCAGGTCATTAGATAATAACTCTTGCAACCAATTGCCAAGTAGAAAACCTTTGAGTCTGCCTATAACCTGGAAGGCTCTGTCACCAATTGTCTCACCTTTCCAGACTGAACCCAAGTACATCTTACATGTATTGGTTGATGTCTTAAATCTCCCTAAAGTGTATAAACCAAAGCTTTATACATTTAAACATTCGTAGCTGTGAACATGTGCCTGACCATCTGGGGCACATGTTCACAGCATCCTGCATCTGTATCATGGGCTATTGGTTACTCATAATTGGGTCAGAAAAAATCTTTTCAATATTGTAAAGAGTTTGACTCTTTTTGTCTACAAATGTAACATTTCCTATGCTTGACATTTCTTTTCCAGAAATGCTAGAATAGGCCCTATGATGTCCAACACATGTGACTTCAGGACTTGCTCTCCCATTTACATGCCAACTCACCTACCTAGTCTTTTTTTTTTTTTTTTGAGATGGAGTCTTGCTCTGTCACCCAGGCTGGAGTGCAGTGGCGTGATCTTGGCTCACTGCAAGCTCCGCCTCCCAGGTTCACACCATTCTCCTGCCTCAGCCTCCAGAGTAGCTGGGACTACAGGCGCCCACCACCACGCCCAGCTACTTTTTTGTATTTTTAGTAGAGATGGGGTTTCACTGTGTTAGCCAGGATGGTCTCAATCTCCTTGACCTCGTGATCCACCCGCCTCTGCCTCCCAAAGTGCTGGGATTACAGGAGTGAGCCACTGCTCCCAGCGTCACCTCCCTAGTCTTAAACATGTAAAAGAGAGATTGAGAATATTTACAGAATAGAACTTAATCATCATCACAAGTTATAAATATGGCATTGTAATGTCACTGCATGAGACACCATAGAAATCTTTGATTTAATTTCTTTGAATTTTAAACATCAGAGATCATCAAAATACTTAAACAAAATTGAAAAGCAAGTCATCAATATGTACTTTGGAGATGAAAGAGAGCAACACAATATATTTTGGCCAATTGCTTTTGGGAAAATCTCCCTCAACTGTGAGTGGATTTACAAGTGTCAGTGTTCAGAGATAACAAAACATAATGATGCTTTCTGTAACACACACAGACTCAGCCTACTATCAACCAGATCTAAGACAATGCAAGCTGGACTTCATCCTTGTTTTTCTAGGTATTCCATAGTTGTACAGAGAGTTGAATTTTGGTCCATTATCATGGTGGGTTATACGTGCACTTGCAGTGGTAAACCATCTTATAAGATACTACTCTTGTTACCATTTTTTTTTTTTTCCAGGGGAAATCAATCTTTAAATAACATGAAAAATGATTAGCACTGATTCAAAGATTATAAATAACTACTAACCTATGGAATTTATTTGAAAAGTAAAGTTTCTGTCTTATTGCAAGGGCTGTTATTTCCCTACAATTTTTTTTTTTCTTTTTTGTATACATCTTCTTGGCTTCAGCTAGTAATCCTCCTTTGAAATACCATGGAAACAAGCAAATATGGCTCATTAAACTTCCCTTGCAGGAGAAAAATTGAAGGAATTTTTAAATTGTAGAGTAGATAAAAATAAAACACATTTCCTCTCAGGGTGATTAGACTGTCCTTTTAAATTCTTTAAAGAAAGCTACCAGAGCTAGTAAGAAATACACAAACAAACAACAAAAATTCCCAAAGCTATGTGTTTTCATATTTAGGAAACTTGTGACCATAAAAAAATACAACTGATGATCTATTGTATTCCTTGAATACAGAAACATTCTTAATTCTGTTATTTAGGACTAAACAATATTTCAGATAAATTGTGAAGGTAAAATAACTTTCTGATAATGTATAAACATAATTATGAGTGACATTATAGAACTTCTTTATAACAAGTTTTATATTTATAATGCCTTTCATTAAGGAGAAAGGCTTTGTAGAAAAAGCATCCATGGCATCAATCCCATGACAAGTGATGAGCGTCTCACTTTGACCCATGAGAACACAACCAGGTATGTGATGAGCTGTTTCATAATATGATTGGGGTTCCTAGTAAGCCAGGGCTATTGAATTCTTTAGTTTCTTACTGGCCTAATAATAAAGAATACTCTTTTGTCTTATGGATATTTTAGCCTTCCCACCCTAAAATATTGAAGCTAAAATTGACAAACTTGTTTTTTATTGAGGGTTGACACTTTCATATGGCTTGGAGCTTGGGGGTAAAAGACAATGTTAGCTTCAGTAGTCTTCATTTATTCCTTCACTGTCAGGAGAAGCTTAATGAATAGATTTCAGAATGCACAAACATCACAGTTAGTTAGAATCTATCCTCTTTATTCTGCCAACTTCTATTGTGTACTCTTAACTAAGGCAGCAACCGTTAGGAACGTGTCCTGAATTCAACGACCAGTCTTCGAAAAACTGAATGATGTTTTTAAAGGCAAACTGTGAAGTGAAAGGAGACACTGATTTTTGTTGTTAGTATTTTGTACATTGAAATCCACTTTAACAACCAGCAATCAATATACAACTCTTTCAAATCACTGTTTTGGAATTGTTGCTGTTGTTTTCTTGCTAAACCATGGATGCCATTCATTAACAACGTGTTAATTTCCCATCCATCTGGATTGAAAGGTGTCTCTACCAGTGACATATTCACTGAGGCACCTAAAGGGGACCCTGAAACCTCCAACAAATTAAACACAACTGCTTTGTTATATGACAGGCCTCAAATATGTCTCGCATGCAGCAATCATTGTCTAAATCTAGATAACATTGTTGGCTATTTCCTGGCAGCTGGGAATCTGAGTTTCACCCCGTTCCTTGTAAACAGGGCATGAGGGAATAGGGCATTATTATTAGATTTGCAGAGTTTAGATATCAGATATTAACCCATAAATGATAGCAATGCCCCAGTCTGCATAGATTGATTTTGTGTTTCAATAAGTTAAACTCAACCTAGATTAAATTAAATAAGGTGATTGAAAGTGGCTGATAATGCTGGAATATGTAAGCCATTCAAATATATTCATGTTTTCTTTTTCTCTTACACAGTTTCCTTGTTTGCCTTGTCTACTCATAGTCCCTATTCACGTAGCCTCTGCTATTCCTTTGCTGGGATAAAATGTTCCTCACTAAGTTGGTATACAATGCAATAATAACCATACTAGATATATTACATGTATTATTAACTAGGATGAATATTTTTTCCTAACTGATGATCAGTTAACTTGATTTTTTTTTTTCAATTCAGCAATAGATTTCTTTTCAAGTCTTAATAACAGAAGAAAAAAAATGTATTGACTCTGCTTGTCATTTATTTTAAATTTGTGGGACATTTTCAGCCTCAATATTGTAGTCAGACATCCAAAGAGAAACAGCAGCATGTTTTAAATGGTTGTGCTTGACATTGAAAATATTCTAAGTTTTACAGAATAAATTTACTTTTTTTGACATTTGTAAATGTAACCAAGGGGAAGAGACATTAGCAGTCTCCCAGGATTTCCAAAAGAAGAAAAAAAAGTCTTTATATTTTGATACATATACATCAAGGAAATTTACCACTTACGTGGAGTTACTTCATCTGAAAGTGAAAAGTTAGGTGGTAAATAACTTTTCTGTACTAATTCTGATGTGTTATCATTAGCATAATGAACATACATATTACAGAACCATTCAGGTTCTTTCACGGGTAATTTATTGAAACTCATCTGCCATGTGGGGAGTTTACTTTTTTATTATCAATATTTTGCTGACTTTAGAAATCATATTTTTTGTTCAGTTTTGATTCTGGATCTTCAACAGTAGCATACATTGTTTGGGAAAAGAAGCATGAGGAAGTAAGAATGCTCAGAGAGAAGATGCAGATTGGAAAAGACTTTACAAAGAAGGTAGTGACCTAGCTAAGGCTAAAAGAAGGAATTAGCCGGGCAAGGCTGGGCACGGTGGCTCACACCTGTAATCCCAGCACTTTGGGAGGCCGGGGTGGGTGGATCACGAGGTCAGGAGTTCGAGACCAGCCTGGCCAATATGGTAAAAACCCCATGTCTACTAAAAATACAAAAATTAGCTGGGTGTGGTGGTGTGCACCTATAGTCCCAGCTGCATGGGAGGCTGAGGCAGGAGAATCGCTTGAACCCTGGAGGTGGAGGTTACAGTGCACCAAGATTGTGCCACTGCACTCCAGCCTGGGTGTTAGAGCAAGACTCTGTCTCAGAAAAAAAAAGGAATTAGCTTAGCTGGGCAAACGGGAAGGGAGAGACTGAGAGGAGAATGGAGGAGATGTTAGTAGAGAAGAACAGATTAGCACAAGGCAAGATGGCATCAAAGAGCTCCAGGTGAAGTGGGTGATTGGGGATTGATTACAGATGAACTGATGGGGTTGGCAAAGAAGACTGGAATGCAATTTTGAGAAGTTTGGAACAGACTATGGCCTCTTCTGAAAAGATCTATTCCCCACTTTTCTTACTGTCAAATACTCAGTCATATTTTAGGGATTGGCTACAGGGTCACATCTGTCATCCTCTCCAGATAAAAATCCTTCCTCTGAGCGCCAGCATTTTTTGGTTCATGTTTCTAGTGTAATATGTAGTAGAAAAAAATTTCACACAGAATATATGGGATCTCATATGTTAGAGATTAAATTATTTGCCCCTGAGATCTTTTCATGTCTGAATGTGGAGACGTACTTCACTCTTTAAAGCTATGAAGCACAGTATTTCATAATGTAGATTCATTTCTATAAAACTTCATTTATTCTCCATTTTTACAAATATTGGTTGGTCTATGATTTTATTGTTCTTACGTGTATTTGATGGTCTGTTTAGCTGAGGATGGTTTTTGTCTTTTTTTTTTTTTTTTAAGACGATGTCCCATTTTGTCACACAGACTGGAGTGCAGTGGCAGAATTATGGCTCACTGCAGCCTCTACCTCCTTGGGCTCAAGCAGTCCTCCTACCTTGGCCTCCTACATAGCTGAGACTATAGGTTTGTACCACCATACCTGGTTTTTAAAAATTTTTTTGTAGAGATGGGGTCTCACTGTATTGTTCAGGCTGGTCTTGAACTCGTGGAATCAAGTAATCCTCCCGCCTTGGCCTCCCAAAGTGTTGGGATTATAAGCATGAACCACTATGCCTAGCTGGTTTTTGACATTTTTTTTAAAATCTCATCTGCTATTTGCTTTTCTGTATAGCTACTCTGTTTTCTAATGTACTGTTTCACAGGTTCATTAATTTACGTATCTTTCATATATAATTAACTGACATGCATTTATTAACTTACAAATTCTCAATATTATCTGCTTTATATGTTATAAAATATTGTCTCCCAGTTTATTCCTTATATTTTAATTATGCTTATGGCACATTTTGATACCATGAAATGTACCAAATTGATTAGAGATGACAAGCAATGAAAAAAGTGTATCAGTCTTTTCCTTATTGTTTTCATGTTGTGGATATCCCATATTTTCTTCTCATAATTTCATAGCTGCCTTATTTTTCTTGTTTTCGAATTTAGTTCTAGCTGAAGTTTATTTTGTCTTTGGAAAAATGACATAAAATTATGTATTTTCCTCATCTTAAATAATCAATTGTCTTAATGCACTTTATTGACCAGACCATTGTCACTTAGTAATTTGAAATGCCATCATTTTTATATTTCAGATTCCCATAAATGCTGCAGCTACCTGTGAAATACTTATTTTGGTTCAATGATGTACTTGTCTATTGCACAATACTACACTTTTATCATAGCTACAAATACTATAGCCTTATCATGCTTTTTTACATCTGGCAGAACCATCACCACCTTATTATTTTTCTTTTTCTCTTTTTTTGAGATGGAGTCTTGCTTTGTCACCCAGGCTGGAGTGTGGTGGCACGATCTTGGCTCACTGCAACCTCCTCCTCCCGGGTTCCAGCGATTCTCCTGTCTCAGCCTCCCAAGTAGCTGGTACTACAGGCATGCACCACCACGCCTGGCTAAGTTTTGTATTTTTAGTAGAGACAGGTTTCACCATGTTGGCCAGTCTGATTTTGAACTCCTGACCTCAAGTGATCTGCCCACCTTGGTCTCCCAAAGTGTTAGTTTGTAAAATCTCCTTGATTAGCCTTTCACATTTAATAATCCATGTAAAATTTGACTATCTTTTCAAGATCATCAACAATTTTTGGAATTTTTGAATGGAATGGCATTGCATTCTTAGTATAATCTGAAAATATTAAAACCTTATAAATATCATATTTTCCAAACCAAGGGCATTTTCTCTATGTAATCAAATATTATTTTATACTCTCAGGTCATATTGTGTGAGTGTTTAAATAAAGGTCTGGCACATTTCTTGACATCATGATTATGCTGATGTATTTTATAATTTTTTACTGTTATGTTTCTTTTTATATTTTAACTGATTTCCTGTAATAAAGAAAGCTATTGGGTTTTTCTTTAATTGATCTTGCATCCAGTCACCTTAGTGGATACTCTTTGAAAATATTTTTCCGGCCGGGCGTGGTGGCTCAAGCCTGTAATCCCAGCACTTTGGGAGGCCGAGACGGGCGGATCATGAGGTCAGGAGATCGAGACCATCCTGGCTAACACAGTGAAACCCCGTCTCTACTAAAAAATACAAAAAACTAGCCGGGCGAGGTGGCGGGCGCCTGTAGTCCCAGCTACTTGGGAGACTGAGGCAGGAGAATGGCGCAAACCCGGGAGGCAGAGCTTGCAGTGAGCTGAGATCCAGCCACTGCGCTCCAGCCCGGGCGACAGCGCGAGACTCCGTCTCCAAAAAAAAAGAAAAAAAAAAAAAGAAAATATTTTTCCAATAGTGAATTGCCTATATGTATACAATCATAGAAATATCACTATTATCTCTAAAGTTATAACTTAAAATATCATTTGTATAATGTGTTGTATTATTGTAAATAAAATATATAGTAGTTATGGTGAAAATAGGAATCCTTTTCTTGTACCTGACTATAATGTGAAAGTTATGGCTCCATATTAAGTGTATTTTTCTATAAGTTTCTGGTAGTTTCATTTTGCTGTTGATTTTTTACTCTTCTCATTCCGTGGCATAGTTGAGAAGTGTTTACATCCTTTCATCATTCTTCCTTAAATGAATGGGTAGTTACTGGATGCAGGGATTAAAAAGGCCTGTCACAGAGATTGAGGGTGATCCCTTTTACTGCTATCGTAGAAAGTTCAGAATGATTTATAGGTACATTAAAAGGAAAGACCTTTCCTGACTATTTTTCAGCCCCTGATATCTCCTGTAGAACCCTTTTTGTGATTTTAAGCCTATTTAAGAGAGAGAGGCATTAATGGTTTAAAAGAGAATAAAGACCAAGTGCAGTGGCTCACACCTGTAATCTCTGTACTTTGGGAGGCCAAGGTGGGCAGAGGGCATAAGCCCAGAAGTTTGAGACCAGCATCGGCAATGTAGCAAAACCACATCTCTACAAAAAATACAAAACATTTGCTGGGTGTGGTGGTATGCACCTGTAGTCCCAGCTGCTTGGTGGCTGAGGTGGGAGGATTGCTTGAGCCCATGAGTTCAAGGCTGTAGTGAGCCATGATCATACCACTGCACTCCAGCCTGGGCAACAGAGTGAGACCCTGTCTCAAAAGAAAAAAAAAAAAAAAGAAAGAAACAAAGAAATAAAAAAAAAAAGAAAAGAAAAAAGAGAATGTACTGATGGACTGCTGGTATAGTTTAAAAAGATATTGTAACAGAAACTATACCTGATGAGTTTTATTATAGAATGTAAAAGGGAAATAAGGCCTCTATACTTGAAGAATTGTTGAAGTATTTTTACTAGATACACATTTATATAGCTCAATAAATGTACTATGACCATCATTTTGAGTTTATTTATATCATTCTGGCAATCATTTGAATTTTAATCATTTTCTGCACAAATATAGTCTGATATTCCCCAGTCAGACTGATTTTTGACAGTAAGGGAAATACTTGTGTACTTTACATGAATGAGAGAGAGAACGTTCAGGCACCACTGCGAGGCATGCACAGATTCAGCTTTGCACAAACAAACCTCTTTCCTTTGTTGCAATGATGGTAGGAAGAGTGCCCCCAAACAGATAATGTCAGAAATTGACAAGACTAACAAGAGCAAAGCAAGGACTTGTGTAAGAAAAAGGAAAAAAAAAGAAAGACTTTCAGAATGTTATCTAAAGGATCATGTTGCTGAGAATGAAATACCCAATTGTTGCACCACATGGCATGGTAGAAACCTGGTCACAAGACATATTGGGGCAGGTGTGTTAGCTTCCAGACATCAGGAATTTGAGTAGGTGACCAACTTTGGTCAGGGGACTGTGCTCTGTCGTGAGAACATGCTCTGAGTCAAATTGCTTAAAAACTTATTTCTCAGAACCAACTGGCAAGTTAATAATATTTTAGATGGAATTTGACTTTAGAATTCTCCCAGGAAAATGAATGGCTTGACTAGAAATAAAAAAATAGAAGTTAAATACCTCATTTCTTAACTCCAAGGAATTGTATGAATATTGTGTCTTCTACTCCAATTATAGGTCTAACTGCCAAGCAAATATTTGAAAAAGACACTTTTTTTTTTTTGTCCTTGGTATAACAAAAAATAAGCAGGACAAAGTACCTTAGTGGAAAGAGGACAGAATTTTAATCTCATTCTCACATAAGTTGGTGTGATGACTTGGATATTTTGTATGTGTCACTTAATTTTATTAGCTACAAAATAAATTTATAAGAAATATAAAAATTAAAAAATTTCAGGCCAGGTGCAGTGACTCACCTGTAATCCCAGAAATTTGGGAGGCTGAGGCAGGAGGATAACTTGAGGTCAGGAGTTCGAGACCAGGCTGGCCAACATGGTAAAACCCTGTCTCTGTTAAAAATACAAAAATTAGCTGGGTGTGGTGGTGCACACCCAGCTACTTGGGAGGCTGAAGCAGGAGAATCACTTGAACCCAGGAGGCGGAGGTTGCAGTGAGCTGAGATTGTACTACTGCACTCCAGCGTGGGCAATAGAGGGAGACTCTTTCAAAAAAAAAAAAAAAGAATTTTATATTGCAAACATGTCATCAAACAAATTGAATATGCAATATGTATATTTGCCTCAGTGGTCTTCAGAGAGCTCAGGTGAAAGACCCATCTACAATCCCCCTTAATTTTCCTCCTGCGTGGCATTTCTAAATAAACTATCAGTTCCTTTTGATTCTCACGTTCTGTAATTTTGAGTTATGAGTCCTGTTGAGAGCTGTCTCTTACCTCCAGTGTTCTCTTCAATAGTTGTACTTTGTGAGCACAACTGAACCACTGAACTACAATTCAGTACCAGGCTCTCACTGATGCTATTCTGTTAGACCCGGCACTCCTGGATTTATATTTCCCATGAGGCTTGCCATGTCGCGTGCTTCAGGTTTCAGGATGCTGGATACGGGGTGGACATTTTTTCAGTTGGGACTCTGAAATAGCCTACTTTTAGGAGCCTTTAGGGGAAAATATATCCCTCAAATAATAGAAGTCCTTACTGAGCCAGAAGCAATTCAGGGGTCTCTGGCCCTTGCTCACTGTAAGAATTCTTGCTCCTAATAAGTGGGCAATAGATAACAAAATGTACAACTAGACTATCTACTACTTGAGGGCAGGTCACATATGTATTTCCTCATCATTTTAGTCTCCTTATTTACCATTTGCTTTTGTTGAAGGACTCATCATCCCAAAGGTCATAAAATGGGTCACATGTAATGTAACCCCATTATTCTGTTAGTTGCAAGAAACTACAATGTGTAGTGTATGTATATACTATTTTAAAGGAACAAAGGTAAGACTCATTCTCTTTGCCATCTCAAACACAGCTTACTGGGCCAAGAATAACAGCTAGCTGGCCAGAGGTATCAAACGCAGAACTTTGAAGTTGAATAATGCCAGTGGGATTTTCTTCTTTAGGAATGGAAACTCAGAACACACTATGAGCTGTGGGCTGCCTGGCCCCATTCAGTCATGGTTGATAACTAGTGACATATAATCAGTCACTAAAGAGATCATTAAAGAGGTTATTGGAAGGTAATCAACAGAGTTCATTCACATTGGGAAAAAAATCCACAAAAGCATGTTTCCTGCTTGCATAGTGTTCACGGTCTGACCCAGAAGAAGGAAAATAACATAAAAATTACTCTGTACTGTGACTGAGGCTAAAATCAAGGGACAGGCTGTATGGGAGTATAAAGGTGGGGCATCTTAATGAAGAGGGAGGAGTGGGATGGGGCTATCTATAGCTTTAGAGAATTCCAGAGTGAGGAGCTGCTGTCCTGCACCCCAATGTAATCTATGTCTAAGAGGGTTTGCCTTTGTCGTATTTCTACACAATGTCACATCACAGTCATTGTGGGAGACTGCAGGAGAATTTTCAACTGCAGGAGAAGAGAAGAATATGCTTCTAATTCTTATTTCATTCATCAGAAATGAATGCAACGGCCGTGAATAATGAGGTTATATCACATGTGGCCTGCTTCATGGCCCCTGGAATGGGGGGTCCTTTAAGGAATGGAACAGCTGGAAGAAACCTTATAGATCACTTATTTCTACTTCCTCTTTATATGGAGAAATACATGAGCTCAGAACAAATAAATCCTTTAGCTAAGGTCACATTATTTATTGACAGCTGTATGTGTAGGGCCAACCTGCAGTCCGAGGAAATGTTTCATAGTTGTGGCAGATACCACATATGGACAGGCAGCAAGATGTTGCTTTTAGACACAAGCAATCCTTGCAGATTATATGTGAGAGCAAATATTCCTGATGCATGTGCCTCTGCCATTGATTTATCTGGGAATTATTAAATTAATGGGTCAAGTCTGACAAAAGTAAAGCGTTGGTCTTGGTAGGGTAATGTTAAATAAGTGTGGAAGTCAAGTTTACATGGTGAAAAATAGGGGATCTCTGAACAGTGACTTGGGACATCAGTGGTGCCCATTAAATGTTGTAACCAATTTATCTACTCACTAGGCCATAGGTAGCCTCCCCATCTATCATGGGATGATGGATATTCTGCTCTCTGATTTCATCTACTGCTCAGAATGATACTGACATCAAAGTAAGCCACTAACTTTTCACAAGAGACCTCTCCAGAAACTATTCAGCATTACTCATATATGAGCAAATACCCTATTCTTCTGGAAGAGACATGTCATTTAAAAATCTTAAATAGATTTTGCTGTAAAAGTCAGAATTGCTGCTTCAGGTTATATCTGAGTCTTTGATATTATTACTTGTGTCGAGAATGCGTTTTTCATAAAATACCACAGAGATGGTTTTCTTCTGCACCTAGAATAACAGACAGCACGTGAGTTATAACTAATATAATAACCGTACATGTATTCATATATGATATAATGTGCTTAGCCAAAAATTTAACAAGGTATCTACCAAGAACATTGTTTCTGGATGACTGTATCAGTTATTAAATATGGAAGAACTGACATTATTTCCCTTTACATCTATTTCAGCTTTTCCTTGCTTCTCCATGTGATTTCTTGTTTTTTGTTTTCTGTTTTTGTTTTTTGATATGGAGTCTTGCTCTGTCACCCAGGCTGGAGTGCAGTGGTGCCATCTTGGCTCATTACAACCTCCGCCTCCTGGGTTCAAGTGATTCTCCTGCCTCAGCCTCCTGAGTAGTTGGGATTATAGGCACCCACCAGCATGCCTGGCTAATTTTGATATCTTTAGTAGAGACGGGGTTTCATCATGTTGGTCAGGCTGGTCTTGAACGCCTGACCTCATGATCCTCCCCCCTTGGCCTCCCAAAGTGCTGGGATTACAGGTATGAGCCACCGTGTCTGACCTCCATGTGATTTCTATATCCTGTACAGCTTGTCAGTGCTCTCTTCAGGAATAGAAGGTACTTGACCAAATCAGGCTTGAGGAATAAATTAAGACACAGGTAATAATTCTAGGAAAGGTTTACACAGAACATACAAATAGGATAAACTGAAGGGGATCCATAGGGGTGGGGAGAATAAAGGGGAGGGAGAGAGAAGACAGAGAAAAAGAGGGAGAAGAAGAGAGAGTTGGGGGGTTGGGAGAGAGAGAGTTTGTATGTGTGTGTGAGAGAGAGAGAGAGAGGAGTGTGTGTGTGTTTGTGTGTGTGTGAGAGAGAGGAGTGTGTGTGTTTGTGTGTGTGTGTGAAAGAGAGAGAGATAAAAGGAGGGAGTGAGGGAGAGAGGGAGAAAGAGAGAAAATATACAATGGGTAATATTTATCTTCTGCCACCCAATCCCCATTGTAAGCCTTACAAGTGGTAAGAATTTTAATTTCCCGATACTGAGTTATATAGAGAAGGTTAAAAACATTCTCCCCTAGGGACACTGACATTACTTTAACTTATTTTATTTGGGACCACTTTTAACTTAAATAATAACTATTTGAATGTATAAGTTGAACAAAGATTCAAATTAAAGTGAGGGATACTAGTGTGTAACAATGAGTTTACTGTCATTTTGTACCTAAAAAAAACCAACATTCATCATTTCTGTGACTCTATAAGAGAAATAACTGCTATCAGCTTTTGAGAAATGCCAAAAATACACTCAACATATATTTATGTTTCATGTTTATGCAATATCTTTCACAGATTTAGTAAAAATATTCTGTGTTACAAAATCTGAGCAATTTGAGTATTAAATGTCAATCCAAACTTCCTGCCATTGCAACATAGGTACATTTCCTAGTCTTTTTAGCTTCTAGTCCATGATTTTTAATTGTCATTAATTCATTTGTTCAACAACGATATGTTTACATCTTATTTTACGACTGTCTCTCATGTAATTTTCCAAATACTGGTTGACTTCAAGGCAGATACTGTCCTTGCTCTCAAAAAGTTTACAGTGTGAAAAGAAGCAGGTTACCCAGGTGCCTACTGTGTACAATATATTCTACAATGTATGAGAAATAAAATGAAATCATAAAACCACATAGTGGAGAGTTTAATGCTCATCTCTTTGAATCTCCCAATGGGGAAACATAGTATTGATCTTAGATTTTTGCTTTGCAAATGATAATTATGTTTCTGCTTAAATATAGTCAGTAATAGATAACCTGATAACTCACTGCTGACCCATTTGTTTCTAATTCAGTTCTTTTGATTAGAAAGTGGTTTGTTATAGTTAGTTATAGCACACTGCTGTTTGCCCAAATAACCGTTCTCTTGCAATCTTGCAGGAATACAGATTTAACTGATGCATCATCACAAGGCTGAAGATATATTTTGTAATGAGCAAGGCTGACCATGTGACTGAGTTGGCCATGTGACTACTAAGGCAAGTGGATGGAGAATAAGTGATGTGCACCACGTTCGTGACTTGCCATTAAAACAATTGAGCGTGCGTTGTCCCATACAATTTTTCCTTACTGCTGGCTAGAGACATCTGGGACTAAAGGAGCTATTTGACTCTGAGATTAAAGCCACATATTCAAAGTGGCAGGGCTATTCCATCAGTCCTGGAGTCTTTACTTTGGGATGGTAGAGAAATAAAGCTTCAATCTTGTTCAGTCTACTCTGTTTTAGGATGCTTTTGTTATAGCCATTTAGCTCGTGCCCCAACTAATCTTACAATCACCTTATAATAGCTACAAAGAGACTCATTTCCTTTCATTGGACAGTCTTCTAAAGTTTTATAACAGTTATAAAATCTCCTATTTATTTAAAGCCTTTAACAAGTATTAATTGGATGCCCACTACCGCAGGGCTCCATGCATACAACAGTAAAGAATACCATCCCCGCCTCCCAAGGGCATAAAGACTTTAGAATAGGTGAGTCTATATTGAGGATAAGGTTTGTGTGGTAGGAGTGCAGGGAGACAGTTATATAAACAAAATGTTCCAGTTCAATATAATAAACCATAAAGATAGAGTAATCTAAGAGTGGTATTGAAAATCAAATACAGTTCCCTTATTCTAAGCAGTAGATACAGCCTAAGAAGAATTTTTCCAAATGAAACATTTCTGGGTCTATATATCATAGCTAATATGCAACTGTTTCTGATCTTACACTATTCACATCTTCCTTCGGATCCATGGTATCGGCCTTTATCTAAAGAATCATGAATGCTATCATGTGGAGGACTTTTATGTTTCATCTGGGTTCCTTGTGACTGTCTGAAGCAAATGCTACCCTTTTGATTTTTCACAGATCAGACAATATAGAGACTAAATATTTGTCTCCTGACCAACACTTGTGTTTTCAGCCCTTCTGAACTGGAAATACTGCAAGTGGTCCCCTGCAGGAATAATATGATTTCATTGTGATCCTTAAACATTTTCAGATGGCAAGACATTGATTTCCATGAAACACTATTTTTACTTTCTCCCAGGTAAACTAAACAGGCTCTGTAGTCAGACAAAATTGGGTTCAAATTTGGACTGTTTGATGGAATAACTGTGTAAACTTGACATGTCTCTTAATCTTTTAAATTCCTGGTTCCCTTATTTGAAAAAGAAGTTTGTATCCTCTGGGAAGCAGATGCCAGGTGTAATTGGATATGAAAGGGAGGTATTAACGGGAACATCTGTAAAGGTTACAGATATGGGGCCCTTATACTAAGCAGTGGGGACAGCCTAAGAAAGATTATTCAAATGAACCCTTTCTAGATCTATCTATCATAGCTCATTATGCAAGTGTTTCTGATCTTACAGTCTTCATATCTTCCTTTGGATCCATGATATTGGTCTTGATCAACAGAATCATGAATGCTCTCAGGTAAAGGATTTTTAAGGGATAGAGATCACAGAAGTGAGTGAAGAAGGAATTCAGACTACGATGCAGACATGGGGAGCAGTAGGAAGGAGGAAGGATCAGATAAGAAGAGCCTCAGACTGCACTGCAACTCAGAGAAAGGCTCAGCTAGGCCAGTGAGAACCCCAGAGCACATATGGCCCGGCAAGGGAACCCAGTGGTGGGCAGGAATGGCCAGGATCTTGTACCCCTGCTATGATCTTTGGCAGGGAGCTGCTTGGGCGGGACCTGACTTCAATGTGAAGGTCAAGGCTATCAGCCAATGTGTTCCTTGCAATGGGCTTTCTCCTGAAGGAATATCTGAACAGCATACTGCATGGTTTCTCCATGTGAGGGTTCCATTAATGCCACAATACAGTTGAAGTTCTAGGATATTCTCTGACACATAAAAAGTTTGAGTATCTCTTTCCTAGGATTCTAGTTTTTATTATATTTGAGGAGTAGATATGAATTAAAGAACTACTACAGAAAGAGAGAAAGCTATAGAAGCATGATACACAGTTCCTGGCTTCAAGAAGCTTATGTATTTTTAGAAAATGAAAAGTGATGTGAACACTAAAAAGATATAAGATTAGCACTTACGGGCAGAAATATGTCATGTTGGATACGATGATGACAGAAACGTTCACGAACAATAGAGAGTTAAGACACAATGGAAACACAGTAGGCTCATATATGGAAATTCAAAGGTATGAGACAAGTTGGGCACTAATGGCTAGACTAGGACCTCTGGCAACAGTGGAGTGGTTCTTTCCTCCCTTTAAATACATTTATTATGGGTAAATTACGACCACATTGATTTTAAATATGTAGACAAGAAATAAGAAAAGGCAAAGGCGATTGAAGAAAGAATTCAAATACAATGTAATAAGCTTCAATTGATGCTGTGTTGGTCTAATATTATACAGGATTTAGATGCATGTTGAAGGGGCTGGTGGCTGGGGTGTTGATACAAAATACTTAAGGTGTTAGAAGATAGAGAGCTATAACTAAGCACTTCACAAAACCTCAAACATTTCACTTGGCCATGAAAAACAAGCTAGAAACATCTCCCATTAACCCAGAGAAGCAGTAACAAGGATTGCTATGTGCCTTGGGATTTGCAGAACAAATAAAAATGAATAACTCATTTTACAGATTGACTCCAAGTGGATTGCAATCCCAAGCCAATACCATCCTCAGATATGCAAGACAGTATTTATAACGCCTTCATGATATTCACATTGGCATGGAAATCCCAGGTCAAACAGTTAACACACTATCAAGTTTAAAACAGCCATATGTAAAACCACATCAGGAAGAAACCAAAATAATTCTGAAGAGATACATAAATAACCTAGAGCATGTGGAAGGCACAAACAAAAAATCAATGCCTATGGAAGATAAGCTTATAAGAAAATTACAAATGAAGTTAGAAAAACATTGAGCAGGAAGGGTAGTGAGTAGACATAATACATGAGAGATTTTTTACCCTAAGATCTAGCAATAACAAAATATCTGAAAGAGAATAAAAATGTTTATATTTACCAGAGAGCTCTAATAAACCATAATGAGGCCATCATGAAAGAATGAGAAACAGTCATATATGAAAAAGCACCAAAGAGAGCTTCAAGAAATGGAAAGCAGTCACTGAAGTTTTAAAATGAATGCATTACTTAAAAAGCAGATTGACATAACTGAAGAAAATGTTAATGAGCTTGCAGACAGACATAAATCACTGAGAATAGACAGAAATATAAAGGGATAGAAAACATATGAATGTGGTTAAGAAATTAAGAAACAGGCAGTGGTTATAAAGAATTACTCATGTTATCAAATATCACCTGTTCCCCCAAAAACCTATGGAAAAAAAAAATATTTTTAAAAACCCAGGCAGGATAAAATAAGAAGGCTAAGTGTTTGTTCTGAGGGAATGAACAGAAAGAATATAATTAACATTAGAAGAGATGAGATTTTTTCCAGAACCAAATCCAGCTAAAATATTTTTAATTCAACACAAAAATATAGACTTCTTACCAATATGCATTCAAATATTAAAAAACCATATAATGTAATTCATCACATTAACAGGCCAAATGGAAAATATTTGATCATATTAATAGGTACAGAAAGATTTGATAAAATAGTCAATTCATGAGAACCAGAATCTTTGTATAACAGAATAAAATGGAACTGCCTTACCCTGATAGAATATATCAAAATAATCCTGAATGGTGAAATATCACGAGTCATCAGATCAAATGAATCTAGAAATAAGGTAAAGATGATTCCTATCAGTACATCCATTCAACATTGTGCTGAAGGTTTTCAGAGAGAACAATTAAAGAAAATGATAAAGGATCTAAAAAGGTGAAGGATGAACAATCTAAATTGTTATTCACATAGAATTGTCTAAAAAGGCCGGGCGCAGTGGCTCTCCCCTGTAATCCCAGCACTTTGGGAGGCCAAGGCGGGCGGATTACGAGGTCAGGAGATCGAGACCATCCTGGCTAACACTGTGAAACCCCGTCTCTACTAAAAATACAAAAAACTAGCCAGGCGAGGTGGTGGCGCCTGTAGTCCCAGCTACTCGGGAGGCTGAGGCAGGAGAATGGCGTGAACCCGGGAGGCGGAGCTTGCAGTGAGCCGAGATCGCGCCACTGCACTCCAGCCTGGGCAACAGAGCAAGACTCCGTCTCAAAAAAAAGAAAAAAGAATTGTCGAGAAAGAAAATCCAAAATAACATATGTAAAATACAGAAGATGTAATAAGGGTTTAGCAGGCGTGCTGGGTAAAGATCAGCCTATGCCGATCAGTAGTGTTCTAATATATCAACAACCAATTTAACCACTGAGATTAAGGAATATCCTTCCCAATTACAACAAAACCCATAGAGCATGTATCTAACCTAAATATTCCTGATGTTTAAAAATAAGACTCAAAACATTATGCTTAAGGCTATAAAGATTCTGTATTATAAATATGTTGATTCAAAATATAAACGAATATTAAACAGCTTTACTTATCTGGAACTTTAAAAAGTTAACAACTTTCTAAATCAGTTTAACAACTGATTCTAAAATGTATGTGACCCATAATAAAGCAAGGCTTCTGATGACTTGCCCGACATTTGATTTATTGTAAATCTGTGATCATTAGAATAGTTTGGTATTGCCCTGGAGATAGGTTAATGGACTACTGAAATAGAATAGCTGAAAAACAGATGCAAACATACAAGGTAACTTGACATGTGACTACACTGGACATTAATCTTATTTGCCTTCTCAGAATTGCTGGATCTTTTCCTTGTCTCTGTATTGATGGGCCGATGGGCACCCTCACCCCACCTGTTTGCCCTTTTTTGAATAGGGATAAAGCCTACCACAGAACATGGAATCTGGCTTCCTGAGACATTGCTAACAGACTGGTGATATAACCCAGATATTCAAGGGAAGTTAGCTCTGTGTGGTGTGGACATTGACCCACGGCCCAACAGGAGAAAGGAAGTGGATAGGCATGTACTCTTCCTCTCCCTCTCTCCTGCAGACACGTCTAAGGGGATCTATTTTCAGTCTTGCCAGGGAAGTCAGAGTGAACTCTGTCTCTTAGAGTTTACTGGGAAGCAGCATTAGCCTGAATGACAATGCATTCTACAGCTTGCTTCCCACTTTCCTTACCCCACTACTCTTTCATTCTTACCCTATCTTGGCTTGCACTTTGCAAATAACATGTTAGCTCCTTAATCCTGGCCCAGTCTTTGCTTTCTAGAGAGTCTAACTAAGGAGTTACAGATAGTATCACGATAGAGACTTTAAGAGAAAAATAATCAATAAACATGCTTTCAGGAAAAGTAAATCCTTATTTTATACCAGATCAAAACAAGTTCTAAATGGTTAAGGAATATTTAAAGTCAACATGTAGGCTGAACTAGTAAATGCAAGAAAATGTATTTTGTTAAATCAGGTTAAGCAGTATTTCTTAAATATGCCACAAAAGTCAAAAAAAAAAAAAAAGAGACATTTTTGAAACCATCAATTATATAGGTGAACATAGATACACAGGTAGAGAGAGAAAATTTTTGATCAAGAGACGACTAGACAAAGGATTGTTAAAATATGGGCTTTATAAAGAACTTCCCTAACTCAAATGAAACAAATAAGTGACAGCTTGGAGTATCAGCCTTGGAAATACTGAGAAGAGGCCAGATTCTGCTTGTGCTCTGAAGAAGAGTCAACAGTGTGTCCTAAAGGATGGATATGGGGTGCAAAATAGAGAAGTCAAAGATGACTGTGAGATTTTTGTTTTTTTTTTTGGCCTGAGTAATTGAAAAATTGAGTTCCTGTCAACTGACTCAGAAGTCTCTCAGTGGAGCAAATGTATGGACGATGAAGACTACAGGTTTGGACATGTCAATTTGCAGATGTCCACTAACAATCTAAGAGATGTCAAGTAGACAACTGGAAATATGTGTTGGAACTACTCCGGAGAGGTCTTGGTTGCACCTGTCCATCTGATGGTGGTTAAACACTTGGTATTTAAAAGCATGCAGTGAGATGAGCTCCCCAAAGACATGAGTATATACAGAGCAGACAAGAGACACAGTCAAGGACTGGGCACTGTGATACTCCAACTCTAAGAGGCAGGGAACGAGAGGAAAAAACAGAGTATGGCATCCTAGAAGCTAGGTTACAAAAGCATATCAGAAGGAAGTGATCGGTTATGTCAAATACTGACTACTTGTTAAGAAAAACAAAGAGTGATATATGACTCCTGGATTTAGCAGCATGGAAATTGTCAGTGATGTTGAGAACAACACTTTTCAGACTGTAAATCTTGAAATTAGATAATATCCTCATCTTTTTAAAAAGCTGTTTGGGTTATTTAAGTCTTTTGTATTCTCCTATGAGTATTAGCAAAAGCTTGCCAATTTGGATTTTTATTGGCATTCCAATTAATTCATACATCAATGCGGGGGTAATTGACAGCTAAACAATATTGTTTTTCAATCAATAAGCATTATATATTTATCAATTTATTTATATCTTCAGTTTTCTTTAGTAATGCTTTGTGATTTTAAATATACAGGTCTTACTCATATTTTGACACACTTTTCTCAAAATACTTCATATTTTTGATGCTATAAGTGATTAACATTTTATACAATATGAATTTTATTTTCAAAATAAATTACCACTTAACAATAATCCATGGATTTTACTCAAAGGGAGGAATGTATCCCTTTCAAATACATTTTCAATAGTATATCATTTTAATATTTTTATTAAATATTTAATATTTTAATAATTTTATTAATAGTATATTAATATTTTATATTTTATTTTGATAATATTTTATTTTGGTAGAAATACTTGTGATCTACTCTTATCTGTGGTAATGTTTTTAAATGTTTTAAATTCTATTTGCAGTTGTCCATTCCTGGTATACAAAATGCTATTGGATTTTGTATACTGAATCCTGTAATCATTTAAACCCACTAATTAGTTCTGGTTTTATTTTCCTAGGTTCATAGGATTTTCTACATAAACAACCAAATGTCTATTGGAAAAGATAAGTTTACTTGCTCCTATACAATCTGAATGTCTTTTCTTTCTTCTTCTTGCCTTATAGAACATACTAGAAACGGACTGCAATGTTGAATAGAAATGGTGAGAGTAGACATCTCTTCCTTGTTCCTGGTTCTAGGAGGAAATCATTGACTCTTTAGCCATTACGGGTGTTGTTAGCCATGCGTTTCTTGTGGATGCCTTTTATCAGGTTAAGAAAGTTTCCTTCTATTCCTGGTTTGCTGAGAGGTTTTACTAGGAATTAATGTTGTATTTTATCCAATGCTTTCACTGTTCCATTTGAGTAGTGCTTTTTCAGTCTCTGGTTACAAATCATTATGTTGATTTTTAAATGTTAAATAAACCGGTACTTCTGGAATAAACCATACTGATTAACAATGTATTATTGTTTATATATTGTTGGGTTTTATTTGCACAAATTCGGTTAAGAATTTTTCTACCTATGTTCACGAGTATTTCTACCTATGTTCATGAATACTGCGTGTAGTTTTTCTTTTTCTTAGGATGTCTCACCTCATGTTGGTCTCAGAGACATACAGACATCACAGAATGAGTTGGGAAGTATAACGTTCTCTTCAATTTTCTATAAGAATTTTTGCAAAATTGATATTGTTTCTTTTTGAAAGTTTGTTGGCATTTACCTTGTTGGAACTGATGTCCTCCAGGACTGGAGTTTTTGCTGTGGAAGGTTTTTAAAAATGAATTCAGCTTCTTTAGAAAAGGAAAGCTAACAGGTTAGCTATTTTTTCTCTTCAGTGAGTAGTTCACATCTTTCAAGGAAATTGTTTATTTCAACTAAGTTAGCAAATTTATTGACATAAAAGTATTCACAATATTTTTTATCAGCCTGTTCATCTCTATGGAAGACTTTGTCATGTTTTCTAATTCTTAGTATTTGTAATTTGTGTTTCCTCCTTTATTGCCTTGATTAATCCGGCAAAAGGATCATTGATTTTGAATGTTGCAAATAACCAGGTTTTTATTGATTGATTTTCTGTTTTCCCATTGATTTTTCCTGTGATTTTTAATTGTTTCCATTCTCCTGATCATTTTGAAGTTCATTTTTTTCTTTATTTTTTTAATGTATTAAGGTAGGGACTGAAGTCATTGATTTGAGACCCCCTTTTTCCCCCTAATGTAGGCCTTTAAGATTATAAATTTCCATCTAAGCACTTCTGTGGCTGCATCCCACAGATTTGGTTTCATTTTCATTTTGTAATCATTCAGTTCAAGATACATACTTTTTCATTTTCTTTTCCATTGTCTCTTTGACCTAGGTGATATATGGAAGTATGTTATTTATTCGTGCTAGTCAAGGATTTTCTAAATATCTTTTAGTTAGCTATTTCTAATGTAACTATACTATAATCACAGGACATACATTGTATGATTTGAATCCTTTTAAGTTGGAGATTTACATTATGGTCCAGAAAATGGTTGATCGTTATAAACATTCCTTGCACTCTTGGGGGGGGCGGGGGGAAGTATATTCCAACTTTGTTAGAGTCTTCTATGAACATCATTGAGGTTAAGTTGGTGGATACAATGTCGTTCAAGTCTCCTATACCCTTACTGCTTTGATGTTTACTTGTTCTAACAAGTATTAAAAGAGAAGTATGGATTTATCTATTTCTCCCTGGTGTTCTATCATTTCTTGCTTCATATGCTTTGACCTGTTATTATCAAGTTCATGTAAGTTTAGAGTTACTATTTCTTCCTGGCAAAATGATACTTCTGTCATTACCACAAAATCCTCTTTTTTCCTAGTAAAAGAGGATCATTACCTTTTGCTCTGAAATCTACTTTTTCTGGTATTAATACAGCCACGTCAACTTCTTTTGAGAAGTTGGTACTGCAGTAATTTTTTTTTCTATATTTACTTTTATGCTATGTGTGCTTTTATATTTAAAGTGAATTTCCAGTTGGCAAAATATAGTTGGGTCTTCCTTTTCAAAAGATCCAAGTTGGAAATTTCTGACTTTTAATAGGGATCTTGAGACTTTTATCTTTAGTGTGATTGTTGCTCTCCTTGGACTAAATCTTCTCTCTTGTTCTTTGATTTCCATTTGTCCCATATGTCTTTTGTTTCCTTTTGTCTTTTTTTTTTTTTTTTGCCTTAGTTTATATCATTTGATTATTTTTTTATGAGGCCTTTTTATCTCCTTTGTTTTCTTATTACCTCTAACTCATTTTTTTGTGTCCTTTTAGTCATTGCTTTACTGTATATAGTGTGCACATTTAACTTATTAAAGTCTATCTAAAAAGATATTATACCATGTCACATATAGTATAAAAATTTCTCAACCACATACTTTTATTTCTCCGTACCTAACTTTTATACCATTGCCGTCCTACACTTGACTTATACAGAGGCTTCTCGACTTACAACAGGGTTACATCCCAATAACATTGTAAGTCAAAAATATTGTAAGTTGAAGATGCATTTAACACTGGCAACACAGCAGATGTTCCCTGACTTAGCATTGTCCACTTTATTTTTTATTTATTTATTTACCTTTTTGAGACATAGTCTCACTCTGTTGCCCAGGCTGGAGTGCAGTGGCGCGATCTCGGCTCACAGCAACCTCTGCCTCTTGGGTTCAAGTGAATACACGTTCAGTAGAACCATAACCCCATTGTAAGTCATAAGCAGTTCCTTAAATTATAATGGGTTACCTCTTTATAAGCCCATCTTAAAGCCAAAAATTCTCAAGTCAAACCATGCTCAGTCAGAAATCATCTGCACATATTGTCTAAACCTCAGATTACGTTGTTATTATTTTTGCTTTAAACAGTGAATTTTCTCTTTAAGGCATTTATTTAATAAGAAAAACATCTTTCATATTTGCCATTTTTGGTTCTTCAGATTCTTTATGTACATTTGTAATTCCCTCTGGTATCATTTTCCCTCTGCCTAAAGGAATTCCTTTAATATTTCTTATAATGTGGGTCTGCTGGTGATTCATTCTTTCAACTTTTCTATGTCTGAAAAAGTTTACGTTTCATCTTCATTTCTGAAAAAAACTTTTTGCTGGATATAGAATTCTAGGCTATTTCTTTTAGTACTTCAGTGATGTTTTCTACCTTTTTCTTATTTGTATTGTTTCCACTGAAAACCTTCTCTCACCTTTTTCTTTGTTTTTATGAATGTCATGTATCTGTTTTCTCTTGCTGCTTTTAAGTTTGCCTTTCACCACCAGCTTTTTACCACTGATTCATAATAATTTGGTTATGAAATGCCTTGCTGTAGTTTCTAAAACTTGAAGCTTGTTGAACTTTTGTATCAGTGACATTTTATATATATATATACACACACACATATATACACACACACACACATACTTTTGTGTCCCTTCTACTCTGAATTTTTATAACCTTATAATTTCAAATACAGAGTCAGAACTAAAATATAGTAAAACAATTTTTATATCTTCTTCATGAGGTCTCCAAAACCTCTAATAGCCTGATGTGTATTTGTCATCTTTTGTAAAATGTGGCCTCTCGGCCGGGTGTGGTGGCTCACGTCTGTAATCCCAGCACTTTGGGAGGCCAAGGCGGGCAAATCACAAGGTCAGGAGTTCGAGACTAGCCTGGTCAACATGGTGAAACCCCGTCTCTACTAAAAATACAAAAAATTAACCAGGCATAGTGGCGGGCACCTGCAATCCCAGCTACTTGGGAGGCTGAGGCAGGAGAATCACTTGAACCTGGGAGGCAGAAGTTGCAGTGAACTGAGATCACACCACTGTGCTTCAGCCCGAGGGAAAGAGTGAGACTCCCTCCCAAAAGCAAACAAACAAAAAAAAGTGGCCTCTCTGAATAACAATCCTTCAGTTCCATCATTTTTATCTCTCCCCCTGTCAACATATGGAGTATTCCAAAGGGATATTTCACAGGACAGATATACAATGACTATCTTGCTAATAATACCATTTCATGTAAACTTTTGTTGTTAGCTGAAGATGGTTTCATATTTTACACCTTGGCACAACATTTGTAAATGAGAATGGGACTCCTAGAGACACAACTGTAGGAAGTTTTATTTCCATAAAGTATCATAAATAAGATAATCCTAAGAATAGGATTATCAGGCACAAAGCGTAGCTGAAGGAGAATATATCCATACATAGAAATCCTTTTATAAAAGGATTTCTATGTATGGATATTTGTAAGCAAATATCTAGGTCCTCACATAAGGTCAGCTCTGTACAGCGTAACTGAATTATTTTAGTCTTCACTCTTCACGACAGACTGCTAAAGAAGTGAAAACTCATGGAATGCCTCTAGTTTACGTCTTTGTTTTTATTTGTGAATGGACATTGGGGTAGGGCAGGGTAAGAATGCCTGGCAAAAGTTTGTGGAAAATGCTCAATGATTCTCCATGTTTACCTTTAATGAAATTACCTTGCGCAGTTCAATAATCATCATTTCAGGCTCTCAATCCCCTGAAAAAGGATGCATTGCATTCCCCTGTGTTGTATCATCTTCTTCTCTCTTATGAACCTATTGACAATGACAGCTAATTAAACCCATCATCTCTTAAAATAATAAGTACCCTCAAGTCTATTACATGATCTCTAGGAATCAATAGACCAAAAGGATTTAGTGGAAGGCACTGTTTTTCTAGGTGAACAAACACAAAGTTTTAGGAATATTTTCTCCTACTGAAAATGAACAGGCTGTCATTGCTCACTCATATTTTTAAAAATGTCATTCCAGATTCCTAGATGATAATTCCATGCTTTTTCCCCTTGAGCTTGTAATAATGAGTCTATAAAATGTAGCCTATTGCCTTACATATGTACTTTGAGGCTAAATTATATCATAATCACACCGTAATAAAGCTTTATAAGCCGCTCTCTTGGGAAGTTAGATTGAACTCTTAGGTCAGATTTCTAAAGTTACAGAATAATTATCTTGTGTAGTTAAATGGTATAACCAGTATTCACAGACCCACATTCATAGAAAAATAACATTAAGTGTCCGTTTCCTATGCTTTTGTCTCATGAAATTCTTCCGTCCTTTTCTCTTAATTTGGGTATTTTTCCCTCCAGAGGTCTGGTGATCTCTGTTGTATGATAGTCCCTACTGTAACTTGAGGTTTTGGAATTCAGATATGTTTACTGCATCTAAAATTTTTCTGTTTCTAAAATTTTCTGTATGTTTTCCAGTTAATTCATCTTATCATTGCTTAGTTTGGGCTTTGCTTAAATATACATTTAAGGGTTATATGTCTTGGCTATTCAACCCATCATATAATTGCCCAGTTTGGGCTTCACTTAAATATGTACTTAATCTCAAAAGAGTGGATGGCACCAGGCTCAGCAAACTGTTTTTACAGTGTTCTGGACTATCTGAGAATGACTGTGTTTCTAGTCATTATTATGATTATTACCATTTACTCAGTAGTAACTATGTCATGGTGATATATACTTTATTATAATACCTCATTCGATTTTCAAAAGAACATGGGTTAGGCACTATTATTTTGCACTAATATAAGCAAATTAAAGTGTTTACAACTAAAGGAACTCCTCTAGGACTGTTAGATTCAAATGCAATGCTCCTGGGGTAATGGACCGTATTACTTCTGGCCAGACCTGCTTCCACAAATCTACTTAACAATAACTCGTAATGCAGAATCAGGAAGAAGCTGCTCCGGTATAGTTTAATAGTTTCCACCAACTTCTGGAGTCATGCAGTCAGAGAGAGATGCTTTCTTCCGAATCTGTGGTAAGGCTTCAGAAAATTTCCAGAGTCATACATTGTGAAATTTTTGTCTTTTAAGAGTCATAAGCAGAACAATGGGTTCATGCATCTATAAAATTACAGTGATTCATTATTCAGTGGTGGGGGGGAGCCTTAGAGGACATTTTGTAACTGATTAGTATAAGATTCATTTTAAGCTATCTTGGCCCCCAAACAGTTGCAAACTACTCTGGCAGCTGACAAAGAAATCTGATGTCAAAGGGTGGACTAAACAGGCATGGGGAAGATAAATAGAAAAAGAACTAATCATGAAATGCTGAGCATGAGTAACAGCAATACATTAGGCCCAAATATTCTTTATGGTGTTGGAAGACCTAAAAAATGCATTGAGACAGACTGTGAAACAGTGACTTTATGTAGAGTTTATAAGATGGAGCCACATCTTTGTCACTACCTTTACCTGCTTGTTTCAAATGATGGAACACACACACACACACACACACACACACACACACACACACATTCTCCAGGCAAGTAATTCTCACCTGACAGTGATAAGAACACTATGTAGGAAAAATATGTTTTTTATAGGTATTCTTAGAGTTAAATATTTCTGAGAGAAAGTGGGGGAAAATAAGAACAAATGAAAGAAAATGTTAGCTGATGGAGAAGAGAGTGCAAAGAAATTTAAATGTGAGTAGCATCATTGATCGCCACCCCCAAAAAAGAAGGAAAGTAGCTGTCACCCTGTATGGTATGCAGAAATCCTCCAACAACTTGCAGAGAATGAGGAACAGTTGCTTCTGGATCAATGCACAGTCATTTAGTGGGTCTATCAAGCTGACAGTGAGAGTACCAAACCTGATACACATGAATGCCCAGGAAGAGTGTCTCTGGATGTCAGCCTTCTGTATGTCAATGAAACAAGACTACAGGGGTATCAAAGCACGCTCACAAACCACTAGTAAGCTTGTTTCTGCTGCAATAACAGACCCAAAGGCTAACGACAGTCTACTCTTTAAAACTTGGACTGTGGTAGTCGTGACCTTTAAGGCACTGACCCACGCCTACTGGGCATCGCAGGCAAAATAATTGAGCTGAAAAACAAGAGGAGCTTGCATTGCATTCGACAAGAAGGTAGCATTTGCTCCAGTGGTCACAATTATTTAACTTTGGGCTTGTTTTTGTGTACCTGCTCTCTGCCAGCTGGCATGAATGTGTTACGATGGCCATTAGGCATCTGTGGAATGGTCAGTCATCTTCATAGTAAAGTCCTGCAAAGGGTCAGGATGCCCACGGTGGTAATTTTTATGGGTATCAGCTAAATGCTTTAGGTTCTATTGTTTAAAACAAACATAGAATATTTACTTTATGGAAATCTTTAAATGGTCTCAATTTAAACAATTCCATAAAGTATTCTATGAATACCACGAATCATCTACTAATCAATTTATATAAATATCTTTATATAAGCAGTTCCTTAAATTGTTTATCTAAAACAATCTTTTTGTATAGTAGTTAAAAAGAAACATATTACCTGATAATAACAGCCCATGATGTTAGGAAAATACTTTGTATGTTGAAGGCATGGAATGAATGGAACTTCATCTTTATATCCTTCATAGTTACTCAGTAACTAATATACAGAACTTTAAATCACAGACCAAACATTGCATTCAGTTATCCTATAGCACTGAAATATATCTATAGATCAGACTACTTCCTCTGAATTACAACAGTTTCCCATATAAAAAAAAAATCCGTTGTAGCACAGTCCATCAACCAACTAATGATTCTTTTACATTCCCAACTTACAGCGGGATTACATCCCAATAAACCCATCGTAAGTCAAAAATATTGTAAATTTAAGATGCAATTAATGCTGACAACACAGCAGATTCCCTGATTTACCACATTCACATTGTGAGAAGTTATTCTCTGGAAGAGTTTGATTACCAATCCTAAAATACTATCTATATATCTGAACTTTTGATCAACAAATATTCACACAGTTTGGCAATGATCTTGTCAGTGTCAGTAATATACTGTCAGTGACTTAAAAAAAAAAAAACGAAATAAATTCTCAGGCTGTAGAGGGCTTGGGAAATGTGTTCTTCATGCGTTATAGTCACATGTGTTTCTGCACAGTGTTTAACTCTGGAAAGCATCACTGAAATACTGAATTACCTCATCTGTGCTAGTGATTTGAGTGGAAATACCTCGCTCTTTAGCAGATGGCATTGTCTTTGTTTCCCGCCCACTATGTGAGCTGCTTGATCTTTCTTTGCCTGTCTCTTTCGTTGACAAATATATAAGAGATGACAGGATCCATAAAAATAGCCACACTTATATGCACAGAATCCCACTTCTGAGAATTTTAGGAAAACAGATCAGCCTAAGTAAAACCTAATTTGTATGAGCATACTTATGTACTTATATAATGAAAACACACACACACACACACTCATGCACCCTTGTTCTAGACACTAAATACATACACACACACACACACACGCACACACATATACATATGTGTGTGTGTAATATACAATAACAGGGAAATGTATTTAACCAGTTAAGATATATAAACCAGGTACACTATTAAATATCTATTAAAATTATTCTCATTCAGACTATAGAAATTGGAAGGTTTATTCCATTTTAAATAAAAGCAGAATGTGAAGTATTACACATAATACCTATGAAAAACATGTGCCTCATTTTAAAATTTACAACTGTTACACAGGCTCTGAATCCAGGCTACTTAGATGTCAATTCTGAGTCCAAAATTTCCTTTCTGTAGGTTCTTTGACAAATTACCTATTCTTCCAGGACTTCAGTGTCCTCAGCTGTAAGCAAGGAGCTAGTACTACACAGTATTATACCTTGTTATGAGAGTTAAAGATGATGCTACCTGTGAAGCACTTCATGGAATAATGGTCATAAAGCCAACTCAAAATCAACCTGTACTTATGACCTTTTTCATTAATCAGTAGAAGAGTTGCTCTTCCATACCTCACTGACATGCCATAAGAGTACATAGAAAGGAAAGAATGAGCTTGAATTCTGAGTAGGGAAGTTGCTGGATGCATAATGACTATCGTTCTCAGAGTGGGATTCGTGAATTTGACGAAGGAGACTTCTTTTCACAGGTCCGTATTACTTAACAAAAACAAGATTAAACAATCCAATGCAATAGTATATCTGAGTGAAAGAAATAATCAGTTCATCTCATTAAGAAAAGAATATGTCCCGCGTATACTCAGTTGAGTTGCATAATGCTAGCATCCACAAGAGAATTTACGTGCAAAACAGTATGAGTCTTAACTCAAATATAAAAGTCTTACCTGACTTTTGCTGAGTGTCCACTATAAACAGATATGAATGGTCTCTGTCCTCTTGAAAAGCCACATGGTTTTAAAGGTTAGTTAAGCATGACAAAGAGAAAATGTCTAAGTTTGGGAGCCTTCCAAGAGATGCCAATAAATCTCCACATCTGCTCTATTATCTCAATTGCACCAAGAAACATTCTCTCGATTAGTTAATTAACTTTAAGAACAAACCGAATTAGTTTAAAATGCAATTTAAATGCAAGCCTATAAATTGTAATTAAAACTGCATGCTGTTGGTATAAAATTTTCAAAATATTTATGGAGAGTGGACTAGATTTCAAAGGACATGTGTTTCATAGAAGACTGATAAATAGATGTAGTTTTATTCCAATGGTGAAATTTAAAATATTTTAATTAGCTCTATAGTCACAGTGATTTAGAAGTCTAAATAAGAAAATAGTATGTACTCATTGTAGATCGTTAATTTGAGATTTCCTCTTTTATGTCTCAAAAGTCAATAAAGTATGCTTTCCTAATAGCAAGCTGATTCATTGATAGATTAATAAACATTAAATGTAAATGAGGAATTCAAGAGTCTCAAAAGCTGCTTACAGCACTGGGTTACAAACTCCTACAAAGCTACTGATACTGTGCTCCTCTAGCATCATTATCAATATCCATATTTAGGATTCATCAATAGCACTATTAATGTTAAAATTTCCTTAGTCTTGAACTTATGTGTCGGTATGGAACAGAGGCTTATTTAAATGTATTTGTTTTTTCTTCTTTTTATTTTGTTTTTGAGATGCAGTCTTGCTCTGTCGCCCAGCTTGGAGTGTGGTGATGTGATCTCGGCTCACTGCAACCCTGCCTCCTGGGTTCAAGTGATTCTCCTCTCTCAGAGTCTTGAGTAGTTGGGATTACAGGCATGCACCACCATGTCCAACTAATTTTTGTATTTTTAGTAGAGACAGGGTTTTACCATCTTGGCCAGGCTGGTCTTAAACTCCTGACCTCAAGTGATCCACCTACCTTGGCCTCCCAAAGTGCTAGGATTACAGGAGTGTGAGCCACCACGCCCAGCCTAGTGAATTTCTTACTTATAAATTATAATTGTAAATCAAATTAATGGCTTTATTCTCATTAGTCATCTGTCATTATCAAGCAAATGCCTCATTAGTCAAAAGAGACCTAGAAAGGTAGGCTTAAAATTTATTTTTTCTTAAAGGGGGGATATAATTTCAAAAGATGGGAGTATTTTTTAAAAGTGCCTAGATGCAATGCTTATAATTTTGAACTACGTTGGATTCTTTCAGCAATACATACTCTAGTAGCCCAAGTTTTTTGATTGACCTTGTCATGCTGGAGAGTGAAAGGGGCATCTAAGGGATTTGGGGTACTGGTGGAATTTGATAGTTAAAAATGATTTATTTTAACACAATGTTCTTTCTGATGTCTTTGTTGAATCTCTTTCTTTTGCTACATAGATCTGTTTTTTTTTTTCCTACTTCTATCATCAATATCATTAGAGAACAGATGGAGATCAATGTATTCAACTTAGACTTGAAGGCATGTATTAAGCTATCACTCAGATTTCCTTCCTTCAGATAAAATTTCTCTACTTTTAATAGATAGGTGATAAGATTTCTAAGAGGCTAAAAGTGATGAAATTCAGTTTAGATCCCTGAAACTTCTAGTTAATTCCCTTTTCACATTTTCTTCAAATGCTTTTCCATTATAAGGAATATAGATTTCTTTAGTATAGTGTTAATAGTTATTTGAATTACTAGTATTGATGTGACCCTAAATAATTAATATTTAATTTTATATATGGTACAGTCTACATATTATCTCTAAAGACATTAAAGAACTAATGGAAAGTACATTTTAGAAAAGTAGAAAAAAAAGCAAAATAATCAACATTTGGGGATGGATGTGATAAGGTATGAATATTATATCTCGCCTGGGATTTGTTGTGAGGTTATTATTATTTAAGTATAAAATATGAGATACAATACATTGACTAGATGGGTGCTGGGGAAGAAATCAAAATGAAGCAAAGGAAGTAATGACTGTATCCTAAAAAACAAAAATTAATATATTTATATAATTTTTTTAGAGACGGGGTCACCCTTTGTCGCTCAGGCTAGAGTGCGGTGGCACAATCATTGCAAACATAGCTCACCGAAGACTTGAACTCCTGGGCTCAAGTGATACTCCTGCCTTGGCCTCTTCAAGTCCTGGAATTACAGGCATGAGCCATGGCATCTGGCCCCAAAACAAGAATTATTTTTAAAAGAATTATTGATTTTAAAAGATAGTCTTCTCCACATGATAAACACTCACTGTAAATCTCTTTAAAGATAGTCTTCTCCATATGATAAACACCCACTGTAAATCTCTTTCGCGAGAAGCTAGCACAGATAGCATGCGGTATTAGTCAGCAATTGGTTGCATTGCTATATTCTCACAGCTTTTTGCTAATTTCCTGAGAAGTTAAACTGAATTAGGTATTGAGTAGGAAGCATCCCTCCCCTTCCTCACCAGGCACTGACTGACTGTGGGGTGTATACCACTGGCCATTCTTGTCCTGCACTATGACAAACCTCAGTTCACTACTTACTGGGCCCAGCTTTATGGGTCCCTGTATTTATCAACACATCATACCAGACACCAAGGACTGCATTAGAAAGTTATAAAAATCTCCCTTTAACCGGTGCCTCCAAACGTCCCTGATAATTACTGACTGTCTCCCCACCTGTCACCACCACTAAGTCTCCATTAGGTATTCCAGCTGTAGGGAGGTTTGTGTTTAGAATTATTTTGTGGCTGTTTACAACCAATAATATTTGCAGTTCTAACTTGCCTTATCAGACACACTTTTAGTTAGTTTGTCGCTTAATATTACTTTTTTTTTTTTTTGACAGAGTCTCATTCTGTCACCCAGGCTGGAGTACAGCGGTGCGATCTCAGCTCACTGCAACCTCCGCCTCCCAGGGTCAAGTGATTCTCCTGCTTCAGCCTCCTGAGTAGCTGGGACTACAGGTGCATGCCACCATGCCTGGCTAATTTTTGTGTATTTAGTAGAGACAGGGTTTTGCCGTGTTGGCCAGGCTGGTCTTGATCTCCTGACCTCAGGTGATCCACCCGCCTAAGCCTCCCAAAGTGCTGGAATTACAGACATGAGCCACCATGCCCGGCCTAATATTACTTTTTAAGAAGATGCTGGATCAAGAGATGCAGTGAACTGCTTCCTGCCTGACATACTGAATGGATGTCAGAAGATCATAGTCCTTTTTTTCAGAAAAAAACAAGACAAAACAAAACAAAAAAGACCTGGAACAACTGCACCATATATTTCAGCAAACAATCTGGAAGTGTAACTGGGCACTCAACCATGACTTTGTAACTGAGCACACACACATTACACGTTGTACTGGGCAGATGGATGATATACAATGCTGAATGAAGCCGTGACACATTTGCTTTTTTTTCCCCTTGGAGAAGATAAATCTTTCCTACATCTCAAAGTTACTCATTTTGACTAGAGTGTGAATTACGGAGTAAAGAGTTAGGCAAATGCTAGCACAAAAAGGACTGTCTATGGCTGAACGGCTCTCTAAAAGACAGTGTCACTCATACAGGCTGTGTAGAAGAGAAGCCATTTTCCCGTCTCTTCCATGTTCAGGACAACATCTCACCTATTTATACAACTAACTAATTTATCTATACAACTAAATAATAGGTGTTTCTCAAAATCCAGAGGTTTTGTGTTTCTAAGAAAATCATCCTTTGGGATCTTACTCCAAACTCATTCTTAATGCTTAATGGACTATTTATTTTGAGATATATCAATATTGCTCAGGTTTGATTGATTTTTTTATATCTTCTTTTATACCTACTCTACATACACATACATTTATTAAATTTAAAAATTTTTTTTTTTGAGACAGTGTCTTGTTCCATCACCTAGGCTGAAGTGCAGTGATGCAATCACAGCTCATCGTAGTCTCAACCTCCTACACTCAAGAGATTCCCCTGCCTTAGCTAGGACTAGCTAGGACTACTAGCTAGGACTACTCAGGTGCACCACCACCATACCCAGCAGATTTTGATTTTTATTTTGTAGAGATGGGTTCTTGCTATGTTGCTCAGGCTGGTCTCAAACTCATGGCCTTAAGCAATCCTCCTACCTTGGCCTTCCAAAGTGTTGGAATTACAGGCCTGAGCCACCACATGCAGACACAGGGATTTTAAACATAAAAGGAAGCCAAAAAATAAGAGTCGGAGGGACAGGATGTGAAAAAAACTAGAGTGGCCATTGCTGGCTTTGAAGATGGGAGGTGGCAACAAGCCAAGGAATGAGGATACCCTCTGGAAGCTGGAAAAGGCAAGAAAACAGATTGTTCTTTAAAAAGAAATGCAGGTCAGGAGCAGTGGCTCATGCTTGTAATCTCAGCACTTTGGGAGGCCAAGTTGGGCGGATCACTTTGAGCTCAGGAGTTCCAGACCAGCCTGGCCAACATAGCAAAACCCAGTCTCTTAAAAAAAAAAATAAAAAATAAATAAATAAATAAAAATTAGCTGGTTGTGATGGCAGGCACCTATAATCCCAGCTACTCAGGAAGGAGGCTGGGGTAAGAGAATCACCGGAACCCAGGAGGTAGAGGTTGCAGTGATCCGAGATCGTGCCACTGCACTCCAGCCTGGGTGACAGAGCAAGACTCCATCTCAAAAAACAAAATAAAAAGAAAAGAAAAGCAGAAAGGCAGTCCTGCCTACACATCCACTTTAGCCCATTTCAGGCACATTTCAGATTACTAATCACCAGAACTGTAAGATAATAAATTTGAGTTGTTTAAATCTGTTAAGCATATGAGAATTTTTTAAAACAGCAATAAAATACTAATATAACCACAATTTATTATTTTGGTGATGTATACTTTGGATTTACTTAATTTATGGCTATCATGAAAAAGGCTTCTAATCAACACGTTTGAAATCTTTTTCTGGTGGAAATGTGTACACTTCTGTTCAGTATACACAGCATTTATAAGACAGAAATGTTTAACAATATGACATGTAAATCTTCAGCTTTAGGACAGATAGTATCAAAGTTTTCCAAATTGGTTTGACAAATTTATCTGGCATCACTGATCCCATTTATCTGGCATCATTTATTGCTAAACCATCTGATATGATTTGACTATGTTCCCACTCAAATTGCAACTTGAATTGTATCTCCCAGAGTTCCCACGTGTCGTGGGAGGGACCCAGGAGGGAGGTAACTGGATCATGGGGACTGGTCTTCCCATGCTATTTTTGTGATAGTGAGTACATCTCATGAGATCTGATGGGTTTATCAGGGGCTTCTGCGTTTGCTTCCTCTTCCTTCTTTCTCTTACCGCCGCCATGTAAAAAGTGTCTTTCGCCTCCCACCATGATTCTGAGGCCTTCCCAGCCATGTGGAACTGTAAGTCCAATTAAACCTCTTTTTCTCCCCAGTCTCAGGTATGTCTTTATCAGCAACATGAAAACAGACTAATACATTATCTTTACCCCATGTTTTTAATATAGCTGATTTCTGTTTGCAACAAGGCTACACTTCCCATGGGTTGCTCCTGGTTAATGACTAAGGGTGACAGAATACTGAGGTAGATACAGGACTCCTCTGGCAGCCAGTTTTGGCTTAAATACTCCCCTTCATCTTTGCCTACCATTCCTGAGATGTTTAAGTCTAAGTCACTTCCATCCAAACTTTGTCCCTCTGTCTTTCACTAACTAGGGGTGAGAATCAGAGATATATTCTTGGTCTGACTGCTCTCCCAAGTTTCTTTGCCTCTGTATCTGAGTCCCTCACACAGGCATTTTCTGTGCAAACTACTCACAAATTTAATCTCATCCTGAAATCTTCCCAGAGGATGCGGACTAGCCCAAGTGGTGCCCAGAGTGGTCTGAGATAACAGGAGGTAAGATGGGTATTTGGGACAGGTGCAAATGTGAGATGGAACATTTCAGGTAGCATACAATAGCAACCTGACTATTAAAGATTACACCAGTGGGCTGGGTGTGGTGGCTCACCACCGTAATCCCAGCACTTTGGGAGGCCGAGATGGGCGGATCACAAGGTCAGCAGATTGAGACTCCTCTGGTTAACACGGTGAAGCCCCATCTCTACTAAAAATACAAAAACTTAGCTGTGCATGGTGGTGGGAACCTGAAATCCCAGCTACTTGGGAGGCAAAGGCAGGAGAATTACTTGAACCCGGGAGGCAGAGGTTGCAGTGAGCTGAAATCGCACCACTGCATTCCAGCCTGTGTGACATAGTGAGACTCCGTCAAATGAATGAATGAATGAATGAAGATTACACCAGAGGTGACCTGGTAAATTATCCCAGTGGAGCAGGGATGCTGTTGTAGGCTCAATGATACAGGCATTTGAAATCTATAGGGTAGCAAAGGCTATCAATACAGCAGAGGTGACTGGCTACTGCGAGGATGAGTTGACTCCAGTGAAGGATGAGAGACTGGGGGCTGAACAAGCAGATGTTGATGGCTAAGTACAAGAGACAGAGAGCCCCAGTGGGAGATACAAAAGGCCCTTATCCCATCCTAGAAGGGCAGACACAGATGAAAAGCAGGTTGAAGACTTAGTTGCAACAGTAGAGATCCACAGATGTTTGAATTTTCAGCCAAGGCAGGATCTACTATGTGAAAATCACGACCCAGGAAGAAAAACCTGGGACTCTGAGAACTGAGATCAGGACATCTAGATGAAAGTCACAGAATGGGTTGCTTCTGCGTCACCCTAGACTTTCTGAATATGCAGAGGTGGCCGACCCTTCCCTCGTAATGACTGGCACTTACACTGCCCTAGAAGAAACTGCAGAAGTCTCTGACCCATGAGGGACAGGTGGCCTTCCCAGAAGTTGCCATGCCACTATCCTAGGTGCCAGACTGATACCTAGGTTTAAATCCCAGTATAGACTGGCCCTCCAAGCTGGGCCTATAAAGAGATGATATAAAGAAAGAAATATAAAAATCAGGTGGCATGTACCAGCAGGAGCTAAGTGAATATTTCATGGATGGATTGTAGTGTGCTTCATCCAGGGGCTGGAATTTAAGGTGGGATAAGCTAAAAAGATATTGACTTAGGTGTGCTTCCTCACGACACATAATTTAACATGGATACTAGGGCAGAAGGCAACTTTGCTGCTGGGGTGACTCTTAGAAGCCCCGAACAAACAATGGCCAACTTTTGACAGAGTACAAATGCCTAAATTGACCCAGAATATGGTAGAGGAGGGACAGAAGAGTGTAAAGGAAGTGGATATGATGGCTGACTTTACTTGTCCATTTAACTGGGTCATAGGATGTCCAGTTATTTGGTGAAATATTATTTCTGGGTATATCTATGAGGGTGTTTCTGAACCCATTCATTTGGTTTCTGAATACCAACAGTTGATTTGGTAGACTGAGTAAAGCAGCGGCCCTTCCCAGTGTGGGTGTGTCTCATCCAATCCGCTGAAGGCCTGAACAGAATAAAAGGCTGAATAAGAAAGAATTTTCTGTGGCTCTCTTTGAGCCGGAACATCAGTCTTCTGCCTTTGGATTTGGACTGGAACTTACACCATCAGCTCTCCGGCTTCTCAGGCACTTGGACTCAGACTGGAACCATATCATTGGTTCTCCTGTGTCTGAACTTCTCAGCCTCCATCATTCCATGAGATAATTCCTTATTATAAATCCATGTATCTTCAGTTGCTTTTGTTTTTCAAGATAATCTTAATACAGTGCACATGCTGGAATGTGTAGACTATATAAGGACACAGCACATAAAGGATGTAGGTGGGGTGATTCCTGCAATGCCCATTTACTTCACTAACCAGTTTGACCTCTTCAAAAACTGGGCAGATCCAGGAGAATAAATCTTAACTAACTACTTCTAACTTAATCAAATAGTAGCCCTTATTGCACTGCATTACCAGACGTGGTATAATTACTACAGTGTATTCAAAAGTCTTCAGTTACATGATAGCCAGCCATTGATTTGATGAACACATTTTTTCCCATTCTGATTAGAACAAAGGATCGTACACATTTTTAATTCACATGATATAGATAATATTCATTTACAGTTTTGCATCTCTTTTTATAGTTTGCCTCTTTTTATGTCAAATCTCTTTCCCTCTGATATAGTATAGTTTTAAGAACATGAACTCCCATAGAACATCACATTTTTATTAATGAAACCAGTCCAATGGATTAGGATAAGTAACCAGTGGCTAGGATGTTGGAGACCTCCCAGTTATTGTCTGGAAGCTACCTGAAGGAAGTGAGGCCTCAGCACAAACCTAGGGATGGACTTCAAAGTACAGTAATTGGGCCTTTGCATAGTTAGATTCCCTGTAGTTGGAGGTCTTCCAGACCTTTAGGACCTATTCAAGCCCAGATTTATATATAAGACTTTGGTTTCATTATAGAGTTACTCAGTACATGCCCCAAATTACAGCTTAGTGGGTCAGATAACTTCCAGCTCATGGTAATCGATTTTAATCGCACAGTACATTGATGGCTCATGGGTAATCTTTACTAAGGCCCTGGAGCAGGCCAAAAGCTGATTTTCAAATAGTTATCTGAAGAAGACAGAGTGCCCCTTTTTGATAAGCCTGACCTTTTTAGATGATTCATCTACGGGACCCTACTCAAGGGTTGCTGTAATATCGTTATCTTCTGCAGACACCGTCAGACATGCTTAGTATTTGGCTTACACAACAGGGTAGTTTTGTGGCAGTCCACAACTCTTTAAAGCCTTCTTTTGCTTTGAGTTCATCTAAAAATTGGAAGCTTTATAAAACACTGTATATGGGTTGAACAGTGGACCAAAATAAGGTATACAACCCATAAGAAAATCAGAGTTCCACTAGGTGTGCTTCTCAGTGATAGGATATGCCAGATACACTGGCTTATCCTTTACCTTGGACAGAATATCTTGACATGTCCTAGGCCATTGGGCCTCTAGAAATTTCACTAATGTGGCAGGATCCCAAATATTTGTAGGGTTATTTCCACCACTAGAATGCTTATTTCTCAAAAGAATGTCTAGGATATTTTCCAGGCTCTGATCAACAGATATAATCTTCATGACACCATCAATGTAGTGAACCAGGATAAGCTCTTGTGGAACGGCAATCACATTTTCTGCTGATTAAATTGTGACAGAGTGCTGAAGTATTGGTGAGTTAAGGCTGTGAAGGTATACTGTTGTCCCTTTCAGGTGAAACCAAATTGTTTCTAAAATATAGATGGTGGTGGGGGGTCTGCAGGGGGGCAGTGGGTAGAATTCGACAGATGAAGACCTGCATAGTAGATACCTGTGTTATTTTGTTCCCATAAAGAGACCATATCTGCAATTCCTACAAAAAAAAATGTGGTATTGCCTTTCATTTACTATTGTGGTGGATGGAAGCAGTCCTAGGTTTTTTACTTGGTTCTTTCCCACCATAATGTTTCCCATTCCACATTTGAGGGAGCCAATATGGAGATCTTATCAATTTCATAAATATTTCTAATACAAGCATGTATTTCAGAAGTAGGTAAATAATCACGGAGTTTGTTTTGGGATCTGCCATAAATTACTTGAGTTCCAAAAGCCATCACTCTTACTGGTAGATCACAATAGCTTTTGGTTCATGAGAATTTACCATTATAGTTAGTGTCCAGTATTCCCTCAAAAGTCTGTACATTTTCCTTTTTATAACACTCATTTATGCAGGGAAATGGCTGTCAGTTCCATTGGGGGAAAACTGGAAGGAAGATTTACACACAGATTTGGGCATTGTTGTAGGGTTCTTATTCAAAGGGACCTTATTCTTTGACTAGGACTCCTTTCATTCAAGGGATTCTGGAACTGCAAACAAACTCAAGTTTAAAACAAACTCAACCAACTGTCAACCAGAAAATGTTTAAATTTACCTATAGCCTGGAAGTCCTTACTTCAAATTGTCCTGCTTTTCTGGACCAAACCAATGTGCTTCTCAAATGTATTTGATCGATGTCTCATGCCTCCCTAAAATGCATAAGACCAAGTTGCACCCCAACCACCTTGGGCACATGTTCTCGGGACCTCCTGGGGACTGTGTCATGGGCCATGGTCACTCATACTTGGCTCAGAATAAACCTCTTCAAATATTAAAAACAAAAGAATTAGAGAAAGGACCATGACTCTAAATAGTGACAATTCAGGTCAGATCTCAGTTTATTAAACCAAGAGATTTTTACTTATTCTGTAAGACTTTAGGAGGAAAGATTATCCACTGCCAAAGATCTTCAAGGATTAAATTATTTTGATAATCCGATCAAAGGAACCGTGTGACCCCCCGTGAAAGCTCAGGCTTGGGATTCTGTGAGGAGGGTAATCACAAGATGAATGTTTTCCCCATTTAAAACTAATTTCAAACTAAAAATAGCTGCAAAAGCCTCTACTTATCTTAGCGAGGAATGCAGGCTGGCAAGGGACAGGGATTACACTGCTAGAAAATATACACAATAAATCCTCCAATGTTTTGTCATTGGATATATTACTTAGAGACAACGAAGTAGCGTTTGTCACATATGCAATGTGTCTTTTATCAGTAACACGTGTGATTAATTATTTTTGGAACATACACACAAATTAAAAATAAATATTCTGTTAATCTGTTATAATACTCGTTCTCATCACAGTAGTAATGCCCAGTCTATCTCTGTTCATTAGAAATTGCCATTGGGACTCTGCCCCTCTAAAATTCCATCACTGTCACTGAATTCAAGAGCCACATTTTGATGGCAGTATCTCCCACTCTAGTTTCTTCCCTGTGGAGAATAGCCATTTACTGAGTAGATTTTCAATAAGTTATGCTCTCCTCACCAATGTATTTTTCAAAGACCTGATTTAAGAGATATCCTGTAAACCTTTTCTGTGAAGAATAGTTAGGTGAAGGGGAAGTTTGCTTATGAAAAATCCATTCCCTTGTTCTTATCTAAGCCTTCAGATACTTTAACCTACAATTTATCAATGAAATTCTAGCATTACAGTTTCATTTAATGCAGGTCACTGTTGGTCTGGTTTCATTCAACCTATTAAGCCAAATGCTAGAACCCTGCCAGATGCCCAAACTCACAAATCTCAGGCTACCTAGTTAGTACATTTTTATCGGTAAATTTGTCTTGTCCAAACATTCTTTTCACCCTGACATTACATTCCCATGCACATTCTTAAGATATCTATCAATTGGCAAAATCTTGCAATATGTATGTGTCTATAACATGTTTCCAGGTCACCCTTGGCATCCACACCTGTAGATTCATCTGAGATTTGAGTCTAGTTAAAATTCTGGAAGCAATGAGTGGTGATTGGTGATAGAGGGGAAGCTTAAGGAGGACTAGCGTTTTTTGGTGAGCTATACCCATGCTCAGAAAGTGAAAATGGGCTGTCTTTACCAACAATGGAAGATGGATGGATCTGAGGGGTTCGCAGAATCTGCCCAGATTTTCTGATCACACTTTTTCAATCATTGTTTATAACTATATTTGAAGAGTTCAGCATGTATTGACATTTAGCCACTTGCAAGATCAAATTTGGGGTTGGTTTTCAGAGATCTTGTCCCTGAAGCTGCAGGGATAAGGGTTTCCTTCAGGACAATCATAGAAACTTTCTGGTTCTTTACTCGGGTATTGTGTTGGGAGTTTCAAGCCTTGAACTCATCATCTTTTGTCTAAAACTTTTTGAGTACCATCACAAGAAACCAAGCAACTTCTCCAACAGTCTTTATAATATTTATCCCCATCATAACATTTCATTGCAGCAGCGACTTGATCACCCAAAACTTTACATAGCCAGTTGACTCTTTCGGGTGACTACAGATGACAACTTAAATAGGTGTTTCACCCTGTATGCCATCACTCCCAGTGTTCCATTTACCACTAGAAATAGAGTCATTGATGTCTTTGAAACAAAACAGATCTGAGGATCAGCTCTAAATTCTCATCCTTAAAGTTATGTTACCCTGGAAGCACCTTAATACCAAATCTGTTACCTGTTTTGGTTTGATTAGAAAAACAGAACTACTCCAGGTAAGTTTTAGATTGAGTTTCATAGAGTCAGAGTCTGGAGAAGAATTCCCATCTAAGTGACTGAGGGTATTCTCAGGAGAAACTGGTAGGAAAGAGAGGGGAGCAGGATAGAATCTGGAGGGTAGGGGACAAATACAGATGTTAATTTAACTGTTAATTTAGTATCTCACCTCAGATCAGTACCATGGTAAAGTCTTGGACATAAATGGCATCATAAACTTGCCCCACCTTAAGGAAAGGCAGCCAGGGTTTTGTATCTATGTATCAGTCAGTCATGGATAAAAGTCACCTCTAGAAATTTTGTGGGGGGGTAGTGTGCATCTACACGTGATGGAAGTTCTCTGGAGAAGGGAGAACCGTGTACCATTAGTCACAGCAGTGGGAGATGAGTGCATTGACCTAGTAAAGGAGATGTAGGCAGGTCACCCACAGTAGCTACTAATGAGGGGGAAAGGATTTACATAAATGTGGGAGGAGCTGGCAGAATGAAGATCTGCCAAGCTCCAGCCAGAAGCTAGGAAAAGCAGCCGTAAGATCTCAGCTTCCCGCCGTGGAGCGGAAAACAAGCTCTGCTACCAGGAAAGCCTGTGATGTGCTGTGGAGTGCAGCAAGGACTTGTGTTCAAGTCTAGAAGCTGCACCTGGCTACCATGGCCTTCAGTTCTCCTCTTTGGCAAATAGTAACCAGGGAATTGTTTTCTGGAATATGGGATTGTTGGTAATAGTGCTCAGGTGACATCAATCCAGTGCGTATGTCAATTAAGTCAAATTTGCTGACCATGTTTTTAGATTTTGTACATTATTATTAATATTTTGTCATTTTGCTTTATCAGTCATTTTGAGAGATGCATTAAATGTCTCCCACTGCTACTGTGGTCTGGAGTATTTATTCTTTTGGTTACATCAACTTTATTTTCTATATTTTCAGGTTATATTATTAGGTGCATGCAGATTCAGAATTGTATGTCTTCTTGGTGGTTTGATCCAATTTATTATACATTTTTATATCCCCATGTTACCTCTATTAATTTTCCTTGCTTTAATATCTGCTGTGATTGTTATTATTATAGTGACACCAGTGATCTTTGGCTAGTGTTTACGTGGCATAACTTTTTCCAAACTGTTATTTCAGTGTTTCTGTGTCTTTGTATTCGAGTGTGTTTTTAAAAAGGGCATTAAAGAAATCCATTCTGGGCCGGGCGTGATGGCTCATGCCTGTAATCCCAGCACTTTGAGAGGCCGAGGCAGGAGAATCACAAGGTCAGGAGTTTAAGACCAGCCTGTCAAACATGGTGAAACCCCGTCTCTACTAAAAATACACAAAAATTAGCCGGGTATGGTGGCGGGCACCTGTAATCTCAGCTGCTCGGGAGGCTGAGGCAAAAGAATTGCTTGAAACCGGGAGGCAGAGGTTGCAGTGAGCCGAGATTGTGCTACTGCACTCCAGGCTGGGCAACAGAGCAAGACTTCGCCTCAAAAAATAAAAGGAAATACATTTTGATAAACTTTATTCATTGGAGTCTTTGTCCCATTTAACATAAAATGCTATTACCGATATTTGTGGTTATTCCCATCTCCTATTTTTTTTTTATTCATCTCACTTGTTCTATTTTCCTTTCTCCTTTTTTTCTTTCACAATGATTTTTATTATTCTTCCTGTTAGTACCTTATCGATTAGACATTACTTTACCATTTTATGCCATATCCCAGACTTATAATAAGTATTTGAAATGTATTACAGTATGATATAAATATTACCATCATTTTCCAGAAAATGTGAGAATCTTAGAACTCTACACTGTCCTCTCACAATGCGATATATTGAAAATAAAATCTAAATATATTGCTGTAAAGTAGTTATCACTGAGGAGGGGACTAATGTAGTAAAGACAGTTGAATAAAAATATTATACAAAAGCACAGAGAGCACAAAAGAAGTAGGAAAATATCCAAAATAAAACTATTCACATTTTAGCAAACTTTATGAAAACCAAACTGTAAGAGTAACGGTAATCTTATAAGCAAAGTTAAAAAGGACATGTCACTTTGAAAGGAACAACATGTGAACTGACATCTGACTATTTAACCAAAATAATCAAAACCAGATGATAGTAGAATTATATATTTAAAGTGCTAAAAGCAAATGATTGCCATCTTCTAATTATACCCAGCCAAAATATCCCTTGAAAATAAAGTCAACACATACATATAAAATGTGGGAAAAAACCCCACATATTCAGGCAAGTTAAATTTGAAAATATGTCACTTGTATATGCATTGAACAAAACATTAAAAGCAGTCTTCAGATAGAATGAAAATATTCTAAACAGAAAAACTGAAATGCAAGAAAAATATAGTGCAATGGAAATGGCCAATACCTGACTCAATATAAATATTGACAGTGTAAGCAATAGCAATAATGTTTTGTGGATTTTAAAACTATGGTGATGGGGAATATATCACTGATTTTCAGAGGTTGGAATTCAGGGAAGGAGTGACAAAGGGGTAGCTTGGGGAAGTTTTTTGTCTTGTGAAAAGATTCTGTAGCCTGAGTATGGTAGTGCTTATGCATGTATTAAAACCTGTAGGTTCGTACACCAAACAATAAAATTAGGACAATTGCGTATTTTTCTGGTAAAACCTACTTAAGTTTCAGAAGTTGAAAAAAATCATAATTAGAAAAATTCAAACTGTCAGTTGTCTGCAATGATGATTTGGTTACTGTTAATCAAAATAGCCAACTCATTCTTGTGAGTTCTAAGAACTTGTGATTGTGGTTTATTTTCTTAATTTATAATGGAAGTTTTCCCAGAATTGTAACATATATACTCATGTGACTCTGAGTCAGTTTCTACTGCTGACATTCAAGGAACCAAGCCAATTCACTCCCACCTATTACTTATATGTGTATATTATCCATCACCACAAAATTATGAGAATTTAAATAAAATATTTTTTATTTATCTGTCTATAAGACACTTCTGAAATGAACATTGTTTCCACTAAGTATGTGTTGAATTGAACTAAATTTTACATTTTTCTTCAGATTCTAAAGTTAAAACAATGACTATTAATAGAATATAATATCTAAGGAAAACAAAACTGAAATTTAGAAATCCTGATAATGTAAAAAATACAAAAATACTATGATATCGCCCAATGTAAATCAAAGCTAAAATACATTACTGTAGCTGAAAAATACGAAATACCTAGGAACTCATCTAACCAAGGAGGTGAAAGATCTCTATGAGGAGAACCACAAAATAGAGCCAAAAAGAATCGTAGGTGACACAAACAAATGAAAAACATTTCAAGCTCATAGATTGGAAGAGTCAATATTGTTAAAATGACCATACTGCCCAAAGCATTTACAGATTCAGTGCCATCCCTATCAAAATACCAATCTCATTTTTCACATAATTAGAAGAATCTATTCTAAAGTTTATATGGAACCAAAAAGGACCCTTAAGAGCCAAAGCAATCCTAAGCAGAAAGAACAAAGCTTGGAGGCATCACATTACCTGACTTCAAACTATACTACAAGGCTATAGTAACCAAAACCACATGGTACTGGTACAAAAACAGGACACATAGACCAATGGAACAGTATAGAGAACCCACAAAAAACTGACATACCTACAAACATCTGAAATTCAAAAAATTAAAATTAAAAAAAAAAAAGCAATGGAGAAAGGACTCCATTCAATAAATGGTTCTGGGATAGCTGTCTAGCCATATTCAAAAGAATGAAACTGGATGCTGCCCTCTCATCATATATAAAAATTAACTCAACATGAATTAAAGATTTAAATGTAAAACCTCAAACTATAAAAATCCTAAAAGAAAACTTAGAAAATGCCCTTCTCAACATTGGTTTTGGCAAAGAATTTTTAATCAAGTCCTCAAAAGCAATTACAACAAAAACAAAAATTGACAAGTGGGACCTAATTACACTGAAGAGCTTCTGCACAGCAAAAGAAATTACAAACAGAGTAAACAAACAGCCTATAGAATGGGGAAAAATATTCACACACTATGCATCTGACAAAGGTTTAATATCTAGAATCTACCAGGAAATTAAATAAATCAACAAGCAAAAAACAAATAATCTCATTAAAAAATAGGTAAAGGACATGGACAGATACTTTGTAAATGAAAATGTACAAGTGGCCAATAAACAAGAAAAAATGCTCAACATCACTAATCATCAGAGGTATGGAAATCAAAACCATGATGAGATACAATCATACCAGCCAGAATGGCTATTACTAAAATGTCAAAAAAAACAACATGTACTGGCAAGGACTCAGAGAAAATGGAATACTTATACACTGTAGGGGGGAATGCAAACTAGTTCAGACACTGTGGAAAGCCATTTGGCAATTCCTCAAGAAACCTAAAACAAGACTACCATTTGACGCAGTAATCCCACCCCTGGGTATATACCCAAAGGAAAATAAGTCATTCTCCCAAAAAGAAACATGCACTCATATGTTCATTGCAGTGCTATTCATAATAGCAAAGACATGAAATCAACCTAGGTGCCCTTCAACAGTGGACTGGATAAAGAGAATGTGGTACATATACACCATGGAATACTATGCAGCCATGAAAAATGAAATCACATCTTTTGGAGCAACATGGATGGAGCTGGAGGGCATTAACCAAAGTGAATTAATGCAGGCACAGGAAATCAATTATTGCATTGTCTCACTTGTAAAGTGGGAGTTAAATATTGAATGCACATAGACATAAATGTGAGAGCAATAGACACTGGAGATTATTGGATGAGGGAGGGAGGGAGGCATGGCCTGAAAAACCACATACTATATACTCATGCATATACCTGTGCTCAGCACCTTGGGAGATGGGATCATTTGGACCCCAAACTTAACATCATGCAATATATCCATTAACCTGCATATGTACCCTTCAATCTATAAGGAAAGTTAAAATTATTTTTAAAAAGCTAAAATACAGATAATACAATAATGCAAATCATGAAAACAAAAGAACAAATGAAAGAAATTGATTTCCTGTGCTCATTTATAAACATTCTTATGATTCATTCTGAAATATTGCCTTTATGACACTCACAGTCATATCTAGCCCTTGTATAAAGGACATACTAAAAAGCCAATATGTATTCAAAATTACATTTTTACAAGACAACATGAATAAAATAGCAGAAGCAGAATGATCATTTTTGCTTTAAAAATTAGTAACTTGGAATTTAAAAATTGTTTCTAATGCTGTGTGTATTTCATGCACACAGAAATCGAACAGACTGCTGAAATAAAAGTAGAGATTTCTATAAACATAATAGGTTGTATTAAGCCAGCCATTATGCTGGATACGATTTCCATTTAATGTCAGAAATTGGCTTTTGAAGATGGCACTCTAAAAAATCAAAGCTTTCAATTTTTGCAGCTTCTAAATTGATTAAAGTAGAAAAAGAAATAAGTGTTAAAGAAACATTTTGAGAATATAGACATTCAAATCTCATTTTTGGCGGTTTGGGGGGAGGTAGTGCTTTTGTTTTTATTATATAAAGAAAGGAAAAGAAATGATGGAGAACAGCAATAAAAAGATAACTGTGTCAGAGAGGGAAAAGGATTCACATCAGAGCTCTCTAGCCGTTTGCTATTAGAATATAAATGGTGTATCTTGAAATAAACTAGAAAATGAAGGAATCTCTCTTTCTCTTTAAAGTGCCAGATCAGAAGTGGTGAGCTTTTCTCTGGGAATCAGGAGAGCTGCCTTCTGAGGTTTCTGTGATCAAAAATAGGAAAAGCAGTGATGTGGAAAGACCGCTATCTGAATCTCACAAAACGGGTTTTCAATCCCAGTAGTTTTCCTAGAAAGGATGTCAGGAGGCACTGTCTAACCCATTCACACAATGAATCAGTGCCTGGGCAGCTGGGAAACCTAATCCCAAAAATGACACAGGAGCTCCACTCAGTAATATTTCTCGTACCTGCATATGCTTTATTCATGTACCTTTTTGTTTTATTAAAGCAATAAAGGAGGATTGTTATTTGTTGCAAAATTGAGGCGGGGGGCGGGGGAAGTATCACCGTAACACTCTGTGTCTTGCGACTAGGACAGCTTATTCATCCAGAGTTTTGCTTATGTGGCCATTGCCATTATCTCCTAAAGGAACATCTCAGTGGAGTGAGCTCAGCTTTCTCTCAGTTGTGTCACTGATGGAAAATAAATAGGAATATAGACCTTGGGCAGAAAGTTAGCCAAGTCCACTCCTTCCAACCCTCTTCTAGATTTGACACATCTCTGGTATCCTTTCATAAACCATTTCATCTGATGTGGTCACACCAATTACTTCCAGGATTTTATTGAAACTACTTTAGTCTGTGTATCATGCTTTTTGTTTAGTGACTAGTACTTAGCATACATTTCATGCTCAATAAATATTAAATTAAGAAACCATTCTAGTCCACATCTATCTGAATGCCAAGAAACTGGAATAAATTAGGACTAAGACTACAATTATATAAATCAGTAAGGAACATCATTTACCAGGCATGTGACTTCTACATTGGACACTTTATGTAGTCTTTTAAAATTTCCGTTTTATCATCCATAAAATCCTATGTTATTGTCCTACAAATTACAACACAGCACCTACAAAAGGCCTTTCATGGAGCCTAGCAGATCATATACACTATTGCTATTATTTTTATTGTTAATATTAACATTTGCAAATGACAAATGAGCCTTCCTTTCTCAGATTTGTGAAGCTGCTTTTCCTCTTTATCCAATATCTTAATAAATGATCATTCACAAGAAGTAAAATTTCAAAGTACCAAATCAGCATGGGTCAATGACAAATGACACTTTCTTTCTTTGGTCTATTTTATTTTTTCCAGGACACACATGCAACTTCATTTGTCCATTAATGGCAGTTTGTATCAGATTTTCCTTTTTTTTTAAGACAGAATCTCACTCTGTCGCTTAGGCTGGAGCGCAATGGCACCATCTCAGCTCATTGCAACCTCCGCCTCCTGGGTTCAAGCAATTCTCCTGCCTCAGCCTCCTGAGTAGCTGGAATTACAGGCATGCACCACCACGCACGGCTAATTTTTTAAATTTTTTTTATTTTTAGTAGAGACGGGGTTTCACCATGTTAGGCTGGTCTCGAACTCCTGACCTCGTGATCAGCCCGCCTTGGCCTCCCAAAGTGCTGGAATTACAAGCTTGAGCCACAGTGCCTGACCAAATTTTCCATAATTTTTATTCGTGATGCTACTCTTTCTCCTCTCTGTTCATTTAATAAAATGTTGAGGGTGGGCACCTTATTTTCAAACAGTTTTTTTTTTTTTTTTTTTTAATTTCATAGGGCTTTGATTCACTCTCCTTAAATGGAATGCTCAGGAAAAGGCACTGAATGGTGTTGTGGTGGTAGTGGTTTTAATACCTTCAGAAATTGATGAGACAAGATATTTTTGAGAGGGGCTATTAAGACTACGTTTATTTATTTTTACTTAAATCATTTTTCTGCAACACTGAATATAAAGAACAGAAAATTTAGACTCATAGAACACTACTAAAAGGCAAGGCATTCAGTTTGGAGGAAAAGCATGAGGACAGAGCTGTGCTCAGTTGTGAATGATAAGCTATTTGTTCAACAGAAAATACCAGGGCTGGAAGATGACCCAGTTTCCATGAGAAAATCATGCACACATCCAGCGCATGTATAAGTAGAACAATGGTTAATCTGTGAGTCACAATGAACAGATAGTTGCCCTCTGTATTTAAAGGGGAATTTAAACCTACTGGTCATAAAGTAAGGGGAGCACTACTCATGGTTGGAAAAAAAGTGAGGATGAGACACAATGACAGCATTGTCATCAAATAATAGCTGCCACCAGCCTTTTAAACCTTTGCCATTATGATCACCTTTGTGAATTCAGTTATATTTATAGGAGATTCGTGTTACAAAGGGAACAACATTAAGTCTTTCCTCTCCCTCTCCCCTATTTTTAACCACCTGCCATGCCCTATTATATCTGCCTACTAAAGCTCTGGGGCAAGTGGAGGACAAAGTAATTACATCAGAGCTCTCTAGCCCTTCACTATTAGAAAATAAATGCGACATCTGGAAATAAACTAGAGGATAAAGGAATATCTTTCTCTTTAAAGTGCCAGATCAGAAGATCTGCAACTCTAAAAACAAAGAACAGGGTGGCTCACACCTGTAATCCCAGCACTTTGGGAGACCAAGGTGGGTGGATCACGAGGTCAGGAGTTCAAGACCAGCTTGGCCAAGATGGTGAAACCCCATCTCTACTAAAAATATGAAATTAGCTGGGTGCAGTGGTAGGCGCCTGTCATCCCAGCTACTTGGGAGGCTGAGGCAGAACAATTGTTTGAACCTAGGTGGCAGAGTTTGCAGTGAGCCGAGGTCGCGCCACTGCACTCCAGCCTGGGCTACAGACTGAGACTCCATCTCAAAAACAAACAAAAACCAAAAAACAAAGAACAGGCAATGTAGACTCAGGGAGCACTGCTAAGGGCATCGTGTCTGCACTGGCAGTGCCTCACGACTCGCTGCCTCTACTTTGTTTCTGGTTTGGCTCCATTTTAACCCATTCTTCTTATTTTAGAGTAATATTTCTAAACTAAAAATAATTTACTTTCATGTACTTATTAAATTTCTACCTTTCTTAATTGCTTTCAGAAAGAGACTCAAATTCCTTACCTGGCCTCTTATAATTTTCTAATAGGGTCATGTAATAACTTTTTCCTTTTTCAGAGAACAAATGAAATCAGTAGATTGTAGCTGTTACTTTGAAGGCAAGATGAGCCCAAGGGTTTGCATATTGGTAGTGAAGAGAGGGAAGTTTCAGTATCTGAAAATCTCTTCGTCAATGTCTCTCTTTATTTACAAATTATGCTTGCTTGCTTTTTTAGATGAGATGTGTATATCATGACATATGTGTATTATGTTTGTATATGTAAATATGTATTTCATTAATATTTTGTATTTTGCTCACAGCTAGGACTTATGTTCTCTTGTTAGACATTGACAATCTCACAAAACGACGACACTGGAGAAAGCCAATGTGTGACCATGAAATACAGCAAAATCAAGACCACTTCATATTTTTGTCTAATCACAGACAAAAGCAAGGTCACTGTACACTGTACAGCACCTAACAGTCCATACTTCTTGGCTAATATGAGCAATTGACGCTTATTTACTAACTGTGGCTCCAACCTCACTCTAGTCTGCCTTTTTCTAGAAAAGATTTATTAACATACCCAGCCATAGAATTGTCCCATGACTTCTGATATCCTTCAATCTAGAGAAAAATCCCTGCTTCCTTGTATCTTCACCAAAATAATCTAAACCAAGGCCAAAGTCTTAAAGAAGTCCTATCTCACAGCTTTTCACTGAAATGCTTCAATGATTCTCATATTGTGTGGTCTCCCTAGTGGCCACAAGAATGAAACCCAATGTATTCACAACCATAGGTGTGTTCATGGTGGTCTTTGAACAGTGAGAACATACACACATACATGCGCGCATGTATATTCCATGCCTATCAAAGACTAACTCCTCTTTCCATCCCAATTACTTAGTGAGCACATTGTATAGGAGTCGGAGGTTTTCATGAATGGTTGAAAACACCCACATTTAGGTGGTGTTTTCACCACCAAATTCCTTTGCTCTTTAACACAAATATCTTCTTCTTTGTTTACTTCTTAAAGCACATACCTCTCGTGTATTTGTCCATTTATCTGTTTTTTCTCTACTTTCCCTAATAAAATAAAATCCCATTAAAGGAAGGGGTTACAACAGTCTTTTCTACTTTTGATTCTAAATGCTTAACATATTGCTTGACATATAGCATGTGGTCAATACATTTTGTCTGAATGATTGAATAAAGGATATACCAGCAATTGTTTTAAATAAAGCATTTGATTGCAAATGATTACAAAATATAAAACATCCAGTTAAAAGTCAACAAAATAATGTCTAATACTACCTAAAAGGAGAAAATTATAAGTTACATTGAGGAACAAAAGAAACAATAATTAGTAGAAAAACTAAATGTTCCTGGAATCAGAAAATAAATTTAAATATATGAGTTCATAACAATTCTTGATTTATATTTAAAATATTGATTTTCAGACTTTCCCTGCTTTAAATGAACTTCAGAGTTTTAAGGAGTATTGGTCTATCATTTTGTAGAAAACTCTTCTGTTGGAATTTGTATGATGCTATCCTCATGGGTAAACTGGGATTATGGATTTTATTATATCTTTAATATATTTTATTTATAGAGGCTAAGTGCCATTTTCATCACATCATAGCAAGGATACATTCCATTAGAATCATTTGCCATTATTAATATTGACTTTGATCACTTGTTTGGGCTAATGTTTGCCTTCTTTCTCCAAAATACAGTTCCTTTATTATCCCTTTTAAAAATTTTACTGTATTCTCTTGAAGAAAGTGACTATACACAGGCGGCTCGTAAGATAGATTTGTAAAATTTTATCTTATGCTTCCAGTAATAATTCAATGTTACGTAATTTATCCTGTTGTTCAAATTGTTTTAGGTGCGGCCAAACTGGAAGCTCTTTCAGTTGGCGCTTATGTTTTGTTGTTTTTGGCATAGCCCATCAATGTGAGTTTTCTTTTTTCTTGGAACAATTCATTACTTTCTGGCGCTACAAGATGCTCCAGGCTCATCCTATATATTTCTTTCTCCCATGCCTAGAATCAGCCAACTTCCAAGGATCCCTGGGTCCACTTATTAGAGAATAGTAGTATAAACCAAGACATGGGCGCTAGGTATACTCATTATTTCTTAGGTATCATGGCTTCTAGGCTCTCAGGAGATAGAGCATGGAAATACATGTGCATATGCTCATCTGTATGCACACATATTTGCTAATATTTGAGACAGAGTCTTGCTCTATCGCCCAGGCTGGAGTGCAGTGGCGCGATCTCGGCTCACTACAAGCTCCGGGCCTCCCAGGTTCACGCCATTCTCCTGCCTCAGCCTCCCGAGTAGCTGGGACTACAGGTGCCCACCACCTTGCCTGGCTAATTTTTTGTATTTTTAGTAGAGACAGGGTTTCACCGTGTTAGCCAGGATGGTCTCTATCTGACCTCGTGATCCACCCATCTCGGCCTCCCAAAGTGCTGGGATTACAGGCGTGAGCCACCGCGCCAGGCCTATTTACTAATAGTTCTGTATGAACCATCGGTATCTATATTAAGGTAAACATGAGTTAATATTTATGTCTCCAAACTTAATCCATTACCACACGGACCATTTTATGTCCTTATCTGCAAATTTCCACTCCAAAAGTGAGAAACCTGCCTTCTATTATCTGCCATTCATTTACTTAATTGTGTAATTCTGGTATACATATATAGCAGTATCAGAAGTATTAACCTATGCCACCATGAGAAATAACTTTATCAAATGGAGTACATTGCTTATATCAAGTTCTTTTTGCCTTAATTTTGCAAACTCTAATCATTTCTAAAGTTACTCGGGACAGCAACTTTTACCTGCATCCCCTTTACTGAGGTTGTTTTACACATTTGTAGTACAGTTAAATATTTATTTTGTGACACGATGCGTACCTTTTTGGTAGTCATGAAGGACAATATGCATTCCTTCCAGGTAGCCATTAATACCCTAAATGGTTTTTAAAGATATGTACACACTAAGGCTTATTCCACATGCTTTAAAGTTCTTTGGGTTTGAACAAATGTGTAACATCACGCACTACCTTTCAGAGTCACACAGAGTACTTTCATTCACTTAAAAATCCCCTGTGCTTCATCTATTGAACACTTCCCGTCTCGTCCTGACAATTGCTGACGTTTTACTTCTCTATAGGTTTTTCTTTCTCAAAATGCCATATCCAAGCGGCTCTGCATATCTGTGGGTTCTGCATCCCCAGGCTGTGTATTTTTGGAATCAATCAACCTTGGATTGAAGACATATTTTAAAAAATCAATAAGAAGTAACAATACAAATAACTATTTGTATCAAAATTACACAAATAAAAACCAACACAACTACTCATATAGCATTTCTATTGTGTTAGGTATTACAAGTAATCTAGAGATAATTTAAAATAGATAGGAGAATATGCGTCACAGGCAAATATTACGCTATTTTTATAAAAGGGGCTTGAACACCTGTAGATTTTGGTATCTCTGAGGGGTGGAGAGTATCCTGAAACCAACCCTACGTAGATACAGAGGAAAAACTGTAAATGAAATTATATAGTAGGCAGCCTTTTCAGACTGCCTCGTTCTGTTTAACTTATGCATGTAAGCTCTCTTTATGTCTTTTTGTGGCTTCAAAGAATAGTTTTTAATATTACTGGATAGTATTAATGCTATATTAGTAGTATAGTATAGTATTAATACTATATAGTATAGTATAGTATTAATACTATAATATTATTAGATAGTATTCCATGGTATAGATGTACTTCAGCTTGCTTATCCATTAACCTATTGAAGAACAATTTTGTTGCTTCCAGTTTTTGGTGATTATGAATGAAGCTGCTATAAATATTCATATACAGGTTTTTATGTAAACATAGTCTTCAAATCAGTTAGGTAAATACTGAGAGCATGATGATTGCTTGATTGCCTGGTAAGACTATGTTTAGCTTTGCAATAAACTGCCCAACTCTTCTACAGTGGCTGTACCATGTTGTGTTCTAAGTATATTTGGTTCTAAGAACATTTTGTTCTTGGTACATTTGGATACAAGTCTTTAATCAAATATGTGTTTTCCAAATATTTTACCCACTGCGTAGTGTGTCTTTTCATTCTTTTAACTTCTCTTCCACAGAGCAGAAGTTTTTAATTTTAATAAAGTATATCTTCAATTTTTTTCTTTCATGGACCATACTTTTGGTGTTGTAATCTAAAATTCATCACTAACCCAAAATCACCTAGATTTTCTCCTGTTTTCTTCTAGAAGTTTTATAGTTCTACATTTTATATTCATGTTTGTTATAAAGAGTTTAACTCTGTTATTTGATATTTGACCTTTGATAGCTTTTAAGTGTTACCCCTTTTTCTTCCCCTCTTGTTACATATCTTGGCAAGCTGATAAGAAAGCTCAGTGATCCCTACTTTGACACTGGCAAGACGGTCAAATACACAACCCCTTGCCTAAACCCTCAATCAGCACCAGACTCTTCCACCATAAACACCCTAAGCTTTTCTCTTTTTCCTGCTTTCTCAAGCCATTTCAACCCAAGGGTAGCCTGCTATGCTTTGCCCTGAAAGCCTCACCATGTAGGTAATAAAACTTTTCATACCCTAATGGTGTGTGTGGTGTCACCAATCTTGATATCCAAGTCAAATTTGAGGTGAAGTCCATCTTCACTTTAAAATAATTGTCTCTTTGAGTGAGATGTCCGGAAGTTGACCACTACCCTGGGTATATTTCTTCTCTTGCTCTGGCTAGCTACCTAGTTCTTCTGCCTGCTGGATAACTTGCTCATTGAGCTGTACTGCTTTGTGTTGTATTTCCTCAGTTCTACCAAGTTTCTGTTATAGATTTATTGGAACTAAGTCAGAAGTTTGGTTAACTGGCATTTCAGAACAGGAGTATGGGATTGGGGTCTTTCTTAGAGTGACTTTGGGGCCTGTGTCTGAGCCCAGACCTGTTTGGGTATCTTAGATTTAATTGCATTTCTCAATTTTAGCATAAGCTGCAACTAATGCTAGGCTCAGGCAAAATGTCTTACCTTGGGACTATTGGTGCAGTGTGTCTACCAGATGTTGGCTCCTATTAATAGAGTTCTCAATGGAACGCTGCTGTGTGTCATATAGGACCCCTGAGTAGTTACTTCTGTGGAGGAAAAGCAGTCACTATTTGAAGACCAGTCATTATTTGAAGAATTGAGTTACTGAAAGCCACACTCCTAAAGGCAGATTGTTCTTTATATGGTTCTGCAAATGCCTTTGCTGCTGTTATCTGTGCCTCTGTTGCAAACCAACAAAACTAAACAAACGTCTATTAACATGACTATGAGGAAGAACACTCCTAGCAATCTTGTGGTACAAAATACGGGCTAATTCAAACATGGCTTAAACTGGGGTCCTAAGATCCTTTAAAGAAACAATTGCCCTGAGGGAGATACTTAACCCTGATGATACTGATTTGAAGCTCTTTGAATAAGGAAATGTATAAATATAAACAGGATCAAGAGAACTCTCTCCCCAGAATATATCCAAAAACCACACACATGAGGCAGAAAGAGAATCTGGAAACATGGATACATGGGAAGGGACCACCACCGCCAACAAAATGAAAGAGAGGTCCACAATTTGACCCAACTGTAATCCAAAATTTACTAAAATATAAATGGTTGCTGATTGACTTCTATAACTTACTAACATAGGTTTTGAATTAATCTCAACATCTGCTGAAAGGTACCAATGGCGAAACATCATGGTCTTTATCAACATTGGGGCGCAAATAACAGTAATACCTGGTCATCCCACTAAATTTAACAAGGTATACCCTATAAGACTATGGGAGTTACTGGACATAAAATAGAAAGCAAGAAGTTTGTCTCATCTTAACTACTGGAACTACTACCTCATCTAAATTTCCATGGTCTTGGCAAACATTGCTCAAAAATATCTCATATCAGGCTTGGATACTCTCAGCAATATATTAAAATTAAATTAATTCTTTGACACTTACAAATTGACTTGGCAAAATGAGACTGCACAAATCACTGCTCTCTCAGTTAAAAGAGTTACTGGTTCCGTGTATATTAAAATAGGGCCTTCAACAATTGAAAAGGATTATACAAGACTAGCTAGACCACTGTTTCTCTATTTAACAGTCCAATTGTGCCTATTCATAAACATGGAAAACAGGAATGACTCCTCACCACACTACAGGAACCCTAATGCCATAGTCTCACCCATTAAGGTTCCCATGGCCTATATTATTGATAAGCATTTTGCTATTGTAGATTTGGTTAATGTGTCCTGCTCAGTGCCTATTTCAATAGCCTGCCAGCTACAGTTTACCTTCCCCTCCAAAGAGGCATGGTACGCCTTTCTCCAGCTATCTATGGGTACCTTAAAAGCCTTGCTTGCCATCACACAGAGCCTTTCCAGGCAAGATCTGAACTGTACCCAATTTTCTCCAGGAGTGCAGGTGTAATATAAAACTGATGACATCCTACTCTGAGGAGACGCCTTTGATAAGCTCATTAGGGAAATAAAAATACTTACAAAGAAGCTCACAAAAAGTGAATAGGACATTATCCCCCACACAGTGCAAGGCTTTTCCACCTTGGCTAGATGCTAGACTCTTATTTGGTAAACTGAGAGCTGCTCCATCCCGCCACTGTCAAGAAACAGCTATTGAACTTTCAAGTACCCACAATGTTAAAACAAGCCCCATCTTTTAGGCCTTTTGGAGACATGAAGGCAAAAACTACGTTCATCATTGACAAATTTTACTTATGTGCATTTATGCTGTTACTTTGAGACTAGTTTACCTTGATGGAGGTTCCCCTGAACAAAGCACTCTAGAATCTGTCCAAATTGCAATACAGTTGTGTCTCCAGAGAGTCCTCCAATATAGAAACTTCATCAACCTCCTTACATACCCCCTGCAGTTTCTGGACCACCCATCAAGTGCAACAAGTATCCATGGGATCCTGTGCCAAGAAACTAGCCTCCTTTACCCCGTGCTATATACCAATAAAGCAGCCATCGCTGGTCATGTACTGTGCTCCCTGGGAAGTCAAGGCTTTCACATACCCTGAGTTTTGACCCTCTGTTCTCAGCTTGCCTTTATAATTTGGGTCATGGACGTTCAACACAGATGCTATCAAAGAATCCTTGCTATAGAATAAAGCCAGACCTGGGCCCTCAGGCAAACTTCTATGCATGAGGGAGTCGTCTCCCTCTCCCTCAGTCTGTTGACAGATGTCATGGTGCTGCAGGAGGTGACCCCTCTTCCAAACACCTTAGCTACCCGGGCAGCCCCTTGTAATCAACTGAGTGGACAGCAGTGGGTGTTCATGTAATTTACAGATGGTATCCACCAACTACATGCGATGAAGTACGTGAAGAGCTACTGCTTTTCATCCCTTAACCAAGATGTCCCTAATAAAGGATGGGACCCAAGGATCAGCAAAATTATGCTAGCTTCAGGCGGTTATCTTAGTACTGGATTCCCTGGTCAACAATTAGTGCCATCTGCACACTTTTACAAGTTCTTGGGTCATTGCCAGTGGTCTGGTTATCTGATCTGGCCAAGGGTAGCCACAGTAATATCTTGTGTACAATTGCCCCCTTTGAAGAAAATAACTTTGGGAATCTTTTGCCTCAAGGATATCTAAAATATAAAGGTTGCATGTGTCTTTACACATACTAAAGCCAAACACAATGCCTCACCAAGACACTCATCCTGTTTAGAGGTTCAGACATTGTTGATCGTGATGCAGGCATTCATTTAACTTCTCAGAATGTACAAAGTTGAGCCCTTTAACAAAATATTCAAAAGGACCCTCCCTTAATGGCCGCAGGCTGCAGGCCTCATAGAGTAGTAGCACGACGGCTTACATAAGCAACTTCAAATTCCGTTCAATTTTTTCAAGGCACATTGGAGTCAGTCACTCGTTAAACGTCTGGGGTCAATTGTCATAAAAAGTGCAACTCCGGTTTTCGATGTTTGACTGCTGACAGCCTTCAGACATCACTTGTCCCTTTCTGCTCCACATGTGGGCAAGCCGATAGGAAGCCCAGCTGCACCCTCCTTTGGTACCAGCAGAAAGTACAAACCACCCAGCCCCCTGCCCGGGTTGGAGACCCAGCACACAGGCCCCATACCTACCAGCATAAAACCCCCAAGATAGTCTCCCTTCTTTTTTCTTAAGCCATTTTTGGTCTAGCAGGACAGTCTGCCCTGTTCTTCCCCAAATGCTTCATATGGAAATAATACGTTTATTCATAACTTCCGTGTTAACATCTGAACCAAATTTTGGGTAGAAGCCCATCCTATTTCATCAGAGTATCTATAATATGGTCTACAATCCATTTTAATTTTTCTGAAAGATGAAAGGTCTGTGCCTAATTTTTTTAACAGAAGGACATTCCAGAACCATTTCTTGAAAAGATTGTCTTGTTTTGTTCTTTTAAATTGGATTTAAATTGGATTGCCTTTGCCCCTTTGTCAAAGATCAGGTGACTTTTTTTTTGTTTGGGTCTATTTCTAGGCCCTGTATTCTATTCCGTTGGTCTATGTGTGTGTTCTTGTGCCATGCCACACGTTGTAGCTTTATAGTAAGTCTTAAACTCAGTTATGTGAATCCTTAAACTTGATTCTCCACTATTGTGTTGGCTATTCTTGGTCTTTCACCTTTCCATATAGACTGTACAATAAGTTTGTTAATATCTATTTGACATCTTTATTTTATTAAGTTTTCCAATCTGTAAGTAGAGAATAGCCCTCCATTTATTTAGATCTTGCTTGATTACTTTCAGGGTTTTGTAATTTTGTAAATACTTTGTTAAATTTATGCCCAAGTATTTTATTTTACTCATGCCAATGTAAATTACATTTTGGTTTCAATTTTGAATTTTAAATGGGCGTTATGGACATATAGGAAATCAACTGACTTTTGTATATTAATCTTGTATCCTGTAACTTTGCCATAAACACTTATTAGTTTCAAGATATTTCCTCTACCCTCATCTCATCCCATTTTATTTATTTATTTTGTATTTTCTACATAGATAATGAGGTCATGTGTAAAAAAAACTATTCTTTCATCTTCCCCAATCTGCACACATTTTATATCCTTTTCTTATCTTATTGTATTAGCTAGGACTTCCATTATGATGTTGACAGGAGTGGAGAAAGGATACAACTTTTCCTTTTCCTCAATCTTAGGAGAGTATCTAATTTCTTATCATTAAGTATGATATTAGCTGTAGGTCTTAAAAATATGTTATTCATCAAGTTGAGGAAGTTCCCCTCTTTCCACTTTGCTGAGAGTAATTATAATGAACAGTTATGTAGATTTTCTAAAATACTATGACATTATTTTTCTGCTTCAGCCTATTGATGTGGTATATTACCCTAATTGAATTTCCAGTGTTGAACCAGCCTCCCGAATCTGGAATAAATTGTACGGTGTTGTGGGTATAATAATTTTTACACAATGTTGGATTAATTTGCTACTATTTGGTTGAGGATTTTTACATATATGTTCATGAGGGATATTGGTCTGTATTTCTTTATCCTTTTAATGTCTTTGTCTGACTTTAATATTAGGGTAACGCTAGCCTCACAGAAAGAATGAGAAAATGCTCCCTGTGCTTCTATCTTCTAAAAGAGATTATTGATATCATTTATTTTTAAACATTTGATAGAATTCACCAGTGATGATATCTGAGCCTCATGCTGTCTTTTTGAAAGATCATTAATTATTCATTCAATTTTAATAGATTAATGGCATGCAATCCACACGCCTCGGCCTCCCCAGTAATTGGGACTACAGGTGCATGCCACCACGCCCACTTTTTCTGTCTTTTTTGGTAAATACAGGGTTTTGCCATGTTGTCCAGGCTGGTATCTTTCCTATAAGTGAGTTTTGAAAATTTGTATCTTTGAAACAACTGGTCTATTTTAGATACTTTTTAAATTTGTGACCATAAAGTTGTTTATTGTATTCCTATATTACTATTTTACTTTTCATGGTGTCAGTGGTAAGGGTCCTTTTTCATTTCTGATATTAGTAGTTTGTTTCCTATTTTATTCTTAGCTTGGATGGAGGCTTAGCAGTATGTTTTCAAAGAGCCAGCTGTATTGTCTGTTTTATCTAATTTTTGTTTTCCATTTAATTGATTTCTGATTTAATTCAATATATAAATTACAAAATATGTTCAAAGTTATATTGTGGAGGTCTATTCATATTTGAAACTGAATTCTAATATTAATAGCAAAGTCAGATGCCATATCTTTTTCATATTACTAACATTGTTAAGGTGATTAGATATAGGTAGGAATCCATACAATCTCATAAACATTGACTTCACTCAATTTTGGGAGTGGCAGGAATGATGCTGCAGCATGCATTTAGATTAGAAACTTCAAGGAAAAAGCCAAAGACAATTAACAGGATTTGGGAAAATATCACCTGAAGTTAACTTTTGATGCATTACTAGTTCCATCATATTTTCCATTGTGTCTTCAACCTCAGAACATTATGGATGCAATGAATAAGACATATATAAAATAAATGAGTGGTGGAGAAGTAATTTGTTGTAATATTTTCTCAAGAGCAAATTGGCAATATATTTCATGACCCTTAGATTTTTCAAGTTCATTGATTACACTTTTCAGAATCTTATATCTGATTTTCCTAATATCTTCAAAGAAAAATCTGCAAGAATATTAATGATTAGGTTATTCATAAACATGAAACAATTAGACTAAGAAAATGAAAACAAATGTATAAATAATTGTAGGTATGTATAAATATTACATATCCTTCAAAATTATGATTTCAAATAATTAAGTCCATAAATTTGTCTTCAAATTAAATGTTGTAAAGTATAAATTTATGGAGAAAATAAGGTCAATTTTATGGAAAATAAGACTGAAGGGAAATGTTAATTGTGTTTTCCTGAATGGTGTGATTGCAGGTTATGTTATGAGGATTCATTTTCTAGTTTGTGTTGGCTATTATTTTATTAATATTTTAAACTTTCTTTTAATTAATTTCCTTTAATTTCTAAATTTTCTAAATGAAGAACATTTTATTTTTATGAGAAAAATATTAAATAATATAAAGGGAACATTTCATAACGTTGCTTTCTTCCAAATTTACTCCTTCAAAAAATTACAAAAAAGAGTAATTTTGAATTCTTAAGGTTTCAAAAGCTTGGACTAGAAATGAAGAGTTTGAACTATTTATCCAGATGGTAGAAAAACTTAGCCATACAGAAAAAAGGAGGCAAAGATTAGAAATTTTTCCATTTCACATAAAACCTGTCACTTTCAGCATCGTCAAAGAAGATGTCCTTAATAGTGATATAAATTAGTCTTTGCTGTAATAAACCCTGGAGCAGGCTTCATATAATTACCTGCATAAGAAATAGCTTAATGGTACAGCTAACCTTGGACTATGGCACCTGCAAATTGGTGCATCTGTTCTTCTGACTTTTCACATGCAGCTCTGATTTGCAATTGCTATTTACATTTTTTGTCCATGGTGCTTTCATACGTCTTGACAATAGGAAGGACCACTCATTGTACCTTATTTCAGTTGTTCAAGAAGGAACTGCCTATATCATTGGATCCTAATGAGAGCAAAAAAATGAGAATATTAAATTTATCATGTAGTTTATAGTTTCAGACAGAATATTCCAAACAAGACTTCCCAATAGGGTAAAAAATAATAATAATAATTACTGTTTTAATCTGATATGGCAAACAAATATACAGAAGGTTCTCTTTACTTATGAAAATCTTATTTGTAAGTTGAAAATGAAATGGGACTTTGAATATTTGGAGAAATTCACTCTGAAATCTCAAGGATGTGATGGAAGCTTTATTTAACTACCATGATGTAAAAAAAAATAGATTGTAATTGAAAAATAACTTTCATCTGTTTAGTGTTTTCTGAGGCACTCATTATTTGTACTTCTCTTTTGATAATGGGGATTATGAGGTTTGACCTTCCACTTAGAAATGAGAAAATCTAATCAAGAGTTTATATTCCTTCATATTTCTAGTAGTCAGAGGACTGCGTGAAGAGGAAAGCTATGTAAGTGATCTCAAAATTGTGCAACTTGACCTTTTTTTTTCTGATTGCAATTCCTGAACCTCAAGGCTGTGCCCGCCTACTCAAAGTGCTACTTTTGGGACAAATGGATCAGCCTGTTTCATGTCCGTGTTCATTAATGAGTATGGGCTGGGTTATCCTGCACTAAGAACAAATTCCCAAATCCAGACCTTGGAACCCCGTTAGTTAATTGTTACACATGCTGTTTGCTACAGGCCAAGGATGCCTGCCAGGGCAGCACTCTTCTATGTGATGACTCCACGTAACTTCTCCATACCGTCAATTGCATTCACGATAGCCACAGCGGAAGAGAAGATTGACGGATGTGTACAAGGAGATGCTTCTGCCCAAAGTGACGCACATCATTTTCGCTCACACTTTTGAACAAAACTAGTCACATAGCCACACTTAATTTCAAGGTCAGCGTAAAGAAGGGCACATGGACATATAAACCCACAGTACATCAGGTCTTCCTGGTGTAAACCAGATACACAGTTGTAACATCTGCCACATCTTGCAGTTGAGATTTGCCAAAACCCAGAAGTATTAATCATTAGTAAATACAAATACGCTGCCTTGATTCCATGTTTGCGTTTGACAGAGGTGAGGCATGTAGGTTCTGCGTGCATATCGTTCACATTAACATATATAAGTAGTTGGAGACAAACAATATCCAAGCATGTGCTATGTGAGCCTCCTAATTGTGAATGTCACCTAGACTTATTCTCCAAGAAAAAATTAAAAACAAAAACACATATGTGGAAAGCATTTGAAAAAGTGATGATTCCCTTTAGTTGCCTAGTACAGGTGAAAGATCATTGGTTATAGAGAAAAATCTCAATTTTAATTTTATGTTTTCAGAGTGTCAGGTAGCTTTCATATATTGACATTATATATATGTATGTATTGTTATATATTACATTATATATGTGATATATAGCTATATATCATATTATATATGTTATATATAGCTATATACATTACATTATATATGTTATATATAGCTATATATTACATTATATATGTTATATATAGTTATATATCACATTATATGTGTTATATAGTTATATATCACATTATATGTGTTATATAGTTATATATCACATATGTGTTATATATGTACATTTACATTATTTATGTGTGTATATATACAGTTTCTATTTTATTGCTAGGACTAAACGGGACACACACACACGTGGAAAGAGGCCACAACATTGTTTGGCAGATACAATGGCTGAGATTAGAACCATATCAGCCTGACTGTTCCTCACGTAAGCACATCATTGCTTTATAAATGGTTAAATATCTTTGATCTCATCCTAAGATATGAAATAATGCATGTAAATAACACAAAAACAAATGTGTAGGATAAAATGCATACAAAAGCAGGAAACATGGGCAATTCATTTTTTTAGAAAATAAAATATTTTATGGAATAAAATATTCCATATATTTGAAAATTTATGCTACCGTTGTTACACTATCATGGTAAAAGTTACATGGTAGCAACTTCTACCATGACAGCATAAGACATGGTTTATTCTCAAATATGTAAGAACATAATATATAAGAAGTGATACCATTTATTCTTATACATGTATATATATTCCTATCATATATCACTCAGAAAACATGAAGTTATAATTATACTCCTGTAGTAACCTCTACCATGACAGTATTAGTTCTAATAACATCCTAATGCTACTTTTACCACAGCATATAAATGACATTTCAAAATTATGAAGTATACCAGATACAACTGAATATGAGTTGCCATCATCGAACGAGTCATTAAAAAGTCTTCCCTTTCCCAGACCCAGCAGGATCCACCTCTGGGATTCTGAGCAAAACAACTGTCCTCTGCCAGCTGCTCCTCGCCAGCAGTTCAGTGTTTTGTTTTGTGAAGTGATGATGTAGGGTCAAAAGCTGTTCTCCAACCCAAGGAGTTACAGATTGGAAAAACATGTTTCACGTTGTGTTCATAGTTTTCAGACCTGCAACTTTCTGAGTTTACCCTCTGCTGCAATAACAATGTACGTGTATTTACTTCTCTTTTGCTTCTTATGATGATGAGATTGTTTAATCTATTAACCATTTAAACCTTGGGTCATGGCTTACTTTGCAGACTCACGGATTTTTTTCTGTCACATTCTCTAAGAGAAAAATTATTTTGTGAGTGAACCACAACTAGATTTAAAATACTGGCTCAGTGACATGGCCCATTGGTTTACAGAATAAATGAAGTTTTAAATTTTTCTCTCATGCTAGAATTATCAACAGATTTTTACAAAATAACTTTTCATGAAGCTTTTATAAATATGCTCAAAGAATAGCCCCTCTCTGGATACACATAAGCTGTAATGAAGAAGGATAAGGGAAAGGAAACTCACATTTATCTAGTCTTTCTGTATTGTTCGGTTCCAAATACTTCTTGATGTTTTGTAAGTATTTCCAAACAAAATGTTTACAAACACCCGAACATGCACACAGCTATATTCAACAGAACTAGAACTGAGGATTGTGTCCCTCCAAAATCCACGGTCCTTCCATTGCACCCAGCTGTGGAAGGGAATGGCACTATTAACACTACCATCAATACAACTGCAGCTACCACCATGTCAGCTTCAACAACAATGTAAACATTAGCATTCACTCCGTTGAGTTCTTCCTATATTTCAGGCAATAATTTTTAACTCATTTCATTTCATTTAATCCTCATGATGCTCTGAGTTGGGCACCATCATCATTGGACCCATTTTACAGATGAGGAAATTGTGATTTATTTCTTTTATTTATTTTTTTGAGATCAAGTTTTGCTCTTTTACCCAGGCTGGAGTGCGGTGGTGCAATCTCAGCTCACCGCAACCTCCACCTCCCAGGTTCAAGCAATTCTCCTGTCTCAGTCTCCTGAGTAGCTGGGATTACAGGTGCGTGCCAGCACACCCAGCTAATTTTTGTATTTTTAGTAGAGACAAGGTTTTGCCATGTTGGTCAGGCTGGTCTCGAATGCCTAACCTCAGGTGATCTGCCAGCCTTGGCCTCCCAAAGTGCTGGGATTACAGACGTGAGCCATCATGCCCGGCCAAGCAAATTGTGATTTGGAGAGTTCATGAGATACTTGCCCAACATTACACAGTAAGTAAGTTAGTTAATGGTGGATAAGGAATTAAAACCTGTGTCCATTTGACATCAAAGTTAAGATTCGAAACCACCGCTTAGCAAAACTCAGAATCATCACTGACAAGTGAATTTCCTTCCTCACTTTAATAGCCACCTGTGACTGAAAAATATTTGTCCAGTTGGTAGATAAATATTTCTACCAGTTGGTAGAACCAAGGTGGCTACCATGGAGGCTTCTGTGAGTAGAAAGAAGGTGCAGCTCTGCATTTTTAAGAATCTGAATGATAATCAGAAATTCCTGATCATTGCAAACCATGATTATTTAAAGGAAAGAGGAGCATCAGACTCGTTTGCAGGTTATTTCAGGATCTGCGATGGCTCATTAGCTTTTTCTTCCCTTTCATTTTGCTTTGACGTCTCTGTGAACATTTGTTCACGATTAATCAAGCCCGCCCAATGCAAGGTCACAGAGAGTGCCTGGGTTGACACAAATCTACCAGCTCAATGGCTAAAGACGACCCAGTGCTTTTTGTCCTGCTGACGAGTGGGTTCAGAGCATCTCTTCTAAACAAAAAGGCTAGCAGTTCACGGTTCCATATGCTGCTTGGGGCTCTCAGCTGGAGCATGACACCTCAGCAGGGACATCGAACTCATTACCTGTTCTCTGCCAGAGGACAGGTGGCCCGATTCCACTCTCTCAATTCCACAATTTCTTGGGCCTTCCATAGCTGGCTGTTTACTAATAACAACCAGCAGTATTGATTGTACAGGATCACGAATGTTGCCAGTGCCCCGCCTATATCTGTCAGCCCCTGCCAAGCCAGTGTATCCCGGCTGATGTCTAACTGCTGCCTCTTTATGTTTGCATCTGAGGAATTTTCTCTAGTACTGCAAGTCCTCCTGTCAGCATGCATGGGGCCAGAGGTGCCAGGGAGCCAGCAACACGGGAGCAGCCCTCCGTCAATGACTCATGAGAAATGCCGTATAAAACTCCAGGCCACACACCCTCCCCAAAAAACGAGGATTCTGAGGGCTGCATTTTACATTATTTCCTAAAGTGTCCGTGGGAGTAGACGCCTCTTGCTGAGACTTAACACACTCTTTCCTGGCTGGCTCTTTGTTTCTTTGTTACTTCCCTGCTTCCCCAATGGGGTTTTTTTACACCCTATACAGAAAATATTTTCCTCGAATCTCTGCTTTAGTATCTTCATTGGGGAAATACCACAGATTTTTTTATTTTTCTTCTTCTTCTTCTTAAAGTTTAGGAAGAGAAAGTCAAATCTAAAAAAGGTGAAGAAAGTCATATTTGATGAATAAGTGTGTTTAGTGAATTCAGGGAAAAGGAATTCCAGGAAAAGGGAATGGCATCACCAAAGGCGTGGCTGCTGCTCGGGGCAGGCTGTTTCCCTGCCTCTCAGCACGCCCCCACACTGCTGAGAAATTAGTTTTCTTTCTTTCTTTTTCTTTTTTCTTTCTTTTCCTTTTTTTTTTTTTTTTTTTAAGAAGGAGTCTCGCTCCATTGCCCAGGCTGGACAGCAATGGGATGACCTCGGCTCACTGCAACCTCCACCTTCCCGGTTCAAGAGATTCTCTTGCCTCAGCCTCCCGTGTAGTTAGGATTACAGGCACCCACCACCACACCCGGCTTTTTTTTTTTTTTTTGTATTTGTAGTAGAGACGAGGTTTTACCATGTTGGCCAGGCTGGTCTGAAACTCCTGACCTCAGGTGATCCAGCTATCTCGGCCTCCCAAAGTACTGGGATTACAGGTACGAGAGCCACTGTGCCCAGCCCAGAATTAGTTCTGGGACAAAGGGTCAAAGGAGGAGAAATCCTGAACAAAGTAGTGAGGTCTGAAAACGTAATAATGCTTTTTTTTTTTTTTAATTGACCAGAGATTTAATTCAAGATCATCTTTGCTACCCAGATTCACACATTTTACTACAGAAGATATTGTTCTCAGCTACTAAACAGAAACTGTAATACCTGTCTTCCGGAATTGTTACAAAAACTACATGAGACCATGAAGCTTAGTTGAGATGAGGGTACCGGGGCATTAATTCCACCTATTTGCTGAGAGGTCAGTTCCTCTACCAGCACCTACTCACCTGTGATTAAGAAGACACTGGGGGTTGCTCCTGAAAATTTTAAATTTAGAACTGTACATCCCCACAATATGTCTTTTTGCTGTTATCATGGGCAATCTTGGTAATGTTAATGAATCTCTCATTATCAGATTATCAAATGTGATATTGTAGACCAGATACTAGTCAAGTTTCTGCCAACATTAAAGATTTCTGGCTCTTCGCTAAACTTTGGCAATCCTCCAATGCCCCATAGGGTTCCAAAAGCCTAAGTCTAAATGCCTCAGCCTGGCCTTCAAGGGCCTGCCTCATATTCTCCAATCTACTGATTCGCCACTGTTTTTCACATGATCACCAAACGTTGCAGCCAATAAGAGTAACTTGCTCCTTGCTAAGCACAACTGGGCCCTCATGCCTCGGCTTTATGGTCATTGCCTTCACCCGCCACTGAATTCCACCTACCAGGTCATTTTCACCTACCAGTGGCTCCGTCTCAAAACTCGGCCTCATGTCAGCCTTCTTCCTAGTTCCGCTAATCAGAGGCATTGCTCCCTCCTCTCATTTCTCCCATGCTCCTTGCCACGTTTTATCCTGGATTATAGATATTTAAGCTCATATCTAGTCTCCCCTACTAGAATATAAATCCCTGAGTTAATATCATGCTAAGCTTACACTTCTCTAATTCCCCAGAGCGCTGTAGCAGTGCACTATGGATGCAGTAAATGCTCTATAAATATTAGGAAGAAAAAACGTAATAGTACCTGCATCTACTTCCCTGGCATTCCCATAAGGTGTCAGCAGCTAGGGAGCATTTTAATTCCATCTTCATGAGACTATCTCAGGAATGTATTTAAGTCTTCTGGTTTCTAAGGGGAGGAAAAAAAAAGAAATCTCAGTTTCCTCATCAGATAATAATAGTGCCTGCATTTTCTGCTTTATAACCTTTAAAGAAACCATCATCTAATTAATTCAGCCTGCAGATTGGCACAGGAAAAGTGCTCAGTGCACCTTAGAAGATTCAACTAAAATTAGCCTTATTTTTGTGTTCCAATTGATTATTAAACAATATTTGATATTGACATTAAATGGTTTTTTTAAACACCACATATAACAGGAATTGTATGTAATTATACATATTGTGTAATTCTACATATTAAGTCTATTCTATAAAGTGATTGCCAGGGTCTCCTTGATGGGATGTTCAGGAATGAAAGTCTAGAGTTTCCAAAGTGTTTAAAGATCCACCTACAAGAGCCTGTTCTGACTTCCAGTTTCCAGTCTGGCCTGGAAAAGGCTCAGAAGGGTCTACTTCATCCTAGCAAGTACAAAACTGAAAAAACTGAAAATTCTTATCATTCAGCTCCCACTTACAAGTGAAAACATGCAGTGTTTGGTTTTCTGTTCCTGCATTATTTTCCTGAGGATAATGGCTCCCAACTTCATCCATGTTCCTGCAAAGGACATAATCTCAATCCTTTTTATGGTTGCATAGTATTCCATGGTGTACATGCACCACATTTTCTTTATCCAGTCTATCGTTGATAGACATTTGAGTTGATTCCATGTCTTTGCTATTGTGAATAGGGCTACAATGAACACACATGGGCATGTATCTTTGTAATAGAATGACTTAGATCCTTTCAGTATATACCCAGTAATAGGATTGCTGAGTCAAATGGTATTCCTGGTTTTGGCCCTTTCATAGAGGGGATGGCATGCAGGGAGGGAGAGTATTAGGAAAAATAGTTAATGCATGCTGGGCTTAATACCTAGGTGATGGGTTGATAGGTGCAGCAAACTACCATGGCATACATTTCCCTATGTAACAAAGCTGCATATCCTGTACCTATTTTAATTTAAAAATTAAAATTAAGATAAATTTTTTAAAAACTGGAAAATAATCAACTCTTCTTAGAGCTGTCAGAGAAGTGAGGGCACAGGGTACACTGAGGCCCCCAAAAGTGGAGAAACAGACAGGACCCAGAGAATCACAACTTACCCAAGCCAAAATCTACCAGTAAAAGCCTCTGCAGGAACAGAGCCAGGATGGGAGAACCTGAGCTGACTGAAGAACGGCTGGAGGCTGGGTGTGGACGAGTCAGGATAAAAACTCCAGGGAGACTGAGTCACAGGCAGGCTCCCACATTTTGTGAGATTTACCTCCAGGGACTCGACCAGGTCCTCACAATGAATGTCAGAGAAAATCCCCCAGTGCTTCCAGCAGGGAGAAGGGAAAAGGAACCATTTTGAAATAAACCAGAGCCTTCTGCTCTTCTTAATGAGGTCTGCTCTCAGGAGAAGCTCATTAACAGAGGCTAACCTGCTGGCATTTTATGAGAGTCTGGCTCACCTGGGCAAAGGGAGGTACCCAACCCCAGGCCACTCCAGCCATCCTGTATCACCTCAGGGAGGGAACCTGAGAGCTTGCGAAGCTCCGAGTCTGGGGCAGAGGCTCACCACACACTGAAACCTCATCATGGGGCTATAGGACAGGTCCTCCCGCTGCACACCTTGTGAACAGATCGCTAAAGGTCTGCTTACATTTTTTTTTTTACACAGTGCATCATGTTCACCTTGCTTCTTTTTTAAAATTTATTTTTAATTGACAAAAATTATATCTATTTATCATGTACTAATACGACATGTTGGCATTTTATTGCGGTTGCTGTTTTATTAGTATTATTATTATTATTATTGAGGAGGAGTCTCGCTCAGTTGCCTGGGCTGGAGTACAGTGGCACGGTCTCAGCTCACTGCTACCTCCACCTCCCAGGTTCAAGCAATTCTCCTGCCTCAGCCTCCCAAGTAGCTGGGATTAAAGGCACCTGCCCAGCTAATTATTTGTATTTTTAGTAGAGACGGGGTGTCACCATGTTGGCCAGTCTGGTCTCGAACTCCTGTCTGCGTGATCCGCCTGCCTCAGTCTCCCAAAGTGCTGGGATTACAGGCAAGAGTCACTGCACCCGGCCAGTTGCTGTTATTTTTGAGATGGGGTCTCACTCTATCACCCAGGCTAGAGTTCAGTAGTGTGATCTTGGCTCACTGCAGCCTCGACCTCCCTGGCACCACTGGGGGGTGGACCTGTTGATTGGGTCCACAGGGGTGGGTGTGGAGCCTATAGCCATGGAGGCTGGCCTGGTACCATGACAGACTTGCAGTCTGAATCCATGGGGGCAGGCAGACCTGGGTCCCGAGTCCATGGAGGCTGGCTTGGTGCCTGTGTCTGCAGGAGTGGTCCTGGGATCTTGGTCTGTCAGGGCTGGCTTATTACTAGAGTTTATTGAAGTAGGCCTAGAACCTGGGTCTGCCAGAATATACCTGGACCTTGGGTCCTCTAGAGCCTGAGGCCCCAAAGACTGACCTGGAGCTAGACAGTGGAATATTATGTGACACTGAAAAGTAATGAGCTATCATGCCATAAAAAGACATGAAGGAAACAAAAATATATATTACCAAGTAAAACAAGTCAATATAAAAAGGCCACATACACGTAATTTAATTATATAACATTTTGGAAATGTGAAAATGGTGGGAGAGCAGGGATCCCTAACCCCTGGGCCATGGACCAATACTGGCCCATGGCCTATTAGGAATTGGGCCACACAGCAGGAGGTGATCCCAGGATGAGTGAATGAAGTGTCATCTGTATTTACAGCCACTCCCCATGGCTCACATTACTGCCTGAGCTCTGCCCACTGTCAGGTCAGCTATGGCATTAGATTCTCATAGGAGTGTGAACCCTATTGTGAACTGTACATATGAGGGATCGAGGTTATACGTGCCTTATGAGAATCTAACGGCTAACGATCTGTCACTGTCTCCCATCATCCCCAGATGGGACTGTCTAGTTGCAGGAAAGCAAGCTCAGGGATCCCACTGATTCTACATTATGGTAAGTTGTAGAATTATTTTCTTCTCTATTACAATGTAATAATAATAGAAATAAAGTACACAATAAATATAATGGGCTTGAATCATCCTGAAACTACACCCCGCTCTCAGTCCATGGAAAAATTGTCTTCCACCAAACCAGTACTTGGTGCCATAAAGGTTGGGGACTGCTGTGGCAGAACACCAAAAACTTTTATGGCAGTAAAGCTACTCTGTATGACCCTGTAATGTTAGATTTATGTCATACTACATTCATCAAAACACACAGAACATAAAACATCAAGAGTGAACCATAACGTAAATTCTGAACTTTAGATGATAATGATCTGTCAATGTAGTTTCATTGATTGTAACAAATGGACCACTCAGTGCGGCAGATCAACAGTGAGGGAGGTGGTGCATGGGTGGGAGCAGGAGGTGTATGGAAATTCTCTGTACATTCTGTTCAATTTTGCTGTGAACTTAAAACTGCTCTAAAGAAATAAAGTGATCTCTTTAAAGCATGTTCTATCACCTAAAATTATTGCCATTCGTTGTAGAAGTAATTTCTTTGAAATTTTTGTATCATCACAATCTTTTATTAAAACTAAAATTAAAATGTTACTTGTTAAAAAGCCACTTATTATAAAATTAAACTTCAACCCACAAAGAGATTGACTTTATTATGGATATCATATGATGTAATTGTCCTTTATGCAGATTTGAAGAATTGGGAATAGTAAGGGAATAATGAATCATAATAAAATGGGCTCCAATATCTCCAACTAGCCAAAAGAAGACGAGAAAGTGATTATAAGATTGCAACAAAAGACCATCCACATATAAATTAGCGCTATTACTCAGTATTCCCAATGCCCTTCAGCAGGCTTGTGAAAATCCATAAATTCTTCTTATTTAGAATTTTATGTATATTTATTTTAGAGAGTGAATGCTTTTAGTCTGATAGTATACCTTTAAGTGAGATGACAGGTTTTTAATGTTATACTAAATAAAAGTCATTGGATAAAGGCTCTATGAATTCACACTTTATATTTTTCAAGTTAAAAACACTGGTTATTCACTTTTACACTGTTAGTGGGAATGTAAACTAGTGCAACCACTGTGGAAAACAGTGTGGAGATTCCTTAAAGAACTAAAAGTAGAACTACCATTTGATCCGGCAATTCCACTACTGGGTATCTACCCAGAGGAAAAGAAGTCATGATATGAAAAAGATACTTGCATATGCATGTTTACAGCAGCACAATTCACAACTGCAAAAATATGGAACCAGCCCAAACGTCCATCAATCAACCAGTAGATAAAGAAAAGGTGATATAGATAGATAGACAGATAGATAGATAGATAGATAAATAGATAGATAGACAGACACACGCGCACACTCTGGAATATTACTCAACCATATAAAGGAACAAAATAATGGCATTTGCAACAACCTGGATGGAATTGGAGAGCATTATTTTAATGAAAGTAACTCAGGAATGGAAAATCAAACATTGTATGCTCTCATTCATAAGTGAGAGCTAAGCTAGGAGGATGCAAAGGCATAAAAATGATACGATGGACTTTGGGACTCAGGGAAAAGGGCAAGAGGGAGGTGAGGGATAAAAGATTACACATTGGGTACAATGCACACTGCTTGGGTGATGGGTGCACCCAAATCTCAGAAATCAACACTAAAGAACTTATTCTTGTAACCAAACACCACCTATTCCCCCAAAACCTATTGAAATAAACAAAAAATTAAAAATAAACACTAGGCTAGGTGTGGTGGCTCACACCTGTAAGCCCAGCACTTTGGGAGGCCAAGGCAGGCGGATCATGAGGTCAAGAGATTGAGACCATCCTGGCCAACATGGTGAAACCCCCATCTCTACTAAAAATACAAAAATTAGCTGGACGTGGCAGCGCGCACCTGTAGTCCCAGCCATGCGGGAGGCTAAGGCAGGAGAATCACTTGAACATGGGAAGCAGAGGTTGCAGTGAGCCGAGATTGTGCCACTGCACTCCAGCCTGGCGACGGGGTGAGACTCTGTCTCAATAAATAAATAAATAAATAAATAAATAAATAAATAAATAAAATAAACACTAGTTATTGCTGTAGTTATTCCAGCAGTTCTATTTGGGTTACTTTTATATGAAATGAGAGGAATTAGTTAAAATCATCACAAATAATTCCCAAGAACAAGTAGTTCTTTTTCTAGATCTTAAACAGAATTGGACAACATAGAGTTTGAATGCGAAGTTATAAAACGAATGCTTTCACTTAAAAATTTCCATATGAAGCCTTGGAGCAGTTACAGTATATTCTAGAATGTGGTAGATTCACAATTTCTTTGAAGAATATATGTTCAGGTGACTTTGCTTATAGTGGTTTACCAGTTATAATTTAATAGGTACACATTAAAATAGTGTGATTTTAAAAACATGTTCAAATATTCAGGAAACAGATGTTTGTCCTGCTTTTTAAATGATGTTTGCTTTTGAAATTATTCAAATAATATAAAAAATAATTAATAATTGTGTGTATATAAAGTTTGAAAAGTATGCCACCAAGAAACCAGAACTTTGAGAGAGTAATATTTAAAAGGTTACTGCAGGAGCAACCACATGATATGTATATGATTTTGTATTGAAAATAAATATTTCATTTCATTTCTCATCCAGGGAAAGTTGTAGCTATGCTATTGGCAAGAAAAGGCAGGATTGTTTCAGAATAACCTGACACATCAAAATATCTTCTTTATTGACAGTGGCTGAAAAGGTGAAACTGTCTGCTTAATTAGTGGGAGAAGGAAGAGTGTTAAGTTTACGCCCAAAAGTGTTGAAAGTGTGAGAAAATATGTAATTTTGACATAAAAATTAACGTATAAAAAATCTGTGCCTTAAAGAGTTGAAAGAAAGTGGAAAAATACTCGATCTTGATGAAAATGGTAAAGAAAGCAAAAAATAAAATCTAAACTGCTGCAAAGAACCTGACCCCAATTTCCTCTCAAATTACTGAGTTGTATCGTTTCTGTAGCTCTGGATGACATACTCACCAGGGTGTTAAGGGATTAGCTAATGAAGTTACTGGAACACTGGCAATTATTTTTGAAAAGTCTTCTAGAAATGGGAAGGTGAGATGTTGAAGGACTATAGAAAAAAACTGAAGCAATTTTATTTCTGGTATTCAGAAAGTAGGAGAGCAGTAATCCATAAACTCATTGGACAGTTAGTTCAACTTTAATCTTTGATTAAAAAAAAAAAAAAGAAACAAAAACCTTTCACCACCCATATCATTCTTCAATTAAAATAATTTTTTTAAGAAATTTATGACAGTCAGCAACCTGTGTCCAGGCAGTGAACTGGGGCTTGGAGAATTTGTGTTTCCCAATAGACAGATAAGAATCTAATGGTGTTGGCCTGGCGCGGTGGTTCAAGCCTGTGATCCCAGCACTTTGGGATGCCGAGACGGGCGGATCACGAGGTCAGGAGATCGAGACCATCCTGGCTAACATGGTGAAACCTCGTCTCTACTAAAAACATACAAAAAACTAGCCGGGCGAGGTGGCGGGCGCCTGTAGTCCCAGCTACTCGGGAGGCTGAGACAGGAGAATGGCGTGAACCCGGGAGGCAGAGCTTGCAGTGAGCCGAGATCGCGCCACTGCACTCCAGCCTGGGCGACAGAGCGAGACTCTGTCTCAAAAAAAAAAAAAAAAAAAAGAATCTAATGGTGTTGAGGCCGAGACATAGGAGGGATATTGCGGAGACATCATTTTACTATAACTGAAAAAGGATCTGATGCTTTGAAATTACTGAGGTGTTTACGGTTCTCATTTGTCTAGATATGATCATTCTTCTAGGAGTGTAGAGTTGACAAGGCATTCAGGACAAAGAAAAATGGGAAATGACATGACATCATTTCAAGTGGGGAAGATAAGTCCAGAGAGACTCTACAGATTGATTGAGGGCTCTTTGAAAGTGATGTCTTCTCAAACGATCTGAGAGTGAGTAGAAACCAAATATGAATAACATTTGCAGATGATATGTGAGGGTGAGTGTTATAAACACCAGTCATAACGAAGGCAAAATTACTACTTTTCTAAGGCCCACAGGGAATTGAAAAATGTGGAAGACATAACAAATGAGGTTCAACTTGGAAAGTACGAGCTGACATATCAGGGGAAGAATACTCTGAAGCAGAGACCAACAGAAGGAAACTAAAGTTGGAGACTTAAAAGGATTCTGCTAAGGAATGTTTTGAAGTCCACATAGCTTCCAAGGTGGTTTCCAGGTAGCCCAATGGGAAAACTCCACTGTGTGTTTATTCCATCTATTCAAAACTCGGTGTATTAGTTCATTCTTGCATTGCTGTAAAGAAATACCTTAGACTGTGTAATTTATAAGAAAATGAGTTTGCTGGGCTCCTGGTTCTGCAGGCTGTACAGGAAGCATGGAAGCATCTGCTTCTGGGGAAGCCTCAGGAAGCTTCAAACACGGCGGAAGACAAAAGGGGAACAGGCATGTCACACAGCAAAAGCAGCAGCAAGAGAGCAAGGGGGGTGGTGCTAAACACTTTTTTTTTTTTTTTTTTTTGAGACGGAGTCCCGCTCTGTCGCCCAGGCTGGAGTGCAGTGGCGCAATCTCAGCTCACTGCAAGCTCCGCCTCCCGGGTTCACGCCATTCTTCTGCCTCAGCCTCTCAAGTAGCTGGGATTACAGGCGCCTGTCACCTCGCCCGGCTAGTTTTTTGTATTTTTAATAGAGACGGGGTTTCACCAGGTTAGCCAGGATGGTCTAGTGACCTTGTGATCCGCTCGCCTTGGCTTCCCAAAGTGCTGGGATTAAGGCGTGAGCCACTGCACCTGGCTGCTGCTACACACTTTTAAACGACCAGATCTCTCATGAGAAGTCACTCACAATCAAGGGGATGGTAGCAAGGGGGATGCTGCTAAACCATATTTGAGAGATTCACACCCACAGTCCAATTACCTCCTACCATGCCCCACCACCAACACTGGGAATTGCATTTCAGTATGAGATTTGGGCAGAGACACACATCCAAACTATATCACTTAGTAATATTTCAATAGTTATCTCCAGAAAATGATTAAGAGTTTATATTAATGATGAAAATGTGCACAAATATTTGAATTGGTGGTTTTAGTGTTTGACACGTTTTTCTATTTTTTGAAAGATGCCCTGTGCTTTTAAAATTAATACATAACTAAATGATGCAACCCATCAATACTGAAATAACTGAGTATCTTAATGTGATATCCACCATTCTAGTTGCTTAGAATAATAGATTATTATGACGTAGTCCCTACCCTCAAGAAGCTCAAAATGTAAGATATGGTGGAAATAGGGGGTGGGGATGGGGGCATATCTTAACCTTATAGGTTCATTAACCTATAAGGTCTCTTTTGCTCATTTGTGGTTAACTCCATATATACGCATAGGTATGAAGGCTATATAGATTCACGTATAGATTCATGGGTGAATTTATGCAATTTGTGAGCATGACATTAATCAACCTCAGAGTTAAATTATAAAGCACACTATATACTTCTATGAGACTACTGTGTTTTTATTTTTATTTTTCATTTTATTAAATAAGTTAGGGTGAATGTCTGTAGTTAAGTTAGGGTGAGAAAACAATCATACTGTATTTTCAACTCCAAGGACCTTTGATGTTTCTACAGTTTCTAAATATGATCAAGAGTGCCTTGGAAATAATCCTTATATTTAATTTTCTTAATATGGGGTAAATGAAAAACAACTATCCAAAGTACCCACTCCTCAATGAGATGCTGGTTGGGTGACAAGGCATGTATGCACCATAAGAGCTGTATATTGGAAGTTTAGAAGTCTTCTCTGCAGAAAGGGAAGCATCTGTGTTGACCTTTCCAGGGTTCTCATTCTTCCTCTGCAAATAAGTCCAGGAATTTCCCAGAGATGAAACCACTGGCTCTGGAAATCTGGCATCATCCAGATCATAGATATCAAATATGCATATTCCATTTTGTCAGAAAACTCCCCTTCTTTCTTAGGTCCCTGGAAACATTCATTTCCTGGTGAATTTCTGCTTTTATTAAGTGTTTCCCAGACATTTGGAAGTCAGGGTCTGATGACTCCATGGGACAATCAGACATTTCTCAGTGGTTAACTGGCAGAAGAGGAAACTGTTAGTTAGTCATGAAGCTAGAAACCAAACTCAGGTTTGGCTTCAGAGACCACGCTCTGAAGCTGCTCCCAAATTTGTCTCTCATATCCACTTTGAACCTTACATACTTTCTATGAATCCATTTGCTCATATCCTTAAACCCTGGACAACTTTCCTGAGTCTCCAGCAAAGGACAGAACATAGCTTATTCCTTCCAATGGAGATTTTTCTCCATAATCAGAAACTTGGACTTCTTTTTTTTTTTTTTTTTTTTTTTTTTTTTTTTGAGAGGGAGTCTGGCTCTGTCACCCAGGCTGGAGTGCAGTGGCCGGATCTCAGCTCACTGCAAGCTCCGCCTCCCTGGTTCCCGCCATTCTCCTGCCTCAGCCTCCCCAGTAGCTGGGACTACAGGTGCCCGCCACCTCGCCCGGCTAGTTTTTTGTATTTTTTAGTAGAGACGGATTTTCACCGTGTTAGCCAGGATGGTCTCAATCTGCTGACCTTGTGATCCGCCAGTCTCGGCCTCCCAAAGTGCTGGGATTACAGGCGTGAGTCACCACGCCCGGCCTAGAAACCTGGACTTCTGCAGAAGTCAGATATACCCCAGAAAGACTATCTGTATCCTGTAAGATTTCAGGGCTAATTCCACATCCCCAGTCTCCCCAGGGGCTACGGCATTGAGTAGTTTATAACTTTAGGAAAAGTTGGGCCGCGGGCCGTGGCTCACGCCTGTAATCCCAGCACTTTGAGAGGCCAAGGTGGGTGGATCACCTGAGGTCAGGAGTTCAAGACCAGCCTGACCAACTGGAGAAACCCCGTCTCTACTGAAAATACAAAAGTAGCCAGGTATGGTGGCACATGCCTGTAATCCCAGCTACTGGGGAGGCTGAGGCAGGAGAATCACTTGAACCTGGGAGGCGGAGGTTGCCGTGAGCTGAGATCGCATCATTGTGCTCCAGCCTGGGCAAAAAGAGTGAAACTCCGTCTCAAAAAAAAAAAAAAAGAAAGAAAGAAAAGTTAAAAAGTTAAATCCAGTGTGCCAGTGTCTTTGTTCTGCAGACCCAGCACCCAAGAAAGAAACTCAAAAGCATCTGTCCAATCTGGCATTATAATCCCCATTGTTTTCTGTGTTTCTCTTCTCCTAACTCAAAGTCACTGTTCTCTTTCCAAGTTTTCTCTCCTGTTCCGTGAAATTGTCCCTGACACACTCCTCTCCATCGTTTCTCTCTTCAGTAAAGAGTCCATTTCTCTCTCGGTGTTGTGAAAAACTTGGCTTGCTGCACAAGACATCATTATCTTTTGCCTCTAAGAGTCTGACTTGAGAGCTTCTCACCTTGCTCCATTTCCAGACTATGTCTCCTTGATCTTTATGTACAATCCCTTGGTATTCTGTGACTCATCCTCTAGGTTTTCTGTCTCTCATCGCTTTCACTGCAATTAGCAGACTTTTGTCAATAGTCCTCATTTCCTAAATATGTTGATACCAGACTTCTGATTTTCCTTCTATCCTAAAGCTTTTCATCATTCCCAAGACAGTCCCTTGTCTATCCAACGCTTAGGATCTTCTGCAGTGATCCGCTCTTCCATTTACTGAAACAACCTTCTGCCTTGGCTACATCTTAGCCATTACTTACTAGAGCCAAATTTCATAAGACTATGATTACGTGTACTGTGAAAAACTCAGCGTGACACACACACACACACACACACACTGGCTTTGGCAGAATACAGCAAGAGATGTTTTCTTCTTTGAAAGAAGGACAATAACGGTTACTAGACTATAGAAAGATTTTCCTTACCATTGAGTAGCTTATGAGACATATCATGAATGGGTAGTGTAATTATACCCCTATATTTTCCTTAGTCAGAAAATTAAAAACAATAATAACAACAGAAACAACTTCTTATATGCAGGTTGAGCCTGCATAGAAACTTAGGGTCTCCCTAGTAAGAACTCTAAAAGAATGGGAGATAAATTAAGATTCAGAGTTTCTGGGGACTAGGCCCAGTGACCTTGTCGTTTTTGTTTAATCTAGGACCATTTCGAAAAAAGGAGAAGGTACTATGAATAGTTATGCTATGACTATAGATGCAAATTGGGTCTGTTCTAAAAAAAAAAAAATGGGGTATACAGCTTAGGCAACAATTTTAAAGGATAATAGGACATATTATAGCCCTGAAATGTTCCCAAGTGTATAACACATCCTACTTAGGCAATAGGGGTACCATGAACTTTAGCACCTAAAACATCGTCAGATCATCCCCCTACTACAAATTTCATCATATTGCTGCTTTCCTTTAAATCCCTTAATAGTTTCTTACTTCCTGTAGTTAACATGGCATAGAAGACTGTCCATAATCTGCCCTTCTTCCAAATTTTCAGTTACAGTATTATTACTATTATTATTACTATTACTACTTACAGCCAGACATAACACGCTAAAGCCATACTGAACAGCTTTTATTTCTAAACCTCTGTTCATTCCTTTACCTTTTAGGATTTTTTTTCACATGTTATTCTATCTTCTTGCAACTATTTTAACTTAATCGTTTTCACTCGGGCAATTCATCATCCATCAAATCTCACCTTCAAAGTCACTTCTCCCAGAAACTGTCCTTATTCCCCCTTGAACTAAATTAGTTGGCTTGTTGGTGCTTCCTCGACACTGTATATCTCCTCTCATAGTTCGGCACATTTTATAGAGATTGCATATTTACTTTTTGTTTTTTTCATTATGAAGAAAACTTACCAAAATCAAAGGCATTTTTCAACATGATTTCTCCAGTACCAGATTTAAGGAGAAGTCTATTGAAAGATTAAGCACGCACTTAGTTGAACACTTACTGTGTGTCTGGCATTTCGTCTTCTAACTGTCCCTATAAAATAAATATTACTAATTGTATTGGAGAGATGGAGACATGTAGACAGAGAAATTTGAAAAATTACTGGAGTTTACACAGCTAGTAAGCAGAGCCGCCAAAATGCAAATATTCACATGTTTTCAAAAGTTTGGAGGCTTCCTGTGTGGAGGATCTAATCCCTTAGTTTGTGTTTGAAGGGGATTAATTAGAACGCTAAGGTATAACCATTTCAGAATAAGGCATATGTAGAACAAGTTCAATATGAAGTAGAACTTAAAGAAAATAGATTTTAAAAATTATTAGCTTTGTGAAGTAGTGAGCTCTCCATCACTGGAAGAGTTTAAACAAAGGCTGGTTAGCTTTGTGGTCAGGGATATTTAGAGGACATTTCCGAGTTGGTTAGAAAGATAGAGAGCTGACCTGGTAGACTCTAAGAGTCCGTGAAAATAATTGTGTGACACTTGAAGGGCAATTGAATGGCTGCTCAGCTCAAAGACGAAGCAGTCTTAGAGATGACCTGCAATTTTAGTACTTATCAAGCAATCTTTAGCTGCTGTAAATCCTACCCAGTAGGCTGGCATCATGGACCTTCTTTCCACTTAGTTTTGCCGACATCCAAACTTAATTGGACGCTAAATGTTTTCCCTGTAGAGCTCTTATCTCCCAAACCAACTGCTTAATCTATTTTGGCAGATCCAGGATTCATCATTCTTCAGGGAGCTGTAAAAATGCCTTAAAAAAAAAAAAAAAGCCAGCCCACTCCAGTGGGACAGCCTAGTGACAGGCTTCATGTTCTATTCTGAAAATTTTCTCTTGCATGGTTATTATATTAAGATGCAATAATTTCTAATGTGTCTTGGGGTTTTAATGTCATTTTATGATGTCTGAACACTAAGGCTATTTCTATAATTGTCAAATTAATCCAATCAATAAAGAAATCACTAATGTCTCTTTAAAACTGTGCAAAACAATACTGCAGCAGTTTTTCAAATGAGTTGAAGTAAGTTGAGTCTTCAGTGATGAGGACAAATGGTAGCATTCCAGAGTCAGAAAGAGACTTCCCTTAAATCTTGCTTCCTCCCCCAGATTCATTGGCTGGGAAGAAATTATCTGCAGGCCAAGTGCTCTATACTCTTCAATGTGCCAATATTGATTTTACTAGGAATAATTTATTTCTCACCTGATAATATCTCTGTTTATACACTTAGTACTTTCGTAAAGTGTGAGAGTTCTTTTTGTTGTTCTTTGAGTCATGCCTTTTGATTCCTATTCTTCTCTCTAGGTACTTACATCTGCAGGGAGATTATCACTCAGAATTGAGTAGATTTCGCTTCCAAAAAGAAACCAGAAAATGTGAAAAAATACATGGGTAGAAAGAAATGAAACTTTGACATGAAGCAAGCTAATGTAAGGGACTTTTTGAAAGAGATTCTATATTGTATGCATTTTTTAAAGTACTTGACTCATATAAGTACTTCGTAACATAAGTATATGCATAGTATGGATAAAAAGTATAAGTTGTATCTAAAACACTAAGGTCTTATTAGAAAATGAAGATATAATCTAGATTAGATGGTTCTACTTAATCCTAGGTTGGATTATACTCTAGTTATGATTTACTAATACTCTGGAAATAATTGTTGAATGAAAAAATGAGTGTTCTATGTGGTGAGCATCAATCTCTTTATTTTAATCAGCTTTGCACATTTTAAATAAAGGCCGTCATGCTTATGCATTATGTATACATACATATTCCATGAAACAAAACAGATGCGACATTTGTAAAAGGTAGTGTTCACATACAGTTTCTAAATTAATGTTTGCTTTTCCTATGAGCATTGTTTATTAGATATGAAAAAATGTTGAAAAAGGAAAAATATGAAGAAAATAGGAAAATAGAATAAAAGTTGAACCTTAAACATATTCTTACTGGTATTATGGTTTTGACAGAACTGGAGAAATAATTATTTGGAATCAGAGGGTTTAATTTTTCTCAGGATCTCCTCTCTATCTCACCCCCAAAATTACATTTTTTGAATACCAAGAGAGACGTTCACATATTCATTTTTGCTTGGTCTTCCAGAAGCTGACATACACTAAATAATTACTCTGTTGGAGAACAACAAACTTGGTATTTAGGGAGGGTCATAGAATCAGATTAAAATGACATTAAATGGAAAATACGATTATCAGAAAGATGAGTGCTGAAAATTCCAAACAGGGTAAACCATTTTAAAATCTAGAAACCACTGAAATATAATAATAAAACAATAACTAGGATTTATAGAATTCCATATCTCATATCTACTTCTTCCTTGTCAGTGTTATAGACTGTCTTTTCTGGACTATTATCCAAGCCAAAGTAATACACAGAGCACTGGAAAAAATTCCCTTATTGCAGGGTCATTTTTAAGCAATAGTAAGTTCATCTGTTTGAACAGGCAGCCAGTATCAGGAAATCTTTAGGCTCCAACTTAAGTTAGCCTTTATTATATAATCTATTTCTGTACAAAGAAAATGGAAGGTATTCTTATAAAATTTAAGGAAAATATCTTTCCTAATAAATATGAAAAAGATGAACCAAGATCTTTTGTACATTTAATTTTGGAATTTATTATAATTAATACTTATTGTGAATACCTCCAAGTCTTAAAATAGTTCAGTATTAAAAGACTTTTCACATAGGTATTCTTTGATCATTATGTGCTTCATGTTTTCCTCTGTTGTGAACTTTTATATTGTCCTCAAAAGAGGAAAGTTACAGAATTTAAGGGAGAAATACTTGTCTAATTATGAGAACATTCTCTAAAAGTAGGAATGCATGCTCCCAATATTATTTATTACTTTCGTGCATTTGCTGGGTTTAACATGGATGCCCAAGGATTATAGGAGCAGTGCCAACCTTCTTATCGGAACTTCTGGGTAAAACTATTAGTTTTACTTTATAACCTACAAAATGAATGTGTATGATTATTAAATAAAGAAAGTGATCATAATTATCAAAGCTATGACTCTAGATATCTACATCCTTATTGTGATATATTTTTACTTAGTCTCTGTAAGTATTTGCTATAAATTCTTTACACATGTGTATATACACATATATAAATAGCAAATATTTTATTTATATATATATATATAAAAAACATGTAACAAAAATACAAGAATGAAAGGCTGTATTAGTCCAGTCTCATGCTGCTAATAAAGACATACCTAAGACTGGGTAATTTATAAAAGAAAGAGGTTTAATTGACTCACAGTTGAGCATGGCTGGGGAGGCCTTAGGAAGCTTACAATTGTGGCAGAAGTGGAAGCAAACACATCCTTCTTCACATGGTGGCAGGAAGAAGAAATGCCAAGCAAAAGTGGGGAAAGCCCCTTATAAAACCATCAGATCTTACGAGAATTCAATCACTATCACCAGAACAGCAGTATGGTAGTGACCACCCCCATGATTCAATTACCTCTCACAGAGTCCCTCCCATGACACCAGGGGTTTATGGGAACTACAATTCAAGATGAGATTTGGGTGGGGACACACGGAAACCATATCAAAGGGAGATAGGGCAGGAGCAAACAAGAGCTCACATACTTAATATGGATCTATTTTTTATGGATTGTTTATCGGGGATGTTAAAATGCTTGGAAATATTATGTGCTATCTTTGGTAAGGTGGTCATGAGCTCAGATGTTTGGACCCTCGCTAGACTGGTGGATTAGATTAAATATATCTGATTTACATAAGGTTTATGCAGGTGCCTTGCGTTACTGCCTACCTGTGACCTTGCCAGGTACTAGGACTGTTGTGAATACACTAATTGCCACCTCCCTTCCTATAGTTTAATGTACATTTTTTTAGAGATAGGGTCTCACTATATGGTCCAGGCTGGTCTCAAAATCCTGGCCTCAAGAGATCTTCCTTCCTAGGCTTCCCAAACTGCTGGGTTTACAGGTGTGAGGCACCATGCCCAGCCTCTATAGCTATAACTGTAAAACATGTAAACCACAGTTCTATTTTATTATTTTATGGAACATAAATTCTAGGAGCTTCATTTTCTCCCAGTTAGGTAAAAAACAGCATGGGTTTGAGGAACAAAATGTGCAAGAAAGGAGACCTGTGGCATTTTCCAGTCATCAGTGGAAGGATTCCTGTAGGACAAGTTTTTCCCTTTATTGTCAGAGATCCATGACACCAGGAGAGAATTGAGAAGCCTCCATTCCACTTTCTAGCACCTTTAAAAGATCTCTAGACATGAGAGTTTTTCCAGTTATTACTGCTGAGGGCCACACTGAACATAGTTGGCTGCTCTGAAGAGCCGAAAACACAAGACTCTAGGGAATAACAGTGCATCTGATTCACCATCCACAAGGAACTTCAAAGGCAGATGAAGGTGGTGTGGGTGAAATGAATAAAAACACTTGTTATTTTGGAAAGCAACTTGGAAGATGCTTTGGTGGAGTGAAGATGGATTTCATATAAATACAGGCAAAAATCCCCAAACAAGCCTTGAATCCCCTACCCAAGGTATTCATAAAACAATAAAACAGAAACAAATGAAAACACCCACTGCTTCATATGTTGCTTGCCTAACCTAACTATTCATAGTGCTTGAAGATTGGCCCAGGTGCAGTGGCTCACACCTGTAATCCCAGCACTTTGGGAAGCCGAGGCAAGAGAAGACTGCTGGAGGCTGGGAGTTCAAGACCACCTTGGGCAACATAGTGAGACTGTATACACACAAAAAAATTTTTGTTAATTATAGTGCTTGAAGATCTACTATTGCAGAGTTATGCATTGGATTTTGAAAGACAAACAAAAGGCAGGGATCATGTACAAATAGCAGTTGTTTGCATTCCTACCTGTTTTGTAGAACTGTGATTAGTAAGCTATAATTCAATGAGACTGAATGATAGATTTGTCTTCTAATGAATAGGAAGACATTTCTAGGGTAGAATTGCTAGGAGTAGTTGCTGAAGTTGTGTGAACAGAAGAATGAGATGTCAAAGTTGAATGTGTCTTCCCAAGGTTGGACATTTGAGTGAATGGTGATTGCGCGTAAGACAGATAGTGATATACTGACTTCAAAAATATAGCAACACAAAGAAATGACCAATGTTCGAGACAATGGATATGCTATCCTGATCTGATCTGTTCACTATACATTCCACATATTGAAACATCCTTATCCACATCATAAATATTACAATTATTACATGTGAATTTAAAAAACAAAATAAAATAATATACAGCAAGAGCTTCAAGCCTCCTTGAAGCTAGTAGAATTTCATTTAGGTCTTCTGTCACAAAAGTTGGGCAGAGTTGAGTCACTTTATTACCTAATAACAAGCAACTTTCCAAAATACTCAGGAGCAATATCTCAGTATTTCCATTCCAGGGACTAGAAATCACTCCTCCTTACTAGTTAGCTTTCACCCCATGGTGAATGACTTTTCATCTTACGGCCAATCTTAGGTATACACTGCCAACCTGTCTCACTGCTTACCACCTGAGCAGTCATTGTTTCTTTTTACTGTGCACAAGATCTATGTAGCAAAAGATTAAAAATAAACCAAAACCACCACCACTACCAAGACCCTACCATCTATTGAGTTAGCCAAGAAATTCCACTAGAGTCTTTGTGGCCATGCTTTAGTGACGTGTAACTAACAACACTAAAATATATTAGGCTTAAACTGTAATTATGTCACAATAGATTCAGCCTTGACATCTTGTTTAATGGTTGCTCAAAATTGTCCAGACATGCCTTAAGAAGATTAATTCTGGCATCTCACCCAAAGCCTGCAACGTTGACCTCCAGTTTATATTTATTTGGTTTAGTCTGAATTTGCCAGTGTATTGTATTCCATGTTGTAAACCTCCACAAATCATTTGTGGAAAAGAGAAAGTGTACAAATAAATCAAAATAAATTGACCCTCAGTTTTGCCTAAAGACCAAACTCAGAGCTAGAAACACAGTATACATATATGTATATACTGTAAGAAGTGATATATCTTTACTCTCTCTCTATATATATATATATAACGTCACACAAATTTTTTTTCATTTTCGTTTCTTTTTGTTTCACAATTGAGTCCTTATGGAAAAACTTTATGCTCAAACAACAATCATCTGCAAAAATATACAAAGTCACTAGCTCTGCATGGAAATTTTGATATCAGAAAGCCTCCTCACCTTAACCTATTACTTTAGGTGATTTTATTTCACCATTGGCATTATTCTGAAGACTAGACTGTCTAAACTCATAAAGTGAATGTGAAAGATATTTCCAGTCAAGATTGGCTGACACAATTCATTTTAAAATCTGTCAACTTGACTCATTAGTTCATAAAGGATACCACTTAGTAGTATCACACTGATCTTTAAGGGGAAATGTGGATAGCACTGAAGGAAAATTGTATTGTTTTATAAGAGAATCATCAAGTTGCTTTGCAGTATCAGTATAATTAAATATTGTTAATGGGGTAAACGTTGTTTGAAATGAATATAAAATATGCCTGGAAATTGCCTCATGGAAACATCGGTTATATGCTATTACATATACAAATTTGGAATACATTATATGAACATACACAAACACACAGAGGAGTACAACACTAGCCAGTTTATTCAGCATACATTTCTGAAGTTATCTAATTTTCAATAAGAAGCATAGAAAACAAAATGTTTCAGGCTAATTTCTAAAGAAAATATTATTTTAAGTGGTTTCTTCTACAATATTCAAGTGATCCTTCATAAACTCAGTTCATTCAACAATTATACTCCTGTGGAAGCTATATAAAATAAAATGCCAGTCATTTTCATAATGAATCTATGTTTATCTAAGTTTAAGAAATCTGTAGTAAAAAATCACCTGATTTAAGCATCTTAGTTTTAAAAAAAGATAGAGATTATCAATAATACTACCTCCATAGCTTCTTTAAGGAAATTAGTCAAAATCTACCCATATTTCTTGCTACAACCTATCTTTATTGGCTGAACATAGGAGCCAGGACTTCTGTATTACATAATTTCAAGACGCATCATTTACACTGCAGTCTAAGTCAATGGCACTCCTGGAGGTTTTGCAGTTCACAACCTGCACAACCAAACTTGGCAGCTCCGAAAAGAATCCCTGCTGCTGAATGAGATCTCAGGACTTTTCCTAAACATGCTTATTCAAATATCCATGAGGACTGAAAGATGAAACATTGCATTTTTTATTATAATAAAACTAAAAAACATAAAACCAGTTATATAGCTTTTGTCAATTGTATCTTAGGAGTCTGCTAAATCCAAGAAAATAATTATCATGGGATTTTGGGGTCTGGGGAGCAGATGATAGATAGGGCAGTGAGGTATTGTCTAACTGACCAAGTGTCTTCCTCTCAGGGGAAGTGAAATCAATAGAAACATTAAAAACACATCATTTTTACAATGGTCTAGCATATAGTCTTTTGATAATACTGCCTGAGGCCATATTGGAGCTGTATAGTAAAGAAAACGCAGTTATCCTGCTCTGGTAGTTGTCAGGGTATGTGGTTCCAAACTCTGCATTTCAACTAAACTTCTAGGTGATACTGATGCTGTTCATCAGGAGGCCACAGTTTGAGAATCATGGCACTAGTGGAGATCCTATAACCAATGAGAGTTCACGTAGACTAAAATTTCCAGAACAACACTCATGTTAATGTATGTTAAGATGAAAAGACAGGATACAAGTCTTACGCATGATATGTTCCCAAACCTGTAATACATCAAATGTTGTTGACGGACTAAAGACTGTTTGAAATGCATAAAGTTGTCAACTGTGGTTGTTTTTTGATGTTAAGATGAGACAAGTTCTAGAGTGGTGCTCGTGTCTGTTATCTCAGCAGTTTGGAAAGCCATGGCAGGGGGATCACTTGAGATCAGGAGTTTGAGACCAGCCTGGGCAACATTGCAAGACCCCATCTACACACACACACACACACACACACACATATTAGCTGGGCATTGTGTCGCATACCTATAGTCCCAGCTGCTCAGGAGGCTGAAGCAGGTGGATGACTTGAGCTCAGGAGTTCTAGGCTGCAGTGAGCCATGATCATGCCACTGCACTCCAGCATAGGTAACAGAGTGAGATGCCATCTCTTAAAAAGTTGATCATGGAAAATTATTTTATGTTTTCCACTCTATCTTCCAAAGTTCAATGTATTTTAATCAAGCAGTAAAACAACAATGCAGCTTTGTTTTAAAAGGTGAGGAAATCAAATGAGTAATTTTGCATTCTGGGGAATGTCGGAAGAAAGGAGAGGAAGAGAAATATTAGGTATGAGAGAAGGTTAGGAGAACCCTGGAACTAGTGACAATTTGTACAGTAAAGAGAGGAAGCAGTCAGACATCCCTGAAGCAAATTGCAAGCCACAGAGAGAAACATTAATGTGCATGTGTATTAGTTAAAAGTGAAGGCACTAGGCTGCTGCAACTCAGTAACACGTTTACCCTTTACATTCCTTTGAGTTTTAAACCACAGGGGTTTTAGTGGGTGATATGGTTCAGATCTGTGTCCCCACCCAAATCTCATGTGGAAATGTAATCCCCAATGCTGGAGGTGGGGCCTGGTGAGAGGTTATTTGATCCCAGGGGCAGTTTCTCATGAATGGTTTAGCACCATCCCACTTGGTACTGTCCTCGCGATGCTGAGTGAGTTCTCAGGAGATCTGGATGTTTAAAAACGTGTAGCATCCCCCACCCTCGGCGCTCCTGCTCCCACCATGTGAGACGCCTCACACTCCCTTTGCCTTCCACCGTGATTGGAAGCTCCCTCAGGCCTCCCCAGAAGCAGATGCTGCCATGCTTTCTGTACAGCCTATAGAACTGTGAGCCAATTAAACCTCATTGCTTACAAATTACCCAGTCTCAGCTATTTCTTTATAGCAATGTGAGAACAGACTAATACAGTGAGATTATAACAGAATGATTAAAAATCATTGTGTATTTTCTGTGAGCATCATAACACTTCGCATTGCTAGAAAATCTTGCAAAATCATAGATCTAGCCATGTTATATTCCTACTAAAAGGCCTCCAGTGATTTCTATTCTTCACCAAACAATTCCCAACTTTTTAGCCAACTGCAAGCGGATTCTGTCCTGTCTTTTCTTCTCATGCATCAGGTAATTTGGTTCATCGGATGTTTGCCTAGGCGTGTGGCCTTTGTAACTTCACTTCAGTCTCCTATTGGTTGTTAATCCAATCATTCACTCCTTTGAGAAATCTTGAGATTGCTTACTTTTTATAAAATGGATTTAGCACCAGTCAGAATTCCTTGATCCTTACACTTACTTTGATCACGAGGTAATTGCTATGCACTGGAATGTTCTTTAATTCATCCCCACCGAGATGTCAAAGCACGAGGAACTCATATTTCCCTGTTTACTCTGAAAGACTCTGGGTAAAATGGGTTGAGGTGGGAGACATCTTTAATATTTCCACAATTTTCTAAAACAACTTCTATTTACATATGTTTACAAAGTTGTAAATATTATGTATTTATTATAATACATGTTTAGGCTGGGCATGGTGGCTTACGCCTGTAATCCCTGCACTTTGGGAGGCCAAGGTGGAAGGATCACCTGAGGTCGGGAGTTCAAGACCAGCCTGATCAACATAGAGAAACCCTGTCTCTACTAAAAATACACACATACACACACAAATTAGATGGGCATGGTGGTGCATGCCTGTAATCCCCGCTACTTGGGAGGCTGAGGCAGAAGAATCACTTGAACCCAAGAGGCAGAGGTTGCAGTGAGGCGAGATCGTGCCATTGCATACCAGCCTGGGCAACAAGAGTGAAAGTCTATCTCAAACAACAACAACAACAACAAAATTATAAAACTAAACGATGAGTTCTTGAGATCTGGGGACAGGAGCACAGGAGGAACAGTAAGAAGTTGTCCACTGGACCACATTCCTTTCAAAGAAATTGAAATCAACACATCTATGAGAAGCACCTTCTTTGCAGCTCCCTGGGGCCATCAATTGGCCTCTTTATGGTTCTTCCACTCAGTGTATCATCAATTCCCTGGAAGTCTAACTCAGGTCAGGGTCTTTAGAAAATTGCAAATAGCACCCCTTGCTCAAAAACCCCAAACTGAGAAATGCTGAAACTCAAACTACTGAAGCAGCCTCCTTCATGGATGGACTGGGGCACTCCAAAAAGAAAATTCTCAGCACTCTGGTAGGAGGTCCTACTGCTAGTGGTTGAGTCCATTCAGTGCCCCTTAAATTAGGAAAGATTTTTCACTACTTTGCAGAGCCTTCACATTATGTTAAGGTGAAGAAAACCTATCACTCTTTGTTCCTGTATATCAACTAGCATTTATCATGAGTGATAGCAACAAGATCCTGTGCTCACATTTCTTCTTATAATTGTGTGTGTGTGTGGGGGGGGGGGGGGGGTGTCTTGGAGGGAGGTAACAAAAACCAAAAAGTCCACTTTCCCACCATGTCCTCACTCTGCCAGTCCCTAGTTGTATGGCTTCACTCTCTGGCCTGTATTTCTAAAATGAATAAGTTACCGTGAGTAGTGGTTCTCAAATCTGGCTGATGACTAGAGATATTTAAGAATTAAGAGAACCACTGGTCCCTATTAAAACCTAAAAATTTACTTTCTTTTGTTTCTATTATTTCCTTCTCCTACCAGTAATGAAAACTACATTATATAAGAAAATAGTTGTGGATAAATTGCCATTGACCTTTCACAGTATTTTTTAGGAAAACATAAAATTGATGCTGTAGGAAAAAAAATCTTCATTTTGATTTTTTCCATCATCAATGCCAGTTACGTCACTTCCTTAAGTTAGGGAAAATAAGAAGTGAGTTAAGGCAGTTAATCACATGTCCTCTTTAAGGTAACAAAATCATCCTTACTATTTAAAAATAAAGCGCATGTTTCAGAGTAAGCTTTCCATAGTTTAGGCAGTAGGAGAGCGAGACAGGAAGAATCAAGCCTATTTTTCTTGACTCAGTTGGTTTGTCACTGTAAAAGTTAGTTGACGAATGCTCACTGAGTACTCCTACACACTCAATAGCACACATATTATTCTTACTCAATATGTGGAGAGAAAACATACCCTTCCAACTATGATTTTTAAATTGTTATTTTCTTAAAAGAATGCTTTTTCAGTCACCTTGGAAATATGTGCAAATGCAAATCTAAATCCCATATGCAGTTAATGATTTGGTTGAAACAAATACTATTCCCTTGAGCTATGCTGGTTTGAGGGGGGAAAAAAATGACTTTTCTAGTGGGAAGACTGCAATGGCTCAGCTCCTAAGGGGGAAAAAAGCCATGTAGATAAGATATTCTTATTTATAACATGTAACAAGATATGTTGCTAGACACAAGCATCTTTTTGATGACTTATCCTGCTGATCAGAGTACCAACCAGTTTATTTTCATAATTACAACAGATGGAAAACCATAAAATTATACTTTAGGCTAATGTACTCTCACCCTTATTATCCTTTTTTTTGTTTTTTTTTTTTTGTTTTTTGTTTTTTTTGGTATGTGTGTCTCCCCTGAAGCTATTTTATAACAATATAAAACTTGCAGAAATATGGCACCGCAAAAGCCTGACCAGATTTCCTAATTATCTGTCATGACTCAAGAGTGCAGTAAGAAATTAGCTCTCCCGGGAGAGAAAAAACTTGATGGAACTTAAAATAATAGAAAGAATCCTATCATGTCTCTCCTCAACAAGTTGAGAAAGAAATCTGTCCATTTTTAGTGGGTTTACTTTCCTATTTTTTTAAAAAAATATATATAGTTTTATGTCAGCTACAAAGAGTTGTGTTCATCAGATCCCTTAACATATGACATGCTGTCAAGCAAAGATTCACTCTTGTTTAATTAATTAAATTTTATTTTTTTCCATCCTCAATTCTATTCCATTCCTATCTTCTCATCACAAGCTATTAATTCTGGAATAGAATGAATGAGATGTAGGTACTTGGAATACATATGTATAATGTATATATCATATATATTTAACACATCTACTTCCTCAATCTCCATGTTTCCACCCTCCCACGTACTTATGTGTGTTCATGTGAACAAATAATTCTGGCCAATGGGGTATAGACAGAAGTGATATACATCTGGACCAAGAAACCTTCCATGTGCTGATTTTGTTTGTTTGTTTGTTTGTTTTTCCTCTCTCTCTTTCATCATCCTTTGGATGGATAACAACACATAGTGTCACTATAGAAATCACTCATTGAAAATGTCAAAACTTTCATCAGCCTGGGTCCTTGAATGGCTGTGTGGATCCATTCTCTCAACACATACCAATGACTATACTCTCACATGAATAAAGGACTTTTAGTTTATTAACTCACTGAAATGTTAAAGTTTATCTGTACTTGTCTTACTTCATTGTTTATTTCACTACAAGGAATCATGAGGTTTACATGGTCTATGTTGCTGACTTTGTCAACTAATTTTTGTCTATTGTAATTCAGGTAGAATGCCTGGAAAGCCAGTCTATAAGAGAGACAACAGAAAGCCAACCGAAGTTTTCTCTTAATCTGGCTCATTGTCACAGTGTTGGAAGTTGGATTTTATGAGAATCTTAGGTGTTCTATTGATCATTCAGCCATCAATTGCACAGAGCGCTGAGTCTGCGTTAGTAGCTTAAGGCAAACCGCTTTAACCAAAATAAATTGTATTAATATGGCAACATCATTTGCCATGAATACTTTGACAGTCAGTAGGTAAGAACATCTGACAAGAACGCATTCAAAAGATCAAATGACACCTTGTTTCTTTAAAAAAAAAAAAAAAAAAAGCAAAACAAAGACAAGCTCTTCATCAAACTAAATTACAGAAATGTATGGAACATGTCACTATCCTTTATATACATATTGTGCAGGAGGACCCCAGATATTTAGATGACTTTGGAATTCTCAGAAATAGTGGACATGGTAATACTAGAGTTTTCCATGCATTGGAGCTGATAGTGTATTTCTTTTTTATTTATTTTTAATATATTTTAATTTTTAAGGACAGTTAAAGGCTTACAGAAAAATTGAGGATAAAGTACAGGGAATTTCCATAGATCTCATCTCCCCATTACCCTCACTTTTCCCTATTATTACTATCTTGCATTAGTGTGGTATATTTTTTACAACTGAGGAAACTATATCAACATATTATTATTAACTGAAGTCCACATTGGCATTGGGGTTTATTCTTTGTGTAGTAGTACAATGCTGCGGGTTTTGCCAAATGTAAAATATCCTGTATCCACCATTACAGCATCATACAGAACAGTTTCATTGCCCTAAAAATAGCCTGTGCCCCAGGTATTTCCCTCTTCTCCCCCATAACCCTGGCAAACACCGATCTTTTTACTATCTGTACAGCTTTGTCTTTTCTGGAATGTTATATAACTGGACTCATACAGCATTTAGTCTTTCCACACTGGCTTCTTTAACTTAGTAACATGCAATTAAGGTTCCTGTGCATCTTTTTTGTGGTTTAATAGTTCATTTCTTCTTATCTCTGCATAATATTCCATTGTATGAATGTACCAGAGTTTGTTTATCCATTCACCTATTCACCTATTGAAGGATATCTTGATTGCTTTCAAATTTTGGCAATTATGAATAAAGCTGCTATAACATTTATGTGTAGGCATTTCTATGGATATAACATTTTCAATTCATTTGAGTAAATACCTAAGAGCACAATTGCTGGGTTGTATGGTAAAACTATGTTTAGCTTTGTAAGCAGTTCTCAGATGGTTTTTGAAAGTGGCTTCACTATTTGACATTCCCACTAACTGTGAATGACAGTTCCTGTTGCTCCACATCCTCACCCACATTTGATGTTGTCAGTGTTTTGATTTTTTTTTTTTTTTGCCATTCTAATAAGTGTAGTGGTGTCTCATTGTGGTTTTAATTTGCAATCTCTAACGAACGTACAGTGTTGAGCACCTTTCCATATGTGTATTTAACATTTGTCTGTCTTCTTTGGTGAGTTAACTGTTTAGATTTTTTGCCCATGTCTAATTGGGTTGTTTTGCTATTGCTCAGTTATAAGAGCTGGTTGTATATTTTGGAAACAAGTCCTTTATCAGATACATGTTATTCACATTTTGTCTTTCTCTCCCAGCCTGTGGCTTATCTTTTCTTTCTCTTAACAGTGTCTTTCAGAAACAGATGTTTTTAATTTCAATAAAGTTCAATTTCATCATTTTCTCTTTCATGAAGCATGCTTTTGTTATTGCATCTAAAAAGTCATTTCCAAATCTGAGGTCCCCTAGATATTCTCCCACACTGTCTTTTGGTACTTATTTTTAATCTAAAAATATTGTATAATCTTTATACCATTGGGGAAAGTAGAGTCGTGAATTTATGATTTACATCACTGATTTTACATAATTTTGATGGGTGCACCACATTTCTGATATGTGCAGTATTTCCCTACTCTGAGAAGTCGTGATATATTTGTTGGAAATGGATGCATGCTTTTTTATACCAGATTAAATCTGTCCATTTTTGTGAGTCCTTCAGGGAATTTCCTGAGAGTGTGGCGGCACAACTTTTATTCTTGGGAAGAGAGGAAAGTGAACCTGCTATGGAACTATGACGTTGGTCACTTTATACTTCCAAAGTCATGCCCATCATCATATCTGATTTACTGAAAACTTCCCTTTATAAGAGGGGAACATACTCTACCTGATTCAATGGTTGGCAACTGCAGTGAATCAACGGCTGACGTCTTCCCCAAGGAAGAGCTCAAACATCATCGATTAGCAGAGATGGCGGAAGGAAAGGTCCATCTTCTCTACGATATGTCTGAGAGAGGAAGGAGACCAAGCTACACAGGAGCTCACCCTTGCTAGTTGTAATGTGCATCTTTGAAGAGAACAAGGCAGATACAAGCAATGGAAAAACTATCCCTGGGAAGTCTGTGTTTATCTTTGAAAATGTGGCTGTATAATAAAGCACAGTTTTTTCAATGGAACACTCTAAAAAGCTACTCATTCATTCTGAAGTTACTGTCATTGCTTAAGATATTCTTAGAACTCTTGTTTGGAATTAGACTTTTTAAGGTGTTTACAAGAGGTACAAGAAAAATAATTCAACTTGCTTTTAAATCATGCCTCCAAATAACTACTGAAAGAACAAATTAATAAACTTAATTTTAAAACCTAAAATCAATAAGCTATTGACTTTTTCAGCAGCAAAATACAATAAAAAATCAAGGTGTAATTATATGATAGAATTAATGATTAGAAAATTAAGGTACTACAAAGATCTACAAGAAACTACATATGTTTTTTGAACACTTATTTTCCATTAAATGGAGTAATGATGCAGTTTTCTTCCTTGTTTACCATATCTTATACCGTATTAACTTATTTTTGTTTCCTTTTTCACCCAGACTGACACTTTTTCACCTCACCAGTAACTACAGTATAGGCTAAAGTTCCAGAACCTTATTCCTCCCTTAAGTAATTACAAAGAATCTAACATTCTCTGAGGTTACTTATTCCCATTACAACACTAAACTACTCTCCAAGTGGAGTCAGCGCTCTTAGAACTCATTTCCTTGAAGTCTATTCGCTTTTACTTTTTCAACCAACTCATTCTTCTTCCCTAATTTGGATTATAAACTCAGGGGAAGGGACTGTGTCTTACCCTATATCAACTAGGTGTTCAATGAATATTATTAATTATTATTAAAATTCCTAATGATGTCAGGCTTGGCCTAATCAATTTTAATTCAGCTTAATCTCTTTCAATTAAGTTTAATTTAGGAGGTGCCCTGATATTTTTCTTTTACCTAGATATCTAATTTACTTCTGCAATAGGCTCCTCCTTTCATCTTTTTTTTTTTTCTTGCCTCATAAATTTATTCTACAGGCAAGATGTTTCCTTTATGCCATTGTTAAGGTGAATTTTATCTGATAGATGCTTTTAAAAGAGACTGCTTTCCTTGCCTAGTCGAGTATTATGCACAGCTTTTTGTATTAAAGTTAATGTTTCTCCCAGTGAATTGAAAAAAGCTGACTGAAACAAACTCACCTCTAGGCCATTACGGTGCATGTTAGCAAGTGGGAAGGGTATCCGAGGAGCAGTTTCTGTGCTTTGGAGAAGGCGCTCCTGTAGCCGTGTGGAAGATGGATTAAGGTGAGCAAGAGTAGAGAAAACAAGATCTGTTTGGAGGCTACTGAAATTACCCATGTTAGTGTAGCAAGAGATTGTCCAAAGCTCTGACAGTAATGATAGACAGTTTTCAGTACATACTTTGAGAAACGTGACCAAAGAGAACTTGCTGATGACAGGGAGGTGGGACAAGCGGATCTGAGCAGCGGGTGATACAGAAGGAGAAGCAGGTTTGCAGCTGGGGCAATGGCGTGTGTTCTGGGTACCGTCAATTTAATAAATAAAGACTTGGAAGTGTCTGGGCCTGGTGGTTCATGCTTGTAATCCCAGCACTTTGGGATGCCAAGATGAGAGGATCACTTGAGGCCAGGAGTTCGAGACTAGCCTGGCCAACGTGGCAAAACCCCATCTCTACTAAAAATACAAAAATGAGCCGGGTGTGGTGGCCCATGTCTGCAATCCCAGCTACTGGGGAGGCTGAGGCAGGGGAATCACTTGAAGCCAGAAGGCAGCAGTGGCAGTGAGCCGAGATCGTGTCTCTGCACTCTAACCTGGGCAGCAGAGTGAGACCCTATTTCAAAGACTTGGAAGAGGTGAGGGTCACCTTTCCTTAGGAAAGAATAGTGCCCTCTAAAGGGAATGGCTGGGTAAAATACTGAAGACGGCTGAGGCTGGAAATATAGAAAATGCCAGCATTTATGGAGATAAAGAAAGAAATACAAATCCAAGAAGTATACCGAGTAGCAGTGAACAGAAAAATAGGACAATGAGGAAAACATCTGGTTATGTAAGCCATCTGGAATTTTATCATCAGAGGCTCTGGAAAGGGAGAACTGCACATGATTCTGAGCCTCTAGGGTGTGCTCTCTGTTAAGAGAGGGAACTTAAAAGGCACTATAAACAGGGCTGATGTATGGCTGGGGGGCTGTAGCTAGCCAGTAGTCTCTGGTACCTCTCTACAGTAGTTTGAGGTTAGTATCCGTTCTGATACGTCAGCCTGTGCAGTGTTAAATATTTATAATATCACTGGACTGTAACAGTAGCTGTCTCTTTTTCCTTGCATCTGTACTTCCCCTCTAGCTTGTTCCTCTAAGAAGACAGTTTTCTGCCTCTTGTTCTTATGTAAGACCATCTCTAAAATGTTTTGTGACGGTGGCATGATGCAGCTGAATGAGGAATCACACACACAGCTGGAGCTCAGTTCTCAGTATGACACTCATTAGCTTTCTGAACTTGGGTAAGTTATTCAAACTTTCTGAATTTCAATTATTTGCATAAAAATGGAAAAAAATCCAAAATGTTTTAGATATTAAATGAGATGCCACATATGACACTACTTATCATATAACTGGTAAGATAGAGGCGCTTAGTAAATGTTGATTTTTCTTTTGCTCTGGCAAGTCAGTTCTCTCTCTCCTTTCCAGGATGTTTTTGTACCCTGGTATTCCTGAAATCCTAAAATTAGGTCCTCTTTACTGCTAGTCCCTGTTAGGATGACGATCAATGCCAACTTTTCAGAGAAATCTTTGAAAGAATCAACTCTTCAAAGAGGAACACAGAGTTAACACCTATATGAAAAGATGGCACTATTCATCATTGTTTTACCCATTCTTACAAACTTTCTTGCCTATATTTTCTTAAGCAATCGGGGTACCATTGTGTCTTCCATTGTTCACGCCTTCATCCATTTCAGCTGTTATCTTTTTACTCTTTAGGCAAATATACAGTGATGGCTCAATGGATGAAGTGTTGAAATAAACATCTGCTCACACACATCCTGTTGAAATGCAGACTAGAGCCTCAAACATTTTTAGCTGACAAGTTATCTGTACATATGCAGCATTTTACACTTACCAAGAAGAATTCTATGTGCTAAACACATGCAAAAACATGACTGCCAGCCCCATAAAAGTAAAAGATTTTCCTTTACCTTCTGTAATTTCCATGGTGTTTATAAAGGTTTTCAGTCTTCATGTGAGTGGTCAAAATTAAGTCACTTTGATTTATTTTGAATCAAACAAACAACAAAAGCTCATGATTTCCAGAGCGAGGCATTTTCAATTAGAGATGAAGTGGATGAGAGATTTCACAAGAGAAAGTTTTGAAATATGAAACCCAACTAGGCTTTTCTTCAAAAGAGATAACATGAAGCAGAATACAGCAGTGAACTGGGCACTTAGGCTGGTATCTGGAGTCCTGGAGTTTTATGCCTACTCATGGGTAAAAAGCATTAATTAATGCACTTTATTCCACTATCGGTGTCTCTAAGATGAGGGTATTGGACAGAAGAGCACAGAAAAGAGGCAATCTACAAACACATGGAATATAAAAGGTCATCAACAAATGCTAGCTGCCTTCCCCTAATTCTAACCTTAACATGCCGTGATCGTAGTGCTGTTATTCACATATGGACATTCTGTTTTGCTCGACTCTACCACCATGTGTTTTAAGTAACAACTCCATAGTAAATATAACAATTAACTCAACCACTCTCATTCCTTACCTAAAGCCTTTCATAGTAAATGCGAAAGCCACGTTTTGGCAATAAGAAAATAAATTATACAAAGCCAGGCCGTAATATGGGAAAGCTTTATATATATTACATGGTCAGAATTAACACTGTAGATAGTCTAGTCAATAGTTTCCATAATAGTGCAACCATTAAACACTTCAGCTCAACTAATTATGTTAAACTAGAAGGCAAATGTGTGCAAAAACATACTTATACATATATTTACGTTATGAGAACATATAATATATGGGCTTTTGACCAAGACATACTCTGAACATGGCTGGCATGGGGCTTTGTGTATCACATAAACATCTATTGCATTAAAATGATGGATGTGAGTTGAAATCACAGAACCAGGTCCTAGCCCAACAGGCGATAGAAGTCTTGGGTTGATTAACCTATTTCACATTTAAAGTTCAAAGAGAGATTGTGGGTGACCCAATCAAGGTTGATTGGTGGAGAAACCTGCAAGGCAGTCAACACAGGAAAAAAAAAAAGAGAGAAAATTTCATAACAACTGAAAAGTAAAATCAAAGGTAATGACTTGACCTGAGCTTACAGAGGCTGGGAGACTCAGAAATGATGTTTTTCACTTCATCCATAACACACACTGCTCTTCTCTGGTCCTGAAAATAGCATGTGACCTATGAAGCATCCTATTAGCTGTTTCAGAAAAGCACATTTTCTTCTGAAAAGAAATCGGTTTAAGAATCAAGAATCAAGGAAGCAAGTACACAAAGCCAAACACACTGGGGTTTACATTCGGCACTCATTCAAAATGTCATGTCATTCGAATGTGTCTCTGGTTTTTAATGGTGCTTCACTCGGGTCTAATCACATTCAAACCCTGCTGGGTTGCAGGCTATTATGTGCTCTAAAAATGTATAGCTGAAACACAACGAAAATAAAAAGCTCGTACAAACCAGTAGCTGAAGCACAGGAAGAAGACGCCTTTGGGATTCCATATCGTTTGGTGCAACTGGCTTACAAGGTCATCGATGACTTGTTGCCCACCCGTGTCTCTGTTCCCTCATTGTGAAAATAAGAGTGATCATTAGAAATGATTTATGACCTAGACCTGTCATATTTATTTTCTTTAAATTACATTGAGGAGGCTGTTTTAGCGAAACAGACAAACAGCTCTGATTGTCTCCTTTTATTTCCTGTTACAACATGAAAGACACTAAGAAGACATTTCCAAATGTCTATTTCTACCAAAATGGGAGCAGTGTTATTTCTACATTTTCCAGGAATATCATGGTTATGAAAAGTTTCAAGTGAGAAGGATAATATAAAACTTTCTTCCCAAATATTTCAAGTGGTGAATTTTCTTGTTCTGATCATTTTAGCTTTGTAGAAGGTTATATTAAATTGTATGTGCACATCAAACAGTATTATGTATCTTCAGGCAAGTACATAGGAATAACTGGTCCTTTGATTATTTTCCCCTGAAGTTTGAACATTTGCTCATGAAGGCTTTGCTATTTTTTTTTTTTTATTGTTGACATTCAAATGGAATTGAACCAAGAGTTTTCTGGTCAGAAGAAGAAAAAGGATAAAATTGATAGAAGCCAAAGGAACTCGTGATAGTTTTTGACAATTTCCCAATGTGGTTTCTTCCTCATCCCAGCTGCCAGAGTGATGTAATCAGAAACAAAATGCATTTTATGATAAACGCCTTGGGGTAAACGTAGCTCAAAAAAGATATTACAGTTTTCCTCTCTTTGGCTTCCTCAAAAATACATCTTTATCTTGAATTGCCTTAACATTAGCTGGTTCTCCAAAGACAAAAGGAAACACATACACATATATACACAAGTATACTCATCAAGTTTGGCTCCTAGAGCCAAGAGAGGACCATATTATGTTTTATTTTCCTAATCCCAGGACAACTACACATTAACATGTTTTGCCCAGAGTAACTGAATATGACAAGAAATATGAAAGAACATATTGTAGGTGCAGACAGCTCTTCCCAAAGTAAATTTAAATGGCATAGGTTTAAAAAACACTCCTGTAGGAGGCTTCATTCCATCTGCAGAACTCAATCTGTGCCACTGACAAAATAATCAGACGCCAAGGAAAGAAGCGTGACCCATTCAGTGGGCTGGGGGTTGAAGTTCAGAGGCGTTTGGTGGAACGTGTGGATGGGCTAACAAGACGCTGCTGATCCGTGGGAACAGGATGGGCATGAGAAGATCCTGTGAGACCTGCTAAAAGCCCCAGCAGGGGAACAGGATGTCAGCAGATGCGAGGGCCACTGTGGCCACAGCAGTGCTGTTGGAGTGTTACCATGGTTTGGCATGGGCCGTGTTGACTCACAACAGGCATAGTGTATGTATATTACCTCTGGCCTTGATCACAGAGTGGGAAGCCCACTAAGTGGAACCAATACTCCTCAATCAGATCAACAGTCACTGAAAAATAGCCTTCTGATATCATAAGAAACAACACTTTAAAATCATAAAGTGATCTGATGTATGTAGTAGCAGGAACACCTAACCATCTCTTTGCAGCCAAGTCCTCCTTTTCCCAGGTTAGGTTCAGGTGGGAACCCAGGGAGACTGATCTGCTGTTCATAAAACTATATGAACAAACTCTTAATACGTAGATATAAGAGTGTTAGGACGTCTACCCAGGGACCAGTCTAGAAGATTGCAAGAAGTGCTCAGACTGCACTTTGAAAGCTAGTCTTCTAGTGCTACATTAAAACGATTTATTTTTTCAATACCAGGGAACACTGTAAGCCATGAAGCAATCAATAAGCCTCTTGCTAAATGATCTCTAACCTTTATTCAGCCCAGCCCTGTCGTCCAGACCTCTCGTGCCCCAGGGGCTCCTGAGTGGCTCATCTCCCTTCCACCTATGCCTGCTGTTCCTTTCTTGCCCTAGAAAAAACACAAATCTCATTTAATTCACACCATTGTGGTATGAGCAGTGTGAGTGCTGAAGACTGAAGGAGGTTCCTCCTATCAGCAGTTCTCAATTTGTTGTGCACTGGACCCACCAGGAGAGCTTGTTAAACTCAGACTGCTGGGCCTTACCCAGAGACTCTGAGTCTGTATCTCTGGAATGAGGCCAGAGATCAAGCATTTATTTCCCTCCCTCCCTCCCTCCCTTCTTTCCTTCCTCCCTCCCTCCCTTCCTTCCTTCCTTCCTTCCTTCCTTCCTTCCTTCCTTCCTTCCTTCCTTCCTTCCTTCCTTCCTTCCTTCCTTCCTTTCCTTCTTTCCTTCCTTCCTTCCCTCCCTCCCTCCCTCCCTCCTTCCTTCCTTCCTTCTCTTTCTCTCTCTCTCTCTTTCTCTTCCTTTCTTGTTTCGAGACAGGGTCTCACTCTGTCACCCAGGCTGGAGTGCAATGGTGCAATCGTTACTCACTGTAGCCTCAACCACCTGGGCTCAAGCAATCCTCTTGCCTCAGCCTCCTGAGTAGCTGGGATTATAAGTGCATGCCACCGTGCCTGGCTACTTTTTTAAAAAAATTATAGAGATGGTGTCTCACTATGTTGTCAACTTTGGTCTCAAACTCCTGAGTTTAAGCAGTCCTCCCACCTTGGCCTCTCAAAATGCTGGGATTATACGCATGAACCACCCCACCCAGCTGGAACAAGCATTTCCAACAACTCCTGTCTTAGATGATTATTACTCATGTTATAATTGTTTTCCACACTAGCCTCTTCATTATATGAAGAGAACATTTCTAGAGCAGAGACTGTGGAAAACACCTGGTTCAAATACCTCCTGTTAGAGAAAAATGAGTCCCAGAAAGGTGAAAGAGTATGACAATGCTATACCTCAGGTTGCCAGATTTTCAATCCAAAAGTTCTCTCATGATGTATCCTCCATCCTGTTATAGCTGGCTACTTTCAGTGCTTTTGATGAGTAGCTCAACTTGATTTATATCGGCTACCCAAAAACATGCGAACCTTTAAAAAAATGACTTCCCCACGTTAAGCCCTACAGTAATAATCAAACTCAAGTTTACCATAATCTTCTTTAGATTATCAATATTTGATGGTACTTTTTTCATTTTTATATGAATGGCATTATTCTTAGATATTTAGTAGAGACCAAAACTTTTGAAATTTTTGAGTTTTTTAAAATAAGTTTTGTCTTTTAAAAAAAATTTTGTCGGCTGGCATGGTGGCTCACGCCTATAATCCCAGTACTTTGGGAGGCCAAGGCGGGCGGATCACGAGGTCAGGAGATCGAGACCATCCTGGTGAACACGGTGAAACCCCATCTCTACTAAAAATACAAAAAATGAGCCGGGCGTGGTGGTGGGCGCCTATAGTCCCAGCTACTCGGGAGGCTGAGGCAGGAGAATGGCGAGAACCTGGGAGGCGGAGCTTGCAGTGAGCTGAGATCCAACCACTGCACTCCAGCCTGGGCAACAGAGCCAGACGCCGTCTCAAAAAAAAAAAAAAAAAAAAAAAAAATTGTCTATAGCTTGTTTGTTCAATTTTGCTAAGAAAGAAAGCTAATACCTTTCTGAATAAATCTGAGAGAACACATTTCTTTCCACTAGCGTTGAATGTCGAAAGTGTTTTTGTGACATCTCTCAGCATTCTGTGTGTGTGTGAGATTGCGTGTGCATACATGTTGTAAGGAAATTCGGTGATGCAAGAATGCTCTGTTTTGTAGCTTCATTTTCCTTTTGTATTGGACTCTTCCTGACAAATATAACAGTAAAACTATTTCCATTTTTCCAAGACAGAGCTCGTTCTTTGGTTGTATTTATAAATAAGGTTGAATCTGCACTTATGCTATAGTGAAGAATGGATCACCATAAAATACAAATTCACATTGTGTGGGAAAAAGTCTCATGCCCTGTAACTACCTAGAAACTATTTTGTAGATATGGACAACTTCCCACATGGCTTCTCCAGACTCCTGAGGAGGATTTTCATGTCTTGGCTTTTGGGAAGATGTGGATTTTGAAGGGAAAAGCTAGAAACCAAGAATTTTCTTTTGGTTTTATTATTTTAGTTTCTGCTGTTCTCACTGCCAAATCCCCCCAAAATGGAACTTTTACCATTTTAAGAGGTGTGAGATAGTATGCAAGTATCTTGCTGTCAAGGCCAATGCCTGGTACAGAGTAGTTAGAATGGGGAACCAGGCATGATGGTCACACCTGTGGTCCCAGCTACACGGGAGGTTGAGGTGGAAGGATTGCTTGAGCCCACGAGTTTGAGACTGCAGTGAGCCGTGATTGTACCATTGCACTACAGCCTGGATGACAGAGCAAGCCCCTGAATCTTCAAAAAAAAAAAATGAGGGAGCAACAGAAATTCTTCAGAAATGTTGCTGCTTCCAGAACACTGATAGGTGTTTCCTCCAGTATCTTTGCTTCCATAGGAGGTGTCAATTATTTTCAGCTCATCTAGACTCCTGGCATCTTTAGTTACCTGGCAGCTGTGAGCAATATTCCTCTGAGGTTATCCATAGTCACAGTGATTCAGGTGCTAATTCTGAACGCTACCTCTCTGATAAAAAAGGGAAAAAAAAAAAACCACACATGAGGATTTCAAATAGTTTGGTGTGTGATGGATTTTTAAATGTGAGCTTCTAAGAGACAAGGGGCTATGAATACACTTCTTCTTGTTGACAGTGGAAGCTTAGGGACTCCCAGCATGCAGTTCAGTGTGAATCACCTTGAACACCAAAGCCAACAAGTCTGTTGAATTTCACATATCTGAAACTGTCTGTGGAAATGCAGCAATGGCATAATAAAAAGAACCTTGAGATATCATCTGGTTATAGACACTTTTGCTTATGGAAATAAATATTTAAGTAATCTGCAACAAATGCTATCTATTTTCTTTTTGGGAGATTACAAGAGTAATTGCTTCTGAATTAGCTTTTGTTTTTTTTTATGTGTTTTCGTGTGTGTGTTTGTGTGTTTTAGAGACAGGGTCTCACTCTGTCACCCAGGCTGGAGTGAACTGGGGCAATCATAGCTCACTGAAGCCTCAGACTCCTGGGCTCGAATGATCCTCCCACCTCAGCCTCCAAAAGGCTGGAGTGAACTGGGGCAATCATAGCTCACTGAAGCCTCAGACTCCTGGGCTCGAATGATCCTCCCACCTCAGCCTCCAAAGTAGCTGGGACTGCAGGTGTGTGCCACCATGCCCAGGTACTTTTTTTTTTTTTTTTTTTTCATTTTTTGTAGAGACAGTCTCACTGTGTTGCCAGGCTGATCTCAAATTCCTAGCCTCAAGCAATTCTCTGGCTTGAGCCTCCCACAGTGCTGGGATTACAGGCGTGAGCCACTGCACTCAGCCAGTTCTTTTTTACTTGTCCAAAAAATGAACATATCAGAGGCATAATGGGCATTGCCTACAGGAATCTTAAGATTGAGGAGGAGAAACAGTCATGTAACTGTTTGTTTAAAGGTTAGGTAATAATTAAATACATGTTACAATTTCGATAAAATCAAAATGCTATGGAACAGTAGAGGTGGCAGTGATTAAATTTACCCAGGGCCATTGAAGAAAGGCATCAAGCAGAGGGTTGCATTTGAGCTGAACCTTTAGGATGAAACCAGCTTTGGCAGGTAAAGAGAGCTATGAGAAAGTCATGAAGAGTTAGGATTTATCCGGGAAGATGGTGAATGTAACCAGAGTGGAGAATTAAGCAGGGTGAAGAAGTGACACTAAACATATTGCAAAGTCCAGTTTGAGCAAGACTTTAAACGTCATGTTAATGAATTTGAAATTTATTCTTCAACCAATTGCAATATATTGAAGGTTTGAGCAGAGAGACACCATCGTTTACTACACTTCGGGGAAATTAGGTTAGTGGTAATTTCCTCTCTGAACCCATATTTTCTTACTACTTGCTCTCACCCTACTCCATATCCATGGACTCCCTGTTGTTCCATGAACACATCAAGCATGTTTCTATCTCAAGGCCTTTGAATTTGCTGTTCCTCCTTCCTAGAGACATGTTCCCAGGTATTCACATGACTTCCTCCTTATTCCTTCACTTGTTTCACTTTGCTGTACAAAAGTCACTGTCAGTAAACCTTTCTTTTTGCCTGCACTAAAATGATAACCCCTCCCCTGAATTTCCATCTCTCTACTTTATTTTGTCTATAGTGCATGTAACCATCTAATGTCATATAGCACCCTCCTATAATTTGCACTCCATGAGGGCAAGGATTTTTGTTTTGTTTTCCTGCTTTGTTCATTGCCTAGAGTGGAGCCAAAGGCATACTTGAGGCTTAGCAAATAGTGTTAAGAGGCTAAAAAAGAGATGCAGAAGGTGTGTGTCTTAGACTGCTCACATAGCATAACAAAAAATAAACTGGGGCTGGACGCAGTGGCTCACGCCTGTAATTCTAACATTTTGGGAAGCCGAGTCAGGTGGATCACAAGGTCAGGAGTCTGAGATTAGCCTGGTCAACATGGTAGAATCCTGTCTCTACTAAAAATACAAATATTAGCCAGGTGTGATGGTGGGCTCCTGTAATTCCAGCTACTTGGGAGGCTGAGGCAGGAGAATCACTTGAACCCGGGAGGCGGAGATTACGGTAAGCAGAGATCGTGCTATTGCACCCCAGCCTGGGCAACAAGAGGGAAACTCTGTCTCAAAAAATTAATTAATTAATTAACTGGGTGGTATAAGCAACAGAAATTTAACTTCATACAGCTCTGGAGACTGGAAGTTCAAAATTCTGGGTACCCACATCATTGAATTAGAAGAGGGCTCTCCTCCTGACTTACAGACAGCAGCCTTCCTGATATGTTTTCACATAGCAAAGAGGGAGCTCTCCCTCATGTCTCTTCTTATTCTCATCATGGAGGCCTCACCCTCATAACTTCATCTGAATCTTATTACCTTCCAAAGGCCCCATCTCCAAACACCATCACCTTGGGGGTTAGGGCTTCAACATATGCATTCTGGGGATATAAAAACATTCAGTCCACAACAGAGCAATTAAAAAAGAAGGAGGGGAAAATAGGCATGGGGTGCTCTCTGATTCCAAGGGAGTAGGTTCTTCTGGGCAGCACTTAGCCAATACTTCCTCAGCCCCCAATCCTCCCTGCAACTGATAGTCCCAGAGGAAAACTGGGAATTAAGAAAGATGATGACTACAGCATGTCAGAAATTTAACATGTCTCTTAGATAAAGATGGGAAAGTAGTAAAAGAGGCAGAAAGGACCAAAGGGAAATACAAAGCGGTGACATAGACAAAATCCCCACCCTCCTCAAATGTGTCCTTTCTGGGAAGGATGAGGGATGGTGAGCTATGGCAGAGGAGACCATCTCTTCTCTATAGGGCTGAGCTGCTGCAAGGCCTGGCCACGCTTCCTTCCCCTCTATGTGATAGACTTGCAGCCTCCCTGTTGGATTGATTCCTGGTGTGGGTGAGGACAACGTGGGGGAAATTATTGGGATTTTACTGGGAACCAGGTGGCAACACTCAGAAGAAAGGCCAGAAATGAGTAAAGAGTAGAGAGGCTGTGTGTGTGCGTGTGTGTGTGTGTGTGTGTGTGTGAAGTGTGTATATTGAACAGAAAACAAGTCCAGCTGTGCTTACCAGTGGGTGGGAAGACAGTAAAAACCATGACGCCTATAAAAGGGTAAGTAGGTCAAAAACAAGGGGCCAGCCTGCTAACAGGAGGAGAGCAGCTCTCTGAAAGGAACATTTGGGATGAAGCAGAAAACCTAAATTAATTCTGAGACACGTTCTAAAGAAAGACTAGAAAACATATCCATTAAACTCCTTCAAGTCATCTTCTGGAAGAAAAATGCTTATGCCAAATTAAAAATTGGAAGCGATACCACCAACAATGAAAGGTGGAGGACATGATTATGAGGGTAAATGAAAGACTTTAAAAACCCATCGAGAACTCAAGGGAAAGGAGAAGGAGAAAATATAAGCAACATGGGAAAGAAACCATAGAGATCTAATCTATATGTAAAAGAATTTCCAGAAATTTCAAACATTATTATTCTTGTGGAAAAAAGGAATAGATAAAATAATTAAAGAAATACAAGTTCATAAATAGGAGAGACTAGTTATGTACGAACCATGGTAGACTATAGCACATACATCTCCCCCTACCCTACCCTCATCACAACAGACCAACTGCCACTCTCTTGCTCTCTGACCACCTCTTGCTTTGAGACTTTTCCCCATCCATTCATCTTACAGGCCCTGGCTTCTCACTACTTTTCCAGAAATTGGACTCAATTTCAATAGGACGTTTAAATAAACATGGCATCACTGATTAGAATTAGACAGATGATGTGTAATGTTTTCTTATCCTCCATGTATCACTCATATATTTGTTAAACTAAGAATTAAGAGTTCTGGATGTGCATACTATCATAAAGACACATACACGCAGATGTTCACTGAAGCACTATCCACAATAGCAAAGACATGGAATCAACCTAAATGCCCATCAACCACAGATTGTATAAAGAACACATGTTATGTATACATGATGGAATACTATGCGGCCATAAGAAAGAATGAGATCATGTCTTTCGCAGGAATATGGATGGAGCTGGAGGCCATTATCCTTAGCAAACTAACACAGGAACAGAAAACCAGATACATACAATGTGTTCTCAATTATAAATGAGAGCTAAGTGATAAAAACTTATGAACCCAAAGAAGGAAACAACACACACTGGGGTCTACTTTGGGGGCAGGAGAGGGAGGAACAGAAAACATAACTATTGGGTACTGGGCTTCATACCTGGGTGATGAAATAATATGTACAACAAACCCCCGTGACATGCGTTTAGTTATGTAACAGTACTTCATATGTACCCCTGAACCTAAAAGATATATATATATATATATAGGCTCACCACAACCTCTGCCTCCCGGGTTCAAGCGATTCTCCTACTTCAGCGTCTCAAGTAGCAAGGATTACAGGCATGCACCACCACGCCCGGCTAATTTTGTATTTTTAGTAGAGGCGGGGTTTCTCCATGTTGGTCAGGCTGGTCTCAAACTCCTGACCTCAGGTGATCCGCCTGCCTCGGCCTCTCAAAGTGCTGGGATTACAGGCATGAGTCACCACACCCAGCCCAAAAAGATTTTTAAAAAGAATTCTGGGTATGCTTACTTTTAAAAAGATAAACAACAAATGATCCTTTTTTTCATTGCTTTGAAAAGCAGACTTCACTCTAGACAAAACAAAACTAGAAACTGCTCTTTGATGAAAGTGACTCAGACACTAATAAAACTGATGATTTCTTCAGTTTGCAGAACAGGGAGTTGGGAGCTTTGATGACTTTGTTCAAACTATTGCTGGATTTGGTCACTTTGATTTTTCCTGTACTGTCAGAGATAAGTAACTTATAGACCCTAAAATTACATCACACTTTTGCATTAGAAACCGTACCAAAAACAAGAACAACTGGCAATACTCAAATTAACAAAGAAGATGATATTTTAGGACCACGCTGAACTGTGAGCACAGATGTCTACTTGACCTCTGACGGTTGGAGATGAGCCCTTGCCCAGCTCTCCGGGAAGAAGATCTGCAGAAGCCAGCTGCTGCCTGTCCCTGTGATGGATGCCGGCGTGGTGGGGGCACCTACACCGTCACATCACTGGCAGGCCTTGTTCCTCTAATGACTTACATCAAGAGCTTGCAGTTCCTTTATATCTGTGGATCCTGTTATAATCTGTACGCAGTGGCACTGTACACAATGCCAATTACCTGATAAAACAAAACCATTATGGGCATACAGAAAACATGCAGATGCCTACCTAAGAGCAGGATGCAAGGAAGTATCACTCACTCTCACTCTCCCAGGAACGGTTCAGCCCAGCCTGGTCCAGCTCAGCACAGCACAACTGAGCCCAGCACAGCTGTCTTCTGTCTAACTAAAAGGCAACATTTTGCTGTATCTTGAGCAGGAGCAGTCTTCTGTAACATGCAAAGAGAGTCCCAGGGGCACCCAACCAGTCACATTTTAAAGAGAGACTCTTGTGGAAGTCAAATCAATTTATTTTAGCTCCAGTGTTCAGTGGAACAGATATTTATGGAGGTTTAGGGCAATATTCTTTGATGTACTTAGTCTCGTTTTTTTCTCACTTCCAAAAGAGAAAAGAAACAATATGGTAGACTTTAAAACAAACAAACAAATAACAACACTGAGCTGTATCTGTCAAATGAGACGGGACATGAGAGTCTTCATCCAGCATATGGCAAAGTCTAGACAAAGTATGTAGGAACTGTGTGTGTGCACGCGCGCGCGCGCGCGCGCGCGTGTGTGTGTGTGTGTGTGTGCAGGGCCATGGGATATAATAAATGCAATGGAAAATATCCAGTTCCCTCCTGTTATGATCTGCTGGGTTTACTAAAAGAGTTAAATTTGGTTGTTTGCTTTTGGGCTAGGATTTCATTTTATGATGATCATTCACAAGTCATGCACATGATATTTCCATCTGTAACCTCTTTGGGTCCCTGTCATAACAATGGGTAAGTATTGTCTTTTAAACTTCTCCAAGAATGCAGCCCTACAGTGATACTTTTAAATTAATGAAACACAAATTGGAGAAAACCATTTAGCCAAAGAAAATAAAAATAACTTAAGAATCTATGCCAACCCCCCGCCCCGCCACAATGAAGACAAAGATGATGAAGAAGAGAATAAAAGAAACACAACAAAATGAGCTGTTTCCAGTTTTTACCTGGGGTCCTGTACCTTTTGACTTCTTATTTCATGGAACATAGAAGTGAAATCAAAGAGTGACTTTTTGTGAATCCTTTTTCATATTTTCAAAACTTTGTTCTGTAGAACTAAAAATGCACCTTGAAACATTAATGGGTGTTTTTTGGGGGATAAAAGTTTCCTTGGTCCAAATCCATGTTGGCAATGCTTTCTGCTGTACCTGGTCTTGGAGACAGGGTATATGAAAAGCTCTGAGAAGTCCACAGAAAACTATTTTCGTGAACTGTGTTTTTAACCCAGAATTCCTCACAATTATTTTACCGTGGACACCCACCATCCCTTTTATAATGGAGGTCTGGCTTACATAAGTAGATGGGAAGAACAAGTTACAGTGTTCTGTAACACTGTAGGATGACTTTGGCTAACAAAAACATATAGCTTCAAATAACTAGAAGGAGGATATTGAATGTTTCCCAAACAAAAAAACATATAAATAAATGTTTGAGATGATGGATGTGCTAATTACCCTGATCTGATCACTGTACGTTCTATGTATAAACACATTATGTACTCCATAAATATGTACAATTATTATTTGTGAAATAAAATTTAAATAAAAAAAGAAAAAGGAAATTTGGTGGCTCATGCCAGTAATCCCAGCACTTTGGGAGGCTGAGGTTGGCGGTTTGCCTGAGGTCAGGAGTTCAAGATCAGCCTGACCAACGTGGTGAAACCCCGTCTCTGCTAAAAATACAAAAATTAACTGGGTGTGGTGACAGGCACCTGTAATCGCAGCTACTTGGGAGGCTGAGGCAGAAGAATTGCTTGAGCCCGGGAGACGGAAGTTGCAGTGAGCTGAGATTGTGCCATTGCACTCCAACCTGGCCAACAGAGCAAGACTCTGTCTCAAAAAAAAAAAAAAAAAAAAAAAAAAGATTAAAAAAAACTGTTATTACTTTAATATGTATTAAAATTTCCACTTGGATAACAATAACACAACCACATATAACCAATTCCCTTAAAGTAGGAACTCTCCTTATCTCTTCACTGATAAATAACCCAGTTCTGGAGCGATGATGTCACAATCATAAACTTTTCTGTGCTGCAGTGCTGATAAAGTTTAAGACAGGCCTTTATTTCCTAATAACATCTCTAGTGGTATTTTTATTTTCCCTGTGCTTTCCTGGTTCTCAGAATGTGACCTTTGTCTATTTGTGTCTTTTGATGATTATGGGCATGAAGAGACTTAGATATGGAGAGAAAAAGATAATTGCCCTGGGCCACAGGAATAAGTATGACTAAGTGTATAGGGAAGATTACACATCTTGAAATCTAGTTTCCCCTGGCACCATCATTACTGCTGCCGCTACCACTCCATGAAATCAGGGAGCTTACTGAAACTAGTTAATAACAAAACAAAGCTCAAACAAAGAAAACAAACAAAACCCTGTTCTGCCCACCTTATTCTATTTCTGGCTAAATACGTTTGACACTACCAATTTGCATTCATTATATTTGATATGTACACTCATGCCCAATCATTCCATTGTAGCCTACTTACAAATTTAGCCTACAGCAAAACAGTTAGAATTTCATGCCCGCATAGCTAGCCGGGGGTGATTTGGGTTCTGATAATGTCAACATACTTAAAAGTGCATTGACTGTATTACAGATAAGTCCAAATACTACAGAGGCAAAATACCAGAAGAGAGAAACAGCTCGAGAATGGTTGATATGTTTTGCTTATTTCTTTGTTCATTTGTTATAATGGCTGCTTTTTGATGGCAGGAGTGTGTTGGTGCAAGGAATCTATATGTTTTTGGAGATCAGCAGCTAAGGAGACTTAATATTAGGGAATGCTGTTTTGCTTCCTTGTGAAGGAAAATTGAATACATCCAGTCTCCTTCACTTAATCAATGTTTATTCAGGGCAACGATTTTTGTCTGAATGGAAGGAAGCTGGCATACACTCCCATGAAATGCTACCCATGCCGAAGTCAGAGGCATTTCCTGCTAAACATCCTGGAAGGAAGGAAGTGGAATTAGATAGGTTGGCCAAATTAGGTGGTGAGCATTAGGGAAATAGGGTTTTCATTTTTTAATTTCAACTTTTTATTTTAGGTTCAGGGGGTATTTGTGCAGATTTGTTACAAGGGGATATTGCATGATGCTGGAGTTTGGGTTACAAATGATCTCATGTCCCAGGTAGTGAGCACAGCACCCAATAGGTAGTTTTTCAACCTTTGCCCCCTTCCCTTCCTCCCAACTCTTGGAGTCCCCAGTGTCTATTATTTCCATCTTTATGTCCATATGTACCCAATGTTTAGTTCCTGCTTATAAGTGAGAACATGCAGTATTTGGTTTTCTGTTTCCATGTCAGTTAGGATAAAGGCCTCCAGCTGCATCCATGTTGCTGTAAAGGACATGATTTTGTTCTTCTTCATGGCTGCATAGTAGTCCATGGTGTATATGTACCACATTTTCTTTATCCAGTCCACTGTTGATGAACATCTAGGTTGATTCCATGTCTTTGCTATGGTGAATAGTGCTGTGATGAACATATGAGTACATGTTTCTTTTTGGTAGAATGACTTATTTTTCTTTGGACATCTACCCAGTAATGGGATTGCTGGGTTAAATGGTAGTTCTATTTTTAGTTATTTGAGCAATCTCCAAACTGCTTACTCCAAAACGAAGCAACATACATTTCAAGGGGCTGGCATCTAGTATTTGCCTTGTGGCTTTCCAATCTGTCCTCTTATGTCTGATCTAAGTTGGAAGTGGGTCCTGTTCTCAGGAAACTCACAACTTCACATTTCCTACATTTTTGCCCCAATCCAAAATAAGGGCAGTGCTAGATGGATTTATTAATGGCCATTTACTTATAAGGACTAGTAACATTTAGCTCATGCCTCTCAAGCAAGTTCTATTTATTTATTTTTTGTTGGGGTTTGCTTCTGTGTTGCTGCATCTTCAGAAGTTACTAACTAGATTTTGAGACCTTAAAACCTTTAGGTAGAAAGACACAAATGCCTCTGTTCGGCCACAGCAGCAGTAAGTCCATACATCCCCTCTAACTTTAAGAATCTACTCCACTTAGAATAATAGTTTCCAATCTCATCCATGTCACTGTGAATACCATTCATTCATTCTTTTTTATGGCTGAGTAGTATTCCATCATATATATATACTACAGTTTCTTTATCCACTCGTTGATTGATGGACAGTTTGGGTTGCTCCACGTTTTGCTCACTCATAAGTGGGAGCTAAGCTATAAGGATGCAAAAGCATAAGAATGACACACTGGACTTTGGGGACTCAAGAGGAAAGATTGGAAAGGGGGTGTGGGATAAAAGACCACAAATTGGGGGCAATGTGTTCTGTTCGGGTGACAGGTGCACCAAAATTTCACAAATCACCACTAAAGAGCTTACTCATGTAACCAGACACCACCTTTTCCCCAACAACCTATGGAAATTAAAAAAAAAAAAATTAAAAAAGAATCTACTCCCACCTCCCAATCCGTGAAAGTTGAGACAAACCCAAATATTTGAATATACCAACATATTGTCTGGCATTCAATAAAAATTTCTGAACAAAATGAGGGAAAGATAGACTAATTTTAGAGCATTTTTCAATCTTTCAGTTTATTTACAAAATTGGATGTGGTCACCCATGAACACACGCACACACACTTTAAAATAATTGAGTCAATTTGAGTATCCCTAATGAAGTTAAAAGGCCCTTCTGGACCATTTCCAGTAAAGCAAATCCCATCTATTTTGAGGAGGTTTTTAAAATATACCTTTCTCTCTTAAATAAATAACCCTATTCAGTTATAAACTATATGACATTAATTACTCCTTAGGTAGAAATTCTACTTGCTCATTTATAGAAATTCCAAAGAGTGATCTATATCTTAAATAGTTTGCTCTCTGTGTGAGTTTCAGGATTTCTGCCATGGTCATACAATTCAATCACACATGCATTTTTATATCATTTAGGGGAGAGAGAATAAGAAAATGTCTGAAAAGTGAAATTCTAAATTACACAATTGTTTTGAGGAGAAAGAAAAGAAAGAGTCCAAAAATCAGTGAAATTCGAGTGATATTTAGGAATGCTTGAATAAAGTCCCAAATTTGTTTTCAAGATCTTCTCCCTGGAATCTTTAAAAGTGGCAAAGGCGGAATTGAAAAGCAATTGATTAGAAAGAAGGAACCAGAGCCTAATCCCCCACACGACTGGGTCAGTAAGTATGTAGGATCAACCAATTGAAGTAAATGCTTATGGCTTTTGTAGTTAGTCAATTGTGAATCCCCAGTGCCTAAAACTTGGAAATGAGGGAGCAAACAAACAGCAGAGAACTGCCGCAGTCCACCTGAGATGCTGCAGCCATCCTTGGATTGCCCGTGAGTCCTTCTGAGCAGATGAGGCCTTTCTTTCAAAAGCGCATTGCTATATAATGGAGTCTATTCAATTCTCCACAGCAGGGTAAAGAACACAATATTAGTGCCATATCATTTTTCTCCATTGTCTATGAAATATTTGAAGTGGAAATGGCTTATTTCAACACCAGAGACCATGCGGGAAATGACCTATGGAGTGGATAAGTTGACAGGCACGGTGGGGAATTTCATTACACCTTAGACTTTGACTGGCACGAACAGCTCACTCTGGGCTCTCCCTAACCTCTGGCAAGCGCTTGGAATTGAATCCGTAAATGTTAATCAATATTTTAGGCCTATTAAATAAAGAAAGGCATTGTGAAAAATCAAAGTACTAATGGCCAGTCTGGCTCTGTGAAGGTCTGTTCAGCTGACAGAAGCATGATATCTAGCAAGGGAGAATATATTTTCATAATATTCTTTCAAATTTATATAAAATACAATGTCTTTGTTCTACCACAGTACATATAATATCAGTGCCTCAGAATATTTAAAATTGTTAAACAAGACTGCTCTTATTCCTTTCTGAAAGCACTGAGAATTAATATCCTTTAAATATACTGTGAAAAAAGATCATTTTGAGAAAATCTTCAGTCATTAAAATTTTTGCAAAGAAGCTGTATCATACCATTCCTATACTTATTCTCCAAGGTAACAATAACAAAGTTTAGGTGCATGTAGGAGCTAAATTTAAAAACATAAATGTATAGAAGCATTAAAAAATATACATTAGGCGCTGGGGACACTTTCTTATAAAAGATACGAAATTAAAACCATGAGGAAAAAAACAATTTGAATAAATTAAAATTAAAATTTCTTCATGAAAAAATAAACAATAGAGTTAAAAAGATCTATCCTCATGGGAGAAAATATTTTAAAACTACACATCAACCAAAGGAATTACTCCCTGAAATACGCAAACAGTTCTAATAAACGTAGAAAAATTAGGTAAAGAAATAGCAATTAATGGAATATACAGAAATAAGTAAAATATATATGATAATGCTTGTTCTTATAAGTAATTAAAAATTTTAACAATCGATATCATTTATGTTGATTAAATAGATAACCATTAAGTAATAATAATTGATAATATTAATTATTGACAAGGATATGAAGAAATGGACATATTTATTAGTGTTGGTGTGGATTAAATTGACATTGCACTAGAGAACAATCAGAATTTAAAATGACCACACTTTTCTTATCATTAAATCTTCAAGACACTTTGTTGAGTGAAAAAAAGAAAGTATTCATATGATCTCATTTATATTTTTTAAAAAGCAAAAAATACAAAAACAGACATGTTTATCTACACAAACAAATAATAAACAACTTTCCAGTTACATATGCAACCAAGAAGAGGCAGGGCAAACAGAAACAGAGTGGCCTTTACATCCCACTCGACACACATTTTTAATTCTTGGATCTTACACAAGAATCTATTGATTGTTATCGTGTAAGTTTACACACCATTCCTTTAAAGAAGGAACTATAGAAAACTGTGAATGTAACATGTCTTTCTAAGTAGGACTGCTAAAATATGTCATTTGCCTAGTTCTGTTTAAAAAATGAAAACATGTTTATTTGACCCATAATAGAGAAAATATTCTAAAAAATATGTCCTGTTTTTAGGTTATTATTTAGCTACCAAAAAGGGATTCAAAAGGAGGAAACAAAGGTAATCTCTAAAACGACCAAGACTCTGAATATGAGTTTTATACACCCATGTCTACATTTTGAATGCTAATGGATAATGAAAACAGAAAAATAGAATATTCCATGCAGCTCATTTCTTGAAACAGATGGGTACCTAAAATTTAGGTCAACTTTTTAGGTAGCTTTTTTTAAGAGGTAATTTTAGATTTTAGTTGAGCTAAGACAAAAAATGTGTAAGAATATGCAGGCTGTGAATTAATCGTCAACTTTTCTTGTATGGGATCTTTCAAAAGCCTGGATGTAGCCACTTGAACATAGAAAAATCCAAAGTGATAAAGTCAATTCAGCATCACAAAGTCAGCAAAGTCAATTTCGACATCACATTTTAGACATTCAAACAGAAGTCTGAAAACACACAGAACTTGAAAACTGGTGAAGCATTTAGAGAAAAAATATATAATTTCTATAATACTTTTTAGATAAATGAGTATCCACTAGATTTAGAAAATAAAAATATAGGCCAGGTGCAGTGGCTCACGCCTGTAATCACAGCACTTTGGGAGGCTGAGGCGGGTGGATCACGCAGTCAGGAGTTCGAGACCATCCTGGCTGACATGGTGAAACCCCATCTCTACTAAAAATACAAAAAAATTAGCCAGGCGTGGTGGCGGCGCCTGTAGTCCCAGCTACTCGGGAGGCTGAGGCGGGAGAATGGCGTGAACCCGGGAGGCGGAGCTTGCGGTGAGCCGAGATTGCGCCACTCACTCCAGCCTGGGCGACAAAGTCAGACTGTCTCAAAAAATAAGTAAATAATACGAAAAAATAGCCATGCTTGGTGGTGCATGCCTGTAATCCCAGCTACTTGGGAGGCTGAGGCAGCAGAATCACTTGAGCCTAGGGGATGGAGGTTGCAGTGAGCCAAGATCGTGTCAGCGCACTCCAGCCTGGGCAACAAAAGTGAAACTCCATCTCGGAAAAAAAAAACAAACAATATTACAAATATTAAAAAATATATGTAAATATTTATATAATTTTGGTGTAGTAAAAGTGTTTTTTAGCTTGGCACAAAAGTCAGAGAATAAAAATGAAGACGAATCGTTTTGATTAAATATGATTTTAGGACTCATTGCACAATAAAAATAATAAAGGACAAATTAAAAACTAAAAAATCATGTGTAATGTAAACAAGTAGTTTTAATATATAATGTGCTCTCACAAAACAGGAAGAGAAAAAGGAGGGCTAATAGAAAAAAAAATCTGCTGAGGACATCAGCCAGCAATTCACACAAATCCAAAAAGTGAATATATTAAAAGGATGCAACTTCACCAGTACAACAATGAAATTTCAAATAACAAGGTATTTGAAAAAGTAATGTGTGCATGTGTATGTGTATATGACAGAGAGAGACAATGTGATATTCCAGAGATCCATTGCCTTTTACTTTCCTTCTGAATGTATATATTACATTCAGAATTACGTAAGGAATTATTAGCCTTCAAACATGCTTAATTCTCTTATAAAAAGAAATATTGATTAATTAGTCTTTTAAAAACCATAAAACTCCCTTGTTCCTAATTTCCTCTCTTGCTACTATTCTATCATGTTTTCTTCATCATTTGATAAACTTCTTGAAAAATCTTCATCTTACTGGACTTTTCTTTTCTCTTAACTTTTGAAACACTTACACACACCTGGTTTTCTTTCCACATCTCTGGCCACATTTTCCTTCTCCTTATAGGGCGTATCAACTTTACTTGGCTGTTAAAAACATGGAAATTTTTCCTGACTCAGTCCTGAGTCTTTTTCTTATCTTCCTTTATACTTTTTGTCTATGGTAACTCAACCAAATTGTAGGTGACTCCTAAATGTGCATGCACAGTCAATGTTTTTCTACTCAGAGCTCTGGAATTGCAAATCAAAACTGCAGTTTAATATGTTCAATGATCTTTGATCTTCCAATATTACCGATTGCAGTGCCTACCACCAACCGCTCAGTTACGAGAGTTAGAAATCTAAAAGCTGTCCTTGCTCTCTCTCTTTTCTTTCCCACCCCATCCAAACCATCACAAAATAATGTCCTAGAAACCTGATATGTGCATCTCTCTCTCTCATTGTCCCCTTTCCCGTAGTTTAAGCCACTACTAGCCCTTACCTAGAGTGTTAGAATAGCTTCCTGATTTCCGGTGCTTTCATTCATGTGCCATGCCGATATCAGCATAATGTTTTCAAAACATATTGCATTATGTCAACCCCAGCTTTAGTGTCTCCCATTGTTTTCAGAATGATGGTCAAATGTCCTAACATGTTATTTTAGTCCGTTTTGTGCTGCTCTAACAGAATACCAGAGACGTGGCAACTTATCAGAAAGAAATATATTTCCTATTATTCTAGAGGCTGGGAAGTCTAATAACAAGGTGCCAACATCTGCCCAGGGCCTTCTTGCAGTGTCATTCGGCGGCAGAAGTCAAAAGGGTAAGAAATGGTAAGGAGAGCAGTGCGGAACTCATCCTTTCATATGGAACCCACCTCCAAGATGAGGAACTCACTCCTACAATAACGTCATTAATCCATTCATGAGAGCAGAGCCCTCATGACCTAATCATCTCTTGAAGATCCCATTTCTCAACACTGTTGCATTGAGGATTGAGTTTCCAACACATGAACTTTCGAGGATACTTTCAAACCATAGTGCTCTAAAAGCTAGGAGTGGTCTGGCTCCCACAGAGCCTCTTGCCATTCCAACTTGTCTGTGAATCAGTGATTTCCTAAGTATAATTTCTGAACCAGCAGCATCAACATCACCTGGCAATTTCCTAGAAATGCAAATCCTCCAGACCTACCGCAAACCTACTAAATCAGAAATTCTTCATGGTAAGGACCAGCAGTGTATGCTTTAGCCGGCCCTCCTAACAATTATGTAATATGATAAAGTTTGGCAACCAGAGCTTTAGATCTCTGTGCGCCAGACACCTTGGCCTTCCCTTCTGGATTTTCTCACTTCTACATCTAGGCTTTTGCACCTTCTGTTCCCTCTACCTGACATTCTTTTTTTCTACCCTTTGAAATAGTTACCCCCTATTCTTCTTTCAGATCATAGCATATTCATCCTCCAGTGAAATCTCCCTTTTGGAATCCATCAAAGCGGTATCCCACTTTTTAATAAGATTCACCACAAATCTTTAGTCTCTTTTTTTTTTTTTTTTTTGAGATGGAGTCTCATTCTGTCACCAGGCTGGAGTGCAGTGGTGTGATCTCAGCTCACTGCAACCTCTGTCTCCCGAGTTCAAGCAATTCTCCTGCCTCAGCCTGCTGAGCAACTGGGATTACAGGCACACACCACCATGCCCAGCTAATTTTTGTATTTTTGGTAGAGACGGGGTTTCAGCATGTTGGCCAGGATGGTCTCTATCTCCTGACCTCCTGATCCACCCGTCTCAGCCTCCCAAAGTGCTGGGATTACAGGCATCTTTAGGTATTTTTTAAATGATTGTGTGATTATTTTCTGCCTCCCCCTAGAGAATGTGAGTGGGTGATGGCCATTCTTCTTGGTTATTGCTCACTTTTATACTTGAAGCCCTTGACACATGGCTTGGCACAAAACAAGTACCCAGTAAATATTTTAAATGAATGAAAAATGTGGTACATAGATTGGTATGACTATGGACCTAAATGTTCTTAGTATTATTCTCCAGGTTGGTTGAATTATTTTCTCCTTTATAGTTTTCTGTATTTGCTGTGATCCTAAGTGCACTGAAGTACGCTTCATAAACAAGCAACAAATATATTTAAAGGTGAAAAAAAGTCTTAATACTACATATTAAATGCTGATAAAATTAGACTTGAAATTATTTTCTAGTTATAATGAGAATGCTAATTTTAGCAGGAAATTTGGCTTACCCCTTGCTATTGAATTTGCTTCTCATGAAATGATTATCCATTAACATCTTTTCTAACTCTGGCTATTGTCTTCCCAGTGGACATTAAAACTTAACTGATTTAGGCTGGGCATGGTGGCTCATGCCTGTAATCCCAGTACTTTGGGAGGCCGAGGCTGGTGGATCACCTGAGGTTGGGAGTTCAAGACCAGCCTGACCAACATGGTGAAACCCCGTCTCTACTAAAAATACAAAAACTAGCTGGAAGTAGTGGTGGGCACCATAATCTCAGCTACTTGGGGGGCTGAGGCAAGAGAATGGCTTGAACCTGGGAGGCAGAGGCTACAGTGAACCAAGATCATGCCACTGCACTCCAGCCTGGGCAACAAGAGTGAAACTCTGTCTCAAAAAAAAAAAAAACTCTTAATGACTTATAATAACTTTATTTATATATTTATGTATATACAATTAAGAATATATAATTAGTATTACATATTAATTATGTCTGTAAAATTATATATCTACACATACACACACACACACACATATATAATTAAGAACACAGATTATCGTAACAGCAGCCAGATATAGAAGCAAACTGTTACTAGCAGCCCGGTCGGCCCCTTCTTGCTACTTATAGTTAGAACCTTCTAAGAGCAACAACTATCTTAATGTTTAACAGTATATATAGCTTGTTCTTTTTTCTATTTTCCTATACTTTATGTAAATGGAGCCAAATATCATATACGGTTTAGTGTCTTGCTTGAACAGTATGTTTGTTACTAGGTTGGTCCAGAAGTAATCGCAGTGTTTGCAATTACTTTTTTTTAAAAAAGATAAAAACTGCAATTACTTTTACACTATCCTAAAAGATTCACCCATATTACTGCACATAGTCATAAACCAGCCAATCTCAGTGTCACATAATGTTTCATCACGTGAATAAATAAAGTTTGTTCATTCATTCTACTATCATTGGGAATTTTGGTAGCTTTCTGTTGGGACATATTAAAATTATCCTGGCTGTTCTACATCTTTACCAACATTTATGTTTTCCTATTTTGAACACTTGTAGTGGTGAATGCTAATATAGTTTTTATTAGAATTTATCTGATGAATAATAAAGCCAATATCTTTTCAACATTGAATGGGATTTTAAGCAATGAATTCATCCATCCAGGGTCTAATTTTACAAGGTAAAATAGTGAGTTTAATATAAATAATATTATATCCTTAAATCAATACAATAATATTACTACTTACATTATCTATCATCTATCTATCCATCCATCTATCCACCTATCTGCCCATCTATCTATCTATAGATACAGAGAAAGAGAATATATTTCTCTCTAGATGTGTGCGTGTGTGTGTGTATATATATACACATGCATATATACATATACACATATACATATATATACACACACACACAAATACATCTCCCGGTATTTTGAAAAATATCTTAAAATAGTCTATTTTTTAGACCAAGACCCTTTTGGTTCACCATTTCATTACTTCCAATAGTGTCAGGACTGTATAATTATTTCTAACATTGAAATCCTCAACAACGTTGGCAATGACACCATCAGAAAAGACAGCACCTATTCATTTGAAAAACTGCCGTTGAAAAGAAAAATAATTGCGTCTTATCTCCTACAATTCCAGGAAGTCCAGGGCAAAGATTCTCATTCATTTAGCTCTTATTTAGATACATCATGTTTTATGGCCCCTAGGCAAACTCAAAGATTTTTTTTTTTTATTAGGCTACTGGGATTAAATAAATATTGTGGGCTAAAATCATTTGCAAAATTACCATGGAAGGTAAGCCAAGGAGTCCCTCCTATTGAGAAAAATAGGGCATGCATATGTTTATAAGACACTGGCTACATCAGATTGGAGCTTAAATTCATTCAGACTGGTTTCTTGGTTGTCACTGAAATCTGCGCATGGGGAATTACAGTAGTTGGAATGGTTTTATTAACCTCCCCACGAGAAAAATCAAAGCTTTTACTCACCTACTTGCTAATATCAGAGCCGCAAATCTGCCTAGAAATATTATTTCCAACACACAATCTTAAAGAATTCAGTCTCCATTACCACCTCTTCAGTTGGAGCTCTTCCTCTTACCTAGAAAAAATGCAATCTCTACGTTTCTGGTCACTCACAAGTCACATTCCCTCCACACATATCTGCCAGATTAATTTTCTAGATCCACAACCCCAATTTACCCTCTCTAAGAAACTTGCAATGTAATGCAAAATTAATGCCTGTGCTATCGCCTGCATCTATTCTCTAAATACATCAATTGACTTTCCATTGTACTCTCAATTTTCCTCTTTCTATTGAAAGATAATCTCAACCCCTCTCTAATGGGCAAGTTGAACCTGCCTTTAAGGCCAATCTCCAATGTCATGTTTTTCAATAAAACTTCCTGGGTCCTTCTAACTGATCATAATCTCTCATAGTTTAAATTTAGTGTTGCCTGTATTCCTTATGAAATTCAACATACTTTACTTAACTTCATAGTTACATTTTAGAATCTTAAAGTTTCCTTAAATCTCATATATTCTAGTCTCTTATATATTGATTCAACACATTCTATTAGTCTGCAAAATCCTCAAGAGTCTAGTACATTTCTAGACATATCATAGGCTTTCTATTCAGTCTCACTATAAATACCTTAGTTCGTATTTTAATTAAATATTAAAATATTGATATTAATATATCTGGTATAGACAAAGAATTTATGGAGTCATGAAAGCATAGTAATAAACTGAGCATCTGTGACCTTAGCACACAGCTTAAGGACTCAGATATTATCAAGATCTTACTTCTTTCTGTGTGTTTCTCCCTGCCTTTCTCCCAGAGGTAAACATTACCCTTTCTTTCTTTTTTTCTTTTTTTTTTTTTTTGAGACACAGTCTCACTCTGTCACCCAGGCTAGAATGCAGTGGCATGGTCTTGGCTCACTGCAGCCTCCACCTCCCAGGTTCAAACAATTTTCATGCCTCAGACTCCTAAGCAGCTGGGACTACAGGCGCATGCCACTACACCTGGCTAATTTCTGTATTTTTTAGTAGAGATGGGGTTTCACCATGTTGGTTAGGCTTGTCTTGAACTTCTGACCTCAGGTGATCCACCCACCTCAGCCTCCCAAAGTGCTGGGATTACAAGCATGAGCCACTGTGCCCAGCCTATCCTGACTTTTGTAAAAATCACTACTTTGTTCTTATCTTCAATTTATTAACCATGGCTATATCCATAAATAATATAATATTTTGTCTTGGCATTTTTAGAGCCTAACAAATAGAATCAAACTACATAGTCTTCTGGAACTTACATCTTGCACTCAATGTTATGAGCCACTTCTCTCCCTGTTTGCTTTTTCTACTGTTGTTTGGTCCTTGGGATGGTTTCTAGTTTTCCGAAATTATGATGGATGCTGGTATGAACATTCCTGTATGTATGTCCTAAGGCATACACCTGAGTATCTCTAGGAGATACATATGTATGTAGATATGTATCTCATAGCCTGTGTATGTAAATCAGGGTATCAGCTCTCACCCATCCACATCCTCACTGGGGTGCTCCATCTGCTCTGCAGTCTTTGAGTGCAGAGGGGTGCCTGCAGGCATCCTTTATCCTACGTACCCCATCCTATGTACCCCATCCCACCACATTCACAGAAATCACCCCCTCCTCCTTGGGCTCTGCCCCATGAGCCAGGCAGTCCTCCGGGGATGGCTGTGCCTTCATTTCTTAGGGCTTCAAGGTCAACATTCCACCACATCAACAGGCCCGCTGCTCACTTTCTTCTCTTATCTCTGATGCTTTGGGTGATACTGTGCTTTCCTGGGCCTTTGTTTAAGTCATGCTGCATGAGGAGTGCATATTCCTTGTGTGGATGAAGCGGCTTTCCTTGGTCTTCAGGAATGCGTGTCCATTGTGTGAATCAGGTGGCTCTTCCTGCCTTGCCCATGTCCCTACCCATCTTCCTTACTAAGACAGCGTGTGTAAGGTAGGGGTGAGATCCACATGAGAAGTGATCACATTTAGAAATTTATTTTTTCTTATTTTAAGTTGAAGAGCTTTAGGGGTGCAAATGGTTTTTGGTTACATGGATGCATTATATAGTGGATGCATCTGGGCCTTCACTGCACCCCTCACCTGAATAGTGTACATGGTACCCAATAGGTGAGTTTCCATCCCTCAGCACCCTCCTACCCTCCCTGCTTCTGAGTCTTCAGTGTCCACTATCCCATTCTGTAGGTCTCTGTGTACACATAGCTTAGTTCCCACTTGTGAGTGAGAGCATGTGGTATTTAGTTTTCCTTTCCTGAGTTACTTCACAAAGGATAATGACCTCCAGTTTCATTCAAGTTTCTGCAAAAGATATTATTTTGTTCTTTTTTAGGGCTGAGTAGTATTCCACGGTGTACATATACTATGTTTTTTAAATCCACTCCTTGGTTGATGGGCACTTAGATTGGTTCCATATCTTTGCAATTGTGAATTCTGCTGTGATAAACACATACATGCAAGTGTTTCTTTTTTATATATATAGTAACTTATTTACCTTTTGGTAGCTATCCAGGAGTAGGATTGCTGGATCAAATGGTAGATCTACTTTTAGTTCTTTGAGAAAGCTCCATAATGCTTCCCATAAAAGTTGTACTAGTTTACATTCCTTTCAGCAATGTATTAGCATTCCCTTTTCACCACATTCATGACAACATCTGTTGTTTCTTGACTTTTAATAACGGCCATTTTTGGCTGGGGTAAGGTAGTATCCCCCTGTTATTTTAATTTGTATTTCCCTGATGATGAATGATGCTGAACATTTTTTCATATGTTTTTTGGCCATTTGTATACTTCTCTTGAGAAATATCTGTTCATTTCATTTGCCCACTTTATTTATTTATTTATTTATTTATTTATTTATTTATTTATTTATTTTTTGAGATGGAGTCTCGATCTGTTTTCCAAACTGGAGTGCAGTGGTGTGATCTTGGCTCACTGCAACCTCCACCTCCCTGGCTCAAGCAATTCTCCTGCCTCAGCCTCCCGAGTAGCTGGGATTACAGGTACATGTCAACACGCCTGGCTATTTTTTTGTATTTTTAGTAGAGACGGGTTTCACCATGTTGGCCAGACTGGTCTTGAACTCCTGACCTCAGTGCAATCTGCCTGCCTCTGCCTGCCAAAGTGCTGGGATTACAGGTGTGAGCCACCGTGCCTGGCCCTTTTGCCCACTTTTAATGGAATTATTATTTTTTCCTCAACGATTTGTTTGAATTCCTTGTACATTCTGGATATTAGTTATTTTACATTTAGGAATTTCTTGATTATGATCCAAAGAGTTCAAGAAAATACACGGTGAGATATGTTGGTCTAGTTTTATACTACAAAATTTTGAACAGTAAATTAAAACATAAAACGTGAGCATGAATCACATGATTGCTAACATTTTCCTTCACATTCTGGGTCATCATCAATGAAGCACAATAAAAAACCTTGAGAAAATCATTGGAAAAAATATTTTTGGGAGGTGCAAAAGATGAGGCAGCATCCTGAGTAATGATGCCACCAACCTTTAACAAAGGGTCTTCGAGAACTTCAGAGGCAAGAAACACTATTTGTTTTAATACAAACAGTTTCCAAAGAGCTGAGCATTACAAGCAAAAGAGTTAGTGATGGATACAAGGTGAGGCAGGAATCACACATTCGCCAAAGCAAACGTTAGCAATGGTTCTCAGAGCTCACTATGAGGAGAGATGCCTGAATACTATAAAAAGAACTTCACATACCCTGCCTGGATAATAAGCAAGGCTGTGAGAGTCTCTTCTTTACTCATCGTTGTGAATATTTATCAGTAACTCACAATACCACATGAGAACCAATCAATTTTTTATTACAGTTTTAATCACATTGGTCTTCACAAAAAATATTTGCTGGGGAAAGCCCCGTTTATAGGCTTTTGTTATGTATTTATGTCTCTCTCCGTCTCTTTTTTTTTCTTTTCCTTTTTTTTTTTTTTGAGAAAGGATATCACTCTGTCACCCAGGCTGGAGTACAATGGTGCAATCTCAGCTCACTGTAACCTCCTCCTCCTCCTGGGTTCAAGCGATTCTCCCGCTTCAGCTGCTCAAATAGCTGAGTCTACAGATGTGCACCATCATGACCAGGTAATTTTCTGTATTTTTTGATAGAGTCAGGATTTTGCCATGTTAGCAAAGGCTGATCTCAAACTACTGACCTCAGGTGATCCACCCGCCTCAGCCTCCCAAAGTGCTGGGATGACAGGCTTGAGCCACCATGCCTGGCCGTGTTTATGTCTCTTATTCCCTCTTCTTTAATTTTCTTTGTTTCTCTCATTTCATTGTGGTTATTTTCTTCTGACTTCATTTCCAGATCATTACTTCGGTGTTCTGTGGTTTTAATCTGCTGTTAAAACCTTTTTTTTTTTTGATATCCTAAATTGGTTTATTTCATTTTATAGTTTAACAATATCTATTTAGGACTTCTCAAAATTTCCCATGTCTTTTTGCATGTCGACTTTTTCTGAGATTTTCAACTTGACTTTTTTCTCCTCGAGCACAATTGTCACACTACTTCATGCATTATTATGTCCCTGATAACTCCAATATGGGTCCATTTGTGCAATTTCTATCTTGTGGTTCATTTTGCTCATTTTTTTCATGTACCTGGTTGTTTTTCCTTATTTTGGCAGAGCTATTTGTTTGAAACATTCTTTTTAGATATAATTTGAGGGTGAGATTGGTAGATTTTGATTTATTTCTGGAAGACACATAGGGGGCACTGACAATCAGGAATCATCTTCTCCACTTTGAGGTTCAGAAGTTTTTGAAATTGAGTTGCAATCCCTTGCTTGGGCCCCTCTATTTCCGGAACATGTGTGGGTTTTTTTTGTTTATTTTGCTTTTCCTTGTTATGTTTTGTTTTGTTTTTGTTTTTTTCAGTGATTCAACCCTCAGAGTCTTAACACAAAGCATGAGGGATCTGTAAGCATCGACACTTCGGCCAGCTCTATATTCAAGCTTTTCCTTTCGTAACACTGAGAACGTATCAAAAATCTCCAGTGCTCTGCTATTCACCGATCTTTTCAGATTGGAAAGCAATCATCCGCAGTAGTCAGACCCGCTTCTCCGGGTGTCAGCCATCTTCTCCTAGATCTAAGCTTGGAAAACAGTTTCCAGATTTCTTTGGTAGGAGGACTGGCCCAAATTAGTGACCCACCATTATAAGAAAGAGAAATCCTTATTTACTTTCACAAAAAAGCCTGGGAAGTTGGCTTTATTATCCGCAGCATTATCAGTCAAAAACTGAGATTCAGAATTTTTAAGTGACTTGCCCGTGGTCACACAGTGGTGACAGGGCCATGACTCAAATGATGTTTTCCTATACTTACTTCCTTGCACTTTTCTCCATACCAGACATATCCTCATAATACTCTAACTGGATCTTTCTTTAGTTGCTTGCCCATGTGTATGCACAACCTTACTACTAGACTTTTCTCAGTTTTAAAAATCATAATTACCCTATTCCATGTCTTTCCTCTGTGTCTGGTTTGTCTTTTTTGCTTATTTATTTACACAATTTTTATTCAGTGCCTATTGCAAGGTGAGCAATGTGCAAGTACCATGCCTGGGAAAGTGCTAAATCTACAATGACACCAACAAATATTTGTTGAATTAATATGTTCATGAATATAAGTGATAATATGTTCATGAATATGATAATGGAGTCGTTATCTTGGAGAAGTATTCTGATTTTCTGGATGGTTTTTCCAGACCTATTGATTAATATTTGGCCGGGGGGACAGTTATGAAATCACTTAATCTCTCCATTTAAGAAAAGATAGAATATAATGGAAGATTTCGTTCTATAGTTGTTACGACTAATGTGAAAATTAATACACTGGTAGGCCAGATTAAATATTCTGAAATTGCACTGAATGATGTCAAAGCTATAGGTTGATTTCTCTTTCTCTCTCTCTTTTTTTAAAGACAGAGTCTCGCTCTGTCATCCAGGCTGGAGTGCAGTGGTGCAATCTCAGCTCACCACAACCTCCACCTCCTGGGTTCAAGTGATTCCCCTGCCTCAGTCTTCTGAGTTGCTGGGACTACAGGCATGTGCCACCATGACCAGCTAATTTTTGTATTTTCAGTAGAGACAGGGTTTCATCATGTTGGTCAGACTGATCTGGAGCTCCTGAGCTCAAGTGATCCGCCCGCCTCGGCCTCCCAAAGTGTTGTGATTACAGGCGCGAGCCACCAAGACTGGCCTTATTGGTTATTTTCATCTCCTCAGTGAACCACTCTATCAACCCAATGTATGCCCCATAGTAGATGAATTTACTTATTTTCTTTTGTTTTACTTTCAGCACCTGCTTTGACTGTGTGTGTTCAGAAGTGGAAACTCTTAAGCATTATACTCATGATAGTGTATCCAATTTAAAAAATATAGAGGCCGGGCGTGGTGGCTCACGCCTGTAATCCCAGCACTTTGGGAGGCCGAGGCAGGCGGATCACGAGGTCAGGAGATCGAGACCATCGTGGCTAACACGGTGAAACCCCATCTCTACTAAAAATACAAAAATTAGCCTGGCGTGGTGGCAGGCACCTGTAGTCCCAGCTACTCGGGAGGCTGAGGCAGGAGAATCGTTAGAACCCAGGAGGCGGAGCTTGCAGTGAGCCGAGATCAGGCCACTGTACTCCAGCCTGGGTGACAGAGCGAGACTCTGTCTCAAAAAAAAAAAAAAAATATATATATATATATATAGAGAGAGAGAGAGAGCATGAATTTGAAAAAAAATCAATTTTCACCAATTTTTACCTTTTGTGAGATAATATGTTTGTAGAAAAAAAATATCTGAGCCAAATTTTTGTCATGTCTCTTCTCTAGCTTTCTCCTCCTAGTCGATTTTAATTCCTTTCCTCTAGGCATTTCAGAGTAGTAATAAGACTTTGCCTAACTGCAGATTTTCTTTCTGTTACTTCAGTTTGGTGTTATTTTCAGGTTTATTCTTATCTCTTACTTTAAAAAAAATCACACATTTTTCATTCCATGATTTACTTGCCAACATATCACTACTTAATTTTTTACATGTTCTTTGTTGCTTTGTTGAATATTTACACTAGCAGTTTCTTTATAAAAACAAAACTCAAAAATCTTGAAAGCTCTAAGAAGAAAAAAATATAAACTTTAGTATATGAGAGTTATTATCTTGGATATAGTAATGATGAATTTCACAATTAAGAAATGCTATATTTTCAGTGAAGGCTAAAATCGAGAATAATGCCTTTGAAAAACATATATTGATTTTATACTAAATTTAGGCAAACTTTTGGATGACTGACCCTGGACTTATCTGGATTCTTAGTTATCCATCTTTTTCACATTCCTTGCAGCAATGATGTTCGAAGTGGGAGGGGAGCATACAAGATGAATCACTGATGTGCAGAATACAAACATGAGAATGTTTTTTTCCTATTTTTATCTTTCATCCCATCCTTTAATTTTTTTGTATTTTCCTTATACTGAATACTGGCTAATACTGCATCTTTGTTCAATAGGTTTAAAAAACCCAAATCTCCTGAAAATCATTTCACTTGGGTAACCTTCAGAATAAAGGGACATTTGTAGAATATTAATATATTTGGTGAAATTGTTTAAACACTGTAAGAGGTTTTGTATCTATGTAGGAAGAATACATTTTTTCTTTTTACTTCAAAAAGCTGTCAGTGAACTCTGATAATGACACTTACTGTCAAACTTATCATGCCTCAATTATGTTAACACCTTCTTTTGAAGTTTTCTTTTTAACATGAAAAACACAATTTATTATAAAAGGTCTCCACACAAGCTGAAAGGATTCAAAGGCCCCCAACAGGCTGCTCTTAAGAGAACTGTAGGCAGGAAAAACTTTATATTCATACTGTGAGCAACTTCGTTTTCACTTTGCTGTAAGAATAACTCACAAGAAAATGTGCAACTTGGAGGATCTGAAGCCATCATATAAGAGTTTCATAGCATCTGAATCAATCTCCTCAGGACTCCCTGAAAATCATTTCAAAATCTGCAATCAGAAGATCCCCTGGGATCTTCAGGCATGGTGTTGTCATTTTTTAAATTTTTTTGGTTTGTTTGAGATGGAGTCTCACTCCTTCACCTGGGCTGGAGTCCAGTGGTGCAATCGATTACAGCTGTGCACCACCATGCCCAGATTATATTTTTGTATTTTTAGTAGAGACGGGGTTTCACCACATTGGCCAGGCTGGTCTCAAACTTCTGGCCTCAAGTGATCTGCCTTCCTCAGCCTCCCAATGTGCTGGGATTATGTCATGTTTTACTAATTCAATTACAGAGAGGTCACCTGTATCATCTGTTTTATGCATTATCCCTGGTCCTTTTTTCTCTAAATTTCTATTGTTGCTCACCATTTTATGTATTAACGTTTTTTGTACTTTTACTGTGAGTGGACAAGAAGAGTATGTTACACACCATTTTCTTGCTCTTATGCTCCAAGACGTCTTCTAGAGGTTGGTAAAAGGCAAACTCTTTTATCATTGCTGTATTTTGAAAGGTTTTTTTCTCCTCTAAATTTTAACATCCAGGAGACTGAGACTATTGGTTATATTTAGATCTATTTTATATGCATTGTAATCATCTGTATCTATTAATACCTCTGCGCTATGTTATGTTCACTAATCAATGCTCTCTACTCTATGTACTTATTTGCTACATAGTGAACTCGTGTGTGTGTGTGTGTGTGTGCATGTGTCTTACCCTTTCTCAAAGTATCCATGTTGCACAAGAAGATTTTATGTACTCCTGTATTAGTCCATTTTCATGCGGCTAATATAGACATCCCGAGACTGGGCAATGTACAAAAGGAAAAGGTTTAATTAGACTGACAGTTCCACATGACTGGGGCAGCCTCACAATCATGGCAGAAGGCAAGGAGGAGCAAGTCATGTCTTACATGGATGGCAGCAGGCAAAGAGAGAATGAGGAAGATGCAAAAGCAGAAACCTCAGATAAAACCATCAGATCTCATGAGACTTATTCACTACCACAAGAACAGTATGGGGAACCCACCCCCGTGATTCAGTTATCTCCCACCAGGTCCCTCCCATAACACGTCTGAGTGATGGGAGTACAATTCAAGATGAGATTTCGGTGGGGACACAGCCAAAACGTATCAAATCCCTTCTATTCCTTAGCCTTTTCTTCATCCCCAATTATTTTTTTCCCGTTACCTTTGGATCACATTTATCATGGAAGTTTCTTCCTTATAAATCCTGTTTTCAATTTCTCTGACAATCTTAAATTGCCCCATGTCATCTGATTTAAAAAGAATATAAACATATTAAATATAAGGAGATATTCCTTAAGCAAAGAATGCTATTCTCCTTGCAGGCCCCCAGTTTAGATAGCAAATATTGACATAGAACATAGTGTCATCATATATATCTGTGTTTGTGAGTAGACATCATACAAATATCACTTGAGTCTGCTGGTTCAACACTTTGCAATGTTCTCAATTTGAGTTTGGCATGTGTGAATTTGTTACTCTTCAAATTCCTAAATCTATTCCTTGCCAGGTTTTGTGTCATATCTGCCATTTAGTAAAAGTGATTGTGCATTTTTAAAAGAATTTAGTTTCCTGACACTCCAGAAAGCAAGCATTCATAAACCATTTCTCTCTTAAAATACCCATTTTTCCTGTAGGCTGACCCCATTAACATCTTGCAATTGATGACTTCTCACCTCTGTAGGTCTACTTTAGATATTACTATCCCAGAACAGAAATAGCCAGTTCCTAGCAGTCACTCCTCTTATGTCTATTGTAGATGTAATTAATCATGATACTCTTTCATACTAGCAAAAATACGCCTGCAACATAACCTGGCTATAGCTACAATCCAGTTGTCACAGTGGCATGTCAATTAAACTATATTTTCCATCTTTGCCATGACACTATATTTCCCAAAAACATATTTCCTAAAATATATATTTATTAAATACTAAAGTAGTAGTTCCAATTTCTAGGTAAGAATAACTGACAATGTACACCATATTAAGAACTGTATTTTTCGTGTATTTTTAAAAGTATATTTTATATACCAGGTTGGGAATTAAATGGAACAAGAGCACAGCATTAGCTTTCTCTATTTCTCATCCTCTTTCCTACTCTTTATAGACTAGTCTGAGGACATGCAAATTTTTAATTAAAAAAAAAAAATTCCAACAGCAATTAGACCAGGAAGTAGGCCACCAGCCCAAACTGTATTTAAATTTATGCAAACGCAAACAGAAAAAGAGTAAGAAATTAAGAGGAGTATTTGGATCTTTTCCTCTGAGTGGTTTCTTTTGCTACTCACCCTCTAACTTTTTTCACTTACCCTCTTAGTTTCTCCATGTATTCTTTAAGAAAAAGGACTTCTAAAAATAATTCGACAATCAGAAGTGAGTTTATGGTGACAAATGCTGATTCTAAGTCAATTCTTTTTCCCTGAGTAGGTGTATTTGCTTTAGGTCATACTGCTAAGACACTTCAAACACTGGAGCATCTGATGGAAAAGGGTTACCACTGTGTCACCCAGGACGTGCTTTTATTTCAGCTTTCAGGAAAAATTATAAGTTAGAGGAGACTACAAAAATCATTTAACTTCTGGTTTTCCCTTTTAGTGAGAGCAATCATGGAGAAAATGATGATCATTATCTAGGACACTCGTTTAGATACCCCAGGCAGGCAGGCAGCAGTTCCTGGGCCCATATTTTGCCAGAGAAAGAAAAATGTAGTACTGCCTACTATGCAACACTTTATTTTCTTCTCAAAGAGAAACAGACAATCTAAAAGATGTTCACAGGAATTAAAGAAGCAAGGTCAGATTGCCCCCAAAGGCCTTCAGAATGTTATTTCGGCTTAATGGTTCTTTTTTCCAGGTCTTTGAGACAGACAAAGGGGAGACCTTTGTCCGGAATAGGTTACCTCACAACCATAATTGTGGGTATAAACAATCCAAAAGCACAGTTTATTTCCACCTAGGAAAGGCCTTGTTGATGTTGCTTGTTGTTGTTTTTTGCAACCTATTAGTACTTGGTTGCATTTGTAATCTGGAAGCTGTGCACGTATGCTGCCATCTGTCTTTGGAAGACTACTCTCGGGAACCAGCCTCCTGAAAATATTACATTCCTACAGGTAGGATTCATTGGTGGTCTGTATCAGTTACCTGTTGCTGTGTAGTAAATAACCCCAAAACAATGTGGCTTTAAACAATCATTTATTTTTTCTCATGACTCTGTGGGTTAGGAATTTGGGTCAGGTTTGGCTTGACCCAGCTAACCTCCGTCTTGTGTTAGCTGTGATCATTTACTCAGATATATTCAAATAGAAGTGGGGCACAGCTAAAAACTCCAATAAGTCAGTTAGTGCTTTCTACATTCTTCCTAGAAATCTCTTTAACCAAATTTGTATGTTTGTTAGGTATATTTTCTGTATTTTTCTATCTTCTGTTACCACAGGACTATAACCTTTCTCTAACCCCCCAAATCAATTTTCTTACTGAATTTTAGGCCCCCATTAACAGTGTTTTTACTTCTCCTCAGGCTTCCACCTACCTCCCGCAATGCCATTAAGTACCTATTTTGGGATTTTGTTTTGGTGGCACCCTACATCTGGTACCAAGTTTTCTTTCAGTTACCTAATTCTGAGTAACAAACAACCCCAAATCTTAGTGGCTTAATGCAACACAACAATCATTTCTCATTTCTTATAAATATTTGTGTTAGGATTCAAGCAGGGCTTTGCTGGGTGGCTCTTCAGCTCCCCTTGGCATCAGCTAGGGTCACTCCATCAGTGACGTCAGCGTTCAGATGATAACTGTACTAGGCTGGAGAACCAAGGAAGTTTTATTCCCATGCCTGCTGCTCCAGTCCTTCTCCAGGTGCTCTCTTTCTCTCTATGTTCTGTCTCATCTTGAATAGCCTAGCTCAAGTTTCTTTATGTCATGGCAGTCCACTTCACTAAATGGCAAAAAGCCAAAGCTGTCAAGCCACTTAAATGCTAAGCATACACCCAGGCAACGTTCAAAGAGAGGGAAACAGACTCTACTTCTCAATGAGAAGAAAGGCAGACATGTGCATACAGGGAAGAAAGGAATTGTTAATAGGCGTATTCATTATCTACCTACCACAAGATCTAACCCGTATTATAAATTTCATGTGAAAGGCTCTAATTTCTATCACTTTAGTTTTTTTTTTTTTTTTTTTTTTGAGACGGTGTCGCACTGTCACCCAGGCTGGAGTACAGTGGTATGACCTCGGCTCACTCTAGCTCTGCCTCCCAGGTTCAAGCGATTCTGCCACCTCGGCCTCCTGAGTAGCTGGGACTACAGGCACACACCACCATATCTGACTAATTTTTGTATTTTTTGGTAGAAATGGGGTTTCACCATGTTGGCTGGTCTCGTGCTCCTGACCTCAAGTGATCTGCCTGCCTTGGCCTCCCAAACTGCTGGGATTATAGGCGTGAGGGACTTAATATCTGTCAATATACTTTATCAAAGAAAGTGAATTTTTTTTGAGAACTGAGAGGGTGGCTCAACATATCACATTTTCTATACCTAAATATTGCCATAAGTTTGAGTTTTCTGAAAATATACTAGTCTGCGTGTGTATGTTTCCATCAATATGTATTACTTAGAAGAATATCATCTTATTTTAGAATCCCATTTATTATGCAACAGTTTGGTTCATACTGGCTTCTAAGTCCATACAATTTAAAGCCATACTTCTCTGGCTTCAAAGATAAACTTCAACTGTAGTTCAAGAATCCTTTTAGTTAACTACTGGTCACCAACTCCAAATCTTGAAATACTGCCATTCTTCCCTCAGTATTCCAAAATGCCACTAATACTAGACTTCTATTGGAGGTTTAAGAGTAAAATAATTAATAAAGGATTTTTGTAGTTAAATTCCAATCTTACTGATGCTTCATATGAACTTGATCTTTGCTGCCTCAAGAAATTCTTCACTAACCGTGTCTTGCTCTTAAACCCTATCCTCTGGACACACTATCAATGAACACACATTGTCTTCACAGAAACCCTGTTCTTTCTTTTTCGCAGATTTCCCACCTCTGGTGACTTTGCAAACTCGAAGTCCTGCTACTCTTTTAATAGATCAATTTATTCATCTTATCCCATCTTTTTGCATCTATGTTTATAAAAGGTATCTTACTTTTGCAAAGGAAAAATCCCACCAAATGATTTTTTGAAATAAGAATCACTTACCACAGAGAAAATTTTTGATCTTTAGTGACTGCTTTTAGTATTTGTTTTAAATGGCAAAACTTCCTTTCCCTTAAAGACATAAATGAATGGGTGAGATATGGATTGGAAGATACAAACTTTTAGAAGAATTAGAAGTGACTCTCAACACTGAGAGGCGTACAGAGGGGCACATTAAAATAACTCTGGGTATTTTCAAAATATAAACACAAGCCTTACTGTCAACATAAGAGGTTTGGAGGAGGCATAGGGTGTGGGTCCATATTAACCACAACCTAATTAATATTGTGGTGGTGAACCTGTTACTGTTGGTTTCTTGTTGGATGCTTTCTTTTATAATTCAGGTTTTTTTGGGTGGAAAAGTTTGAATTCAGGGTGTATTATATATGAATTAGAATATAATTCAAAGCCAAAAGAGTGATCGCATATTTTAGTAATTATTATTTTTGTTAATCATAAGCCTCATTGTACTCCTTTTATATAAACAAAGAAACATATAGTTTAATTTAGGGTATAGGAATTGGCCAGTGTATACATCTACCAAAGAATGAGCAAAGATTAGAACTCAGGTCTTTTTCATTTCAAAGTGTGTGTTCTTCTTGTAGTAAGTAGCTTTCTTAAAACACGTGCTCCTATAAACCATTGCCAGAGATTAGGCAGGAGAGAGAGTTGAGGTGCTGTCTTTTTCATGTCTAGGATCAGAAAGACAGTGTGTGGGGGGAGGTTAGTGAAGACTAAAGTCAGAAGAAGACAAAGTGTAAGGGCAAATCCATGGTGACACTTTTTGTTTGCTTCAGAATCCATGTTGAAGTGGCCACAGGGAGCAGAGTGATCCGAAAAACAGATTTGCACATTTCTCTGAAGTCTAAGATAGGGACTATAACTTGAGCTTTGCAATACAGTGTATTCCAGTGACTAGCTATCATCTAGCTAGTTGACAATGTTTCTTCTCACTATCCCTCCTTTCTAAAAATAGTTTTGTTGAGGTGTAATTCTCATACCATATAATTTACTCATTTAAAGTGTACAATTTAATGCTTTTTAGTGTATTAACTTTGTTGTATAATTATCACCACAATTTAATTATAAAATATTTTCTTTTATTTGGCAGAGAAATGTAATTTAGTTTTTTAATATTTAAATTTTTAAAATGGTGGTAAAAAGCATATAACATAAAATTTGCCATTTTAGCCTCAGTTAAGTTTATTAGTGCCAAGTGTATTCACATTGAGGCAAAACTACATGAATAGACACTTCAAAAAAAGACATGCATGTGGCCAAAAAACACATGAAAGAATGCGCAACAGCACTGATCATTAGAAAAATGCAAATCAAAACCACAAGAAGATACCATCTCACAACAGTCAAAATGACTGTTATTAAAAAGCCAAAAAATAACAGATGCTGGTGAGGTTATAGAAAAAAGGGAACATTTACACACTGCTGGTAAGAGTACAAATTAGTTCAGCCATTGCAGAAAGCAGTGTAGGAATTCCTCATATAACTGAAAACAGAATCACCATTTGACCCAGCAATCCCATTATTGGGTATATACCTAAAGGAATATACATAATTATACCATAAAGACACATGCACTCATATGTTCACTGCAGTATTATTCGCAATAGCAAAGACATGCAATCAACCTAAATGCCCATCAATGGTAACCTGGATAAAGAACATGTGGTGCATATACACCATGGAATACGGTGTATATCCTATGCAGCCATAAAAAGAACAAGATTATGTTCCTTACAGTAACATGGATGGAGCTCCAGGCCATTATCCTAAGTGAACTGGCAGAGAAACAGAAAAGCAAATACTGCATGTTCTCATTTATAAGTGGCAGCTAAACAGTGAGGAACATGGGCGCAAAGAGAGGAATAGCAGACACTGGGGCCTGCTTGAAGGTGAGGTGGCAGGAGGAAGAGGATCAGAAAAAAATACCCATCAAGTAGTATATTTACAACATCGGTGATGAAATATTAATAATCTGTACACCAAACCTCCATGACACGGTTTATATATATAAAAAACCTGAACCTAAAGCAAAAGTTAAAAAAAATAAGTTTACCCCTATGTGCTATTACTTTATCATGTAAAGGGGCATTTGTTTGGAATTATGTATTAGTCTACATTATTTTTTTGTGTCATATACGTTTTTATTTAAAAACAGCACTAGTTAACAGTGTCAATCACTAGTAACTATTAAACAGTAGTTTGAATAAGTAAACAAGCAGGTGTTGGGGAAAAACGAATATTCAAACTGTTATGCAATACATCTCCAGAATTTATCTTTTAAATCTGAAACTCTATACCCATTAAATGAGAACTCGCTGTTTTCCTGTCTCCTTATGCCCTGAAAACCATCATTCTACTTTGTTTTTATGAATTTGACTACTGTAGATACCTCACATCCAGAAATATACTCATATATATGTATATATATATATAGAGAGAGAGACAGAGAGAGAGAGAGAGATATCAAGTTAAGTTTATCCCAGGGATATATGTTTCGTTTCATATTAGAACATAAAATTGTATAGTTAATGTTTAATTAACTTATTTTTTAACTTTTATTTTAGTTCACATTTGTTATATAAGTAAACAGTATCATGTTTAAATTTGGTTTACTATGGGAACATAAAGTTACATAGTTAATTTCATTCACAAATCATAGAAGAAAAGGTAAATGATCATCAATATATGCAGAAGAAGCATTTGAAAAAAATGAAAATTATTTTATAATTTTAAAATAAAATTTAGAATACTGAGAATAAAGGAAACTTACTTATTTCTGATTTCTGATCAAAGATTTCTTTCTTTAAAAAGTACAGAAAAAAAGTTTCCATACAGTAAAAGAAACTATAGACAAAGTGAAGAGACAACCCACAGAATGGGAGAAATTATTTGCAAACTATCCATCTGACAGGGATTAATAACCAGAATATATAAGGAGCTCAAATACTATATAGAGGAAAACATCTAACAGTCTGATTAAAAAATGGCAAGAGATCTGAATACACATTCCTCAAAAGACGATATACCAATGGCAAGCAGTATATGAAAAGGTGTTCCCATGGAATATTATGCAGCCATAAAAAAGGATGAGTTTGTGTCCTTTGTAGGGACATGGGTGCAGCTGGAAACCATCATTCTTAGCAAACTATCACAAGAACAGAAAACCAAACACCGCATGTTCTCACTCATAGGTGGGAACTGAACAATGAGATCACTTGGACTCGGGAAGGGGAACATCACACACCAGGGCCTATCATGGGGAGGGGGGAGGGGGGAGGGATTGCATTGGGAGTTATACCTGATGTAAATGATGAGTTGATGGGTGCAGCACACCAACATGGCACAAGTATACATATGTAGCAAACCTGCACGTTATGCACATGTACCCTACAACTTAAAGTATAATAATAATAATAAATAAATAAATAAATAAATAAATAAAGGTGTTCAACATCATTGATCATCAGAGAAATGCAAATCCAAACTATAGTGAGATCTCTCACTCCAGTTAAAATGGCTTTTATTCAAAGGACAGGCAATACAAATCCTGGCAAGGATGTGGAGAAAAGAAAACCCTTCCACACTGTTGGTGGGAATGTAAATTAATACAGCCACTATGCAGGATAGTTTGGAGGTTCCTCAAAATCCAAAAATAGAACTACCATATTATGATCCAGCAATCCCACTCACTGCTAGGTATATACCCAAAAGAAAGCAAATCAGTACATCAAAGAGATATCTGCGCTCCTATGTTTATTGCAGCACTATTCACAATAGCCAAAATTTGGAAGCAACCTAAGTGTTCATCAACAGATCAATGGATAAAGAAAATGTGGTACAGATACCCTGTGGAGTACTATTAAGTCATAAAAAATGATGAGATCTCGTCACTTGCAATAACATGAACGAAACTGGATGATACTATGTTAAGTGAAATAAGCCAGGCACAGAAAAACAAAATATGTGTGTTCTCACTGATTTGTGTGAGCCAAAAATTAAAGCAATTGAACTCATGGAGATAGAGAGTAGAATAATGGTTACCAGAGGCTGAGAATTGTAGCATTGGTGGGGAATCTGGGATGGTTACTAGGTACAAAAATACAGTTAGAAAGAATGAATAAGGTCTACTATTTGATAGTACAACAGGGTGACTACTAGTTAACAATAATTTATTGTACGTTTAAAGATAACTTAGAGAGTATAATTGGGTTGGGTTTGTAACACAAAGAAAAAGTAAATTTCTGGGGCGATGAATCCTCCATTTATCCAGATGTGATTATTACACATGGTATGCCTGTATCAATGCATCTCCTGTACTCCATAAATATATACAGCTGCTACACATCCACAAAGATAAAGATAAATTGAAAGAATTAAAAAGAACAGTAAACACCATATTTAATGGTGAAGTATTGAAAGTATTTCTTTTAAGATCAGAAAGAAGACAGGAATATCCACTATCACTGCTACTTAACAAGTCACTGAAGGTCCTTACCAGTGCAATTCACAAGACAAGTAAAAGGCATACAGATTAAAAAGAAAAAGCATAATTTTGGTTATTTGCAGATCGATGTAATTGGCTCTGAAGAAAAGCCAAGAGAATCTAAAGATCAATTATTAGAAAATAATTAGGTTGGTGCAAAAGTAATTGCAGTTTCTGCCATTAAAAGTAATTGTGGTTTTTGCTATTAAAAGTAATGGCAACTACTTTTGCACCAACATAATTGTAAGAGAGTTTAGCAAAGCTTCTGGATATAAAATCAATACAACACACATTAAAAAAAGAAGAAAACCATGTCATATGCTGCAATGTGGATGCAATGTGAGGATGTTATGCCAAATGAAATAAGACAACCACATGTGTGCACGCACACACATATAGATAAATATTTTCTTTCCAACATCTGAGTTGTTTCCACTTGTTGGCTATTATGAATAATGCTGTTATAAAGATGCATGCATAAGTATTTGTACCAGCATATTTTCTCTTCTTTGGGGTACATACCTACGACTGTGATTATGGCATCATATGGTAATTCAGTGTTGAATTTTCTGAAGAGTTGCCAAGCTGGTTTTCAAAGTGGTGGCCCAGCTTCCATTCTCAGGAGCAATGCATGAGGATTCCAATTTCTCCTCATCTTTGCCAGGACAGTTACGTGTTGTTTAACAATAAGGATATGTTCTAAGGAATGCACCATTAGGCAATGTCATCATGGTGTGAACAACACAGAGTGCATTTACACAAATCTAGATGGTGGAGTCTACTACACACTTAAGCTATGTGGTATAGCCTGTTGCTCCTAGACTAAGGATCTGTACAGCATATGACTGTACTGGATACTGCAGGCAATTATAACACAATGGTAAGTGTTTGTGTATCTAAATATGTCTAGACATAGAAAAGGTACATTAAAGGTATGACAGAGAAAATAAGAGATATCCTGTATCTGGCATTCACCATGAATGGAGCCTACAGAACTGGAAGTTGCCCTGGGTGAGCCAGTGAGTTAGTGGTGAGTGAATGGGAAGGCCTAGGGTATTATACATACTACCATAGACTTTATAAACAATGTAAACTTAGGCTACACTCAATTTGATAATTTTTTTAAAAAAATTGGTGATTATCTGTTAATCTTAACTTACTATAAATTTTTTACTTTATAAACTTTTTAACACAATTTTTGATTCTTTTGTAATAACAGTTTAAAACACAAACATATTGTACAACTGCACAAAACCATTTTCTTTCTTTATATTCTCACTCTATAAGCTTTTTCCTATGGTCATTTTTTTCTTACTTTTTAAATTTTTTGGTTAAAAGATGAGACACAAACACACACATTAGCTCAGGCCTACACAAGGAGAGGATCATCAATATCACCTTCTTCCACATCCACAACTTATGCCACTAGAAGGTCTTCAAAGGCAATAACATGGATGGAGCTGCCCTCTCCTATGATAACAGGGGCTTCTTCTGGAATACCCTGAAGGAACTGCCTGAGGCTATGTTACAGTTAACTTATTTTTTTTATATAAGTTGAAAAAGTACACTCTAAAATAAGGATTAAAAAGTATCGTAAAGAAGCCAGCAACATAGTCATTTATTATCATTATCAAGCATATACCATACATACTTTTACATGATAGACTTTTATAGGACTGGCAGCACAGGAGTTTTCTTTGCAGCAACAGCCCTGCAAACACGTGACTCATGCTTTGCACTACCGCAGTAAGATGGCTGCAACATCGCTAGGCAATAGAAATTGTTCAACTCCCTTATAATCTTACGGGGCCACCATACAATATGCAGTTCATGTTAGCGGAAATTTTATAGGGTGCCTGACTATACTTGCTATTGTCTTTTTGCTTATAGACATCCTAGTGGGTGTCAGTGTGATGCATGTTATATTACAAATGTTTGAAGTATTTTTTTTTGTTAAAAAATAAATAAGATGGTTACAAGTGAAGCTAATAGGATAACAAATAATTGCCCAACTACCAAAAAAAAAAAAAAAGAAAAGAAAAAGAAAAGAAAGGTTTATTTCTTGTTCATTTCAGTGGAAATATGGGTAGAGGAATGGCAGGTGGGAGGAAACAGAGCTGCAGTTACCCAGGAAACCTATTTCCTATCGTGGGTTCAGCCACCCCGTCTGCAGAGAGAGGCACATGGTTGGCATGGAGTGATATTTGGGAAGTGCTAGGGAACAGCTTATCAATGGCCTGCATCACCTACCCACATTTCATTTCTCAGAATTCAGTCATCTGTCTCACCTCATCACAGGGAAAGTTGGAAAATACAATCTTGCCAAGTACCCAAAAGATAAAGAAAATAAAGCTGAAGAATATATGCATTTTCTCTGCCACCACAGATGCTATAAGAAAGAAGTGAGCATTTCTACTTAAACAATATTCTTGATAACAAGAATTTTGCTTTTTAATTCTGATAGAAACTCGTTGTGCAATCTTAGGATAAGCATTAGATGTTTCTAGTGGCAATTCTTCATTGTTAAATTAGTTCTTGATATTTGCATGACTTATAGGCCCAATATTTTACTGACTTGTGATATAAAAAAGTCTTCAAAATTTGTATTATTGTAATGAAGCTTAATGGCCTCTAGAATTATTTATTAATTCGCTGAACACAATTTAAAAAACAAAATTCTCCTTGATATGTTTTTAAAAACCTCCCTAAATCTGATGTTTAACCTATTATTATAATGGAAAGTAAAATTATGTTCCCACATTTAAAGTTTATTAGGTTATTTCACATGGAACTGCTGTTTGCAATACAGATTGCAACCTGATTGTATCTATAAATATATTTACCAAGCTTTTAAACTGAAATTATTGGCTTCATAAATACTGAAATCTTCTTTGGCATTGTAATCTTCTGTGGTGTAAATTCTGTATATTCAAATTTTATATGCATATATATTGTATGTATCATAATAATAGCACCAGAACCCTAGGCAATAAATGTTGAATATAAATTTAGCTCTTCATGTAAATATTCAGATTTTAATTCTTTGAACTTAAGAAGCTTTTTATTTGTAGAAAGACAAATTAAATCCCGTATTTTATATATTTATATGCCACACATAGTCCTGGAAATGCTGTGCTTTTTTTTTAAGGGTAAATTTTAATATTTATATTTCTTCTGGATTGGCCAGCATGTGCCAACCCACCTTTTAAAATTTCTGCTTTTATTTCTGTATTTGAACTAGTAGATTTACTTACATTTTTTTAACCTTTCCTTTTTACCTTGTCTTCTCAATTTCACTCTTTCATGTTAGGTTATATTCTCAAGTCATTATCAAGATAGCAATGTAGTGATTCATATAAATGCTGATATGTATGTAGAAAACACAGTGATGTGGCCAGACCAAAAAAGCAAAGAAAAATACTTGGTTACTCTATGCATAAAAATATTTGCTCTTGAATTATATATGGTCTGATCTAAAAGATACGGGAAATAGTACTGAACTGCAAGAGGCCTATTTCGATGTTCATAGAGTACCACGGGTGATTGTACACAATTCTGTGGATACCAAAATAGGTCTCACCTTCAGTCACTACATATAAAAGAAAAACAGTACAGAAATTCAGCTTTGACTTCATTTTCCATCTATGCCTGCTGATAATATAATTTACTATATTTTAATTGCTCCAGAGAATTAAAGAAGACAAAGCATCGTCACTTCAGGCTATCTGAATCCCCAGTGTCATTTTCAGATAACTCTGTTTATCTTTTTGTAATCTGATGCTCTGATGGTTTACAATAATCTAACAGAGCTTCCTTTTGTTAAACAAATTATTATGGTGAGTAGTCAGTATATCTGGGAATCTGTAAGAGTTTAAGTTTTAGAACCTTGAAGTTCAGGGAATTTTTTGGTGTTATTTTATCAATGAGTCCGTCCCAACTGTTTTTCATGCCCTATGTTTCTATAATTCCTACTAAATGGAATGTTTATTTCTGAGACAGATCTACAATTTTTTATCCTTTTCTTCCCATTTTCCATTTTTCTGTCCCTTCTTTTTGAGAGTCATCCTTAGTTTTATGTTACAACTCTTAAAAATGAAAGTGAGACACTATTCTATTTTTCTTAATATTTATTTTGAAATATGTATAGATTCACAGAAGTTACGAAGATAGTACACAGGTGTCTGAGTACCATTTATCCAATTTTTTCCTATGTTTCTATCTTACCTAATTAAAGTACAAGATCTAAACTAGGAGTTTAGCATCTCCACAAAGTGTGTAGATAAGTCTATGTAATTTTATTACATATGTAGATTTGTAAAATTGCTACCACAATCAAGGTACGGAATTATTTCATTATCACAAATATTTCTCTTGTGTTACCCTTTAGACTTCTTCTTTAACCTATAGATTATTTAGAAGTCTGGTGTTTAGTTTGGATATGTTCCTGTTATGTTTTGGTTATTGATCTTTAGTTTGATCTCTCTATAGTCACAGCACATACTCTGTATGCTTTAAATTTGTTTAAAATTGGTTAATGCTTGTTCTATGGCCCAGGGTATGATCTGGTGTATGTTACCAGATGTATAGATACACCTTGGTGCATGTTAGTGAGCACTTGACAAAAATGTATTTTTCGTTGTTGTTAGATGGAGTATTGTATAATGTGGATTAAATTCCATTGGCTAATAGAATTGTTAAATTAGTCTATAACTGTACTGTCTTTCTAATTGTTCTATCAATTGTTGAAAGAAGGATGTTGAAATCTCTTACTATAATTGTGGATTTAAGAAATGTATTTATATATTTGCCTCAGTTTTTGTTTCACATATATTGTAACTGTGTCATTGGGTGTACCCACAGTGAAAATTTCTATATCTTCCTGATAGATGAACCCTTTTATCATTATGTAATCCTCCTCTCTATCCCTGGTAATTTTATTTGACCTAAATTCTATTTTGTTAGATTTTTTTTTTTTTTTTTTTTTTTTTTTTTTTTTTTTTGCGGTCCAGAGGTCTTTTATTATTGTTAACACATATTATGCCATGAATTCATAGGGAATAGGTTCCAGCAGCTCAGGCTCCTTCCCATTAGTTCTCACAAAGTGTGCTTCTCTGGGTGGAGCAGGCTGGCACTTCAGTTGAACCCAGGTACCTTTTTCCTTGGCTTCTTTCTTTTTCTGATGATTTTCCTTCACGTGTGTTTCAGGAAGCTATCTCAGCTCTTAGAGCTTATTCATATACCTACCATTGCTTTTGTTGATTGCTATTTGAATATTGAGAAGGTACACCTTCTCAATCTTCTTACCTTTAAACCTAAATATTACTTTCAAAGTATTGACAACATATAGTTGAGTCATCTTTTACCATTTTGCAAATTTTTTTCCATTGATATATTTAGACTATATTTATCGCTATTGTTGATATATTAAGGCTTAAGTCACTTAGTTTGTTCACTCTGATTTTTCCTTGTTTTACTTTTCTTGCCTTCTGGTTCATCACTTGAACATTCTAAAAATTTCATGTTGAGGTCTCTATAGTGTTTTTTAGTATCTTTCTTTGTGTACCTTTATAATAATTGAATTATGAATACATATTTTATTATGTATTCATAACTTATGAAAGCCTTCTGGTGTGGACTTTTTTTTTTTTTTTGGAGACGGAGTTTCGCTCTGTCGTCCAGGCTGGAGTGCAGTGGTGCCATCTCGGCTTACTGCAACCTCCGTCTCCCGGATTCAAGCAATTCTCCTGCCTTAGCCTCCTGAGTAGCTGGGATTACAGGCACATGCCACCACGCCCAGCTAATTTTGTATTTTTAGTAGACACGGGGTTTTACCATGTTGGTCAGGCTGGTCTTGAACTCCTGACCTCAGATGATCTGTCCACCTCGGCCTTGCAAAGTGCTGGGATTACAGGCGTGAGCCACTGTGCCCAGCCTGATGTCGACGTTTTATGCATTCAAGTGAAGCATGGAAACTTTATCTCTCTTTATGTCTCTTTATTTTTCTCTATGTGTAATGCAGTTGTCTTAGATATTACCTCTACATAATTTCATGATTTTCATTTAAATTATATATCCTTAATAATTTTTGTTTCAGCTCTTAAATATAATTTATAAAACTCAAGAGCAGAAAAAAATCTATTGCAATTACCCAAACTTTCGCTCTTTCTGTATATTTTTTCTAGATATTTCAAGATTTTTTAAAAAATCATTTTCTTTATGTTTAGAGAACCTCTGTTACCTTACTTTAGGGTAGATCTGCTGGCAAAAACTCTCTTAGTTTTCCTCTATCTGAGAATGCCTCGATTTCACTTTGTTCCTAAAATATCTTTTCATCAGGTATAGAATCATCAGTTGATGTTTCTCATTCTGCAGCTGCAAAATACTGTTTCACTTCCTTCGGTGAATCATGGTTTCTGATGAGCAAACCTCTGTCATTTGGATTGTTTTTCCTTTATAGGTGAAACATCATTTCTCTGGCTGTTTTCTCTTTCTGTGTAGTTTTCAAAAGTTTTCCTATAAATTGCTTTGGCATGGATTTCTTTTATGATTTATTCTGTCTGTGGATTATGCAGCTTCTTGAATCTATACAATTTATACTTGTTACCACATTTGGGAAATTTTAAATTATTTTTAAAACTATTTTCGGCCTCATGCATTTTATCCTTTCCTTCTAGAACTCTAATGACACTAATGTTAGATTTTTTGTTATAGTGTCACAAGTTCCTGAGATGCTGTTGATTTAAGTCTAATTTATTTTTGTTGTCTAGATGAATCATTTCTGTTGTTCCCTTTTCAAGGTCATAGATTCTTTTCTTTTTCCTCTCCATTCTGCTCTTGAGCTAACCCATTGAGATTGTTTTAAATTTTAATGATTAAATTTTTTTAGTTATAAAATTTCCATGGTTGCCTTTTTTATTTTTATAATTTTTTTTCCTGGCACTTCGTGTTTCTTTGCTGAGACTTCCTATTTTTTAATTTGTCTCATTTATGTTTGTAAATGGCCAATGGGAAACATTTTTATCGTCTAATCTTTGTCAGATAACTTTAACATCAATTTCATCTTAGTGTTGAAGTTTGTTAAATGGTCTTTTCTCATTCAATTTTAAATATGTCTTATTCACTGTGCGGTTCTGCTAAGAGATGGTAAATTCCTTCACTTTCCCCAGTCTTCCAATAACACTGCCCCAGCAGAGAGGGGAAGGGGTACCTCATAACCACTGGATGTGCGTGGAAGTCCAGTCTTCCAGATGTGGTCACCACTGACACCATGGGGGTTGGAAATAACTCTGTTATATTCTGATGAAGGGGAAGGGCCGAGCTCCATGTGGCCTTTGCTGGCAAGGACTGCAGTTTCTCTGTGGTGTTTGTCTGGAGCAGAGCAGTTATTGTCTAAAAGTCTTCTGTTTTCTTAAGCTCCCTCTTTCCCCACCCTTTGGCTAGAAAGATTTTGGAGGGGGGCTTTTTATTTTTCTGCACCTGTTGACATTTGCTGCTTGCCAGCTTCTTCAACACCTAGTCTGAGATACATGAGAGAAAACAAATGTAGGAAGTTCACCACTGTGTTCTTCCTCGAGTTTTCAGCTCCCTAGCCAGCCAGCCTTCTTCTCTCCATATTTCAGAGTCCTCTTTCATTTAGTAAATATATAACATCCAGAACATTTAATTGTAGTTAGAAGGGGGATGTAGAAAAAAAAATACATCTGCCTGGAAGTGGAAGACTCAAGTATTCTATTTTTAATTACTAGAAGTTCATTCTTGTTTCTTTTCTTCAGAATAATTTATACTTGTTTTGTATCTTGTCTCTTTAATGACCTTAATTGGATTTTACTTTTTTGATACTTTCCTTTCCCCATTATTATCTCTATTTCTTCTATTTTGTTTAGATTCTTCTGCTGTTTCTATTTTTCTATACTCAAAAACCTGGAAATCTTTTTTCAGAGTGAGACACTAAAAATCAAATTGGAATTTACTTGTAAGTGGTCAAGGATTATTGATTCCTGGGCTTATAATAGTGTGAATGTGTGATACGCTAGCATCTAGCCTTTTTACTGAGAATAAAATATAATTGTTAATATGCATAAGTCCCCTTCACTGGGGTGGTTTAGTTTCCCTAGTACTCACATGCTGTGCTGAGCTCACCTGGTTAAGGTGAGCTCTAATCCCAGCCACTTCCATTGTAGAAGTGGGTGGAAGAAAGTAGCTGGGAGCCCAGTTGTCTCCAATGTAGATTTTCACTTAGTTTTTATTTTCAACACCTGCCTCTTCTTCGCCCATGTCTCCTTGTAAACCCTCTCTGATATCACGGAACTTCCAAACTCTTTTCCTCAGTTTTTCTCTCTCTGGCCAATGGAATGAGTAGCCATCTGGTCTAATAATTACATACCCCAATTTTCAACCATTTCTATATTTTCATTTAGCACCTGGCTTACTGCTTCTGAGGTAAATCAGGTTTCCACTTCCTAAGCATCTGGGTGTTCCACGAGAAAAAGGGGAGTTGCCTCTTACTGGTATTACCTCTGTAGTCACACAGGTTATAACTTCTTTTTCTAAACCAACTAGTTATTCTTCCAACTTGCAAATTGTTATCAAATCACTTATCACTGTTTTCTTTCCCCTGTTGTTGTTGTTATTTCTTTCCCCTTTTTCTTTGCCTTTTTGAATTTATGCCCTTATTATTATATTACTGTTGTTTTAGTTGAATTTAGCAAAGTAGAGGGAAATAAACCATGTACAGCCACTATGCCATATTAAGAAACGTCACATCACCACCATTTGCATTTATAGTATTTGCACTCTTTGTTAATGATTCCTATTAAGCACTTAAATAGGTGGTAGTATGTGCTAAGCGAGGTTGGTTAGCTGTGATTTTCCTAACTTCTTTGAACACTTTCATATATTTTCTTAACATGTCATGTTTGAGCCCATTGTACTTTAATTACGTATTAAGTACACGTTAACTACATATGACACATCTCATGAATAACTACCGATAAATAACTACATTTATGTATGTAAGTGAACTTCAAATAGATACTGATAGAGTAGGGCCACAAGTCCATTTAAGAATTGACTTATTAAAATGAGGAAAGATACAAATCCATGGGTTACTAATCAAGTTGGATTTTTGTGTATGTGTGTGTGTGTGTGTGTGTGTGTTTTGTTTGTTTGTTTTTGGTAAGCATGAAATGAACTGAAAAGTCACTAAAACTTTTCTAGGACTTTGTTTTGTATTAATAGTACTAACTACAATAGTCATTTATTTGTAGCACTTATGGTGCCTAAAAATACACATTTTAAATAATAGTTCATTGATTTGCTTATAACCCTACCTTTTCCAAGTTCTCATTAGTCTAAGGATTCAAATGAGTCCATTTTAAATTTTAATGCATAAATCTTGCTTTTTAAATTCTCTCTTCTTATTTATTTGGCATGAAAACTCTCCTTAAAGTAACTCCTTCCATCCCTTTAAATATTTCTCAGCTACTTGAGGCAGTGATCACCCGTCCTTAGCATTGATGTGAATTTCTGTCCTGACCCTTTGCCCCTGTTCCTCCTCCAAGTCAACCCTTCTGCTGATCAAAGTTCAATTTGGAACCACAGCTCACTTGGGCCCTTCTAAGATTCCACTAGCCACACATTTCGATATGCCTTAGAAACTTACCTTTAGGCAAGCTCTGTCTCTGTGTTAGTACCTTCACTGGACCAGCACTGGTAATGCATGCTTCCGCAGCTCTGACTCACTACTGGTGATTACCACAGCTGCAGCTGGTCTGGGCTCTGCCCTGAGCCACCTGGCACTTCCGTCCTTTGAAAACCCGCTGGTGCACATCTTTGCTGATCACTGTGCTGGCTAGAGCTGCCAGCTCCCAGCCAGTCTCTGGTGAAGTAGGAAAGAAAATGGATCCCCCCGCCCCCCATGTATGAAGCTCTGCAAGGTTCCAAGGGGAACCTTGTCTGGGTTCCAATGTCTTACAGGGTTTAATTAACAACGTTCTCATTTCACTCAGAAGCATTTTCTCTCTGTGGCTAGCATATACCTTCAGGTGGCAGTGTCAGAATGGAATCAAGACCTATCAAAACCGTCATTTCCTTTCGATCCTCATTTTCAGACAGCGGCAGTTTTCAACTGGGGATAATTTTGCTTCCTAGGGGACATCATCAATATCTAGAGACATTTTCTATTGTTACAACTTGGTGGTGAGGGTGGGTGCTCCTAACATCCTGTGGAAAAGGCCAGGGATGCTGCTAAACTTTCCACAATGCAGAGGACAGCTCTCCATGACAAGGAATTATCCATTTCTGTCAAAATGTCAATTGTGCTGAGATTGAGAAAACCTGTTATAGAGAAATGGCATGGAATGGGCAGGTGCACCTCAGTCATGACAAAGAAATCCTACGAATTCCAATCTATCTGCGGCTGATACACAGATTTTTTTTTTCCTTCAGAAATGAAAGCTTTTGGAAGTCATCCAAAACTAACGTACTGTATACCTAGTTCTGCTTCAAGTGCAGAAATGTAATAACAAGTTTCCAATGTAATAATAGCTCCAGAATTTACAGAATGACGTGAGTGAACACAATTGTTTGAATCCTAAGTTTTTAGCAGGATTATTTCATACAAATTTGTCATGCACAAAAATGCTTCCCTTGGCTTTAAAAGTAAATTCAAATAAAGGGAGGTAACTCTGGGTTAGGATGATATACTAGTGACTGATATGTCTCCTTTCACCTTTCCATGAGGGTATGCACTTTTTTATAAAGAAGAAAATGTGAAAGAGCACTAGGAACAAAGGATAACAAAAAGACCTTAGGGTCACATCCGAAAGAATCTCTACAGGCTGGGCACGTGGCTCATGCCTGTAATCCCAACACTTTTGGAGGCCAAGGTGGATGGATCACTTGAGGTCAGGAGTTCGAGACCAGCCTGGCCAACATGGTGAAACCCCATCTCTACTAAAAATATAAAAATCAGCCTGGCATGGTGGCACATGCCTGTAATCCCTGCTACTCGGGGGACTGAGGCAGAAAAATTGCTTGACCTGGGAGGTAGAGGTTGCGGTGAGCTGAGATCAGACCATTGCACTCCAGCCTGGGCAACAGAGTGAGGTTCCATCTAAAGAAAAAAAAAAAATCTCTACTAAATGCAAATGAATTGATACTGAAAACACCAGCACCTAAGATCGAAGACCATGGCTGATGCTGCTGGGGAATTAATTAAATAAGGCTCTGGCCTGCTTTACTGTTTGGTGTAGTTTGGGGGCTACAACAAGCAGAAATCCAGGAATTTCCGTGCCTTCCCCGTCATCTTCATGGTGTGAGAACTAAACTACGAAGCAGCCAGAAATGCTTTCTACGCTTTCATCTCTGCCTATTTTACCCTTTCTAACTCCATTTCTTTTCGTATCTTTCAGCATGCAGTATTAGAAGAGGAAGGAGGTAAACGTATTTTGTCTCCTGAAATGACTATATAGCCAGGCACAATACTAAAGATAGAGTCAGGGCTACAGGGCGTGTTCTGGAAGCAGTGCATGCATCCAGGTCTGCAATGTTTTTCCTCTGGACAAAGCAGTACATAAGACCACCTATTTAGCAGTGCGTATGACCACCTATTTGGCAAAGAATTTGGCAATCTGGACCTCAGCAGACTAATTTTGTTCAAAAGTGTCACACTCAATGGCCTCCTACTTAGTAATACAAATTGCATTTGGCTTCCCCTTTGTTTTATAGGAACCTTGTGACTTCAAGGGCACCACCTGTCAATCCAGAACAATCTCTCCAACTCAAGATCCTTAACTCAATCACATCTGCAAGGTCCCTTTTACCATTTGAGGTCACATATTCACAGGTTCTGAGGATTAGTATTATTGTATATATATTATATATATAACATGTTATATATGCACTATATATAAAATATATGGAGGAATTCTTGGCACAAGGTAGGATTATATATATACATTTTTTATATATACACATTATTTTATAATATTACTCTATATATAATATTACTATCTCTATATACACATACACACACACACACACATATATATATCTGATTTAACCCTCGCAAAGGAGGCTGCATGTGGTGGCTCACGATTGTAATCCCAGCATTTGGGAGGCCAAGGTGGGAGTATTACTTGAGGCCAAGTTTGAGGCAAGCCTAGGCAACATAGTAAGACCCCGACTTTGTAACAAAACAAAACTCCCAAAGGTATTATAAGGCAGATGTAGTTATCAGACACAGGTAAGAGATGTTCATCTTCCCAGTCCATTATTCCTTTTGGATTGGCCCAGTGGAAATGAACTTCTCCAGGCCAGTGCCCAACAGGGAAGGGCAGGGTCAGATACCAGGGACAGTACGAATATTCAGTATGTGCTACATAAATTGATTTAAGAGCAAATGTTTTATTTTTTTCCTGATGAGATATTTATGGTGGGCAGAACTGGGTATTTCTATTTCAGTTAAAAATTTTTGTCAGTCTAAAACCCTATCAGCAGATGTCATTTAATCAGAAGAAAAGAAAAATGTGACTCTATGAAGTCCTCAACAGGAAGCTGATGTCTTTATCTGTTATTTTAATTGGAATTTGTCAATGTATACAAATGCATACCTGCGAGAGTTTGGAAGTTCATGCAGGGGGTGGAAGATAACAGCAAGTTGGAAAGGATCCTTATTCTAAAAAAGGAAATCACAATACTTTCCCCTCTTGCCATTCTTCTCGTCACTTTGTTCTACTTTTATTGACTTCCTGAACTTTGTATTCTGCTTGTCTGTCTATACCCATGATGTGCGTCTGGAAAAATGTGAAGCAAATCTATTTTAGTGTCAGATAAATTTGGGTTCAAAGATGGGGTCTAGCTACTTACTGAGTGTATTTCTAATATTGTGCAAATATCTTCAGTACGCATCAGTTTCCAATCAGTAAAATGGAGAGAAATAAATTGCCAGTTTTGAGAGAGTATTATTAAGCTTCAGTTATATTGCAGAGTAGGGGGGTTGTGATATGAAACAGATATTTAGTCTTGACCCTGTCCCCTGGTGGAAAACTCCTAAAATCCTCACGGTAGTGACTTTGTGTATGGTAATGAGTTGACTTGAGGCTGGAAGCCCCTACAGAGCTTCAGGATGTGGATGCTCACCAGAAAGACCAAGGCACTATTAGAAGGTTGGGAATTTCAGCAGAACCTCTAGGAAGAGGGAAGACACCGAAGGTTGAGTAGATCACCAATGACCAATTGTTTAAATAGTCACACCTGTGTAATGAAAACTCCATAGAAACTCAACAGGACAGGGTTCAGAGAGCTTCTGGAAGCTGAACATGTGGAGGTTTCTGGAGGGGGTTGCACCCTGGGAGGGCATGGAAGCTCCACACCCCTTCCCCCACACTTCGCCCTATGCATCCTTCATCCGTATCCATTGTAATATCCCTTCTAATAAACTTAAATGTAGGTGAACGTTGCCCTGAGTTCTGTGAGCTGCTCTAGCAAATTCACCCAACTCTGATTTACAGTCGGCTGGTCAGAAGCACAGGTAAGTCCACCTAGAGCTTGTGATTGGCATCAGAAGGAGAGGGCAATCTTGGAGATTGAGCCCTCAATGTGTGGGATCTGATGCTGCCTCCAGGTAGATTGTGTCAGAGTTGAATTGAATTAGAGGACACCCAGGTGGTGTCCACTGCAGAACTGATTGCTTGCTTGGTGTGTGGAAAATAAAACCCACATAAACCAGTCACAGAAGTCTTTTGTGTTGACTATCGGGTGAGATGAGTGAAAACAAGTTTTGTTTTGTTTTGCTTGGCCTCAGAGTGGTCAAAAAATGCTGAATCTTTTTTCTGTTATTATCAGTATTGTCATGATTATAATGATATCCAGCTCCTTGTGTTTGAAAATCTAATAGTAAGTGTGTAGAAAGATCTTAGAACATTGCCTAGCCTCGCCCTCCAAAAAATTATTTCATATAAATGCTACCTATTAATACTATTGTCTTTTTACCAATTATGGCTTTATTAACATCACCTTATCTTTGCTTCATGGTTTCTGCCTATGTTTTTTAACCAAAGGTTTCCCTTTTCCCATCTTAGCAAAATACCCAGACTTTACATTCAATTTTCTTACATTGTGATACTTGCTGGCTTCTCTTGATATTAAAACCCTTGATCCTGATCAAATCCAAATAAGCTCATAATATCTAAAAACAGCCTTCAACCTAAATAGCCTTCTGGAATCAGCTTGGCCTCTGCTGAATTTCCTTTGTTCCACAGTAATGAACACCTGGTATGACAATACCCTAGGCCCTATGAATATTATGAAATCATAATGTCAAGATAATATGTGATAAGTTGTCAGTCTGTGAGCCGAAGAGCTTTTCCACATCCATTTCTCAGTCCTGATATAGAGCAAGGTATGACAAACTTTTACTTTCTCTAAGAGGCCAGATGGTAAATATTTCAGGCTTGGCGAGCCAGGTAGCCTTTGTGGCAACTACTCAGCCCTGTAGATATGGTCCAGAAGCAGCCACAAACTCTATGTAAATAAATGACATGGAATGTTCAAGTAAGACCATTTACAAAAGTAAGTGGCAGGCCAGATTTCACCTACAGCCCCACTGTGCCTACCTCTGTCTTCAATGGGGACAATGTCTTCCTCATGGGAGCATAAACTGGATTTTGGTGCAAACAAATTATATTACTTTTGTACAAAGCACAGGGAATATATATACATATATAATAATATATAAACATTATACATTATATATATTAAATATATTATATGTAATATATATCATACATGTATGTATTGTAATATATAACATACAATATATTTAATATATACAATGTATAATATATTATATGCTGATTATCTCTCTCTCTCTCTCTCTCTCTCTCTCTCTCAGTAGTCCCCAACGTTTTTGGAACCAGGGATTGCTTTCATTTCATGGAAGACAATTTTTCCACGGACTGGGAGGTTGGGGGATGGTTTCAGGATGAAATTGTTCCACTTCAAACCATCAAACCATCAGGCATTATATTTTCATAAAGTGCACACAACCCAGATCCCTGGTATGCACAGTTCACAATAAGATTCATGCTCCCATGAGAATCTAATGCCACTGCTGATCTGACAGGAGGTGGAACTCAGGTGGTAATTTGAGCCTAGGGGAGCAGCTGTAAATAGAAATTAAGCTTTGCTCACTCACATGCTGCTCACCTCCTGCTGTGCAGCCTCCTTCCTAAAGGGCCACAGACTAGTACCAGTCCATGGCCGGGGGGTTGGGGACCCCTGAATATAGTATAAAAACAGATTATTCTGAGTTGGAGTGTCTTCCAAATGTCCATACCTACCTTGATCCTTGAAATGGGGTTGTATTTGGCAATAGAGTGTTTGTAGATGTATTCAAGGTAAGGTAAAGTCGCGTTGGACTAGGGTAGGCCCTAATCCAATGACTAGTGTCTTTATAAGAAGAGGGAAGTTCGGCCCCATAAACAGAGGGAAGGTGATGTGAAGACACACAGGTTGAATGCCCTGTTATTGGAATGGTGCATCCACCAGCCATGGAATGTCAAGATTGCTGGTAACAACCAGAAGCTAGGAAGAGGCAGGGATGGATCCTGGAAACTTCAGAGAGTGTGGTCCTGTCAACATCATGATTTTGAACTTCTGTCCTCTAGAACTGTGAGAGAGTGTCTAAGCCCCCTAGTTGTTGGTGATTTGTTACAGTATTCCTAGGAAATGAATACATAGATACACAGTATATCTGCAGTATTTGCATTGCAGAGGAGTACAGAGGTGATTGGTGGAAAATGCTGAGAAACGTTTCCGGGATGACAATAATAAGTTAAGGAACACTGTTCCAGAACTGTCATTTTCTATACCAGCTTGGCAGGGTTTCAGGCAGGAACCAAAATGTATTTTGAAAATATTAATACTTTCTGCTTCTCTAACCCTGGCTCTATGTCCACCCCTGCAAACGCTGTTGATTGGGGTTCCTCTTCTACATTTCTCTAAGGTTGCACACACTCTTAGAGGGGATGACCTTGTACTTGACTTTTGCCCTCTTCACTTCACTCTTCAGGAATGAAGACACAGAGCAGCCATGGTGAAACTGCTGCCTCAACATCAGGGAAGCTTCTCACCGTCTCATAATGCTGACGAGTTGGGCTGTTCCAACTGTCATTCCCGACAGGAGGTAGAGCGAGACATAAAAGAGCTCTAATTCCAGGACATGACTGAACTTGTATTTCTACTGTGGACCAGATTATCAATTGAGTACTGTGAGCTCAGTGTTCTTAAGACTGATTTAGAAAGGATAAAACTGAAACTCACAGATGCTGAAAACTTCCCCAAGGTCACATATGTTTGTGTTGTAACATAAGCTGTCAAACTCTCAATTCTGTATTACTTTGAATCCAACATCCACCTGAGAGAAGGATCTATGGGAACCCCATTGAAATCCACCATCAAAAGGGTTATGATTCTTTGAATTAGATGCTTCTGCCAGAATGAATAATGCTCAAAAAAAGCACAACAGAGCTTTCTCACCCAGGAATTCTGTTGTCTGGGCACCCAAGAAATACTCTGGTGGTCAGCCATATGCACAGCAGGAAACACCTCACTCTAGGTGTCCCAGGTTGATTTACGTTGGACCTAACTCTTGAGAATCCCCAGTTCTAATATCAGCTCCCTGTGTCCCCAAATAAGCAGCATGATTTATTCAATAGGTTGAGAATCTTAAATATTTTAAGAAGGGGTGATGGGGGAATTGGGGAGAAGTCAAAGTTTACAAATTTACAGAATGTAGGGTGAATTGAAGAGTTATGATGTGAAGCATGAAGACTATTGTTAAGGATATTGTATAATGAAAATTTGCTCAGAGAGTAGATTTCAGATGCCCTTATCAAGCGCGTGCACACACACACACACACACACACACACACACACGAAGTAACTACAGAAGGTGATGGATAGGTTAATTTGCTTACCTGTGGTAATCATTTCACCATATATATGCATACAAAAACACAATGCTGCACACCTTAAATATATGCAAAAAAGAATCTTCAATATGTTAGGCACTCTTCTAAGCCCTGGAGAAGAGGTAGTGAATTAAAAACAAATGTCGGTTCTCACAGAGCTTACATTATTATACATTATGTATGGTCATACCTCCACACATTATAGTGGGAGTGGAGTAAACAGACAATAAATAAGTAAAAAAGTAAAGGATGCCATTCAGTGGTACTAGCATAAGTGGTTAAGAGCATGAGACTAGACTGTGGCTCCACTAACTGAGTAACTGCAGCCAAGTTACCTTTCTGTACCTTAGCTACTGTGTCTGTAAAATGAGGCTAATAGCAGAACTTACCACATAGGATTGTTGAAAGGACTGATTGCTGGAAAACACTTACATCTCGGCCTGGCACATATATATGGACTCATTATCATAAAGTAAAATAAAGCCAGAATTGGACCTAGGGAGTGTGCAGATGAATGATCATGGAGAATGAGATTTAGATTTAGAAAAAGGCTAGTTTTGAATCCTGGTTCTGCTCCTTGCTCTGTTGTCTTGAAGAAGATATGTAATCTCTCTGAGTCTCAGCTTGTGGGGTTTTTTGTTTGTTAGGCTCTAAAATAGAAAGAACACTACTGACCCTGTGGGTTTGAGATAGGATGAGAGGGACAGAATGCAATAGATAGAATGAAATAACATTGGTAAAGCTCACGGTGGGTCTGAACACAGAAAAAATAAAAGATTTATGACTCTATTTTCTTCTTAACCCCTCAGCCACGGTTGGCAGCAAGCCCTTCCCCAACATCCTGGGTGAGGATGTCCAGCAGGCTTCTGGCATTCCCATGTGGCCCTAGTCCCTCCAAAGAAAGCTTGGAAGAGCCATGATCAGAATCTGTCTTTTACTTGTGTCATTTAATGGATCCCGCCTCTCCAAATAACACCATTTCAGAGTATCAAGGAATATCTCCATTTGGGGATAATTTGGATCGTGTGAGATCCCCAGGACCCTGGCTCCACAATCACAATCACATCAGCACCCATTACGTCAGCCTGGATGCTTATCGGTGGCCTTCAAACCAAGTAACATGACTACTTGTCGTGAGCACATGACCCAGAGATCAGTCTTGATGTCTGGAGAAAACCTGTACACTCTCTGTTACTTCAGGGTGGAGTCAGTGGGTTCCCTCACAAGGATTTGCTAACGTGCCATTTTTGTTTTAAGCAAGTCAACATATTTTCTTCAAAAGCGTCTACTTGCTGGACCAGTAATTTTCTTTGCCAACATACAGGCATCCTTTGGTATACTCCTTTCTTGTTAGGTCGGAAATCAGAAAATCTGCAAGTTATCTCTTCTGATACCTAAGTGGAGTGAAGTTATAAGTTTAAATAAATAATAATGACAAAAATATATAATTTAAGAGTCTCAAAGTAAGTTCTGTATGGAAAAAAATGTTACATATTCTTCTTTGTCTTAAAATTCTTTAAACATGTTCATTAAATTTGTCCTCAAGTAAGGTTATAAGAAGATAAATGGAAAACAGCAATACAGACAAGGCATGGATGCTTTTGAATTATGTAGCACTTAATAAATCTTCAAACAACTATATAAAATCTTTGGGATTTTTCCAAACCATTTAACAATATAACTCCTGGACTTAACCATATGTATACTAGACATCATGCTATACCTCTGCAAAAAACAATTTTACTTTCAGATAAAAATACAGGTACACAAATGACCAAGGTAATAACTGAAATCTGACAAATAAAGTACTAGAAAATCCTTTCTAACTGACAGAAAGCTAGTAATATTGTTAGAGCTCACAAATGTTTCATATTCATCGATATTTATTCCTTTCATATTATGATTGTATTAGTCCATTCTCACACTGCTATAAAGAACTGCTTGAGACTGAGTAGTTTATCCAGAAAAGCAGTTTAATTGACTCACAGTTCCACATGACTAAAGAGGCCTCAGGAAACTTACAATCATGGTGGAAGGGAAACAAAGCATGTCTTACATGGCAGCAAGAGAGAAGAGTGAGGGGGGAACTGCCAAACACTTTTAAATCGTCATATCTTGTGAGAAATCACTCGCTCTCATGAGAACAGCATGGGGGAACTTGCCCCATCAACCAATCACTTCCCACCAGATCCCTTCCTCAACATGTGGGGATTACAGTTCAAGATGAGATTTGGGTGGGGACACAGAGCCAAACCATATCAATGGTTTACTCAAATTTTAGCAAGTTTTATGACTTTATGTTCAAAAATATTGGCCATCCAATTCCAATGAGTTTCCATTTCCTACAACTTCTTCTAAGTCAACAGAGTCTCTTGTTCAGCTGCCATTTTGATTCTACATTGATTGCACTCAAATATTTGTGATGTGGGTAACCATAGACTAGTCATTATGAGCACCTATCAGTTATAAATGCTTTGGGTTATTACTATAAGAAATTTTTACAAATAGTAATTCAAGTAAGAGGCAGTTATTTTTCTTGATATAAAAAATTGTGGGGTCAGTTGGCTGCCAGCCTTCAGGGAGCATCTCAAAAATGCCGTCATGGTTGGAAGTCTTTGAAACCTTGTGTGTTGGCTTTTTGTTTTCATGTTCGTTGATTTTGTGGCTGCAAGATGGCTGCCACAGCTCCAGGAATCACATTAGAGTTCAAGCTCACAATAGGGAATAGGGACAACAGGATTATATTTCTCTTTCATCTGTCAGAAAAGCAAAAAGCTTTTCCAGAAACCCCTGTCACATTGACTAGAACATTTAAGATGACACACCTTAAATCAGTGTCGACATATACCAAATACAGTGTAAGAGATCGTTCTTTTAGAACGCCTTTTCTTGTTTTACGTTTACATTTACCATAACAGGTTTTTTGCACAGCTGTTTTTCCATGAATACTGTCACAAAGGCAATATGTTCTCCAATAAATGGAATATGCTCATGGTTCTCTTTCGTAAAATGACTATCAGGGTAACAGCAGCCATGAGGTGCTACATGAAGGCTTATTACAAAATGCTGATATCTACTAACAAAGAGGGATTGGATTTGTTTAATATATTCCAAAGTCATGTCACTAAATCTATTTAGCATAACTAAGTATTGTAGTTGCTAAAGAGAGCCAGAAATCACAGTATGCAGGAGAGTAGCTGGAATCAGAAGTCTCTCCTGGATGATTCATTTATTCATTCATTCATTTGAAAAATATTTTTAAGCATTTAGGTGATAGAAAATGTGACACTTTCTGGGGATAAAATTGAATAATATGTGTACCCCAACTTTAAGTTTCTTATGCTTTTGGAATCTCCACGAGGGCAGCAATTTTATAAGCTTACTTTGTATTCTTAATATCTAGAATGGTGGCTCAATCATAGGTACCATTTAGAATTAACTTTGGCATATAATTTTATATTAAAATTATATAGAATATATACTTATATATTATCTATCTAGAATATATATATTTTTTTAAATATGTAATTTTTTTCTTAATCAGAAAAATGCTGACTTCTTTTTTATTATTTCAGGCTGCATTTGGAAGTTTATATATTTCGTGGGTATAAAAATAGATTGGAACATGGTTCTCGTAAGTACTTATTACACCATCATTGTGAAGTTCTATTCCACAGTGTATTTGCTTAAGTTTTGTAAAGCTTTTCACAAATAACCATTTATTTACTTTTTTTTTTTTTTTGAGATGGAGTCTTGCTCTGTAGCCCAGGCTGGAGTACGATGGTGTGGTGTGATCTTGGCTTACTGCAACCTCCATCTCCTAGGTTCAAGTGACTCTCCCTCCTTAGCCTCCTGAGTAGCTGGGATTACAGACACTCACCACCACGCCTGGGTAATTTTTGTATTTTTGTACAGACGGGGTTTCACCATGTTAGCCAGGCTGGTCTTGAACTCCTGACCTCAAGTGATTCTGCCCACCTCGGCCTCCCAAAGTGCTGGGATTACAGGCTTGGGCTACCATGCCCAGCCTACAAAGATCCATTTAGTAAGCTAAAAATAAAATAAATATATATACACATACATTTTGTACTATAAGTATTTATATTTTTAAAAGAGAACTTTTAAAATGTAACAATGCCCAAGCCCTAACTCAGACCATTTAAGTCAGGATGTCTGGGTGTTGGACTTGGACATTGGTATTTTATAAAAAGTTCCTCTTATGGTTTGAGAACCACTGTTCTAGAAACAAACAAACAAAGCAGACCTTGGTGGAGAGCGTGCTACTTACCCAAACAGTGTAGATTCCTTCTAATCTCCTCTATTCATCACAAAACCCTCTGACACAGGTATCCTTATTGTTTCCATTTAAAGATGAAAACACTGAGAAACAAAGGGATTTAGTAACTGATGCAAAGTCATATAGGCAGAAGGTGTTGGAAACAGAATTTGAACTGGATGGTCTGACTCACGTTCAATATTTTATGCTGCCTATTACATGCCTGGCACGTCACAGTCACTCAGTAAGTATTTGTGTAACGAATGCATCAAGGTACAGACAACATGTAATTAAGTCCAAACTATTATGAGAATGTAAAAGTAGGACCTACCACAATAGAGCTGGCTATTGCTATGCCACATCCATTTGAAATACAAACTAGGGGCCTGGCGGGGTGGCAGATGCCTGTAATCTCAGCTACTTAGGAGGCTGATGCAGGAGAATTGCTTGAACTGGGTGGCAGAGGTTGCAGTGAGCTGAGGTCCCGCCATTGCCTTCAAGCTGGGTGACAAGAGCAAAACTCTGTCTCAAAAAAAAAAAAAAAGAAAGAAAGAAAAGAAATACAAACTAGGGGCCTGGCGGGGTGGGTCGTGCCTGTAATCCCAGCACTTTGGGAGGCCAAGGCGGGTGGATCACCTGAGGTCAGCAGTTTGAGACCAGCCTAGCCAACATGGTGAAACTTCTTCTCTACTAAAAAAATAAAAATAAAAAAGTTAGCCAAGCATGGTGACAGATGCCTGTAATCTCAGCTACTCAGGAGGCTGATGCAGGAGAATTGCTTGAACTGGGAGGCAGAGGTTGCATTGAGCCGAGATTCCGCCATTGCCCACCAGCTGGGCGACAAGAGCAAAACTCCGTCTCAAAAAAAAAAAAAACAAAAAAACAAAAAGAAATACAAACTAGGGGCCGAGGACAAAGAAGAATTTTCAGTAGCCAGAATGGTCTTTTCATTACTTTTCTTGATATTTTATAATTCTGACTGTTGGGATTGTTGGCATGTGGAAATAACAGAGTTCACTATTTTACATAGTAAAAATTAATATTGATTAACTTATGATATGGAGATGCCCAAGAACTTTATTTGTTCCTGGGATCCTCAGTAGGTATTAATTTGGGACATACAGTACTTCAAATATTGTTTTAGGAAGAGAGATAACATAGCAAAGGTGTTATTCTGTTAGATAAATGGAAAGAAGGAAGTTCTAAGCCAGAAGAATAGCATAAATAGAATAAAAAGTACATAAACAGGACTGGGCACAGTGGCTCACGCCTGTAATTCCAGCACTTTGGGAGGTCGAGGTGGGCAGATCACAAGGTCAGGAGTTCGAGACCAGCCTAGCCAATATGGTGAAACCCCACCTCTACTGAAAACACAAATAATTAGTTGGGTGTGGTGGCAGATGCCTGTAGTCCCAGCTACTTGGGAGGCTGAGGCAGAAGAATCGCTTGAACCTGGAAGGCAGAGGTTGCAGTGAGTCAAGATCGTGTCATTGCACTCCAGCCTGAGCAACAGAGCAAGACTCTGTTTCCAAAAAAAAAGAAAAGAAACATAAATGGTACTCTCAGAAAAATGCAAGAAACATGCAAAAATTTGAAATGACCAGAAACTGAATCACTTCTGTTACTCTTACAGAGTCTCGCGCAGTACCTGGGGAGTGGCTTCGTTGGACCTGGTCTTGGGTGGAACTGCCTTCCAATCCTTCAGTTCTCTCCTCCACTTTGCTTTCAATGAGTCTTTCTACTGAATGAGAGGATATGTAGAAAGCCCAGAACACCTTATATTTTCTCCAACCTTCAAAGTAAACATTCGTACTTGCCAAACAGAGAAACACCGGACCTAATGTTCATGTCAGAAATGTATCATGTAATGACTATCAGTTCTTGGCTTTCTGCAACACCCATTTAGCCCATTGTCAATGCTTGTGGCACACATTTAAATAGAGATTATGCAAATACCTATGATATGAGGATGCCAACATAAATTCTATGGTGTTTCTCACAGCAGAGCAGCACCAGAAAAGACATGGCTTTCAATTTAATTGCATTAAAATTGGTCTCTGTTGGAATACTTTCTTGGAAATAAAAGGGAGATGAAATTGTATTATCTTCTTTTCTGTTTTTTTTTGGCAGAATTGCGTGTTATAGAAACAACTCTTCACTTATGAATAAAGACCCAAACTCATATTAAAATATTTCATAGCTATTAAATACTAGAACTTGAATCAAAGTTTCATAAAGCAGGCAATGGAGATATATAGAAGAATATATAAGTATTCTCTCTATTGGTTAGGAAATGAGTTCTTCTATTAATTAAACTCTGTATTCAGGCAGAAGCAATCTGTTTATTTAAAAGGTATAAAATAAAATTAGTCAATATCTATTTGTCCTTTTTACTCGTATGACCATTGGTAATTTTTCTCTTTGAATATAATTGTCTTTGGAAATATGTTTCATGGACATAATGGTTTGCACTATTGAATGTGAACACCCTAATACAGTCATGCACACAGACTTGCATTAGCATGCATCAAAATAGCATTTGAATTCTAATTTCTTCAAGTTCTCTTCTCCTACCAAGCACATTCTTTGTCTGCCTTTAGCAAAGCATTTAGCTATAAAGGTGCGGAATCATCAAGGAGTTTCATGATAGAATGATAGGAGTATCAAAAGATAAGAATCTACTTTTTTCATAATGCCCTCAGAAAGATTTTCTTCATCTACAAAATACCGTCTCATAGAGAAAGCAAGCTCAGTGGTTCAACCAATAGGTTATGTTTTTGTATTGCTCTCAAAATACGAGGAGCTAGCAGACAAATGTAGTAGCAATCATTTATTTCTGAAGCATGAATAATGTGATTTTCTTTTTTTTTCACAAGGAAAAAATATAACTGAGATTTCATTGCATAGAATTGAAAGCTTTTTCCTTTTGTTAGAAATAGAAAGAGGAAATTGACACAGATCTGTAACAACTAGGAGAAACCCTACCTCGAAGGAACACGGCTTTCTTCCTTTTACAAGGCCAGATGGTAAAATGCAAACACTCATATATATATATATATGTTGTCAAATGCTACCAAAGATGGCTGTTATGCTGTTTCATAAAAGCGACTGATTTGTCCTCTTTCTGAGGGGTAAGGTGTCCCTTACGGTTGGATGACTCCAATATGTGTTGACTCATTCAGTTAAATAAAAGAAAATTTTACCCGCACCATGCTTTTGACTTCAAAATCCATTTTCTAACCTTTGAAATTTCAGTGAAAAGCATTCTTTCTCTCCCGTGTTGTCAGGGAAACCTCACTGCAGTCACATTGTCAACACCTGGCGCCGCGTGCTGACAGGGTCTGGCTGATGGAACCCTTCTAACTAGACTGGAATGCACGGCCCTAAGCCTCCGTGATTGTCTGCTTGGTGACCCCCTCAGCCAAGAACGATGAATTGCTTGTTACTTTTCAAGTTTCTCCGAGACAGATAGACTGTTGTAAACTCTTGGGGAATGGTTTTAAGTAAGGTTATTTTAAAATCATCATAACTGGTCTATGGAAGATGAGTTTACATAATTGTATCTACTGATGGCTCACCAGCCTGCGTCATTTCTCCAACTGGGAAGTTTATCTGTATGCACCTGGGAGGTACACATGCCTATAGTTTTGGTTTAAAAATACTTGGTAGTGCCGCTTCAAATAGGAGCAAACAAAATGGAGCTGATGATTTTGTGACATGCAGTTCTTTTCCATTGGTAATACAGATGATTTATTTCAAGAGCAGTGGATCTTGCTCACTATGTTGTACATCAGCACTGGAATAAAAGAATTCAACAAAAATGTAACTTATCTTATTCTGTTTGTTTTTGCCATTGTACCGGAAGCATCTAGAACAGCAAGTGGCACACAGTAGGTGCTCCGTATATGTATTTTGAATCAATAATAGCACAATTCCCTTAAAGATTTGCAAAATCCTCTATTAAACTATGTAGACGTACTATTGGTATTACTTTATTTGCCTTATTATTTTTTCTATGATTTTAATGTCAACAATGTGAATTTCTAATGGTCAATTATGGTCTCAAAAAATATCCTCTTTCTGTCTTTTGGTTTTCTGATTATCATCAAAATTCTTGTTCAAGTACACACTAATTTCTAACAACAACAACAGGAAAGTAAGACAATAAAATAAAATATCTTGCCTAACTTCTAGCATATTCTACAGACCAATATTGTTTTTATTACACAGCTATAGTTGATAGTCTAGCTTTAAAATTATTCCTATGCATGAAGTCTGTGGTCCACGTGGAATCCCAGCATAATTGTTTGGCAGACAATACATTTCTACATTTTAATGTATTTGCATTCACTTATTTTCTAAATATTTGCTTTCACTGCCTATTAATGTGCTAGCACCTCTCTAAGCACAAGGAATATAGCTGTGAACAAATTGATCAAGCTCCCGACCCACGTGGAGCTTTCATTATAATGAACGGGAGACAGAAAGTTAAAAACAGATGCAAAATTATACTATCTATTGAAATGACATTGTTATCATGAAGGAAAATAAAGCAGAAAGGGGTGGATGGTAAGGTATCCTGGGAATCTTACAGTTTTTAATAAAGCAGCCAAGAAAGTGACTTTTGAGCAGAGAATTGCAAAGATGTGAGGGGAGTGAAACACTGAGCCATGTAGATACCAGAGTGAGAGCATTCCAGATAGAGAGAAAATCAATCATGAGGCCCTAAAGAAAAATGTTCTGGGCAAGATTTTTGGAAAGGTAAGGAGGGCAGGATGTTCAGAGAAGAATTTTGGCTTTTATTCTGAATGTGATGAATTGCCACTGGAGGCTTCTAAGAGGAGCAGTGTCTATCTGAATTACCCTTTAACAGAATAACTCTGGGTGCTAGGTTGAGAATAAGTTATGGGTGATGGGGCAGCGGTAGCAGCAGGAAGAATAAATAGGCTCCTTATTACGATAGGCTCTTTTAGTACTTCAGGCAAGAGATTTTGATGTCTTGGATCAGAGCGGTAACTATGGAGGTGGTAAAGATGATTAGATTCTAAACATTTTTTTGGTAGAACTGATGTGTTTGAAAGAAAGAGAGAAGTCCAAGGCTTTTGACCTATACACCACAAAGGTAGTCTTGAAGTTAACTGATACGGAGAAAACAACTCTTTGGGTAAGTTTAAGGTGAGGATCTTCTGGTAGATTGAAAGTGTGGGGTGTGGGGTGAAAGGTGAACAAGGAAAGAACGTAAAACTTGGTGGATGCATGAAAAAGGCTTGGGAGGGTCCACATCTATATTTGTGCATAGCATTCACTCCACTGGCTCTAAGAAGATAATATAAAAATAACCAAAGATAGCTTTTTAAATTATTTATATTATTGAACTGTTCAACAAAGCAGAAAATAATGAAAGATAAAATTGTCCATTTTATGTAAAAGAAATCTTCTTATTACAAGTAATATACATGTCAAAATACCCACACATTTCTCTGCAATAGGTATAGAAGGCCACATTATCTTAATCTCAAACGGAATGGATATCTATGTTAATTCATTAGTCACTTTGTGTAAAGATGCTATCTCTGTTTCTAGAATCTGTAGATTGGATTATTGAATAATTAGAATGTAAGCTGCAGACATCATGATACTTTGCTCTTCAATAGTTTGGTCTGCATTTCCTAAGAATTAGGATAGCTTCTACATAACCACAAAACAATGATCACAACCAAGAAACATGACAATCATCCAATATTTTCAATTATGCCATCTATATTCAAATTTCTTCAGTTGCCCAAAAGTGTTTGTTTATTGTTTTAATCTGGGATACAGAAAGGATCACACTTTACATTGTGGGGGGTTTTTACTCTTAAATCTAGAAAAGCTCTATTGCATTTTCATGACACTGACATTTATGTAGAGTTCAAAGACGGTGTCTTGAGAATGCCTTTGAATTTGTTGGATTGTTTCCTCTGAACTCTTCTCAGACTTACATACTGGCAATACTACTACACAGGTGTCATATACTTCCTGGTGCACCATATCAGGAGGCATGTATTGCCAATTTTTCCCATTATTGACAATAGTAAACACCAGGAATAAATAGTAAAATAACTATTTTCGGATTTTATAACTGTAAAAATACCTCTTCCTTTTCTAGTTAATGAGCTATTTATGGATGGACACCTTGTGAATGTTGAATAATGTCCTCTTACCCAACAAATTCTCATCCAATGCTATTAGCATCCATTAATTATCTGAATCAAATGTTATATTGGTGATTGCACAAAGACATTTTCTAAGTCTATCATACAGTCTACATTTATGAACTGGCATTTCTCTTCATTTTCTTTTAAGCCTATCATTATGAACTCCTGTGTTATAATTCATTAATACCAAACTATTATGATTCCTTTTTCAGGCTTTTGATCGAAGTAGGTTTTTATACTATTATTTTGACTTAATGTTTTTTATATTTTTGAATATGTAAACATTTATATGGTTCAAAATTTAAAGCTATATGAAAATGTAAATTTATAGAAGTATCACTCACATTATTATTCTTCCATTCCTTTTTCAACTATCTGCCATAGGTAACCATTTTTATTAATTAATGATTTCTCAGTAGTTTCTAATTTTTGTCTATCTGTTTGATTTTACAAATATAAGCAATTATGCATTTTTAAATGTTTTCCTGTTTTGTACACAACAATGGGCATTCCTTATATAATGTATATACTAGTTCTTTTTCAGTTATCAATTCATGGACATATTTTATTGTCTCACTGTCTGTCTCTTTTTACATTGGTAATATTTCATTGTTAGTATATGCCATCATTTATTCAACCATTGTCTCTCTTTAATATTTTGCTTCTATAAATAATGTTGCATATGTTGTTTTGTATTTGTAAAGATGTATGTTCAGTTAAACTTCTAGACATGGGTTTTCTGAGTAAAACGGTAAACGCAAAATGAATTTCTTATATTTTACCGAATTCTCTCCATAGACATTGTTCCATTTTGTTACACTCCCACATGTAAGTACGTCAGTGCCTATATACTGATAGTCATTTAAGAAAGTTTCCTAATATTTTATTGGAGAAATCGCCTATTATAAAGTTTATTATTTAGGTCTTTGAGAGAAAAAGCCAGTAGTAGTAGCCAGGAAATCACTGAAAGAGAAGAGAACTAATGAGGTATAATACAAAAAGGTATTAAAACATATACATTCTCTGTAATATAAAAAGCATAGTTTTGCCACATGAATAGACAGATCTCTATGTAAGCAATGACCCATCAAACGAGCATGCATACATCATACTTTAAAAAACACTACTTCTTAAAGTACACTTTAGCTAAATTGTTTCACATGTGTCCAAGAAAATATGTGCAAGAATATACATAGCAATTCTATTCAAAACAGCCAAAACCTAGGAAGAGTCAAAATGTACATTGCAATAAAAAATATTTAAAACCTGATACAATTTTATATGGCAGACAGATTGAATGAGCATACATTTATACATGGAATAACATGAGTGAATCTTAGAAATAATAATGTTGCATGGAAAAAGCTAAACTCAGAAGACTAAAATGGCAATATATTAGTTTTATAAAACAAAAGAAGCAAAATCAAATTATACATAATTTTAAACTGTGTAATGGTCAGTAACTTTTTTTTTTTTTTTTTTTGAGATGGAGTTTCATGCTCTTGTTGCCCAGACTGGAGTTCAATGGCACGATCTCGGCTCACCACAACCTCTGCCTCTCAGGTTCAAGCAATTCTCCTGCCTCAACCTCCCGAGTAGCTGGGATTACAGGCATGTACCACCATGCCTGGCTAATTTTGTATTTTTAGTAGAAATGGGGTTTCTCCTTGTTGGTCAGACTGGTTTCGAACTCCTGACTTCAGGTGATCTGCCTGCCTTGGCCCCCCAAAGTGCTGGGATTACAGGCATGAGCTACTGCACCCGGCCTGTTTTTTAAAATAGCTAAACAATGTTAAATAAAATATTTAGAAAAGTGGCTGCCTTAAGGAGAGATAAGGAATCAGAAGAAAATACACCAGTAGTTTCAGTAAAAATGGACCAGTAGTTTCAGCAAAAATAAAGACTTAGTTTTAAAATTATATGGTGGGTTTACGAGTAACTTTTATTTTTATGGTTTGTAATTTTTCCATAGATTATGTAATGGGCATGACCAGTTATTTGCTCATCGAGATCCCATTCACTGTTTCACTATGCTTCTTCTCAGGCTTTTGTGTCCTGTTAATTTTAAGAACCCTTAACTATGACTGCCTTTGCTAATTGCCATTATTCTAATGGAATCACGTTAGTCACATGCACACAATCAGAGGTACCTGAGATTCATTTCCCCCTGAGGTGGCCTTTAACTGATAGAGAAAAATCAGTGAAAAGATAATCTGGTTCTACAGGACATCACTATCTCCTTTCCTAATTCTCTTTCCTATTCCTGACCTCCAATATTGGAATAGACTAGGATCCAGTCTTTGGTCTTTTTCCCTTTGTTATCTATATTCAGTCTTTGAATGAACAAATGGACTCTGATGGTTATATGATCATCATTCTCAAAATTATATCTTTTGTTTAAAACTCTTCACCAACTTCAGACTTGTACTTCTATCTGCATGATTAACACCTCCTTCTGGACGTTTAATAGACCCTTCAAATTCAACGCATCTCACCGTGAGAACCGAATATTCCTTCTAAATGTACTTCTTCACAATGTTCCTATTTTAGTATATTGCTCCAAGCTCCTCAGGCCAAACCAACAGAAAATTCTGGCACCTTCCCCTGTGCCAAAAACGGTTAGCTCCTTACAGCAGGGTTGTCCAAACACTGCACATTCCAAAGAAAGGCTTGTCTTCAGGACTAGTCCTTGTTCTTGGGGTGCAGCCTCTGAGCCCTTGGAATATTCTGTCTGCTAAGATTGTTTTTGGATGCTTGAGAATTCAGGCCATGCTGTACCAGCATGACCAAATAAGTTTGTCCTAAGAATGCGATTTACGGCAAATACCTACTTTTGTTCTGAAGAGCTGAAGTCAGGCATGGGAGTGCGGTGCACCTCTGTGGGTGGCCCCCAATTAAAAACCCTGGCAGTGAGGCTCAGGTGAGTTTCCCTGGTTGGCAACACATCACATGTGTTGTCACACTTTGTTGCTGAGAGAATGAAACATATTCCTGTGTGACAGCCACCGGGGCAAACACTTGGGAGCTTGGCCTGGCTTCTCCTGGACTTGACTACATTTGCCTTTTCCTTGGTGATTTTGCCACAGGTCCTTTAGCTACAATTAACTGTGACCATAACTGACTTTGAATCCTGTCAATTCTTCTAGTCAATCATCTGAATCTGAGTGTGGTCTTGGGGACCCCAAAGGACATCTCCATTTAAAATATATTCAAAGGTTGAACCACTTCTCCCCAAGTACTTTGCTACTAAATATGTCCATGTCACCATCATTTCTCATCTTGATTACTAAAATAGCTTCCTGGCAGGGGCCTCAGCTTCTACTGTTGATCCTATTTTATTCTCAACACAGTAGTCACTGTGATTCTTGTAAAACATAGGCCAGAGACACTTCCAGCTATAGGGATTAGCCTTTATCAGACTAAGCTTCCCACCAAGAAAAACTAAAATCTGGATAAAATATTAGTGAAAGAAGTTTAAGGCATTAAATATTTAAAAGTCAGTGAGAATTGAAGGGCCATGATCTTAAACATAAATAAAGTATACAAATGACCTTGGTATTTGGCATGGCTTTCCATCTCAAGGCATTTGCTGATTCAGATGCAGCATAGAAGAGGCTGAAAGCTAAATAGATAAGCCGAGTTTTGGAGAAGTGAACAACAGAGTGGTGAAGTGAACAGAATGGAAAGCAGAAGCCTAGAAGCTATGAAGTTGGGCCAAATTTTAAGCCAGATCTTGAGTATTGTGAACTAAAAAAAAAAAAACAGAGTTCAAAACATACCAAGGATATCAGACAAAGAAAAAGAAAAAGAAACACAAAAGAAAATGGTCTATGTAAACTAAAATATATATACATTACATTAAAAATAAGCAGTACCCTAAATACTAATTGAAAGGACACACTTTACATAAAATAATTAAAAGAAAAATGTTGTCAATCTCTATAAAAAAGAAACTATACATTGCTTAGAAGACACAAACACTTAAAAGTACTACAGAAAAATTGAAAGTAAAAGGATAAAAATAAGTAACATGGAACACTGATCAAGGGAAAGTTGATACTACTGTACTAATATCAGACAAAGTAGACACTTAAACAAAATGCATTGCTACAGATAAGAGGCTGTTTCATAATACAGGCTCAAGCCTGTAATCCCAGCACTTTGGGAGGCCGAGATGGGCGGATTACGAGCTCAGGAGATCGAGACCATCCTGGCTAACACGGTGAAACCCCATCTCTACTAAAAAATACCAAAAAAAAAAAAAACAAAAAACTAGCCGGGCGAGGTGGCGGGCGCCTGTAGTCCCAGCTACTCGGGATGCTGAGGCAGGAGAATGGCGTGAACCCAGGAGGTGGAGCTTGCAGTGAGCCGAGATTCGGCCACTGCACTCCAGCCTGGGCGACAGAGCGAGACTCCGTCTCACAAAAAAAAAAAAAAAAAAAAAAAAGAAAAAGGGCCTCAAGGGAAACCAAGCCTATAGACAACCTGATTTGTGATTTATAGCCTCCTGAACTTTGAGAAAACAAATTTCTGTTGTTCAAGCCACTCAGTTAGTGGTATTTTGACAAAGCAGCCCTAGTAAAGTAATATGAATATATAAAATGTTTTAAATGACATAACTAAATAAAATAGAGATAATGGGGGCTGCCTCTCCCATTCTATTAAACTGGAAGTTCTATCTGGTTAAACAGAGGAAAAATTATAAATAAAAGGCAGAAAATAATATAAAGGAAAAAGAAAATATTCAAATGTAGTTTTTCATTGTTTGTACATTATATTATACAGTACACAGAGAAAATCCAAAAGACTTTTTAGATACAACCTTAATATGTGAATTCAGCAATAATGTAACAAAAAGGTTTTTTCTGTGTATTAGCAACAAAGAGAGGATAATTTAAAAATGGTGCCATTTAGAATGGCATCAAATTGTTCAGTTCCCACCTATGAGTGAGAACATGCAGTGTTTGTTTTCTGTTCTTGTGATAGTTTGCTAAGAATGATGGTTTCCAGCTGCATCCATGTCCCTACAAAGGACACATACTCATCCTTTTTTATGGCTGCATAGTATTCCATGGTGTATATGTGCCACATTTTCTTAATCCAGTCTGTCACTGATGGACATTTGGGTTGATTCCAAGTCTTTGCTATTGTGAATAGTGCCGCAATAAACATACGTGTGCATGTGTCTTTATAGCAGCATGATTTATAATCCTTTGGGTATATACCCAGTAATGGGATGTCTGGGTCATATGGTACATCTAGTTCTAGATCCTTGAGGAATCGCCATACTGTTTTCCATAATGGTTGAACTAGTTTACAATCCCACCAACAGTGTAAAAGTGTTCCTATTTCTCCACATGAACATTTTGTATATATTATTCTGCAATTCCATTAATAGGTAAAATGTACAAACATGTTCTACAGTTGTTTCTTGTACTTATTAGAATTCCAAAAAAAAAAAAAAGAATGGCATCAAAATGTCAAATGTCTATATATACACACCAAATATCTATAAATGCATCTAATCCAAAATTATGTAAAATTTTCCCATAAAAAACTACCAAGTTCTATTAAGAATAATTTTGACATTTATAAATAAATTGAAGGATTTATCATGGATTGAATGACTTAATATTATAAAACCCTCAATTCTCAGGTTGATCTGTGTAGTAAATATAATCCCAACCAAACTCAAAGACTAAGAATGGCCAAGATAGCCTTTAAGAAGATGAAAAGTAGAAGATAAAAAGCTTTATTGTACAAATAGCAAAATAACTTATTAAAAAGGTACAGAAAAGTAAACACAAATAAATAGACAAATGAAACAGATAGTCCATAAAGAGACTCATGTATATAGTGTATTAGTCCGTTTTCACACTGCTGATAAAGACCTACCTGAGACTGGGAAGAAAAAGAGGTTTAATGGACTTACAGTTCTGCATGGCTGGGGAGGCCTCACAATCATGGCAGAAGGCCAGCAGGAGCAAGTCACATCTTACATGGATGGCAGCAGGCAAAGAGAGAGCTTCTGCAAGGAAAATCCTGTATTTAAAACCAACAGATTTGTGAGACTTATTCACTGTGATAAGAACAGCACAGGAAAGACCTGCCCCCATGATTCAATTATCTCCCACCAGGTCCCTCCCACATGGGAATTATGGGAGCTACAAGATGAGATTTGGGTGGGGACACAGAGCCAAACCATATCATATAGATACAGCTGTGGAGAAATGAAGGCCCACTCAACATTTGTTCAACGAATATCCACATGGAAAAGTGAATCTTGGCCTATACTTCATGTTATACACAAAAACTGATTCCAAGTGGACTGCCCTCTAAATGTGAGAGATAGAATAATGGATATTTTACAAGGTACTCTAGAAAAAAATCATCATGATCTTAGGTTATACAAAGTTATCTTAAAATAATAATTGCAAAGGAATTTTTAAAAGTTTAATTAACAAGTTAAAAAATTAACTTGTTCTACCATAAAGACACACGCATGTGTATGTTCATAACAGAGCTATTCACAATAGCACAGCCATGACATCAATGGCCATCAAAGGAAGACTGGATAAGAAAATGTGCTACATATATATCATGGAATACTATACAGCCATGAAAAAGAATGAGACCATGTCCTTTGAAGCAACATGGATGGAACTGGAGACTATTATTCTCAGTGAGCTAATAGGAACAGAAGAGCAAATACTTCATGTTCTCACTTCTTATATAATGGGAGCTAAACTTTGAATACACATGGACACAAAGAAGGCAACAACACCAGGGCCTACTTAAGGGTAGAGGCTGGGAGGGGAGTTAGGACTTAAAATGTACCCAGTTGGGTACTGGTTTATAACCTGGGTAATAAAATAATCTATACACAAAACCTCCGTGATACACAACTTACCTATATAACAAACCTGTACTTGTACTACTGAACCTAAAATAAACGTTTTTTAAAAAGAGGCTGGTGTATCTAACTTTTTTCTCACCTTCCATTATAATGCAACTGACAAAGAGACATCTGACCCGTCCTGTTCACTGTTGTGTTCCTAGCTATCATGCTTGTACCTGGCATATAGTAAGAAAGCTCAGTGAGTGTCTATGGAATGAATGAAGGGATGAATACATGAGAGAGATACGTTCATTTTCCTGGCTTTGCATTAGTAAGTCTCTGTTCTTTTATCCATGGAATAAATACTTGTGATGATTCAAATATTAAAGGCACAGCAGCTTCTGCCTCAGAATCCTAATTCTATAAGCATTTTGGGGGGGGGCATATGTTCCACCAAATCCCACCAAAAGAAAGTCCTGTGATCATATATGGAAACCCCGCTTGCCATGCCTCCCACTTGGAAAATCTCATGGTACATTAGTATATTAAAATATGAAAGTTGCTCAGGATATCTGCAATTTGAAAATCCTCCTGTTATAAATTTTCAAATATTTCCAGAATTGCTTTGACCCTGGTATCATTTTCACTTCGTGCCTATTAACATTTGGAGAAAGACAGTATTCCATCACAAGGACTTGAGGAATTAAAACCACAATGATAAACAAACAAGGCCTGCTGTCTAGAGTTCTGCTGAGGGCAATACAGAGTGAAGGTCCGAGGCTCAGGTAAGAAGGGGCATGTGATTGTCCCTTTCCTGTGGCAAAGTCTTACCTAAGAGCCACATGGAATAAAAAGGAAAAAAAAATGGGTTAATGTAGTACAGAATAAAATAAAGAAACACAAGAAAACATTGTGGCAAGGTTTCCACAGAAGCAATACTAAAAATCTTGTTGCTTTCAGTTACCATAAAAAAAGTGTAACTCTGAAACGAAAGCATCAGCATCCACTGAGGCAGAAGCAAGTTCTTAGTATCATCCCCTGCAGTTTTTGCCTAACACACAGAGAAGGCAGGTTTTTGAATAGCTGTAATAAAACATAAAGGTAAGGACAGAAAATTGTGGGAAAATCATTAGTGATTGTCCCCAACTTGGAGTATTCGTTGTGTAGTTGGAAGAGCATTTGGTGGTCTAATACTTCTATATTTCCTCTTTTCTCATCATGTGACTTTGAAATTGGTCCCACATTTCACCAGTGTTCCCCATATATTTCCGAACCAATATTGCCTTTTCTGGGATGTGACTCCTGTTACAGTCCAGATCCATGCCTTCCTATAATAGCAAGTTTCTCTACCAGAAAAAAAAAAAAATTCTTTTTTACCCAGCGTTACATAAACTAGTCATATCTAATTCTCTGAAGTGAAAATGCCATAAAAGATATATACATACACATTCTTTCAGCTAAATTGGTGCCATAAAGCTGTATTACAAAGATGAATAATGCATTTATTCAGTGATGTTTAGAGCTATACAAATACAGTTTAGAGACATTTTGGTTTCTTCTACCTTTGCAGGATAAGATGTTAAAAGAAATCATTACTATATATTATTGAAGATAAAACTGTTGGGTTATAACATTTTTAATATGGTGAACCTAGGCCAAATATTGAAGCTAGCATTTGTTTTATTGCTTTTGACATCTCTTGTTTAAAGGCTCTCAGAAATGGAAAATTTCAATGAAAGTCATACAGAACTTTATTGATATAATCTCTATAAAGTAAAATCTCAATAAAAATTTATGTCACCTTATTTAATGAGAACACAGGGAATGAAATCATTCTTGGAGACATGTTTAAATGGCCAATCAGCTGTAATTTAACTATTGCCTGGATATTTTATGCTCTTGCAGATTCCAGGATGCATTTTCTTTCAGAAATGTTCTGTTGATGCCTTTTATTCTACAGAGGGCTTGATGACAGTTATCACACCATGCCACATTATACTGCTTGTACTAAAATAATTCAATAATATAGTGTTAAATATTATCCAGGATCTATAAAGAAGATTTTTATTCTCCTGTTTCCCTATAGTTGAGTAGTTTCCAAAGACCTTTGTATGTTGGAATACACACATGATCAGACATATTGACATGTTATTAAAATGTCTATAGAGAGCTATTTCTTTCATCTTGTTGGATGTGAAATGTTTATTATGTTGAATTGCATCAAGAGCTAAGTTTAGAAGCATAAACAATTAACTTTTGCTTTGAATTTTCTCATAGTGTTACTGTATGTGTGAATAAAAAACCTGAAATTTTTATCAGCAAATTAGTTATTTCTATTCTAATCCAAGAATACTATAATACAACTTTTCAAAAATAATTTATACCTATAATGATAATCAATATCAATAGAGTCTGTCTACTAAATTTTAGAAAACCAAATTCCTGTGCCATTTGCCTTCAATTAAGCTTATTGTACATGTCTATCAAACAGGTAATGTCTTATTGGCAATGTACTGGCTATCTATTGTCCAGTAAGGAGAACTTCTCATGTGGGCTTAACCAAAGATATTGGTGTTTCCTGGGGATTTTGGTTCTCTCCTCTCCCTATGTATGTTCTTTCTGAGCAATCTTATCTACTATTTTGACAAAATTGTTACCACAGCTTCTTGAGTGCTCATGAAATAGAAATTAACAGACTGAGAAAGTTTCCCTGACAAGACTTTGTTGGAACTTCTGCTGGAGCACAAGGGAGATAGCACAGCAGCAGGAATTCTGTGGCTGGCCCTCCAGGGCAGGCCTTCATGGTGTTTGAAGAAGGGTGACATGAATAAACATGAAGTATATGAGCATCATTGGACATTCAGGGTGGATTGCAGGGTGCACAGGTGCAGTAAGAAATCATGTTAGTACATACATTACATTATCAAAAATGGTGCATAAGCCCATCTTGGGGTGGGAATTTAGTGTTATAATGAAACCAGGGGTCAGGATGCATCATTCTGCTGGTCTTGTGCATATGTGGATGATAGGGTTAACTCCCTTGTACAAGATTTATGGTGGATTGCTGCTTATCCTAGTTTCATGACACAACTTGCAAAGTCTCACGGTTAGTAGGTACAGTGCCAGTGTGGGGGCTGGTGCAACGTCTGGTGGTTAGTGGGTATGTATGGAAAAATACCTTACTAGGGGTGGGACTGAAATATGTTAGTGGGAGTGGGGCTGGGTTCCATCCCTACTCTGTCTCAGAATCATAAAGACTGCAACATTTTCTAACTAGACCTTTATTATGAAATTCAAACACCACTTGCCTAAATTCACTGGACAACTCACCTTAGGTGTCCTATAAACTCATCAAATTCAGTTTCTTTCAACCAGAACTATGAAGGCAATCAGTGCCTAGCCTAAATGTCATAGTTTACTCATTTGTCAGACAGTTGAGGCGCTAAGGAGAGCTGCCTTGCCCTGTCTTCCAAGATGAAGGTGGACCCTTTTTGTGCCCACAATTGGATCATGGGAATCTTCATATTAGAAATGTTTGCCCCTACAGTCAGCTTACCAAATTTGGCATATAAAACACAGGAATTCCAGTTAATTTTGCATTTTAGAAAACATCTATCGTCTATCTATTTATCTATCTACCAAATCTATATTTAGTATGTATCATGCAATATTTGGAACATACTTTTTAAAAATTAAATGGGCATCATTTTTTATCTGATAATCCTAACTCCAGAGCCAACTTGCACATATGCTTTCGGGTTGGCCTGTAGGTAAACCAGAAATTAAGACATTTGTTTGGGTTATAGAGTGCTATCTACATTTCAAATCATGTTCACTGTACTTTGTATAACTATATCTTCCCTAAGTCTTACTGACTAGTTCTTGATCATTGTTTGGATAATGACTACAAAATATTTTCCATCTTAAGATTTTGATTATTTGGGAGGTCCCCTTATTTTTCTTTCCCAAGTGTATTTCTCTTTCTGCTTCATCTGGAAACTGAGAAGAGAAGCATCTTCAGCATGTTTAAAAATTCATTTAACTCCAACCCCTTAGACATGGTTATTTCACAAATAGAAACCAAAACATGTTGAAAGAAAAGTCTTAATCCTGACACTCAATTCTCCACCCCTGTAGTTCAGCCTATTCCAGAACGTCATTCCAGAATAGTAAGTAACCCTTTCAGATGGGATTATTTCATTTAACTATATGCACTTAAGGTTCTTTGATGTTTTTCATGGCTTAACAACCCATTTTCTGTTGATGCCGAATAATATACCATTGCATCAATGTGCCACCTTTTGTTTCTCCACTTATGTATTCAAAGATATTTTGTTTGCTTCCAGGTTTCGTGATTATGAATAAAGCTGCTGGAAATACTCATGTGCGGGTTTTTGTGTGCACACACGTTTTCAGTTTTATTGGGTACATATACGTACATGATTGCGGGATGTTAAAAAACAGTCAACCAATTATCCAAAGAGGCTGAACCATCGTTCATTACAACAAGCAGTGAAAGAGTTTCTGCCTCTCCACATCATCGTCAGCATATGGTATTGTCAATTTATTTTTGGACAATCGAACAGTTATGTAACAGTACCTCATTATTGTTTTAACATGCAATTTCCTAAAAACAAAGGATATTGAGCCTCTTTTTATATGCTTTCTTGCCATCTGTTTTATCTTCTTTGGTAAGGTGTCTATTCAGTTCTCTTTTAATTGGGTCCAATTTTAAAAGTCCTTCTTTTAACTGGGTTGGTTTGTTATTGTTGAGTTTTAAGATGTCTTTGTTCAACGTGGATACAGGGTCTTCATCATGTATGTCCTTTGTAAATATTTTCTCCTAGGTCTTTCATCATATATGCCCTTGGCAAATATTTTCTCCTAATCTGTGTCTTGTGTGTTCATTTTCTTAAGGGTATCTTTTACTAGATTTTAATAAAGTGCTATTTACCAAGCTTGTCTTTCATTGACTAAGCTTTTGGTGTTGTGTCTAAAAACGCATCATCAAGTTCAATGTTGTCTAGATTTTCTCCTAAATTGTCCTCTCGAAATTGTATAGTTTAACAATTTGCATTTGGGTTTATGTTCCATTTAAGTTAATTTTTGTGAAATGTGTAAGCTGTGCGTTTAGATTCATTTATTTACATGAATGTCTGATTATTCCAGCACAAATTTCTTAAAGGACATGCTTCTCCATTGTATAGCCTTTGCTCGTTTGTCAGGGACCAGTTGACTATATTTTTGTGGGTTTATTCCTGCGCTGCTTATTCTGTTCAATTGAACTCTATGTCTACTCTTTCATTAATATTAGGCTGTCTTGATTTTATTATGTCTTGATTACGTACCTTTATATTATGTCTTGAAGCTGAATAGCATTATTTTTCTAACTGCTGTTCTTCTTAAGTACTGTGTTGGCTATTCTGGGTATTTTGCCTTTGCGTATAAACTTCAGAATTAATTTATAAATATTTACAAATTAGCTTATTTAAATTTAGTTTAGGATTCCACTGAATCTATAAATTAATTTGGAAAAAATGGAATTGAAATACCATAAAAATGTCCTATTGAAATTCAAGGTATCTTTTGAAATATTTGTATATATCTTCTTTGACTTCCTTAATAAGAGTTTAATGGTTTTCTGAATATAGATCCTCTACATATGATTAGATTTACACCTAAGTATTTTTGGTGCAAATGCAAATAGTATTTTGTTTAAATTTTTTTTTTTTTTTGAGACAGAGCATTGCTCTGCCACCAGGCTCTAGTGCAGTGGCACAATCTCAGTTCACTGCAACCTTCGCCTCCCGGGTTTGAGCAATTCTCCTGCCTCAGCCTCCTGAATAGCTGGGACTACAGCTGTGCACCACCACATTCATCTAATTTTCATATTTTTAATAGAGACGGGGTTTCACCATGTTTACCAGGATGGTCTCGATCTCTTGACCTCGTGATCCACCCACCTCGGCCTCCCAAAGTGCTGGGATTATAGGCTTGAGCCACCATGCCTGGCCTTAAATGTTATAGTCTAATTATTAATTGCTGGTTGGATTGGGAATCCCCATGACCACACTCAAGATTGATTAATTGTTAAAAGGACTCATGGGTCTCAGAAAAGCCACTATAACGATGGTCATCATTTATTACAGCAAAAAGAGAGTATAATTAGCAAAGGAACTAGGCATACAAGACACTATTTATGAGAAACTAGGCATAAGCTTCCAGGATTGTTTTCCTAATGGCATCTCACAGGTACACTTAATATTCCCCGTAACAATATGTGATATATTCAAAGTGTTGCCAACCAAAGAAGGTTACCTGAAGCTTGGTGTCCAGTGTTTCATTGGGGATGAGTCACTCAGGCATGCAGTACCTGCATGAGGAACCTCAACTACTCCAGCTCCCTTGAGCAAAAACATGCTTCACCATAAATCACATCTGTTAGCATAAACCGTCTGATCATTTTGCTACTATGTGGTTCAAGGCCTCAACCATGCAGAAATTGGCATTTATAATTTTAGCATGTGTTATCTGATCAAACAGGCATACCATGGCCCTAGGCATCAGACACAGAAAAACACTCTTATCAAGCAGACTATTTCAAGGGCTCAGAGCTCATCTTTCAGGATACAGCCAATTGCCAGTCATAAAGGCAGTACTTTAATCAGAAAGTGCCTGATTTGAGAAACCCAGGCCTGCTGAGTTAACCCTTTTCTGCACATGGGTACATAGGAAAGCAATTAGATTTTGTATATTACCATTGGATCCTGTCACTTTGCAGTAATTGTTTATTAGGTCCAGTATTCATTTTGTTGATCCTTTTGGATTTTCTACATAGACATCTGTGAACAAAGGAAAAAGTTATTTATTCCTTGCAAATCTGTATACTTTTATTTCCTCATCTTATCTTACTGCACTATCTAGGATTTTAAGTTATATATCAAATAGGAGCAGGGAGAGTAGACATCCTTGCTTTGTTTCAAATCTTGTGGGAAACCATCTAGTTAAGGGTGATTTTAGCTGTAGGTTTGTTTTTTTTTTTTTTTTTTTTTTTTTTTTTTTAGCGGTTCTTTATCAAGTTGAGGAAATTTCTGATTGTAGTTTACTGAGAGTTTTAACATGAATGGACGTTGGATTTTGTGAAATACTTTTTCTGTATCTATTGATAGGATCGTATGATTTTTTAATCATTTCAACATTTATTTTAGGCACAGAAGGTACATGTGCAGGTTTGTTACATGGCTATATTGCACGATGCTGAGGTTTGGGGTAGAGATCCCATTACCCAGGTAGTGAGCATAGTACCCAATACATAGTTTTCAACCAGACACCACTCTCTCCCTTCTTCCTTCTCCGGTGTCTATTGTTCCTATCTTTATGTCCATGTGTACCTAAAGCTTAGCTTCTACTTATAAGAAAGGACTTGCAGTATTTGGTTTTCTGTTCCTGTGTTAAATCATTTAGGATTATAGTCATTAGGATTATAAATCATTAGGATTCTAGTCCAGCTGCATCCACATTGCTGCAAAGATGATTTTGTTCTTTTTTCATGACTATGTAGTACTCCATGGTGTATATACACCACATTTTCTTTATCCAATTCACTGTCGATGACACCTAAGTTGATCCCAGGTCTTTGCTCTTGTGAATAATGCTGCAATGAATATATGAGCGCAAGTGTCTTTTAGGCATAATGATTTGTTTGCTTTTGGATATATGTCTGGTATATATGTTGGTAGGTCTGTTTTAGATTCTTTGAGAAATCTTTGAACTGCTATCCACAGTGGCCAAACGAATTCACATTTCCACCAAGAGTGTGTAAGTGTGGCCTTTTCTCCACAGCCTTGCCAGCATCTGCTTTTTAATCACAGCCATTCTGACTGGTGTGAGATGGTATTTCATTGTGGCTTTGATTTGCATTTCTCTGGTGATTAGTGATGAAGTGCATTTTTTCATGTTTGTTGGCTGCATATATCTCTTCTTTTGAGAAGTGTCTGTTCATGTCCTTTGCCCATTTTTTAATGGGGTTGTTTTTTTTTTGTTGTTGATTAGCTTAAGTTCCTTATAGATTCTGGATATTAGACCTGCATCAGATGCATTGTTTGCAAATATTTTCTTCCACTCTGTAGGTCTTCTGTTCACTCTGTTGATAGATTCTTTTGCTGTGCAGAACCTCTTTAGTTTAATTCAGCCTCATTGGTCAATTTTTGTTTTTGTTGCAATCACTTATGGCAAATAGCCAAAAGCTATTTGCCAAGGTAGATGTCAAGAAGTGTACTCCCTAGGTTTCCTTCTATAATTTTTATAGTTAGAGGTCTTACATTTAAATATTTAATCTATCTTTAGTTAATTTTTGTATATGGTGAAAGGTAAGGGTTCAGTTTCATTCTTTGGTATATGGCTAGCCAATTATCCCAGCACCACTTATTGAAAAGGGAGTCCTTTCCCCATTGCTTGTTTTTGTCAGCTTTGTAGAAGATCGGATGGTTATAGGTGTGCAGCTTTATTTATGGTTTGTTCCATTGGTCTATGTGTCTGTTTTTGTACCAGTAACATGCTGCTTTGTTACTGCAGCCTTATAGTATAGTTTGAAGTGGGGTAGTGTGATGCCTCCGGCTTTGTTCTTTTTATTTGTTATTGCTTTGGTTATTTGGGCACTTTTTTGGGTCTGCATGAATTTTAGAAGAGTATCCTTTTAACTCTGTGAAAAATGGCATTTGTAGTTTGATAGAAACAGTCTTGAATCTGTAAATTGCTTTGGGCAGAATGACCATTTTAACGATATTGATTCTTCCAACCCATGAGCATGGAATGTTTTTCCATTTATTTGTGTCATCTCTAATTTCCTTTTGCAGTGCTTTGTAGTTCTACTTGTAGAAATCCTTCATCTCCTTGCCTAGCTATATTCTTAGATATTTTGTTTTTTGATGATTGTGAATGGGATTATGTTCTTGATTTGACTTAGCTTGTGGGTTATTGGTGTATGGAAATGCTGCTGATTTTTGTGCATTTATTTTGCAACCTGGAACTTTACTGAAATAGTTTATCAATTCTAGCAGCCTTTTGGTGGAGTCTTTAAGGTTTTCTGAGTATAGAATTATATCATCAACAAAGAGAGATAATTTGATTCCTTCTTTTTCTATTTGGAAGCATTTTATTCCTTTCTCTTGTACTATTTTTCTGGCTAGGACTTCCAATACTATGTTGAATAGGAGTAATGAGAGTAGGCATCCTTGTTTTGTTGCATTTCACAAGGGGAATAATTCTAGCTTTTGCTTAAACAATGTGATATTGGCTATGGCTTTGTCTTAGATGGCTATTATTATTTTAACGTATATTCCTTTGATGCTTAGTTTGTTGAGGGTTTTTATTACGAAAGGATGTTAGTTTTTTTTCCAAAAGGAATTCCTACATCTATTGAGATTATCATATGGGTTTTGCATTTAATTCTGTTTAGGTGGTGAATTACATTTATTGATTTGTGTATGTAGAACCAGCCTTGCATCCCAAGAATAAAGCCTACTTAATTGCAATGTGTTACCTTTCTGGTGTGTTGCTAGATTCAGTTTGCTAGTATTTTATTGAGGGTTTTTGCATCTATGTTCAACAGCAATATTGGCCTGAAGTTTTCTTTTTTCTTTATGTCTTTGCCAGATTTTGGTATTAGGCTAATACTGGCTTTGTAGAATTAGTTCTGGAGAAACCCCCCCTCTTCAATTTCTTGGAATAATTTCAGTAGGATTGGTAATAATTTCAGTAGGATCTTCTTTGTATGTCTGATACAATTCAGCTGTGAATCCATCTGGTCCTGGGCTTCTTTGTTGTTGATGTTGGGTAGGTTATTTATTACTGATTCAATTTCAAAACCTATTACTGGTCTGTTCAAGTTTTCTTTCTTCCCAGTTCAATCTTGGGAGGTTGTGTGTTTTCAAGAATTTATCAATTTCACCTAGATTTTCTAATTTGTATGCATAGAGTTGTTCACAATTGCCTCTGGGTATGTTTGTGTTTTTGTAGGATCAGTTGTAATGTCATCTTTGTTACTTCTGATTGTACTTATTTGGATCTTCTCATTTTTTTTCTTTGTTAATCTAGCTAGCAGTATATCAATCTTATTTATTCTTTTGAGTGATCTCTCTTGCCTTCATTGATCTTTTGTATGGATTTTTGCATCTCAATTCCATTCAGTTCTTCTCTAATTTTAGTTATTTCTTCTCTTCTGCTAAATTTTCTTTTTTTAAGTTCCTCTAGGTACAAGGTGAGATTGTTTATTTGAGATCTTTTGAAGTTGTTTATGAAGGCTATAATTTGGTGCTACAAACTTTCCTCTCTACACTGCTTTGGCTGCATTCAAATATTGCGGTAAGTTGTTTCTCTGTTTTTATTAATATAATTTTTTTATACCTGCCCATGTTTTGTTGTTCACCCAGGAGCTATTAAGGAGCAATTTATTTAATTTCCATGTATTTTTGTAGTTTTGAGATATCTTCTTGATGTTGATTTCTATTTTTAATGCACTGTGGTCTGAAAGTGTACTTGGAATTTTAAATTTTTTGAATTCATTAAGATTTGCTGTATGAGTGAGCATGTGGTCAATCTTAGAATGTGTTCCATGTGCAGATGAGAAGAATGTATATTCTGTGGTTATTGGGTGGAGTATTCTATTAGGTCCAACTGGTTGAGTTGCAAGTTTAAGTCCAGAATTTTTGTTTTTTGCCTTGATGTTTTGTCTAACATTGCTAGTGGGGTGTTAAAGTCTCCCATTATTATTGTGTGGCTGTTTAAGTCTTTTTGTAGGTCAAGAAGGACTTGTTTTATGAATCTAGGTGCTCCAATGTTGTGTGTGTATATATTATGAATAACTCAGTCATCTTATTTAATTAAACCCTTCATCATTGTGTAAGTCCCTTCTTTCTTCTTTCTGATCGTTGTTGGTTTAAAGCTTGTTTTATCTGATATAAAGAAATAGCGGCTCCTGCTCTTTTTCATTTTATGATTGCATTTTATGTTTGCCTATGTTTGAATTTTGTGCTTTTAGTGTGTGAATTGCGGCAATAGTGAATATTGTATGTAATAGATAATTTTTCAACAAACACCCCTTTCTCACCTTTCTACTTTTAAGATTCTCCAATGCCTATTAGTCCCCTCTGTATGCCCATCCATACCAATTGTTTAGCTCCCACTTATAAGTGAGAATATTTGGTATATGACTTTCTGTGTCTGAATTATTTCACTTAGAATAATGGCCTCCAGCACCATCCATGTTGCTGGAAAAACATTATTTCATTCTTTTTAAAGACTGTGTGGTATTTCATGGTATTATGTAACCACATTTTCTTTATCCAATCATCTGTTGATGAACAATTAAGTTAGTTGATTCCATGACTTTGCTAATTGTGAATAGTGCAGTGACAAATATACAAGTGCAGAGTTTTGTTTTTGTTTTTGTTTTCTTGACATAATGATTTCTTTTTTGGTGGGAATAGACAGCCAGTAGTGAGACTGCTAGATTGAATGGTAGTTCTATTGTTAGTTCTCTGAGAAGTCTCCATACTCTTTTCCATAGAGGTTGTACTAATTTACATTCCCACTGGCAGTGTGTAAGTATTCCTTTTTATGTGCATAGTTTTTTGAGTTTTTCATAATAGACATTCCAAGTGGTGAAAGATGGTATCCCATTGTGTTTTTAGTATTCATTTATCAGATGATTCCCTGACGTGGAGCATTTTTTCACGTTTGTAGGCCGAGTGTATGTCTATTTTTGAAAAATGTGTGTTCATATCTTTGCCCACTTTTTAAAGATGTAGTTTGTGTTTTTCTTGTTGAGTTGTTTGAGTTCCTTATAGATTCTGGATACTAGCCCTTTCTTAGATGCATATTTTGCAAATATTTTCTCCCATTCTATAGGCTGTCTGTTTATTCTGTAGATAGTTTTGCTGTGCAAAAGCTTTTTAGTTTAAGTCCCATTTATCTATTTTTGCTTTTGTTGTGTTTGTTTTTGAGGACTTAGTCATAAATTATTTGCCTAGGCCAAAATTCAGAAGAGTTTTTCCTAGGTTTTCCTCCAGAATTTTTATAATTTCACATCTTACATTTAGATCTTTAATCCATGTTTAGTTCATTTTTTATATGATGAGAGAGATATTGGTCCAGTTTTATTCTTCTGTGTATAACTGTGCAATTTTCCTGGCATCATTTATTGGCTAGAGTTTTCTTTTTCCAGTGTATACTTGGAACCTTGATAAAAGTCAGTTGTTTATAGGTATATATTTTGTGATTATCCCACCACTATTGATTGGTCCATTACATTTTTTCTTATTTCTTTTTTTCTTTGCATTTCAGTTTGTGAAACTTCTATTGCTGTATCTTCAAGTTTTCTAATTGTTGCCTCAGTTGTGTCCCATCTACTGATGTATATTTCAAAGGCACTCTTCATTTCTATTACAGTGTTTTCTTATTTAGTATTTCTTTCTGTTCCTTTGCACATTTACATTTTTACTTATATTACCTATCCATTCTAGCATGTTGTACTTTTTTTTATTAGGGTCCTTAAAATATTGAGCATAGTTATTTAAACTTTCCTACTTATAGTTTCACAATCTGCATCATATATTAGTCTAATTCTAATGCTTACTTTTTCTTTTAAGACTGTGTTTTTCTTATGTGTTAGCATGTCTTGTGATTTTTTTGTTGTAAGCCAAACATAACGTGTCACGTAATAGAAACGGAGCTAAATGAGCCTTTAGTGTGAGGTTTTATTTTAGTGTGTATAGGAACTGAGCTCTGTTTAAATGTTTTCTGTAGCCACAGATGCCAGAGACATCAGTTTTCTCTTGTGTCCTTATATTTTATCCCTCTGTCTTGGGGTTTTCATAAAAAATTCTTTTTACATTGAATTTGTTCCTTGCAGGTCTTTTAGCTGTAATCTGTATTATTACACTGTAGCTCTTCCCTTCTAAGTGAAGGGAAGTAATCTATAATTTTTTTTTAGTGGGCTTGTGTCCCTGGATTAGGACACTCAGATCTGTTTCTTAGCCTCTGTCAGTTTCCTTAGGTGAGGTAGAAAGCCTAGAACAACTGGGGTTGGCTAATTGCCATTCCCCCATGGAGATAAGGCTTTGGTGAAGTCCTTCCCCCAAAAGAACAGGCTTTGTTGTGGAGAATGATCTGGGGTATCAGAAAATTGTTACTTTCCCTTCCCACTGCTGGGAGCACAAGGGGGATTTTTCTTAGATATTTACTGTGAAATTAGAACAAGTATATTTATGATTTCTTTATGGGATTTTGATTCCCTATCTTTGTGAGAAATATCACTTGCTCCTAGGCAGTACTTACAGTTCTGTAAACTGTAAACATTTGTTTTTTTAATACTTGTGTTTAAGAATTTACTGTATTTAGAAATTACATCTTATGGATATCCAGATATCCCGACACTATTTATTAAGTTATTCATCTTATTCCAACTGCATTATCCCATCACCTGTACCTTACATTAAAATCATATAGTTATTGAGTATATTTCTGGCATTTCTACTATTTTTAATTAAGTTACTATTTAAACATTATTTTATTTTATTAGCAGTTTTTTTCTTGTATCCAATAAGATTAATTTTCCCTAACATATACTCACTGTTATTTTTAAAAATCTTTTTATTGTTCCTGACTAGATTTATTTTTGGATTGGGTTGGATTGGACAAATAAATATATTTCATAAAATATTAAATATACTCCCAATTACATAAAAAATCCCACCAAGGGCTGGGCATGGTGGGTCACGCCTGTAATCCCAGCACTCTGGGAGGCTGAGGTGGGTGGATCGCCTGAGTTCAGGAGTTCTAGACCAGCCTGGCCAACATAGTGAAACCCCATCTCTACTAAAACTACAAAAACTTACCTGGTGTGGTGGCGGATGCCTGTAACCCCAGCTACCCAGGAGACTGAGGCAGGAGAATCGTCTAAACTAGGGAGGCGGAGGTTGCAGTGAGCCGAGATCGTGCCATTGCACTCCAGCCTGGGCAACAAGAGTGAAGCTCTGTCTCAAAAAAAAAAAAAAAAAACCCACCAAATACATGTATTAGAATTATATAAAATTTAAATAATTTAGGAAGTGTTGTTGTTGTATTGCCTTTTCATCCAACCATTCAAAAATATAATGTGCCTTTCAGTTTGTTTAGATACCATTTCATATATTTCAATAAGATATTTTATATTATTATGTCATATAAAAATTTTTTCTAGGTCTGGTGCAGTGGCTCATGCCTGAGGTCAGGAGTTCAAGACCAGCCTGGCCAACATGGTGAAACCTTGTCTCTACTAAAATACAAAAATTAGCCGGGCTTAATAGCACACACCTGTAATCCTAGCTACTCGGGTGGCTGAGGCAGGAGAATTGCTTGAACCCAGGAGGCGGAGGTTGCAGTGAGCCAAGATCATACCACTGCACTCCAGCCAGGGTGACAGAGCAAGACTCCATCTCACCAAAAAAAAAAAAAAAAAAAATTGTTTCTAAATAATTCAAAAATTTTATAAATATTTTATTGTGATTTATGTGTCAATATTTGGAAACTTATTCTATGAATAGGAGAAGCTGTAATATTTATTAACTATCAAGTTACCTAAATTTCTTATTACTTCTAGTTTTTTCTAAAATCATTTGTGTTTTCTATGTATATAATATAATGTACAAAACATAGTTTTATATATTTTTCTAGTATTTAGTTCAGGTTCCAATTTTATTCGAATAATTTAACACTTGCTTTTCCAAAAAATTAGCACTCTAATGATTTTGAGTTTACCTTTATATGAGAGGAGGTTTTTTCCAAGCTGTCAAAAGTACGTACTATTTAATTTAATTTTTCAACCATTAGAATGCCATCTCCTATAAAAATTAATTTTAAAATTTGCTACCTGTTTGAAAGGGAAAATTGTTTTTCAAGTTTGCACTTCTTTTCTAATTAATTATTTTAACTTGTTTTCATTTTTACTGAACATTTGTGGATAAATTTTGAACCGTCTGTGCACGTCTTATATCAAGTTTCTATTGCAGACTTATCTTTTTCTTAATGTGTACAAGGTATATTTTTATATTTGGAATATTGAACAATTCTTTTATGTATATTTTGAATATTTCTCCTTTTGTCTCTTTGTAGTTGTTTAATATGTTTTTAATTGCACTTTCAAAATTTGTGTATCAGGTTTTTTACCATAAACATTTTATTTGTTTTATGAGAAAGATCCAAATCAAATTATGTCTTCGCTAACGTATAGTATATTTATCAACACTTCATCATTTTTAAAATTTAATTTTAAAATTAATCTTGGATGATTTTATGTTGGTTTATGTGATAATATGAGGATGTAAATTTATTTCAAGTTTTACTTAGCATTTTTGTCCAAAATATATGCTAGTAAAGTGAAGGTTATTATATATGGCTTCCTTAAGTTTTTATCACAATTTATTATTTTTTAAATCCATAATTTTTTAACTTTTTCTATTCATACTTCCCTTGTTTCTGTGAGTTATATTTTTTTCTCCACTATATTTTCTAATAAGTTATTGCTTTTGAGTAGTGAGACGCTGACTTTGTAAAGGTATATTTGTCTTGAATAGATACTGTTTTTAAATATTTTTCACTTGATCTAAAAATGTTTTCAATATGTAATCACCTCATTTACAAATGCTGATTATGCAGGTACCTAGTTTCTTCAATTGAATAAAATATAAATATACATCTCATCTTTAACTGTATAAAAATAGATAAATGGATACAGGAAATTTTGAGTAAATGACTATTTCTGAACAATATATACTGTACTAAAATCTAGACAGACTGATTATCACTAAAAATAACTGAATAGAAATATGTTTTCAAACTGTATAACAAACTAATAGATTTTTTAACTAAAGTAAAAATGAATGGAGGTGCTTGCATAATGCAGATACCCAGAATCCTGAAATGGGAATGACAAAGGCTCTCATAACAAACAATGATTAAGCATAAGGTAAATGGTAAAGTAAGGTGGAGTGTCTATTGACCAGCCTTATAGCTGTGGAACAAGGAGATTATCAGGAAAAAATTGGGACATCGAAGGAGGCGAAAAGAGGAAGGGATAGTAGGAAAGATAATGTACTGTGCCTTTGAATCTATCAGAATACGGCTTGGTTATTACTCCTTAAATATCTATAAAAATAAATATATCTGTATATATTTATATTAAATATATGTGTGTATGTGTGTATAATTATTCTTTTTCCTACGAATGTCTATATAGGGTGTGCAGATTTGAGTGTACATTTTACTGTGTAATAACAGAAGAAGAATGAGCATCATTCAAAAAGTAGGTGACATTCTTAGAGAAAATATAACAGACCTATGTTCCTAGTTAACTAAAATAATAACCAATTTGTTCTATAGCAATTAGAAAAATTTAACCCACTGTTAAATATTTGCCATAAATAAAGGAGCCCTACCAAAACATTAAAATAACAACAATAACAACAAAATTAAGTAATAGAAATTCTGATAATTCAAATGTTAATTTTTTAAAAATGGAAGTCCTCCTTAACCCTATTTATGATGTTAGAACATTTGATAACAAATTGGTTTGATACCAAAATAAAATTACATGCTAAACTCACCAATACAAAAATAGAAAAAATAAGCAAAGAATCCAAAAAATCAATTAAAAAGTTCCATCTGAGTAAGATGGATTTATTCTATCAATGAAAGGTGATTCAATATTGCAACATTTATCAATGTAATTCACCACATTAAAATATTAAAGCTAAATAACACATGAGCCTTTCAAAAAACAAACATCTATACTAGCAAAATTAATAAAATGTATCAATTCAAGGGTAAAATACAAGTCTTAGCTAAGAATAGATGGCAATTTCCTTAGCTCAATAAAAAGTATTCAAAAAAAGATCCACATGAAATAGTAGAGTCAATAGTGTAGTGTTTTGAACTCATTTAAAATCAGAAATAATATCAGGATAACTGCCATCACTATTGACTGCTCAGAATTGTATTGGAGCCCCTCCTAGTCAGCCACTTTAGTCAAGGTCAAGAGAGACAAAGTGTGTAATGATTAGAAAAAATTTACAATTGACCCTTGAACAACACGGGTTTGAATTGCATGGGTCCATTATATAAAGACTTTTTTCCCCACTTCTGTCACCCATGAGACAGCAAGTCTAACCCCTCCTTTTTCTCCTCCTCCTCAGCCTACTAAACATGAAGATAAATACTTCAACTTAATGAATACTAAATATGTTCTCTATTTCTTATGATTTTCTTGACGACTTTTTTTTCTCTAGCTTACTTTATTGTAAGAATGGAGTATGGAATTCATAGACAAAATGTGTACCAATCAACTACTTACGTTATTAATAGGCTTCTGGCTAACAGTAGGCTATTAGTAGTTAAGTTTTGGTGGAGTCAAAAGTTACATGTAGGACAGGCATAGTGGTTCGTGCCTGTAATCCTAGCACTTTGGGAGGCTGAGGTGGGTGGATCACTTCAGGTCAGGAGTTCAAGGCCAGCCTGGCCAACATAGTGAAACCTCGTCTCTACTAAAAGTAGGAAAACTTGCGGGACACGGTGGTGGGCGCCTGTAGTCGCAGCTACTCTGGAGGCTGAGACAGGAGAATCGTTTGAACCTGAGAGACGGAGGTTGCAGTGAGCTGAGATCACGCCACTGCACTCCAGCCTGGGTGACAGAACTAGAATCCATCTCAAAAAAAAAAAAAAAAAAAAAAAAGTTAATGTAGATTTTCAACTACACAGAAGGCTGTCTCCCCTAAACCCCATGGTGTTCAACTCTGTTTTCAGATGATGTGAATGTTTACATAAAATTCTGTATGTAACCTATATTTTATGGAATTCAAAGATTCCGTAAGACAATTAGAATCCAGAAGAGAGTTTGGCAATGCTATTGGATATTAGATCATTACCTGGAAAGTAATTTGCATTTAAGTGACCTAAGTGTAAGTGAGTTTATAAAACAAAGCCAAACAACTTTTAGAAATGTTAAAATTCCATGAATGGAGAATCATAAAATCTTGATAAATAGTAACATTCTGTATTTTCTCCCTGTCAGTCTTCCCAAAATGACCTAAAGAGTCAATACAATTTCAATGTAAATATCATCACAGTTTTTTATGGAACCTACTAAATTGATTCTAAAATTTATATGGAAATGAAAAGTCCTAATAATAGCTAAGACCCTCTGAAAAAGGAACAAGCTGAGGGATGTTGTTTCAAATATTATGAGTAATAATAAAGTTCAAGTTATTGAGATAGTCTCATAGGTAATATGTTTAAACAAGACTAACGGAACTAAAACAGAGAGCTCTGAAACAGATCCACAAATTTATCATACATAATATTTGGCAAAATCTACATTTTATGTAAAAGAGGAAATAATAAATTTTTAATAAATATTGAAACATTGGTTATCTATATGGAAAAACAATATTGATTCTCTACCTCAAATCACTTACTAATGGATTAAGGGTTTAAATAAAAAAGAAAAAACTTCTCTTTGAAGAAAATTTAAGACTGTGTCTTTATATTAAGTATCATTCATCACTATAAAAGAGGTGAAAAGTACTAATTATATACTTGGAAGAGAGTATTATTAAGAAAATTAAAAGAACCTCAGCAATGAATACTTACAAAAAGAACAATCAAGTACAAAAATCAGTAAGGAATTTGAATGGGCTTTTTACAGGAGAGGAAAAGGGAACAATGTGAAAAAAATGTTAACTTGATTAATAATCATGAGTGTTCAAATTGCACACCAGATTAGCAAAAATAAAAATTTCATAATAATAAGTGTTGGATAGAATGTGGATCAGCGGGAACACATAGACCCTGCTGTTAGGAGTGTTAATTATATAACCTCTTTCAAAAGATATCTGTTACTAAGTAAGTTTGAACAGATATCTATTCTATAACAAGTAATTCAACTCTTAGGTGATGAACCTAGAGAGGCCTTTGTTCATTTTCATTAAGAGACATATTTGACATAGGACATAATCACATTATCTATAAGATCAAAATGCTGAAAACAACCCAGATGCCCATAGTAGCATAATTAAAAATCAGGCAAAGGAAAACTACACAGCAATAGAAATAAATTATGATTATATACTTTATATTAAAAGTAAAAAAGACAAAAGTCACAGAAGAATCTATATTCTGTGATTCCATTATTGTCTAGGTCACAAATGAGCAAAACTAAACAAAAAAGTGATCCAATTAATTTTTATAGAGAATTATTAGCACAAAATTAAGATGGTAATTACTTCCAGAGAGGCAAGACTGGGATGAAAGCCAAGAGTTGCCCTCTGGGAATTTCCAACAATATTGACAGTGTTCTATTTATTCAGCTAGACAAAATACATGTGAAAGTATTCCTTGACTGGTATTCTTCACTGCCTCTATATGTCATATCTAGAGGCCAGAATAAAAAAAAAAATTGTAATAATATTTTAAATAAAGTATGCCTTTTTCTTTACAAAGAAAATTCAAATATGCATTCCCAAAATGTAAATAATGTCCTAAATTATTTGTGTGTTTGGAAAAAATTATCTTGGAGAGTTAGTTGAAACTATCATAAGAAAGAGGTCTTGAGTAACTCGAAATAAAGTCTTGAAGGGAGGTGAGTAAATTTTATGGTAGATGTCTTTTAAACTTTTTGTCATTTGGGGACTACTGCCCTAATTGTAGTTCAAGAATCTGTCAATCTGTCTAACTATAGCTTCCTTATAAAATCCTCATGTATTTATTTGTTTAACTCTCCTGACAACATCTTTATTTCATGAAGACTGTTGCCTCAAACACAGTGGTCCCTCTGAAGGTACGTAGCCATCATGGGAGAAATCCCTACCCAGAATTATGAAGTTGCTTTGCCGGAAGAAGGCAGATCAAGCCCGCGGAGAAATGGCATACATCCCCGATGGAGAGACGAAACCGAGTTAATCACTTTAGATAGATATTTCATTGCCTGTATAGCTGGGTGTAGTGTGCTCATTTTGTAAATATCCTTTGCTATTTTCTTAGTATTAATCAATTTGCTTGTATGAATTAAGAATGTGAAGGCTGCTTTGTCTAATGTCATGGTCATTCACATCCTGATAGGAAAATGCACGTACCCTAGTAAGCAATGATTCTGCCCAGCTCTTCTCTCCTGGTGACAGAAGCTAAGGGATGAAACACAAGGCAAAGTCCTACCCTCAAGATTCTTAAACTCTTACAGTAACTTGGCATTGTCATAGCAGACATTTAATCCACTGAACTGAGTGCAACATTCAAGCCGTTTGGTGTATTTTGGCACTATAAGAGAAGAGAGATTCAGGAGAAACATTTTTTCTTCTCTTTACAAAGCACGTGCCTACAGTTAACTTCCCCCACCACCTTGAGCAGAAGCAGCAGCATGGAGTCCTGACCCAGGATGTCTTTAGAATATAGGATAAATTCAGGCAAACACTGTAAGTACCACATCTCTGATGAGGTGAGTAAAAGATGTTTAAAAGCCATTTTAGTTAGCCAGAGGTGAAGAGAGGAAGGCCCAGAGCTGTTCAGAAAGTGAGCGTTAGAGGCAACTTCCATAAAACAACTGAATTGCTCTAATGGATAACAATTACCTTAATGATAACAGAGAAAGTGTGGCAGATTGCTTTCTGTTTCCAAAAAAAAAAAAAAAAAAAAAAAAAAAGTTATACCAGTATCTGCTATCCTACAAGCTCTTCCAGATGCTCGCCAGTCCTCCATCAAGAGTGGATTCTAAGCCTCTTTCTCTTTTTTTTTTTTTTTTTTAATTATTATACTTTAAGTTCTAGGGTACATGTGCATAACGTGCAGGTTTGTTACATATGTATACTTGTGCCATGTTGGTGTGCTGCACCCATCAACTCGTCAGCACCCATCAACTCGTCATTTACATCAGGTATAACTCCCAATGCCATCCTTCCCCCCTCCCCCCTCCCCATGATAGGCCCCGGTGTGTGATGTTCCCCTTCCCGAGTCCAAGTGATCTCATTGTTCAGTTCCCACCTATGAGTGAGAACATGCGGTGTTTGGTTTTCTGTTCTTGCGATAGTTTGCTGAGAATGATGGTTTCCAGCTGCACCCATGTCCCTACAAAGGACACAAACTCATCCTTTTTTATGGCTGCATAGTATTCCATGGTGTATATATGCCACATTTTCTTAATCCAGTCTGTCACTGATGGACGTTTGGGTTCATTCCAAGTCTTTGCTATTGTGAATAGTGCCACAATAAACATACGTGTGCATGTGTCTTTATAGCAGCATGATTTATAATCCTTTGGGTATACCCCCAGTAATGGGGATTGTAAACTAGTTCAACCATTATGGAAAACAGTATGGCGATTCCTCAAAGATCTGGAACTAGATGTACCATATGACTAAGCCTCTTCCTCTTTAGCCTGGATGGATGTTTGTGCCTCCACTAACACATGCAGAGACTATGCCACAGTGTGACTTTGTTAGACTACACCAGAAAGGGAAACACACATTTCTGCCTGGCTCTCTCTGTCTTAGGACACTCATCCTTCAAACCCACGCAAGAGGAGGAAGCCCAGGCCACATGGAGAGTCTCATGTCTAGTAGAACAGAGGCCCCCAGCCCTCAGCCCCAGTGAGTTCAGTGCCCTCTCACCAGCTATGTGAGTGAATCAAGCTGGCAACAGCCCCTCCAGCCTTGGCTAAAGCTGCCTTGAGTAGAATCACATTGTTTCTACAATAATGATTATTTTAAACTATTCGATATTGTAGAGATTTGTTCACTAGTAACATATAGCTGGAACAGAAGTTCGCAAATTATGGCTGAGTAGACATAAACAAAGACATAAAAAATAAATAATAAGACACCCTCCACACACACACACACACACACACACACACACACACACACACACACAAGAAAATAAAACAACCCCAAAACATTTCATGGACTTTAATGGAACCTTACAAAGTTTATGAAACTTCTTCAAAGAAAAATTCTGTGGGACCACTGGAAGAAGTTATTAAAAGGAAGCTTTCAGTGAAAGAGGCAATTGAGAAAATAATTAGAGTACTTTAGTTATGTTTTAGTAGAATTTCTTTGGATGAATCACTTGCCTTAGTTCTCCTTTGACATAGGGCTGAACTATGCAAATGAGGATTTCCAGGACTTCCCGGCAAGGAAAATATCAACAATTGTTGAGTCATAATAAAATCCTCTTAACTTCTGGAGGGCTGAAATTGTGGAAGTGCTGAATATAATGTGTAAACTTAGTTTTGCAAAGGTCTTACGCTATATGCATTGGTAATGTTATGGTTTTATCTCTTTCTATGAATGGAAATCAAAGAAGACCCTCTAGTTGAGTAAAATTTACTTCCTTAAGACAGTCAATCACTTACATGCACATAATTTACTTGGGGAAGGCAAAATGGATTTTGTAGGGGATATGATCTCTGACTGTTAAGTAAGACATATTATTCCTTAGGCATTTTAAAAAAATTTTAATATTTGACATCATATGCTTATTTGTTTATTTATTTGTTTAGTTAAAGCCTTTAAGCAACATTCTTTGATTCTCTGAATGTGAAGCCACCTCTGGTAAGTATGCTTTCCTAAAACTTTCTTTGCTTATGTTGATGCAACTCTAAGGATAAAAATTGCTTCATGGAGCTCACAAGAGTCCACAAGCGTGAACGAGATACTCAGAGAGGAATTATAAGGATGGTGTGGGAAAGTTATGGGATGCCTGGAGCTCCTTCTATTCTCCCGGATTCAACTGGATATAATGCATACAAAATAGAATGAAGTTGTTCTCATTGCACATAGTTTCAAATGTATAGCATGTGGGAAATAAAGAAATGTTAGGACGGGATATCCAGTAGACCAATTACATAGGCACAAAACCAGTGTCACACCACCCACAGTTTTGAGAGGTTTTTGTTTTTAGTTTAGTGCGATATTGGTTATCTAGGCTTTCTGTTGGTTTATCCTTGTTTCCCTAGCCATGTAATGTTAAGATACTCAAGTGATTCTGGTGGCACAGGTTAGTCCCATAGAACAGAGTGTGTTAAATTAATTGGTCTTCATGGGAGCCAGCTCTTAATCTCAAAATAATTAATATAAAATTTTAACTAACTGTACATACCAAAGATTTTGGAAAAATCCTCAATATAGTCAAATCCATGGACATTCTTTTATTATAAGTTATTTTATACACATAGATGTACATATATAAAAATCTACATCTACCTACCCTTCTATTCATCTACCTATTTGTCTATCCACATTTTCTCATGATAATGAACATAAACTCTTTTTTTTTTTTTTTTTTTTCTTTTGGAGACCAAGTCTTACTCTTGTTGCCCAGGCTGGAGTGCAGTGGCCTGATCTCGGCTCACTGCAACCTCTGCCTCCTGGGTTCAAGCAATTCTCCTGCCTCAGCATCCCAAGTAGCTGGGATTACAGGTACGTGCCACAACACCTGGCTAAATTTGTTTGTAATTTTAGTAGAGACAGGGTTTCACCATGTTTGCCAGGCTGGTCTCAAACTCCTGACCTTAGGCGGTCTGCCAGCCTTGGCCTCCCAAAGTGCTGGGATTACAGACGTGAGCCACCCCGCCTGGCTGGACATAAACTCTAACGAAAGATTACATTTCTTGAAAAAGCAGTCTCTTATCCTTAAATCAAGAAGGAACTCTGATACATCTACCAATCTATATAATTTGATTGAATTAGTGGAAGATTATAAAGGTATTTTGAAAACAGACATCCTCATACAATTAGGGTACCATGTACATGTAGCATTTAGATGTGGGGCATATAGTTTAATTCACAAAGTAGGAAGCTTTAAAATGGGTAGATTCTTTTATTTTTCAATGGCAGATGCTGTCTATTTTGAAAAGTAGCCATTGATTTAGTGTAAGAGAAGTAATGTGAAATATTATAACGTGAAATATTTAAGTTGGGTAAGACGCATAGTCACACTGAACAATATATCTAAATGAAGTATAGAACAAAACACCAGACATATAGCCTGTTCACAACTGCATTTCATTTTCTTTTTAAATTTTGGCTAACTGAAGTCAACAAAAGTTCAGTTATTCATTACTCTTTATTTTCAAATTAAATGTGCTAAAGTATATTTTATATATTTATGCATTTTTCAAAGAGCTTAAGGAAGCTGATTTATTCATGAAATGTTGAGGGGACACAAACAAATCCCCAAAGTGATGCTAATTTTTAAATTAAATATACATAAATTAATCCACATAACTCCAGGAACATAATAATTCTTAGAAAAATGCATGGAATTCATTATGAGCCATTAAAGAAGCATTCAGTAATTACTAGCAGTGAGAACAATTTATAATATAAACTTAGACTTTTTTCTGTTTTGTAATGATGAAGCTTACCTAGATTTAGAGAATCCAATGGCTGTTTGTCATATTTTCTTGAAAGAATCATTTCAAATTTTCTGCTCTTCTTATAGAAAAAAGTAATAATACTAAATCTTCAACATATAGAGCTTTGAATAGAAAACTTTTGACATGAATATCCTTAAGGCAAGAGCTCCTTCATAGTCTCAGTCTTTTGTTAGTTGAATAATTAGCTCTCCTTCATGTTCTTGCCTAACATTGCATTTTGCTCCATAGAGAATATTGTGTGAATGAGTTTAAACATTAATTCACTTGCCTCCATCATAATGATAGTTGCATGTAATATCTCTAACAGGCTACGTACTCTCATAAGCATGTTATGTTACCTTGGTTAGTCTGAGTTACTTCAAACCTATGAAATGAACTCTCTCACCTCCATTTTACAAGTGAGAAGGTACAGTAATTTTCTTTCTGTTGGGGGTCAGCAAACTATGCTCTAGGGTCCAAATTATCCTACCTTATTAGTAAATAAAGTGATATTGAAAAACAGAGAAGTCAGTTCATTTCTATATTGTTTATGGGCTACTTTCTCTCTATCACAGCAGAACTCAGTGTTGGCAACAGAGAACATATACTTGGCAAAGCAAAAATGCGTACTTCAGGCTCTTTATGAAATGTTTGCTGATCCCTGCTCTGCCCTAGGTCACTGACATTCAAACCTAGGGTTTTCTTTAGCTAACACCTGCTCTTTTTACTGTACCACGATACAAGTCAAAGGGAAAAAAATGTTAAGAGGAGGAGTAACTTATGAATGTACTTATTTTTAAAACAAAACTTTTTGCCTTGATAATCTGCAATAATAGAATGAGGGTTTTAGGTTTAAATTCTGTCCTAGAAAGGTATTATCACTGTGAACCTAGACCAGGTGTATAAATATTCATGGACTCAGATATAGCACTTAAAATTGAAAATAATAATACTTGATTTTTGTGAACCCAAAGGTTTAGGACAGATAGGTTCTTTATAACTCTATTTTCTATTTTTCTGTAATTCCAATTCCCAGGCCAGACCTGTGGCAAGTCTAATTCGCGTCATTCAAAATGATCTAAAATAGTTTGCAATATAGTTTTTAATTATCATTGCAAGTGAAATATGCTTAAATGAACAAAGTAATAGACCATATATTTATGACCCATAGGAGTTCATTTTGAGTCATTAGGAAACATAACCAATAGAATTCAACTAAATACAAATAAATTCTCTTTTAAAATTTTTTCAAGCATTTTTTCATGTCCTCTAGATGATAATAGTGATTGATATTTGTATAGCTATTAATTTAATGTTAGAATCACTTTTACATATATTACTTCTTTTGAATTACCCACATACACAAACACACATAATATACAAACAAGTATGGCCTACTTAATCTAATTAAAATTTAATAAACAACTACAATGTATAAATTACTATCCTAGGTGTTAGACATCAAATGCTTATGTTCTCAAGGGGAAGAAAGATCATGAAACACTTTTTTTTTTTTTTTAAACGATATTAAGCAAAAAGTTTTATAAGGAAGTTAAATAGGGCACCATGACAGACACAGTTTGGAAAAACTGGAATTGCAGATTCGGGCAGGGTCAGGTGATGGAAGTGGCTCAGTGTGGCACGAAGACTTCACCCCAGCACCTTGACATTATTGGCATTTTAGGCAAGAGAGTTCTTTGTGGTGCTGTCCTGGGCATTGTAGGAAACGTAGCAGCATCCCTGACTTCCACTCACTAAATGCCAGCAGTAGCTGTGTGTTCCTTAATTGTGACAACCAAACCCGTATCCAGATGTCAGATACCATTTGGGGGCAAAATGACCCTTCATTAAGAACCACAACTTAATGAATGGACGAGAAAGGGCAAAAATGAATCTAGGACATGAAAATAGATTAAATGCCTATTTGAGTCATCCCGATGAGAAAGAGTAGAAGAGGAGGGAATGAAATGAGGGCATAATTTGGAGGTAGAAAGTAGAGAACCTGATGGATTGAAAGTGGGCTGTACAACAGCTATCCAGCTTCAACGGGAAGAAAAATCACCCGGAGAGCTTGTTATGAAGTCAAAATTAGGGCAATTTTGAATCATTTGGTATAAAGAAGGGGTATAGGAATTCAGTTTTTAACATACATCACGTTTTGAGAAAAAGTGGTGTAGACATAGAAAACAATTAGAAGAAGGGCTGGGAATAATGAAAGAATAACACAGTTTCTAGGATAACCAGAAGAGTTGACCAAGAAATCATAATAAAGTGGGACGTAGCACTTTGCCGGCTGGGATTGTATGAATAAACCTTGGTGCCTTGGTAATTAAAACAAGAGATAGTTTTGCTCAGGCGCTTATTGGGCAAGAAAACGCAAGAACATGCCTGTTTTCTGGTAAATGAAGGCATTTGCTTATTTTTCAGAAGTAAACTTCTATAAGTGATGGCTTATAAGACTATTTTCTGGAAATCTGTAAACTTATACCATCTTTAATATTGAGAGAAGGATTCTCTAGGCCTGGGTTACTCTGCTGCTTTTAACAATTCCAGGAACACACACACACACACACACACACACACACACACACACACACACACACAAAACTATTACTTAACAATTGTCAAAAAAATATGTATATCTCCTAAGAACATTTTAATAGATATAAAGTGAGGTTATCTGGGGAAACATTTCATGCTCATGATTTGTAGGCTTAACATTCCTGTTTCCAAATGGCAAGAGGAGAAGAGCATTTCATATATATTTATAACATTTCTGTGGTGTGAAATTTTCCTCCAGGGAGCTAAAGCCTCCAGCAGCTTCTAACTGGGTAAGCGCAGATAGCAAAGGACCTAATGAGCACATATTATACATTGGAGGGACAGAGTGGTTCTCTATTAGGTCTTTTGCTATCTGTGCTGATCCAGTTAGAAGCTTCTGGAGGCTTTAGTTCCTTGGAGGAAAATTTCAGGACACAGACCATTGCCTCTCAGTACTTCCTGTGGTTTATTGTGCATGAATCATGTTCAAGAGTCCTGTGGTTGATGTTACTAAAATGAAATGACCCTGCAGGATGACAAAAATGATAAATACAGTCTTATAAGTCAAACATGTACCTCCATAACTTCAATTTTTGATTTTAGATCTTCCTAAGCCATCCATAATATTAGGCTTCTTATGCAGTATTTATCAGTGCTAGAAATAACTATTTTGTGGGACGGAAAGAGAAACAATTTATTCTTCTAAAATATTCACTGCAGTTTTAAGAAGGAGTCAGAGAGAAGCATTTTTAAACATTTTGCTCCACATTTGCTAGTAGCTGGTAAAATAGAAAACAAGGTTCCTGAAACTGGCATTTCCACTAGTCATGCATCTCCATTTTGCTAAAGGAAACGTGCTGATCCAATTATAAATATTTTATAGTGTCTGTCATTTTCTTTAAAAATTATCCTACATAGTATGCAATTTGTGTTTAAATTATGAGCTAATGGAATTAAATTAACGTGTATACTCTAATTGGATATACACATTCCAGGGCAGCAATGGTATTTTAATTAGCATGATGGCAGTTAGAAATAGCTTTTTTTATTGATTAAATGTAGTGATGTTAAAGATATGTGGACTGGATGGAAATGTTGCAGGCACTACCATCCTGGTCTGAATAGTGTATAATGATGGAAGTGTTGCATTTTCTCTTCTCTTTGAAATGGAGGCCTAGGTTGGGATTCTCGTCCCCAGGGTGCCTAACAGGGATTTCATTTCACTAGCATTTCCTTGCCTTGCCATGTTAATAAATGTATGTCCTTGTAGGAGAATTAGTCTGAAACTCCTTTCTTGGAACCACATATCTTATAGCGTAGATACCAGGAAGGAGAGCTAACAACATATTTCACTGGCTCTAAAATGTACCTCTAAAAAATAATGTAATATTTCCTTAGGAACACTTTTACACTGTTGGTGGGAATGTAAATTAGTTCAACCATTGTGGAAGAAGCTGTGGTGACTCCCCAAAGATCTAGAACCAGAAACACCATTTGGCCTAGCAATCTCATTACTAGGTATGTACCCAAAGAAATATAAATCATTCTGTTACAAAGATACATGCACACAAATGTTCACTGCAACACTATTCACAATAGCAAAGACATGGAATCAACCCAAATGTCCATCAATAATAGAATGGATTAAAAAAATGTGGCACATATATACCATAGGATACTATGCAGCCATAAAAAGGAATGAGATCATGTCTCTTGGAGGGACAAGGATGGAGCTGGAAGCCATTATCTTCAGCAAACTAATGCAGGAACAGAAAACCAAACACTGTATTTTCTCATGTATAAGTGGGAGCTGAACAATGAGAACTCATGGACACAGGGAGGGGAACAACACACACTGGGGTCTGTTGGTGGGTGGAGTTGGGGGAGGGAGAGCATTAGGAAAAACAGTGCATGCCAAGCTTAATACTTAGGTGATGGGTTGATAGGTGCAGCAAACCACCATGGCACACATTTACCTTTGTAACAAACCTGCACATCCCACACATGTATCCCAGAACTTAAAATAAAAATAAAAACTAAACAAAAATACGTCAGGTGATAAGTCATGCAGTTCTAAAGGCTATGATTCATTCTGTATATCTGAGTTACAGTGTTTGTAAATTCCTGGGTTATCTGTAATTCTTAACAACAAGCCTGGGTATTCCTTAACGTTAAGTGAGAAAGTAAGTTTGACATATCAGAAACTCACTGGGAAAAGCACTGGGGTCTGAAGAGCATTCTTTAAAGGAAATTAAACTCTGAACACTAAAACAGAGTCCAGCAGAGGAAGTCAAAATAAGGCATTGCAAGTTCTTAGCAGAATGGCTGAGTTCAGGGATTACTTTACTCTCTTCCATAGAGAAACAAAGAATTTGGAAATCAAATGTGCATAAAGGAAAACTACATACTTGAATTTTTTGGTCAACCAAAACACACTACATGTAGATAAAACTAATGGTGAGGAAGCTTATGAAAATCAAAGTAGTAAATAATTTAGTTCTCACCAGAGATAGTCTTGAATTGACTTGTTTAGGATGTTTCTTAAGAAGTTATTTCATTCTCCAAACTCCTCAAGATGAAAACATAAAGAGGAAAATAACAAATTTAAAAATATATAACATTTCTTAAATCAGGACATGTACAATCTCTGTTCTCTAGATAGTAGTCAGGAAATATGTGTTATTGTCAATACATTCTGGCAAGATAAAAAAGTGCCAGCAGTTTAGTCTTGAAGTAAGAGATAACAATGTGGACTCATTGAAGAAATATTGCAGCAAGAACCTTGATGGAACAGGGGATTATTTTGCAAGGGCAAATGGGGAAGACCCCTGATATTGATGCCTTTGGTTCCCAACTTGATTTAAAAGAGAGAAATTTTGAACGTGAAGATATTTTAAGAACACATTAACTAATATACTTTCCATATATTTTTCATTTTATATATACAAAAGAATAATGTACAATAATTTTTAAAAACTTATGTCTACATCAAATAGCTCTTTGACCAAGCATAAAAAGATTATAAGTGGTAATAAAGATGTGTTCCACAGTTTAGCAGCAAATTATTTTCTTAGTTTTGAATAAAACAACAGTTTGTCTTAAAATGGATGGCATTTTAGTCTGGGCATGGTGTCTCACACCTGTAATCCCAACACTTTGGGAGGCTAAGGCAGGTGAATCACTTGAGGTCAGGAGTTCGAGACCAGCCTGGCCAACAAGGTGAAACCCAGTTTCTACTAAAAATACAAAAAACTTAGCTGAGTGTAGTGGTACATGCTTGTAATCCCGGCTACTTGGGAGGCTGAGGCAGGATAATCACTTGAAGCCAGGAGGCGGAGGTTGTAGTGAACTCAGATCGTGCCACTGCACTCTGGCCTGGGTGACAGAGGGAGACTCTATATCAAAAAAAAAAAAAAAAAAGAAAAAAAATCACAAAAGGATGGCATTTTAGAATTTATGAAATATGGTAATTTTGAATGATGAACATGTCTCAGTTTACTTCTTACAACACCCTGGCCGAGTTGAACACTTCCTCCCAGATCCAGACAACTAGACCGAAGGGTGTCACTCACTCTTGGGAGCTCACAAACTCCAATTCCAAAGTCACTTGGAAATAGTCTTAATTTTTTTTTTTCATATCTTCCCCTCATTCCCATACCGGTGCATCTGTGCAAATTCAGCCCCAGAAATAGCAATAGCTCCTCAAGGTAAATATCCAAATGAACTATAATAATGATCCTGGGCTATGCTTCAAATTACTTGACTACTTTACAGTTCTTCAAATTACTTTAGGGTATGCTTTCAAACATAAACTATACTCGGCAGGGGGTTATAACATTAAATTGCACAATAACTGAATTATTCTGTGCTTTAACAAATTACAAAAATAGTCAAGTTTAAGACACTATGAAATGAATGAATCCAAGCTACTAGCCCAACAATTAATGCTTTGCTATCTCTTGTCTGAATAGACAACATGGGATCATTTTGTGCCTATCAACATATCAAAGTTTTAAATTTAGGACACCATTTTCCCAATACAAGGAAACCAAATCCTGTTGCCACGTGGTTTTGTTTTAGTATAAGATTTTTCTTTCTCTTTTCTTTACCCCTTCCCTCAGATGTTTAGATTTTGCATAGTCGGGGATGATTAAAACATCAAAATACAAGCTCAAAGGAGAAAAAGACCTAAAAAATTCCAACATTTAATGCACATTTTATTCATTCTAAAAATAACACAAAGTCATAAAATATTGTATCGAGTCATAAAATGTTGTAAAGAACACAGGTGTATATTTCAAGAAATTCTGTGGGAATTTTTTTTTAAAAAAAACCTCCCCAAGAGAAAGTATGCTGACACTAGAAGAAACCCCAAACATCAGTAAGGGTGAACGTACATCAATTAAAGTTGGCTGCCTTTTAAGTTAAAATAACATGGGAAAATTATAAATGAATAAAGAAATTACGGAAGGGGCTTTTAAAATAAAGTCTTCAATATGTAATTCTCTGTATAATTTTTCACGTGCTACTCCTGTAAAGCGTAGTGTCGCTATAGCGGAAGAACGTTCCTACCAGAGGGTCACTCTGGGAACGTCAACCGGGTGGAGGGCCTTTGCAGAAAAACCTGAGTGCTATCAAAGTCTCCAATGGGCATTGAGAGTAACTCTTTGGATTTCACAGGAAAAATAAATAAATAAATAAAAATAAAAAGGAAGGAAAGGGGTATGAAGTTGGTACTGGAGAGATTTAAAAAAATAAAATAAAACTCCCTCTCATTTACCCAGCTGGAGGTGCCTTGCATAGGATGTGTGAGTTTCTCAAACAAGACAAAGCAAATTGCTAGGGGCAACAACTTCATGGTTGGTGGATTCCTGCCTAAGTCCCTGCATTCCTCCTTTGCCATCTCTTCACCGGCAGAATCGCTTCCACCAAGAACGGTCGGGAGTAAAAGAAGGGCTGCCTACCATCAATGAGGTCGTCACTAGGGCATAGACTATCAATATTCACTAAAGTGTGCATAAATGTGGGCTTTAAGAAGTAAGCACCAGCCGGGCGCGGTGGCTCACGCCTGTAATCCCAGCACTTTGGGAGGCCGAGGCAGGCGGATCAAAAGGTCAGGAGATCGAGACCATCCTGGCTAACATGGTGAAACCCCGTCTCTACTAAAAAAAAATACAAAAAAATTTACCCGGGCGTGGTGGCAGGTGCCTGTAGTCCCAGCTACTCGGGAGGCTGAGGCAGGAGAATGACATCAACCTGGGAGGCGGAGCTTGCAGTGAGCTGAGATTGCACCACTGCGCTCCAGCCTGGGCGACAGAGCGAGACTCCGTCTCAGAAAAAAAGAAGTAAGCATCTTACTCAAGGAGATCTGGAATTTACCATGAAGAAAACAAGAACTCCAGATGTAAACATATGAATATCAGGTTCAAAGGAATAAGAAGTATTACATATGTCTTGGTCGTATTGAATGCCATCAACCAAAGAGCACTAGGAACATACTTGTAGCCACGCAAAGTTAAAAGTTACACTTTTTTGCTGTTGCAGTTCTTTGGCTGCTGCAGCATGGAAAATACGGCTTCAGGGCAGTTTCCGGAGATCTCAGGAAGAGAAAGGTGGGAAGTTTTCCTTATGGGAAGGGAGGGTTTGGATTTGTGCTAGCTGATTCTGAAGGTCTAGGGAAAGGGACCTTATGAAGGTTTAGATGCGGTCAAGGAGCAAGTAGAATTCAGAAATTGGATATTGCAATAATGTTTGTCCTTGGGGTATAAAGATGACAGTGGAGCTAGGATTGAAATTGGTGAAGAAGCAGCAATATTTCAAAATAAGGTAAATTAGTTGTTTGGAGGCATGCAGTTTGGTCTGATCTAATTCCACCAGTCTTTTTGGAACCATTGTTACACTATGTTGGGAACGCTGTAGCTTGATTAGCAACTGGACATGTGTTTCATTTCCTCAGTAGGGTTGACCAGAAAACATAATGAGTCGAAAGGTTTACCAAAAGGCTCTATACATTGCTTTCTTATTGACTCTTGACATCTACAAAATAAAAAAGTCAAAATGAATGAAAGTGGATTGATTGATTATCCTGATAATGCTATGAAATAGCAATAAGTAGATACATATGTGGCCCAGGTTGGACCTCATTGTATCACAGGCACAGTGTACTTTGGCCACCATGAGCTAGGTAGAAGATCCCCCTCACTGAGTCATGCAAGTAAGGCAGCCACCATCACGAAGGATTTGAAACAAAAGAAGAAGAGAAGGGGAAGTTTGGTAGCTTCTGAATATTGCCAGCCACTGATCTCATGTGAAATACCTAGAGTTCTGTGTTCTACAATCCTGTGAACGTAAATGGTGTGATCACCACTTGCTTTGAATGAGAAGCATCCCATGTGTTACATATATGAAATTAAGAAGAATGTTCATAAAATCTTCGTTCTGGTTCCATTGAGCCCTTAAAGGGAATTGCAGGATAATTAAGTGGAAAAAGTCTAGGTGCTAGGAATTTCTTCTTCTTTTTTTCTGATAAGCCCATTTTTTGGAAGACACTAGGATTTGAATCACATACATCATGGAAGTGACCTTCAAAAGGAATTTAACCTCTCCGAGCTTTGGTTTCCTCGTTGTAAAATACAGATGGTAATATAGAACTTTTAAGTGTTGCTAATACTGTTAATCAAAATTTGCAAAAATGATCCACACAAAGTGGATCCATGAAATCAGTGTGAGTAAAATATAAATATGAATCTGATTCCTCGCATTCCAAAATTTACTTGCAAATGTTCAAATATCTCTTGGTTAATCAAGAAATACCTATCATAAGTTATTTGTGGTTGGAAGTTTTCAAGTAACGCAAAGGGCCATAAATTAGCCTTGACCCCAAAAAATAAATAAATAAAGTAAAAAGGAATAAGAAAGAGGGGGAGGAGGAGAAGAAGGAGAAGGAGGAGGAAAAGGAGAAGGAGAAGGAAAACAAGGGCTGTAGGTGGGGTGGGAGTGTTTATATAAAGCATAGCACTTAGTTTCTGGGCATCCAGGAGGCACGGAGAGATCCAGAAGTAGGGATCAGCAAAGCCATGTGTAACACAGACTACAGAAATATTCTCCGCATTTCTTGTTTTCACTTCCCCCTCATTTTCTACCTCATTGATCTCTCTTTGCAACTCAGATTTCTCAATGCTTCACACACATGTGTGCCCATCAATTAAGAGACTTCCTATTCACCATTCAAGGGGCCACAAAGACTAAGTGGTGATCACTCATTTCAGCTCCTCAGGGAAGAAAATCAATCTGATGTCACAGAGGGTGATGCAGATCTTGAGATTTAAACATAGCTGTCAGAGGCTCAGTTGCTTTTGAATAAAGGCTGTCAATAAGTCATTGGCAGTTGGGAAGATGCAGTAAAAGATATTTGCCACAAATATCTAATAATGAATATTCAATATTTTTCTAGGTCATGGTGGCAAGAGTAGTATTCAAATTTTGTTTGCATTTAAAGATTAATGTGACTGAAATAATACTAATTCTCATGGGGGAAGCATTTTCACTGCTACTGTTTTACTAATCCCCACAAATCCATGGGTAAGTCATGTTATTATCCTCAATTACTAATAAGGACCTTAGGCCTAGAGAGGGTGTTCAAATGTGCATGCTTTTAAGGTCTATAATTGAGAGGAGAATGACTTTATGCCTATTGAATAGTACAAAACAGATCTGGGATCTAAAAAGCAGAAATATGCCAGTACTCTACTTAAAAATGGAAGACATTTCTAATGAATGTTAGGCACATTTTGAGACAAGAAAGGTAAGAGCAAATTACCCGACTTTAGCATAACAGATGTTTTGAAAGTAATCACACACACAAAAAATGTTTTACTTCAATGACTGTGATCAACCTAAAAGTTTAAAAAAATCAAAAAAGAAATTTCAATTTGTGATTTCAAAGAATCTATTTTACACCGTTTAAATTTTTAAGTTCTGAGACACGTAATTTGAACTGTATCTTTAAATAACACAAAGATGTAAAGAAGCTGATGTGCAGTGGTACTAATCCTTAACTCTATAAATTACAGCAGTTTAGCTAATGCACCTGATCACGAAATTGGTCAGGCATGCGTCAGCCATACTTAGACAATCACTTGATTTAGAATTAAAGCCAATTCTGTACTTAAGAAAACGTGGAATAAAAACTAGCTTTCCAGAGGGAAAAGAACTATGTGAGAGAAGAGATGAAGAATAAAGGTGACAGGGCAAAGTCAAAAATAGTAATTATAACCTCTTGTGGGAGGGATAACTTTGAGGGTTAAAACTTGTCTTACAATTTTGTGAACATGGAATATTAACCTGATAAAAAGGGAGGCAGTATGTCAACTTCCACCTTACAATTCAAACACATACAGATTTTCAGCAAACACATCTTCATACAAGAAATAAAAGAGCCCAGTTTTATATAGGTTGCAGCTCCTAAGCCAATTTTCTATAAATAACCCATGGCTGTCAAGGGAATTGCAGTTTTCTCCAGTTAAGAAAGCTGTAGGCAAACCCAGAAGCCTATTAGGAAGGAAATGACAGACTTTGGGCATTTAATTGTGTTACTTCATCACCAAGAAGACACCAGAAGTCTACAACTAACCTGACTGGAGTCTGAGTGGAGCTGAATCTACTCATGAGTGTTTTTCCATCTTTAAAACCTTTCGAGTTTAAAGAGAATATACTGATTTGGTCAAAAGCAATTTTGTTTTCTCTTGTAGTCATTGAGATAAATGTATATGTTTTGGTTACTTTTACTAATAGTTATAAGAATAAGAGTATACAATATTAGCCAGGTGTGGCAGTGAGCACCTGTAGTCCCAGCTGCTTGGGAGGCTGAGGTTGGGGGATTGCTTGAGCCCAGGAGTTCAAGGCTGCAGTGAGCTATAAGCGTGACACGGTACTCCAGCCTTGGTGACAGAGACCCTATCTCTTAAAACAATATATATAGAGAGAAAATATTATGTTTTTTATATATATATACACACACACACACATAGCATACTATATTATATATTGCATATTGCATACCTATATTGCATATTTAAAAAAAAAACACCAAAGTCTGTATTTACTATATACTGATGAGTCTTTGGTTACTGTTACCAAGTGTGTAACTGGTATATCAGTGTACACTAATTCTTCGCAAAGACCTTTCTTTCCCTACCTTCACTCTGTCAAAACACCTCCCTGTCCTGTCTATTGTTCACACTGGGCTACCTACACTATCTAATCTGTTTCTTTTTTTGTTATCAAGTAGCTATTGCCACTTGTAGCAGATATAATCCACGTTCTGCTCAGATCTTTCAGAATCACTTACTTATTCAATAGGCTTCTTTCTTGTATCCTTGTGCCTTAGTTTCAAATTGTCTACACCTGACACTCTGTTAGGTGGCCTTCCCTTGAGCTACAGAAAGCACCTAACCTCCATACAAAGATCTGGCCACACTAGAGTTTACATCCCTGGTTCCTACCCCTTGGAGGACACAGGTACAGGAGTTAGAGTCTGAAAGCCCAGTAACCTTGTCTCCAGTCAGAAAAAAATCCCACAGCATGATTTATACTCCAGGTCTCCCTGCAGTCAGGCTGAGACTGAGACTTTGCTGAAATCTCACCCTGGCTGGACTATTTTCTTCTCCTGACTTGTTTCTCCCACTCCCTTATGAGTTTCCCTAAGAGTGCTTCCTTCATAAGTCACTTGAAGATGCATCCACCTCTCAGGGTCTGCTTTGGGGAAATGGGAAACTTGACCTCAGATACTATTCTTTTCTCCTCTCTTGGTTTCTTTTTTCTTTTCTTTTCTTTTTTTTTTGAGATGGAGTTTCTTTCTTATTGCCCAGGCCGGAGTGCAATGGTGCAATCTCAGCTCACCACAACCTCAAGCGATTCTCCTTCCTCAGCCTCCCGAGTAGCCAGGATTACAGGCATGTGCCACCACACCCAGCTGATTTTTTGTATTTTTAGTAGAATCAGGGTTTCACCATCTTTGTCAGGCTGGTCTTGAACTCCTGACCTCAGGTGATCTGCTGGCCTCGGCCTCCCAAAGTGCCGGGATTACAGGCATGAGCCACTGTGCTCGGCCTTTTGGTTTCTTTCTTAATAATCCCACTGATAAATGTATCCATTCAATTAACATTCATTCTAGACATTTCTTAAATACCTATGGTGGGCCAGGTTCTAAGTTCCTAGGCCCTAGAAACATACAGTTTATTGAGATAGAAAGGAAAAAAAGATGGTGTCTTGTTTTTACCCAGCCACCAAACAACCTTCACCTACATTCCCATACCCCAGGTCCTCTTCTTAGGATGTGTTACATTTGATTTATAAATGTGCTAGGCAAGGAGGAGGATGGGGTTGGAAAATCTTGACCTCTGCAGAAGTTGTAAGCTGATCAATTCTAAAAACATTTTTTCATACATTAAGTCTGAACCAGAAGACACATAAAGGCCCCTGGAAAAATCTAATACAATACCGAGTACCTTTCAGTGTATTGATTAGCTAAATAAATAGAAATGACGCTTGGTACATCAAGTGGTTAAATACATTAAATTATATAGTTATAATTGGGCTGTATTCTAAGTTTTTGTTAACAACAGATCACAATAAGAACCATTGCTATATAGGTAAATTAGAGAACCGATTTCTTTCTTTCTTTTTTTTTTTTTTTTGAGACTGAGTCTCGGTCTGTCGCCCAGGCTGGAGTGCAGTGGCAAGATCTCAGCTCACTGCAAGCTCTGCCTCCTGAGTTCATGCCATTCTCCTGCCTCAGCCTCCCGAGTAGCTGGGACTACAGGCGCCTGCCACGACGCCCAGCTAATTTTTTTGTATTTTTAGTAGAGACAGGGTTTCACCACGTTAGCCAGGAAGGTCTCGATCTCCTGACCTCGTGATCCATCCGCCTCGGCCTCCCAAAGTGCTGGGATTACAGGCGTGAGCCACTGCACCCGGCCGAGAACTGATTTCTTAACCAGTAGAAAGAGGGAAGTTAAATGGATATAATATAAATAACAAGAATCTTCATCTATGATATGAAATATAATCATACATATATAAGATAAAGATGCTAGCAATAAGGTAGTGGACTGGAAGTTATACCATAAGCTTCCCTGGTTCTGAGGTCTTTGAACTCAGAATGACCACACCAGCTTTATTGGTGCTCCAGCTTGCAAAATGGCCAACGATGCAGATGAGCTTCCTTGGGCTCCAAAAATCGCTAAGCCAATCCCATAATAAATCTCTTTTATCTCCTTATATATTCTACTGGTTTTGTTTCTCTGGTGAACCCAAACACAGACATGATGGCTCTGAAACCCACACACATGATAAAGTAAATATGTTGGACAAATATGAAGAATGTAAAACATTTCTCTATGTCTATGTATGTATCTTTAAATCTGTTAAAAAGGCTACTGACTAAAGTAAAAAAAAAATATGTTGTGTAAATTATTCTTAGAGAAAGGATATATGCTCATAAGAGTGCAAAGTTTGGGAGACTGGTAATTAGAAGCATACTGTTGTAAGATTTTTATATTTTTAATTAAGAAGCAGAATATTCTTTGAAGATAGAATGTGATAAGTTAAAGATCTTATTATACTCTCTAGAGCAACCACTATGAAATAACAAGAAAGCCTTAATGGGAAAGTGGATAGAGGGATTTCCAGTTCTGTCTAAGTAGGGGTAGACTCATTTCAAGTTATTTCTCTCTGTTATAACTGAAAAACCCTGGCCATACTACAGGAAACAAACACAGGAACATTGAAATGTGGAGAGAAAAAACTCAGCCTGGCTAGGAACTTCAAGACATTAGAAATAACACAATATGTACCACATGGTGCACTGGAAAAACCTGTAACCTAGAACCCCCAGCAGGTGACTGGAAATAAGTGTCAAAGCCCCAAGAAAACCTTGATTCCTGGAGTGAAGGGACTGGTACAAGGCTGGTGTAGGAGAATAGAACATCAATTTGGTGATATCATCTCCTGCATTGTGATGTTGTCAATGGGATCTAAGAAGAAGCTGAACTTCTCTTCTCTCCCAGGAGCAATGAGGTGCTACAAGTAACTCCTCCCTTGACCCTTCCTTGGTGTTGACTCGGTCCAGTGGAGAGCTGAGCTTCGGTCCCCACCTGGCAGCAGCAAATGTATGAGACAAATGTATATGTGTTGGTTACTTTTACTAATAGTTATAAGACTAAGAGTATACAATTAGCCAGGCCTGGTATTAAGCACCTGTAGTCCCAGCTGCTTGGGAGGCTGAAGTAGAAGGATCTCTTGAGCCCAGGAGTTCAAGGCTGCAGTGAGCTATGAGCGTGACACAGTACTCCAGCCTGGGTGACAGAGTGAGACCTTATCTCTTAAAACAATATATATAGAGAGAGCATATTATGTTATATATACACTCATGTCTCTATTTTTAAAATTGAAAAGCCAGAACATATCCATGGATTAAAAAACTCAACATAATATGTCAATTCTATTCCAAACTTACGTACTGGTTTAATACAATTCCTGTCGTCTTTCCAGCAAAGCTGTTTTTTAGATATAGGCAAGCTTATTTGAAAAAAAAATAATTAGAACTAATTAGAATTAGTTATTAGAATAATTAGATTAGTAATTAGAATAACTAATTAGAATAACTATAACAATTTTGGAAAAAGAAGAAAGTGAGAGGAATTGACCAGATGTCAAAACTTAATATATGGTTACATTAATCAAAACAATGTAGTACTATAGACCCATAGATCAATGAAATACATAGAGAATCCATAAAGAGACTGACACAAATATGATCAATCAACTGACATTTGTCAAATGTGCAAAAGCAATTCCATGGAAGGAGGACAATGTTTTCCAAAAGTGATACGAGAACAACTGGACATCTATGGGCCCAGAGGAAGGAAGCCTGGATCTAAGTTTCCCATCTTGCACAAAAATTAACTCTCAATAGATTATAGTTTAATTGTAAAGCATTAAAAATATCAAACCTTTAGAAGAAAACATAGGAGAAAATCTTTGGGATCTAAGGTTTGGTAAAGAGTTCTTAAATATGACACCAAAACCCTGAGGCATAAATTAAATCAAGTAACTACATGTTATCAAAAATAAAACTTTAGTTCTAGAACATATTGTATTATGAGAATAAAAAGACTACAAACTACAGAATAAAATATTTGCTAACTGCATATCTGACAAATAACTTACACTTAAAATATGTAAAGAATTCTCAAAATGCAACAGTAAGATATTATTTAAAAGGCCCAATTAGAAAATAAGTGAAATGAGCAGACGTTTTACCAAAGAGGATATTTAAATGGAAATTCAGCACATGAAAATATTTTCAACATAATTGACCATTAGATAAATGCAAATTAAGACCACAATGAGGTATCACAATACAGCTATTGGAACAGCTAAAAAAAATTTTTTAAGTTACATTACCAAATGCTGGTAAACCTATGAAAAATCTAATTTCTTATACATTGCTGGTAGGAATGTAAAATGGCTCAGCTACTTTGGAAAATAGTTTAGCAGGTTTTTTAAAAAAATTAACTAAACATGTACTTTCCATGAAACCCAACAATTTTACTCCTAGGCTTTATTACAGAGAAATAAAACTTATGTCTATATAAAAGTTGTGTATTAGCCAAAAGCTAAAAACTGTCTAAAGACCTTCAAAGAGTGAATAGTTCAAACAATTGTGGTACACCCATACAATAGAATATCACTCAAAAATTTTTTAAAAATTGGCTAGTACCAACACAAAAATTTGAATGAATCGTAAGGAAATTATTTTGAATTTAAAAAGCTAATCCCAAAAGGTTATCTACTGAATGACTTAATTTATATACCATTCTTGAAAGGGCAAAATTATTGAGATGTAGGACACAGTAGTGATGGCCAGGGCTTGGAGATCTGGGGAAAAGGAGACAGGTCTGACTGGAAATAGGTAGCATGGAGGATCTTTGTGGTAATGGAGCAATTTCTCTACCGAATATGATGGGTTACATGAACATACACATGTGATAAAATTGCACAAGACTACATACACACATGTGTGCACACACAAAGTGCATGTAAAACTGGTAAGATCCAGATAAGGTCTGTGGATTGTACCAATGTTGACATTGTGGATTGGATATTATACTCTAGTTACATAAAGATATTCTCATTGGGAGGAGCGAGGTTACTGTTACCGGGAATCTATTTATTACTTTTGCAACTTCCCATGAATCTATAATTATTTCAAAATTTTTAGAAAGTCAAAAGAGGGCATAAGTAAAATATTAAAACAAACAATAAAACTTCAATTCATCTATGACAAGTGAGAAAAGAGAGAATGCAGGAACAAATAGCAGATAGAACAAACTGAAACCAAACAAAATGGTAGACTTAAACACAAGAATGGCAATAACAGATGTATTACCAAGTTGCGATATATTGTGGAATACTATCCAGCAACAGGAGGCGCAACATTTGATATCTCTGACAACAGCAACGGATGGATCTCAAAAGATTTGTGCTGTGTGAAAAAAATTAACTGCAAGATACACAGAGCACTGAGACTATGATAGCCCTTATTTGAGGTCTGAATCCAGACCAAACAAATCCAGGGTAATACAAGTTGGAAAGTGGCTGCCTGGGGAAGGGTATATTTGGCTGGAAATGGGCAAAAGGGAGCTCTCTAGAATGATGGAAATAATCAGTGCTTTTGGGAGGTGTGTGGGTTACACAAGTGTACACTTTGGTCAAAACTTATCAAACTGTACACTAAATATGAGCTCATTTCTATGGATACAAAATTAATCCTTAATTGTAAAATGTCTTTTTTTTTTTTTGAGATGGAGTCTCACTCTGTTGCCCAGGCTGGAGTGCCACAGCGCGATCTTGGCTCACTGCAACCTTTGCCTCTTGGGTTCAAGCAATTCTCCTGCCTCAGCCACCCGAGTAGCTGGGACTATAGATACCCACCACCATGCCTGGATAATTTTTTGTATTTTTAGTAGAGATAAGGTTTCACTGTGTTACCAGGATGGTCTTGATCTCCTGACCTTGTGATCTGCCAGTGTCAGCCTCCCAAAGTGTTGGGATTACAGGCGTGAGCCACTGCGCCTGGCCTCAATTTATTATTTTTTTGAGACAGAGTCTCCCTCTGTCTGCCAGGCTGGAGTGTAGTGGTCATCACAGCTCACTGCAGCCTCCAACTCCTGGGCTCAAAGGATCTTCCCACCTGTGCCTCCCAAGTAGCTAGGAGTACAGGTGTGCATCCATGCCTGGCTAAATTTTTTTTTTTTTACAGATGGGGTCTTGCTATGTTGCCTAGGCTGGACTCAAACTCCTGGTCTTAAGTCATGCTCCCGCTTTGGTCTCTCAACGTGCTGGGATTACAGGCATGAGCCACCATGCCCAGCCCCAACATTTTAAAGAAAAGATACAAAATGGAATCCCTAAACTGTATTTAACCAAAGGAATGGAGATTTTACGTTCATTTGGAGGAGGGGTATATGGAGAATGCTAACAAATTCTCCATCAACTTACGAGAAAAAAATAACATAGAAGAGTGTCAGATCACTGCACTGAAAGCCTCAGCTCGATTTTAGAAAACATTTGACTCATCTATGAGGATAAAAATCTAGTTAAAAACACATATCTATGAAAATAAGCAAATATACTTTACACAAAACTTATAAATTTACACATATCTGGTGAAAGACATCTTCTCAGCTACCACCTTTTAATGCCTTGAGATTTGTTTTCCATCATTTTAACAGTCGGGCCTGCACAATATTTTACACTGACCTAGTGTGAGCTGTTCTTTGACAGTGATCTTGATGGCAAACATTGGTGGCGATATTCCGTTTCTCCCCTCCAATATGTTTTTATTGGACCTGATTTGGAAGGCTAGAAACAAGTTCAACCAAACACTAAAGTGAACACAGTGTAATGTCACCGGCAGCATTGATAGAGATATTTCGAAAGAGTCTTGTTTTCTGAGAATGTTTAAAAATCAATCAAATGTGGCCGGGAGTAGTGGCTCATGCCTGTAATCCCAGCACTTTGGGAGGCCAAGGTGGGCAGATCACCTGAGATCAGGAGTTTGAGACCAGCATGGCCAACATAGCGAAACCCCATCTCTACTAAAAATACAAAACTAGCTGGGTGTGGTGGCACATGCCTGTCATCCCAGCTGCTCAGGAGGCTGAGGCAGGAGGATTGCTTGAAACCGGGAGGCGGAGGTTGCAATGAGCTGAGACTGTACCATTGCACTCCAGCCTGGGTGACAGAGCGAGACTCTGTCTCAGAAAAAAATTGAAATTAAAATTAAAAAAAAAAAAAAATCAATTCCAGAGGCTGAGGCAGGAGACTTGCTAGAACCTGGGAAGCGGAGGTTGCAGTGAGTCAAGATCACGCCACTGTACTCCAGCCTGGGCAACAGAGCGAGACTCAATCTTTAACCAAAAAAAAAAAAAAAAATCAATTAAACGTGGAAAACAAAGTAGTCCCAGAAATGTCATTCTGCCTGACTCATATTACATCATAGCATCATAGAAGCAGTAACTATGTCAAGAAGCAGTTTAAATCAAGCTCAGAATAAAATATGCCTAAGATTTTAAAAAACAGAAATATGGCAATTTAGGTGTATGTCACCATACTTCCACAGGTTTTGTCAAACCCTGGGCATTTTTAGGGTGTCAGCTTTCCATTCGTTGCTCTTCTTTGTCTTGGGAATAAGAATCAGTGTTATACTCCTTTTTTCAATGTCTTTTTCCACATCATGGTCAGTTGTGGTAATTGCCCCTAGTCTATTAAAGCGAATAAATAACCAAGCATGCAAGTACATTTATTGAACAGATGTGCATAATCCAGCAACAATGCTCTGCTGACAAATCTAAAATGAAAACACAGATCCTGCCTTCAAGGAGATGAACGTCTTGCAGGAGTTTAGTACATGTTAACTGCAAGTGAGTAAATAAGAACTAGGTCGGCCGGGTGTGGTGGCTCACACCTGTAATCCCAGCACTTTGGGAGGCCAAGGTGAGTGGATCACCTGAGGTCAGGAGTTTGAGACTAGCCTGGGCAACATGGTGAAACCTCATCTCTACTAAAAATACAAAAATTAGCCGGGCATAGTGGCAGGTGCCTGTAATCCCAGCTACTCAGGAGGCTGAGGCAGGAGAATCGCTTGAACCCAGGAGGTGGAGGTTTCAGTGAGCAGAGATTGCACCACTGCACTCCAGCCTGGGTGACAGAGCAAGAACCAGTCTCAAAGAACAAAAAACAAAAAACAACAACAACAACGAAACTAGGCTTACAAAGCAGGGAAGGATGAAAGAGAACTACCACTTACTGTGTATCTACAATCCCTGTGCCCTGTGCTAAAAAACCTTTCTGCATCATCCCATTTAATCTTCTAACTTCACCCTCATCTCCACCCTCCACCTCTAAGTAAAGGAGCTCAGGACATTTAAATCAGCTCTTCAAAGGCACACACCCTACAAATAAAGCCACAGTTCTACTAAATTAGGCTTCCACCTGATGATATTATAATTATTTTAATTATTTAGGGGTGACTAAAAAAGTGGAGTAAAAGTCAAGTTACTTGAAATCCTATTGTTTTAATTATTCATATTTGTGTGTCAATAGCTCTTTATCGTCAAGATTTCCACTCGCAAAATACAAATGTCACTTCCTCCAGGAAGCCCTCCTGACATCTTGCACAGGCACAAATCCTTTGATCATATGCTCTACTCATGCCAAGTATCTTTCCCTTATGCGACTCACTCTGAATATTTTCTACCTCTTTCTCTGGATTATAAGAATGGGGGTGGTGCAGGAAGTACACCGCCTAACCCAATAATTTTAATTATGAACAGCTGATTTAATAATTTGAATGGCTGATTTAAATTCTTGAGTTTCTTTAATCACAAGTGAAGGCTGGAGATGAGGATGGTGTTGAAGATGAAATGTGTGAGGATATATAAAGGCTTTAGCACAAGACACAGGGATTACAGACACATAGTAACCCAGTACATTCAAGCTTACTCTTGAATGGGTAGTCAATAGTAAGCTTGGAATTATTCAATGAATAAATATTTTACGGGGCCCCCAGTGGGATAATAAAGTGTCATAGGCCCAAAGCTGATGGCAAATTGTGAGTAAAATCCCCTAAGGGGGATTATTTAACAGAGAAAGGGGTTCAGGAGATGAAAGACGCTTTCTTTTCGTATTCAACAGAGCTGAATATTTGTGGATATTAATCTATGTTTACTTTTGCCATCGTGGAGACAAAAGTGACTTCATCTTGGATGCTAATCTACCATGTTAACCTCTGATGAGCGTCGGTACCATGAATGCCTCCTGATTCTTACTTTATTTACTGTCTCTAGGGTAAGAACATGGATCAGAGTAACCTTGATGTTATTGCATAAATTATAGACAATGACGCAGATAGCATTCTCACCTGTTCTGGAAGGTGGCCTTTTATTGTCTTGCTGCAGCACATAAACCCTTTCCCTGCCGTAGTTAAGCCCTGAGTGTGGGAAGGAACAGTGCAGAAATCTACCTGTCTTACAGCTATCCAAGACCATGCTTCTGTCTATAAGTTCCCTTCACAAATCACCCAATAGCAACACATGAGATTTGTCTGCCTCCTCCTTTGGTTTCTCAGCTCCTTTAGCATTTGCTGGTTGCTTTGCGTATATGAGCCTCTCATAAATAAGTCATATGTTTCTTACTTCCTTTCTCCCAAGTCAAGAGGTAACAGTGGTGTCAAACAGTTTCTCCATAGCTTGGAGGAGATAAGAAGCAGGACCCAATGCAGAAATTTACTCTAATACTTCCTGGATTTTGTTTTGCAAAAATCCCTTTGAGCCACGTAAGGTAGAGGAAGGAGACAGCAACAATTGAGCAAAGTATGAAGAAGAGAGAAGCTGCCTCCTGTTCACATAGGGAGAGGTCTGTGGGTCTTAACCTGTGGGGCCTAGCAAACCTGACCTTGCTCCTTGAAAAGGCTGAAAAGAAGAATCACCATGAGATCCTCTAAAGAGAGGGAATCCCAGGACCCCGAGGTTCCCCAGAGAGTTCTAGTTCTCAGAAGAGCACACCCAGCTCCAAGGTTACATTGTAGGCATAGACAATGAAGGCGCTTTGTCAACGGAACACTTGTTTTCTTAACAGCCCCCTGTCCTCCAAAAGAAACGTTTCCCCCAGTATTCCCAATGCTGACACCTGCTCAGTAACAATGAAAATCTAGGAGTCATTCTGGATTCCCCCCTTCAGGCCAACATTGGCCACTCTCCAGTCACCTGGGAAGTGGCCCTATCTTGTTGCCCTGTCCAATGCATTTCTGTTCACTTTTGTCATCTTCACTGCTTCTGCCCTGGACAAACCACTCTCTATCTTCTCTACTGTCACTTCTTATCTTCTTCCATGCTGGCCTTCCTTCAGTCTTTTCTATGTAATAGATATGACTGGTTTTTTGTTTGTTTTTGTTTGTTTTTAAGAGACAGGATCTTGCTGTGTCACCCAGGCTGGAGTACAGTCACACGATCATAGCTCACTATAGCCTCAAACATCTGGACTCAAGCCATCCTCTCGACTCAGCCTCCTGAGAGCCTGAAACATCTGGACTCAAGCCATCCTCTCGACTCAGCCTCCTGAGTAGCTGGGACCACAGGCACACACTCTCACGTCCACTAATGTATTTTTATTTTTTATGGTGATGGGATCTCACTGTGTTGCCCAGGATGGTCTTGAACTCTTGGCCTCAAGTGATCCTCCCACCTCAGCCTCCTGAAGAACTAGGATTATATGTGTTAGCCACTGTGTCTGGCCTATGTTATTGCTTAATTTAAATCAGGTCAAAGTCAGCCCCATTTTAAAACTTCTTCTCACTTCCATCCCCTGCCTGCTTCTCCACACTCGCCCTGGGGTCTTGTCGCTCTCATCCTATTTTCATCCCTGTTTTTCATTCAGGCTGCATCATGTTCTCTCCTCTCTGTCTGAGACGATTTGCCTTTCATCTCTCTCCTCATGCAGCATCCATCTCTAACTTAGCATCTTCAGAGAGCTTTTTTCTAGCTGTCCCAGGAAAGCCAGTCCCCGTTCCACTTGACAAGACACGAGTGTACCACATCTGCTGTTTATAGAGTTTCATGATGTGCCGTTTGGGCCATCTGAACTAAAACTGAGAAAACAGAAATTGAGTGACTCTCCTAAAGTTAACCAGTTATTTGGTGCCAGAAGTTAGATTCACTGTCTAGGAAAATTTGCAATCTAAAGTTCTATGTTATATGCTACTGGGTTCTAAAATGACTTGTTGAAAAAATAAAACATATGAATGTCAGCAGAAAGCATGGTGAACTGGAAATTTCATCCATTTCCCCAAAAATGGGCTCCATACTGGCTTCCTAGAGCCTGACCTTTTATAGGGAGAGTCAGCCACAATAGTATCCAAGAAAAGATGTCCATGGAAAATGGTATGATATGTTGTCAGAGTCATATAAACTTTATGTAAAGTAAATAACAAAAGTAATGTATTTTTTCAAAAAAGACTTGAGTTTGTGGACTGAGATTCCAATCATTTCCTAATGCATTTTCTGGCAATATCTTATTCATTATTAGTCATTGGGATTCCCAAGTTACACCCATGCTATTATTCTTCCTTTACCTCCCAAGTTTGTCCACATTTTTGTCATTTTTCAGATGCGTGATGTTAGACAGTTTAAATATGTGCATAAACAGAAAAGTACATTTCTGACAAAGTTGAACAGAATAATGGATTGAAAAATCCTCTTATCCCAAAGCTGCAGAAACTTGTGCAGTTTGGTAAAGAAGCCCTGCATGGTCTGGTAAGTAGTGTGCAAGTGCTTTTTTGATGTTTTTTATTTCTCTAGAATCTTCTTTGAAGTGGTGCTCTAGGGATCATAAATAACTTCCACTGTCCCTGCAAAGGGCAGGATTAAGGCTCCATTATTAGCAGGAAATGAAGGCTTAGGCAGTTGCAGCAAATTATACGAGGCTTTGGGCAAGTGGCAGTGAAAATTACTTTGTCTGGTTTATAGTGGTTTTTCTTGGGCATGAAAATAATTGGGAATGGCTAAAAGTACCTAATAGTATGACAAAGTTTCTTTCTAGGAAACTAATTCAACTCTCAAGCCACATCATATTCTTAAAGAGCCTCTATTTCTGGTTACAATCCAATTCCTGCCTCAAGAGTCGACACAATGTTCCAGAAATCAATTTCATTATCATAATGCCTGCTCATTGTATAGTTGCAATCGTAGATAAATGGCATATATTGGCAGTCTGGACACTTTCTGGTGTCATTTACACATCCTTGCTGAGTTCCACGTGTCAACACAACTTTTATTGAACAAAGCATTCATGATTTTTTCCCTTTATTTTTGTCTCCCTCTACTCCACTTGAGAAATAATCGGGGTAGCTGGGAGCATGTCCAGGTAAATTAGCTAATGTTGCAGTTAATTTCCAATCATAAAGTCGATAATTTTCCTTTTCATTCCGGTTGAAGTAATTCAGGATGAACATAAATTCTCTCATAAGTCTTTTTTAAAAGCCATGTTGCTGGTCGGTCCCTGTGTGAAGGGGGATGGTGGTGGTGGTGACGTCAGGATTCTAATGGTTGTAGAAAGTTACCTTTATGCTTCCTTAGTGCTCCAACAAACGTATGTTATTTGCCCATTGGATTTTGTCACTTCTTTGTCCGCTTCTGATTTTTCTTTGACTAGGCAAGCACATCTTGGGACTTACTCCATGAATCACCAATATTTCTGCCCATTTTGCAGTGAACCTTATGATACTTATGAACTGAGGAATTCAATTGCTGATCAAGAAATTGCATCCGATTAATCATTCGTAGAAGACCTTCCTATATAATCACTATTATTTTCCGGGTGGAAGATAGCCCTCTTTTGCGGAGCTCTTCTGCCATATACAGACTCCTGTCTCTCCCATTATTGATTTTAAAAGTTTACACAGCTATAATTCACTATTGTCTTTGGTCAAAGGAAAAATAATATACTGTTACAATAATTGTTGAAAGGCACTTGTTAAAATTCATAAGTCATTCTTATTTTTTTTTAAAGAAACAGTTTCTGCTCTATGACCCAAGCTAGACTGCAGTGGCATGATCATAACTCACTGTAGCCTCAAACTCTCAGGCTCAAGTGCTTCTCCTACCCCAGCCTTCTGAGTAGCTAGGACTATAGGTATAGGCCACCTTGCTCAGTTAATTGTTTTATGTTTTTATAAAGATGGGGTCTTGCTATGTTGCCCAGGCTGATCTCTGAACTCCTAGCGTCCAGTGATCCTCCCACCGTGGCCTCCCAAACATTGTGATTACAAGTGCGAACCACTGCATCCAGGCTCATTCTTAATTTTAAGAAGTGTTACATATGAAAATAGTGGTAGTTTATCTTAAGGTGATTCCTTAAAAAGTTATCAAGTACAATAAGTATTGAGTATATTTACTGATATCATTTTATTTACACTTGGGAGACAGAACCAAAGATTTGTATTTTACACTATCATTTCTGGTGATTTGGGGCAGTGAATTAAAAAAGATGGGAAGAAAAATAGACAAATTTGCCATCATGTTCAAAGGATGTCTTGATACTGAAAACATGCAAGGCGATCTCCTAAAAAAGCAACCAGAAGGTATAAAAGTTCTATAAGGTGATGAAATTGCTTCAAGATAATAAGGCCAAATTAATACTTTATCTACATTAATAAACTAATCAGTAGGAAAATACAATGCAAAAATAACCAATCTGCAATAGAAAAACTAATTCCAGAATTAAGTGGAACTAATTCTCCTTAACTAATTCCAGAATTAAGTGGAGCTAATTCTCCTTTTTCTTTTTCGCCGTTTGTTGATGGACAACTTTTCAAAGTTTGATGCACAGTTTGAGGTGATTTTGTTGACTATACTTCAAGTTCGAGGATCTTCATATTTATATCAGCCATACCGCACCCAGAAAAGTATTTTGACATTTTATTTGCTTGCAAGAGCTCTTACTGATTTGGGGCAAAATGGATGGATTACAGTAGGCAGATACAGGCAACTGAAAATGATAGAGTCTACAAAACTATGAGTCTTAAACATATGTTCATGCATATATTCAAAGCCAGTTTATTCTTGCAATTTCTTCTTCGTCTTGAGTGAATATATGATTTTTTGTGCTGTTCTTTAGTTTTTTTCTTGTAAATCAACTTCTGATGCACAATTCTTTGAAATATAAGACATATTAGAACAAATTTCCAAAGGACCCTATGTGGCATGCCAGAGCCACGGAGCCTGATTAGAACTGGAGTTGGAATCATTTGTGGCACTGGATATAATTTAAGACACCATGTTGTTCCTTAGGAGGAAGCCTTATTTATAACAGCAGTACCATGCTGCACAACAGATGCCAGTGGAAAGAGAAATGATGATGAAATTAATTTGACCTTTCTCAAGCCTGCAGAACATAAATCAGATATATTTAATAAAGATCAAGTTTGCAAGAAATAGCTTCAACTGCAGACGTGTAAATGCTTCAATGAAAGAAATGATGGCAACATTTTGTAAAGTTCTGAATGTAGCTTAAATGAGACAAAAATGATGAAAAATGTAGTTCAGTAGTTCAGAGATGTGCAGCTTTTCTTCATTAAATGTATGCGGCATACTAAGAAATTTGGTCATTTCACTGCACTTTTCAGACCATTAAGCACAGTACAGGTATCAATCTGTTGTGTATCTAACAAAAACTTAATTTTTGATGCTTAACTGGGATAACTGCATTAAGTGGTTTTTTGATATTTATTAGGGACGATTTTGTTATCAAATCCCCTTTAAAGTCTATGATCTAATCTTTCGTAAGTTCCTGGGGGTTTGGAAATCTTTATATATAAAAAATGATTGAGCAATTCTTCCTCAAAATAAAGCAAGATGATTGAAGTTTCTCTGACTGGGACAGAGGGCAAGAGTTTATTCTGAAGACAGAGATTTTTAAGATTAAAGTCAGGTTTGGCAGGAAGCCTGCTTTATTTTAATAAAAGAATGGACAGGGGCCAAATTCATTACTGTTGGAATACCTAGCAGCCCCTGAGCACATAAGTAAAAGTAGAAAGAGAACACATGCAGTTTAGTTTGCCAAGATCAGGATAGAAAGGAACTTCATTCATTCATTCCAATATCAATCCCTACTATGTGACAGGTTCTGGGAAAGTGAAATGAGTCAAAAGCAAATATTGCTTTCAGAGTGCTCTCATCAGATTGATCGCAACGTTTTTTTTTTTTTTTTTTTGCATCCAATCTCTTTCAAATGGCTAAATGCTGTGATCATGGTATATACAAAATTCCAGGGAGCACAATACTGCTTCAGGAGTATCAAGAATAGCTGTTTTGGGGACCTGAGTGGAGTCTTCGAATACAGACAGGAATTCAAAAGGCTGAGCAGGGGAGAATGCATGTTTCAGGCCAAGGAAAATGAGCTAAAGGTGCAGAAGAGAGGAATGTCGATGCCATGCAGTGGAGATCGAATTCTATCCCAAGTAATGAAGTTTTTTTTTTCAATGAATTAAGCCAGAATAGTAATAGGGCTATGATTACCTAACAGAAAGATAAGCCTGTTTGGAATGGGATTCTAAAGACGGCATGGGGTGGGCAAGCGTGTGAGTCTTCGAATCAGGAAGGCTGTTGTAGGGAATCAGAAGGGTTAGAAGACTGTTGTAGGGAATCAGAAGGACTGAGGCATCTGGATTAGGACAGTGGCAATGGCAGTCAAGAGGGAAATACGGATTCAAGTGACATCCAGGAGATGTGATTAATAGGATTTGTCTCTTTATATCAGAAATCAAGACAGAATTAAATACCATTTATACTAAAATATTTGGGTTAGGGATGCCTGAAGGAAATCTGTTACAATGTCCAGGAGGCTTCAGAGAAATAAAGGACTCGAAACCAACCTGAGCAATATAGCAAGACCCCGTCTCTACAAAAAATACAAAAATTAGCCTGGTGTGGTGGCACATGCCTGTAGTCCCAGCTACTCAGGAAGCCAAAGTGGGAGGGTCACCTGAGCTTGGGGAGGTCAAGGCTGCAGTAAGCCATGATTGCACCACTGCTTTCTAGCCTGGAAGACAGACTGAGACCCAGTCTCAAAAATAAAATAAAATAAAATGAAATGAAAAGAGAAGAGAAAAAGGAAAAGACAAGACTGATTGGAAAATATGTGGTCCAGAGATACAATTTATAACTCATTGGCTGTATTAGTCTGTTCTCACACTGCTAATAAAGACATACCCAAGACTGGGTAATTTATAAAGGAAAGCGGTTTAACGGACTCACAGTTCCACATGGCTGGGGAGGCCTCACAATTACAGTGGAAGGCAAAGGAGAAGCAAAAGCACGTCTTACACAGTGGCCAGCAAGAGAACTTGTGCAGGGGAACTCCCATTTATGAAACTATCAGCTCTCGTGAGACTTATTCTCTACCATGAGAACGGTATGAAGGAAACAGCTCCCATGATTCAATTATGTCCACCTGACCCCACCCTTGACACCTGGGGATTATTACAATTCAAGGTGAGTTTTTGTGGGGCCACAAAGCCAAACCATATTATTGGCATAATAACCTTGTTGAAGCCCACAGAGTAGATAAAGTGACCAAAAAATGGACACAGTACAGTAAAAGAGGAGTACAAAGAAGCCATAAGGAGCAACATAAAGATTTGGTTGGAGAGGCTGAGAAGTCTGGCTGCAAGGAAAGGTTACCGTGGCGGTGAAAGAAGGAACTCACAGGACAGAACAAACTCACAGTGCACCTCCCTTGCATCAGGCATGGGCTAGGCATTTTCAGAGTCTCTCATCATTATTCCCAGCCTTTGATATAATCTTCACAACGTTATGCCCACTTTACAGATGATGAGAGTGAAACCCAGAGGGCCTAAGTAACTGCCCCAGCTCATGAAACTATTAAGTGGCAGAAGCTGGATTTGAACCCAGATCATTTTGGTTTGAAAAGACTGTTGTTCTTTGGGAGTAAAATTAAATGCAGTATGCATGTTTGTGGGATGGGTGAAAAATGGTCCATCTTCTCTAATGGGGTGTAATTTTGTGATAGGACATATTGCCTGTGTTAAATACATTTTGTGATACTCAAGTATGATTGTTATAGATGGAGATGCTTCTAAAATACTCTAGCTGTTTTCCCCTCTGCCACACTCACATTTAGTCTTCAAAATTGGTCTTGAATTACGTGTCTTGGTGTGACTTAAATTACTTCTTTTGTAACTGTATGGTGGCAAAATCCATGGGGCTATGAACATATTACTGGGAAACAAGAAGATGATTTTAAAGGATAGAGGAAGTTCCAACCATGAAGGACATTCCTAGGAGAGGAGGGAAGCAGCTAGTGACTTTGTTGACAAGGGAAAATGAGGGAATGTCAGAGTATAGCCCACCTGAACACTGCCCAAACTGTCACCCACCATCATGCAGAGGGCCTGGCCTTCCACTCTTCATTGAGTCAGTGGGTCTTCCAGGAAACTCCTAGGAACAGAGAGAATAGCCCACATAAAACTCTCTGCAGTCTCTTGCACAGCTCTTAGATCAGTCTCTAGTGAGGCAGCCATTCTCTCTAAATTTGTTTCCACCACTGGAAATTGGGGAGATGGAGAAGTCTTGCTCCCCACTGGAGTAATCTCCAGAATGCTGGGGAAACTAGAACAACTAACTAATAATCCAAATTAACCTGAATCCAGATTTCAAAACCTAACTGTCAGCAGTGAACACCTTTTGGATACTGGGAACAACTCAAATAATTTGGGGTACATATGTTATATTAACTGTGACCTGAGAACTGTTTACTCTGTGGTTCAGATTTCACCACAATATGTACACAGCCAAGTCACCATTTGGCTGGACCTTGGTTTCATAGCAGCTGGATCCTCCTCTGAAGCTGAGCAGTTTTGCTTCTAATACCATGTCCTCTAAACACTGTTGTGTATATCTTAAGTCCTTCAGGTGATAACAAGAAACTGGGTAGTTTACAAATCTAGATGAGACCATTAAGATGATGGGGAAAGAGACTTCCCGATGCAGTTTACAACTAACGCTTCTACGCTTCCGATTTTTAAATGTCCAAGTCCACATTCTAGTTTATGGGATGGGAGGTTACTATAAATCTTCCTCTTGAAGAATTTGAGTTTAGTATTTTATTTGATAAAACATCACCTGAAAATGCCTGTGCTACTTACTGGAGCTACTTCAAAAACAAACAAAATAAAAGTTAATTATTATTGTGATTTAACCCGATATTTTTCATAACCAATTGTCTTTGATGGTTTGTTCTGTTATATAAGTGCCACAAATAGCAGAGAAGCTAAAATATTGGTGTCAACAATAATATGATCAATTTCTCAAACACTGTATACTTAAACTCCATTATTCCAGGCATTATTAGCTGGAACTGTTGATGACAATGTCAAATATTGCACTTTCTAAAAAATATAAAGTATGTGGTAACACTCCTATCCCTGTTCATTTTTCTTTCAATATCTTCATCATTTTGGAAGGATCACGCTTTGAACAAGCAGCAGATGTTAATATGGGAATATAGAACATCTCAATTTTCTCACTGCTAACTCAGCTTACTGAGCCAATTTCACAGTTCTCACATTCCTGAGTCCTAGGAGAAAATGCTAATTTAGATTGTTAAAATTGACATGGGTTAGGGTATAAAGGGTAATTAGCATAAAATCCCACACAAAGTGTTCTTAGCACCATTAATCAACACCCACCTAGGCATACACTTTTTTAGTCAGTGCTGATGTTTAACGGAGGTGAAGAATATCTAAAATATTCTCTTCTAGTTAAGTAATAAGAAATGCAGAGTTTGTCCTGGAATTGAGTGTGAGGGTTTTTAGGGAAAAAATACCTAACATGCAGTTCAAGCATAACTTGCATTTCACACTTAAGAATTATTTAAAGCATATAAAAGGATTCTCTTGAGGAATACGCCTCTTAAACACTTGTGTTTCTGACATACTTATCTCTGCACTGTGCTATACATGTGTTGTTATTGCTAAAGACGCTGATCTGTTTTCTTTTTCCTCCCTCGCCACTTGCAAAGACTGTTGCCTTTGGCAACATTGTTCCCACTCTCAGCACAGGACCCTGGAGGTGTCAATGCTGCTTTCTTTCACCACCCCTAAACCCAGATAAGCCACGCAGGTCTAAATCTGCTCAAGACAGAGGTGTTCTTAGTACCTACTGTATTAAAGCTTCTTTTTGTTTTTTCCTTTCCTTGCTAATGAACTAGAGGCAAGACATCTGTCTTCTACTTAGATGAATGATTCAAAGTCACTCAACTTTTTGTCTGCCCCTTAGTTTCCTCATTGGCAAAAGAGAAAAATGGCACAAATAACAAAGATGATAAGTATAACAAAAATAATGTTTAAATCACAGGAGCGTAAGGGTCATACATTCCTAGGAGCCCATCCATGTATGTCTCTGGGGAGATTATCTTTGAAAAATCTATCTTGGAAGCCTTATGGAGGGAACAAGACTGAAAACATGTTATATTACCCCTGGAGGCCATTTATTCTGCATAAGAGAATGCTGCTTCGTATAAGACATGGGTTAGTCACAGGAGACAGAAGCTGAACAGAACAGTCTCGAGAGAGATTGTTTTTAAAAAAATCCATAACCACAAGATAAGTGTTGTAATAAATGCTGGTGCTATGAGAACATGCAGCAGGACACCTAATTAAAATGGGGAAAAGGAACTAAGGGGAAGGACGTGTAGGCTTTGCCTGGGTAAGGAGGAAAGAAAAGAGAATGTTCCTGACACAGCATGTTTGGGAAGAAAAAGCAGCATGGCAAATTCTAGAAGCAGAAATTTCAGTACAGTGGAGGCAGGCAGAATAAAGTAGAGGTGCCCTGAGTTGAACCTGGGATGGTAGGCAAGAGCCAGGAGCTGAAGGGTCTTTTGCACTGTGGTAAGGAACTGCATGGATCTGAAAACCAATAAGAAGTCACTGAAGGGTAGGAAGTTTGGAAGAGCACGTTATCTTTCCATTTTTGAAAGGACCACTTCAACTGCAGTGAGAGGACAGATTGGATCTCGGAGGAGACTCAAGGCAGGAGATCAATGAGAACGCTCTTACAGTGACCCCATGAGAAAAGCCTGCAGATGGAGGGAAAGACTGGGGTAGGATGGAGAATAGGAATTAGTCATAAGAATAGCTCGCATGTATGTTTTCCATGTAGGGTCTTGTTACACGTACAAAATTCTATAAATATAAGTATTATTCTATTATGTAAAAAATGAGGAAATGCAAGTTTAAAGAGAAGAGCAGCTCAAACTCAGGAGTTCCAAAAAGGCAAAAAGCTGGGATTTAAAGCCAGGAAGTTCTAAGAGCTCCAGAGCTCTGTTTGGATCTGCTTTACAGATAAACTTAGGAGGAAGAGTTGACAGTGGTCTGTGATCTACCGGTAGAATTGGTAAAAGGTAAAGGAGAAGGAGGTCACCTGTGTTGTGAGGCAGTAAGGGAGGCTGTTCACTTGGATACTGAATCCAAGAATAAATGCATGATTGAGGAAGGGCAGGAAAGAAGAGCAATTTGACCAGATTAGTGGACACCTTGAGTTTGAGGTGGCTGCAGGATATCAGAGTGGATGGGCAGCTGGTAGGGTGGATCTAAGTCTGGAGAAATGGAGTGCACTGGCCGCCTAGGCTTTAGGGTTAGCAGCCTATCAGTATATTTCTTGGGTGTGAAGTTGTAGAGAAAGAATCCATGGAGAAAGAGGATACAAGGCATGAGAAGGAGCAGTCAAAGAGTTAGGAGCAAAATCGGGAGACTGTGTTGTCAGAAAAGCCAAGGAAATTGGTGCTTCATGACCAGGGGGCAAATAAAACCATCAAGTACTGCTGGGAGGTTAATAGGATATGGACTGAAAAAGAAACTATTTCATTTTGTAACAAAAGGGCTTTTTCCTGAAGATTCAGGACTTGGTGAAAACACGGTACAGTGGCCATACGGAGGCCTTCAATGCCACTATTCTTCTAGAGATGATACAATGACATTATTCTACAGATTATACATGCACACAGGGGGACTGCTACTGGGTGTATTAATCTGTCCTCACCCCAGGATTGCATAATTTATAAAGGAAAGATGTTTAATGGACTCCCAGTTCCACATGGCTGGGGAGGCCTCACAATCATGGTGGAAGGTGAAGACCAAAGGCATGTCTTACGTGGTGGCAGGCAAGAAACCTTGTGTAGGGAAACTCCCAATTATAAAACCATCAGATCCTGTGAAACTCATTGACTACCATGAGAACAGTATGGGAGAAACCGCCCCCCATGATTGAATTATCTCCCATTGGGTCCCTCCCACAATACGTGAGAAATATGGGAGCTACAATTCAAGATGAGATTTGGGTGGGGACACAGCCAAACCATATCACTAGGCTATCTACTGCTTCTGTGGCCTCTCATGTTCTCCTTATTTGTGCATCTGACTTGACTTAGCTAAACAAATTCCAGTGCCCTTGAACTTGAGCTTAAATAGTTGGTGAAGTCATGTCCTAAATCCTTTATGATTTACCAAAGTTGAACACTTAAGGTTAGAAATTTATTATAAAAGTGATGCCTCCTGTCCTATCCAACAGCATGCTTTTTCTAAAGGAGAAATTGTGACTAGAAGCTTTCTTTAACGGAGAACCCCTCCCAAGATTACTAATTTCATTTCTAGAAACCATGATAAGCTTTTGTTTTATAATTATACCATATTTAGAAATGGATATTAAGAAGGTTTTTTGCTTATTGTGTACCTTATATTTTTCACATTTTCACACTGCTAATGTCTTGCTCTAAGATGGTCCATAGGGCAGAATCTTGAGGTGGAAGAAAGAAACAGTAAGGAAAAACCATGATTTATACAAAACACTACTGTGAAATAGTCTGATTTTTTTTTAAATTTCTGATTTTTTAAAAATTGATTGTAAGACAAATAAAACTCTATAGCAGCCTTCATGTACTTGGCTCTCAATAATTAATAACTTATACAAAGTTCTGTGAGGTTCAGTAGTAATGTTTACTTACTAACCAGAAATTATGCATTTGTATGACTTACTTCAGGTCACTTAAAATGTCAGTAGCATAGCCAGGAAGGAAATCAGAATGAATGTATTTCCAGCCACTGGAATTACAGTTTCTCTCAGTCTGAATCTTTCCATTTAACTCTGTTGCACAGAGGATTCACCATTTTACTTCTCTCAGAATAGGGAAGATAAGATCCATCTTATTTCTGCTGTATTTGAAATTACACAACCAAATTCAGTTTCACAGAATATTATTAGGAAGGAAACCAACCCTATTTGCTATATAAAGAAGTCTCTCTGCTTGCAAATGTTCACAAGATGAATGTACAGATGAAAGACAAGCAATTTATTTGTATTTGATACTGAGAATGGCAATTTAAACTTCAGTGACTTTGTCCTTTGAAGAAAATGCAAAATATAGGTCAAATATCTTTAGAACTGTATCAACATAAATAAGTAAATTGTGATCAGACCAATTTTGAGTTATGGGACAAGTGTAGTAATCACACATTTCATTGTAATGTTAGTATTAGTGTGTGAAGTATATACGTGCATATATACATATAAGATTCAGAAACTGCCTTTCAGTTTCCATTATTGATTGAATGAGTTATACCTGGAATACCATTACATTGCAAATCAGTCAGGCCTTAATCCTTCTAAATGGAGCATGAACAAGCTGAAACTCTAGATTTGGAACTATCCACCACACTGTTTTATATCATAAGTGAATAAAAGCAATAGTTTTTTTTAAAGGGTAGAAAGAAAAAGAAATAAGTATTGTATTATTTTCGAGCTGGAAGGGAACTTATAGATAAAACATAATCAAAATCCTCCATTTTACAGACAAGTCAAAGAGGTCCCCAAGTAGTGGTTTCCTGTATTTACCATTTACTGTTTGCTACACACTGGGTACAACGTACACTGCTCAGGTGATGGGTGCACCAAAATCTCAGAAATCACCACATCAGTGTTCCCCCAAAACTACTGAAACAAAAATTTAAAAAAGAAACAGATAGAAAAAAGAAGACTTCCCAAGTAGCATTTTCCTGTATTTACCACTTACTATTTATTACACATTGGATACAGTGTATGCCGCTCAGGTAGGTGATGGGTACGCCCAAATCTCAGAAATCACCACGAAAGCACTTTCCTATGCAATCAAACATCACCCGTTCCCCCTAAAACTCTGGAAACAAACAAAAAAAATTAAAAGAGAAATTATAAAAGAAAGAGAAATCCTCAAGTAGTGGTTTCCTATAAATATGATGATTCCTAAGTGTCACGGAAATTCCAATAAAGGAAAACAACTATGGAAAGCACACTGAATCGAAACAAATAATCAGTAAAGAGATATAGGGCAAAAAAAGTAATGTGTTATTGAATGATGCTAAAAAAACAAAGTATGCAGTTTTTCAAAATTCAGGACTCCATTTCCGACTTGGAAACCTGAGAAGAAGAGAGATGAGAATGTGTGGTTGAGACAGTTTTGATAATACCACAATGAGATGCACAGCCTGAAGCACTGCTCTTTACTACTAATCAACTAGATATATCTTGTAACAGCTAACCTCAGAAGCTTTTTGCTATAATTATCATAAAGACTTTACAGTCTAATTTATTACAGCGGTATTTAAAAAAAAAAAAAAACAATTTTTCGATTTCCATTTTAGACAGGATATATTTTAAAACATCTTCTGTTTTTCAAGTGCTTGGCAAAAAACTGTTAGTCTGCATCTCCATCCCATCCAAGTATCTCAATTACTTTATTCACTAAAGACCCTCTCCCTAAATATTATAACTACCAACGTGGGGAGGTGTGGACCCTGTGTAGAATTGAAAGCCATCTGCTTGCTTTTCAACTTTGGCCTCCATCAAGGATAATAAACACATTCTTTAGAAGAAATTATTGTATTCTAGCTTTCCTTGTTGGAAAAAAAAATGTTGCTGTATCCCTTACCCCATTTTATTTTATTTTATTTTTCTTTATAATTAATGTACTTAGAGTAAAACAAGTCCCCTCCCTCAATTTCTTTGTCTCCTCCTCCTTCTCTTCTTTCTCCTCTTTGCCTTCTCTTTCTCCTTTTCTCTTCCTCCTTCATAGTGGAAATCACAATCTCCATTTTCCAATCATTTTGAACAGCAGAAAGAATTTTACATGGAAAAACACATGATAAAAATTTTTATATTAACTTTCCTCTGATATTTGGATATTAACCTGACCTGGTGATATATGTACATTTATCTTATGATTTTAGGATCCATAGAACAAACACACTCCCTTCTACTGCTTAATTTCATAGTCCACTCTCATAGGATGCCCCCATTACTTGAGCTTGTATCCACTAGAACCTTTCCTTGAAGTTGAATATGAGAATTTACCCAACCTACTGTGCAAAAATAGTCTCTGTCTTTATTTAATATCCAAAGAAAAATAATGAAAGGAAAAGAGAGGATTCTTACCAGAATTAAATTACTATCTATCTATTTAGGGGTTTTTTGTTTGTTTGTTTGTTTGTTTTGAGATGGAGTCTTGCTCTTGTCACCCAGGCTGGAGGGCAATGGCACAATCTTGGCTCACTGCAACCTCCGCCTCCTGGGTTCAGGCGATTCTCCTGTCTCAGCCTCCTGAGTAGCTGGGATTACAGGTGCCTGCTCCAATGCCTGGCTAATATTTTGTATTTTTAGTAGAGACAGGGTTTCGCAGGCTGGTCTTGAACTCCTGACCTCAGGTGATCACCTCAGCCTCCCAAAGTGTAGAGATTACAGGCATGAGCCACAGCACCTGGCCTCACGTACCATTTTAAAAGAATGTGTGATGCATAGTAAGTACTAACTAAATATTAGCAATTTATCATTTTCAGAGAGTAAAGATTTATACAGTGTTTCAACTAAAACCAATCTCAGAGGCGTATATGGGCTAAACTATAACAAATGTGGGTAATCACTTAGGCTTACTTAGTTCCTCAGGGAAGAAACATTAGTAGACTGTGCAAACTTAGCCATGCACTGATTTGGCAGTAACATTCCAATGATCATATAACCCTATATTTAGAAAAAAAAATAGAACAACTTTTAACCTAGCAATTATACTTCCAGAAATGTGGCTCAGGGACATAATCATATTCATAAGGACATGGCTGCAGGGGTGGTCATTATGAGATTGTTTACAGTAGCAAAAATGTTGGAATGGCCAGCGATATGAAATACATTTAATAAACTATGGTAGAACTCTGCTAGAAAAATATTTAACAACATGGAAGTATCTTCACAAGTTTATTGTAAAATGGAAAAGCAAATTATAAAACTTTATGAATATAAGATATCAGGTTATTCTTCAGATGTCTCAATCTTTCTCCTACCTGACTTATACCACCTTATTCAACAGGTAGGTCACCTTCAGTCCTCATCTTACCTGATTTCATAGTAGCAACTGACACTATGAACTGTCTCTTGAATATCACTTACTTATGTTGGTTGTCTAAACACATGTTCCTGTCCTTGTCTCCTACTATTCTGAGCACTCTTTCTTTTTACCTTTGTCAAGCTTTGCCTTCACTACCCACATAAAATGCTTGCATGCTCCCAGTCATAGTACTGGGCTCTCTCATTTTCTGATTTCATTTCCCATCTTTCAGTGTTACCTTTTACATCATTGGTTTTCATTTCTATCTATATATACAGATGATATTTATATATAAACTTCATTTCAGACATTCTGTTTAAGCTTAGATCATATGTCCAACAATGCAGCTGTGTTACTTTGATTATTTAAAAAGCAAATCAAAGTCAAACTCAGCACATCTAAAATGAGACACATTATTACTCCTGGAATCACCCACTTCAACCTGGTTGTGACCTGGTGCCCTTTCAAAGATTCCTAAAGGGAACTGCTCTAAATGGAACTGCTATTTATTAACTTATGCAAGACACAATAATTGACGCTATTTTTAATATCACCCTTACCTCCAATAATAATGTAGCACAAGTCCTATCTATTTCCTCTTCTGACAATCTATCCAGTGAGTCCATCTCTTTCCAGCATTGTCTTCTCCCTTGTCTAGGTAACCACAAATCTCACCTGAACTGCAATCAGAGATTCTTAAATGTCCTCACAATTTCTGCTCCTCCTTATCTCCAACTCATTTGTACAGAGGTCATTAAGTCAGTCCCTCCTTAATTACTACAGTGACTTTTTATTGCACTTAGCTAAAGACAAATTATTGATTCGTAGCGTACTAAGTGCAGTCCCGGTCCCATGTTCTCCCTCTTTCTTTTCCAGGGACTCTGGCCTTCTTTTACCCTCCTATATTCACCAATTCTACAGAACTTTTGAACAGGAGACAATTATAATCCCCAGAGATGCAATACTAGAGCCATAATCTCAAAGGTTGAAATCCTGAAAGAATAAAATCCTGAAAATATAATTCCGGAAAGAATAATAAAAGAATTCTTTAAAATATACTTATTTGTACTTGTGTAGGGGGATTTATTTGAGAAACATATAAAAACATGGGCCACTTTGCACAGTAGAATAGGTGATAATAACATACACAGTTTTTCGTGTATAAGTACTCAGGTCAACAACAGTCACATGAGTATAACAGGTATGAACAGATTAATCATATCCATAAAGAAATAGGCCAAAAAGGAAAATGTATAAATACATGTCACTATGGCTGGTAGTTGGGTGCATCCAGCTTTATAACTACGGTCATCTAAAATACCATGAGGAACAACTTGCTTTTTGATGAGATCAATCAAAAAGTGTGATAGATCATCATCACATATGCAGTCATCCAAAAAGCTGAGATCTTGAGAAATCTTATTTTTCACAAATGCTGATGTACAAAAAGGACATCTCTTTATTTATTGAGGAAGTTTCAACATTTTTAGATATATGCACAAGACTTACACCCAAAGTAAATGTTGTAAGAATGCACTTTTATGGAGTCAGATTTGCAAAAAAATGCACAAAACAAATTAGCACTAAAAGTCTCTACACAATTGATATCTCCAGTAATAGAAATGATGTGAACATGAAATACACAGGATAGGATGATGGAATACACAGCAAAAATTAATAATGACAATTAAAAATACCGTGGAAAAATACTGAAAAAAGAAAAGAAAAAAGGAAAATTTTACATACGAAGAAGCGTATTACAGGGATTAAAACAGACTATGAATAATTGCACAGAGGTACTGACTGACGTGGATGATCATTAATAAGATTTCGAATTCTTGCATCTTGATGAATATCTCCTTTTTTTAAAAAAAATTTTAGGGCATGGCTCTCCTCAGAGGATATGTTCACATCATTTTCTGTATGGCACAGCTCATTCTGAACTTCTGTAATTTGAGATACACGGACGTGAGCAATCAGTACTACATGTTACCATTTTTTCTGCCATACTTTCATGCTGTTTGGGCACATGGAAATCCATTTTTCATGCCCTCACATAGAGGCCACCAATTTGGCAGAAACAGTAACGTCTTCTTACCCTGCCATGCACATAGTTATTTCTGAACCAGCCAGTAACTTTTCTGGCTTCTTCAGGTAAATTTGTCTCTAATTTACTAAAACTTCTGGAATTTCATCAGCTGAGAGAAATGCCAGTGCAGGCAAATGACACATTTTTAAACTGAAGCTTTCATTGTTACTGTACAGTGTGGTCAATCTGCTCATCTGAATTTTCCATCAAATGCATTGGGTTGAATGGAAAAAGCAAACTTTATTGGTAACAGCTTGAAATTCAATTCGTGAAGCCTTGATCTCACTTGATTCCAAATCTATCATTATGGCTTAGAGGTTCAATTAAAATCCATTTTTCTTCTGCAAAGTCCACCAAACCTTCAAATAAGCTTCTAAAAAGTGCTTCACTTTTTCCAGTCATTAATACATACAGGAGGGGAGCTTTATAAGATTTTTTGATCCATTAGGATCATGAACTGTACATAGTTGAGAAGAAACAGTGGGGATGGTTTTGAAAGTACCAATCCATTAGGCAAAATGAAGCATATGCTAATTTTGTTTTTGTTTTGTTGTTGTTGTTGTTGTTTTTGAGATGGAGTCTCGCTCTGTCACCCAGGCTGGAGTGTGATAGCATGATCTCTGCTCACTGTAGCCTTCGCCTCCCAGTTTCAAGTGATTCTCCTGCCTCAGCCTCCTGAGTAGCTGGGGTTACAGGCATCCGCTACCATGCCCAGCTAATTTATTTTTGTATTTTTAGTAGAGACAGGGTTGCACCACGTTATCCAGACTGGTCTCGAACTCCTAACCTCAGGTGATCTGCCCACCTCGACCTCCCAAAGCGCTGTGATTATAGGCGTGAGTCACTGTGCCCAGGCCAGCATGTGCTAGTTTTTTAACATTAGCTTTAGTGGTAAATACAAGAAGTTTATCTTCTTCGACAGTTAAATTCCTAATCAAGAAGAGTTCACCATTTAATATGTTTTGTAATCCTGAAGAAACCTCAATATCAGTAAGTGTCTTTGGTTCAGAAGATCACTGAGTATATCTAATTATTTCTATTCTCTGGGGGAGGTGGTTTTTGAAGGCAAGCATGGTGCCCTGTGTGGAGGGTCAGAAGTTGTATGTGATTAAATAATTTGGCAGGAGAGATATCTTATGTTTTTCACCTGCATTTTTTCCTCTTCCCATGGTCTTCAAAACACCCAAGGCACTTGTGTTTGGAGAGTGGTTACAATCTAGAAATTTTGTAAGCATATGCTGTCCATTTCAAGGTATGATTATTGCTAGGTCATCACAATGAAGAGATTTTTTGTTTTCACAGCATCAGGCATAACTAACTTTTAAACTTTTATCTTTCACCATTAAGTAGCCTTGTACACTTAACTTATCACAGCCTTCTTACAGGAGACTAATTTCACAGATCTCTTCCATTGTGTTGTAAGAAATACAGTAAGAAAGAATGCTATTCCACTTCCCCAATACCAAGTCTGTATAGTCAGGTGTCTCCAGGAAGACAGAACCAATAAGCTGTTGAAGCGGTGTTATTGTCTGGGATAAATAACTGAGGTTTAACTTCTCATACCAAGGAAATCGAGGACCCAGACATACAAGAAGTGAGTTTAAGAATGGAGGTTTGGCTGGGCGTGATGGCTCATGCTTGTAATCCCAGCACTTTGGGACACTGAGTAGGGTGGATCACAAGGTCAGGAGTTCGACACCGGCCTGGCTAACATACTGAAACCCCATCTCTACTAAAAATACAAAAATTAGCTGGGCGTGGTGGCAGGCGCCTGTAATCCCAGCTACTCAGGAGGCTGAGGCAGGAGAATCACTTGAACCAGGGAGGTGGAGTCTGCAGTGATCGGAGGTCGTGCCACTGCACTCCAGCCCAGGCCACAGGGCAAGACTATGTCTCAAAAAAAAAAAAAAGGAAGGAGATTTAATAGGCAAGAGAAAGAGATGGGCTCTCTCTCATGCAGAGAGGGGGGCTCTCTCGCGGGGTTTCCAGTTCCCTGGTGAATTGCAGGGGGTTTTACAGAAGAGCTTGAGGAGATGGTGCCTGATTTACCTAGGGCTCAAAAAATTGGTTGGACCAGGAGTGTTATTTACATAGTGCTTGAAGAAGCTGGCCACTCCACCCTAATCTTTCATTATGCAAATGGATTCTCTACCTGGCCTGCACCATGTTGTCTGTTTCTTTGTGGTTGACAAAGAAAAGGGAAGAGAAAACCTCCTAGAACATGCCTGGCCCCCAGGTAGCCTCTTCCTATTGGCTCAGCTGCTGGCATTCACCCATGCAAGTTTCCAGCTGACTTTACAGGCTGCTGTTTGTTAGAAAAGAATTTGGGAGCTGCTTTTGTTAATAGAGAAACCTTACCAAGGACTCTCTTACCCTGATGAGCTACCCAAATAATTTCTTTCTAGCTCCTGTATCACTATGTCTACAAAAAAATATGAGAGAGGATTTATTAAAGGAGTTGGCTCATGAAATTACAGTGGCTGAGAAGTCCCACGACAGGCCATCCACCAGCTGGAGACCCTGGGATGCCAAAAGCTGCAGGACCCTGGGGACCCCTGGTGCAAGTCCTAGAGTTCAAAGGGTGGTGAGCCTGGAGTTCTGATGTCCATGTTAGCAGAAGAAATGTCTGCCCACCTCTCAGAGAGAGACCAGTTCACCACCTGTATTTTGTTCTCTCCCAGCCAACAGCCAGTAGGATGGTACCCAAGAACACTGAGGGGACACCTTCCTGACTTAATCCACTTGGATCCATGCACTGATCTCCCCTGGAAACACCCTGTGATGGTGAATATTGAGTGTCAACTTGACTGGATTGAAGGATGCAAAATATCCTTCCTGGGTGTGTCTGTGAGGGTGCTGCCAAATGAGAATGACATATGAGTCAGTGGACTGGGCGAAGCAGAACTACCCTAAATCTAGGTGGGCACCATCTAATCAGCTGCCAGTGAGGCTAGAATAAAGCAGGCAGGAGAAGATGGAAGAGCAGACTTGTGGCCTCCATTTTTCTCCCGTGCTAGATGCTTCCTCCCTCGAACATCAGACTCCAAGTTCTTCAGCTTTTGGACTCTTGGACTTATACCAGTAGTTTGTCAGGGGCTTTCAGGCTTTTGGCCACAAACCGAAGGCTGCACTGTTGGCTTCCCTACTTTTGAGGTTTTGGGACTTGGACTGATCTGCCACTGGCTTCGTTGTTCCTCAACTTGCAGGCAGCCTATGGTGGGACGTTACCTTGTGATTGTGTGAGTCAATTCTTCTTAATAAACTCCCTTTCATATATGCAGATACCCTGTTAGTTGTGTCCCTCTAAGAGAACTCTGACTAATACACACCCTCCCGGACACCCCAAACAATGCTTTCTGAGGTTTCTAGACATTTCTTAATTCAGTCAAGTTGACACCTCAAATTAAGTCCACAAGTCTACACCTTGTCAACTTGGCACCCAGAGGCATCTTTTTAAACCATACTTAATTTACGTAAATAATAACCAAAGAAATAATTCCACGTAACATGATGCAACTATTCTGTGCTTGTAATTTTTGAGATTTTAGATGTTAGGAATTTTAGACTTTAGGGATTTAGATCTTTTGGGATTTCAACATTTAGGATTACAGAGTTTGAGATTGTGTATTTTAGCATTATGATCCAAACCTCATGCCCTGAACCCCATCAGTCATGAGAGAAAATAAAACATTTATAAAAAGTTTAAAGTTTCTATCAGATAATGACTACTTAATAGCTATTTTTAATAGTTGAATATTATTTTGAAATTATTTTCATGCATTCTACCAATTTAGATGTTTGTGGTCATTTGGCATATTTTTATTAGAAATCTAATAAAATTAACATATTATATTTTTTTAAATTTTAAAGACAGATTATGTGTAATCATGTTAAATAACAGAATCTGGTCATTTCCAATATTAATAATTAATTTTTTATGTGGGCCAAAGATGTGATTTGGTTGTCAGAGGTCTTAGTGGGAGTTATCATGAGGAAAATGGGACTGAAAAAAAGAGGAGTAAATCAGCTCAATTTCAAATGTTCCCAGGGCACAAAATTGATCATTAGATCATAAATTCAAAGTGAAAGAAAATAATGACAAGATCAATCATATTGGACATATTGCCAGGCGGCTCAAAAACAGAAGACATTCAAAATCCCAGTACATAAGGTTGAATGAGTAATTGTGCCAAGTGTCATATGAGTGAGATTCCCAGAGGTACAAATAAATAAATCCAAAAAATCAATATGCCATGAGGTTGACATTTCACATACTGATTTCCCTTGCTCCCTTTCCCCATCTTTGCTACGTAGAAAGGGATAAAAAATGTCCTCCAACAGATGTCCACATAAGTAGGGATGGACTCTCTGCCAGTCGAATTGGAGACACCAGATACTGTCAGTGCGGCTGGACTAACTAGATGCCAACCATATGTATACAATTGGAAAGAGGGGACATGGGAAGACATCTGGTTAATAAGAAACAGAAACCCAACTAAATAAATGTTAGTAATTTTTAATGAAGAACAGTGGTAAGAATATTTAAAAACTCTCCATTTTCCAAGACTCTTCTTTATGTATTCACTTCTTAACATTCAGGTTGTCTCAACAGTTCTCAATCTGATTGGTCTCGCCCACTTTTATTCTCTACAAAAGAACGCCCTCCTCTCCTAAAATAGCCGTGGTATTTCTCAGTGGCTGCATGACTCTAAAAATTCTCTTTTCATGTTTCATAACTCCTCTGGATGTTTTCTTCTGCGTTTTGTTTCCTCTAACAGCCCTCTTTGGTAGCATCTTCCCCTCTCCTCACCCTGCCCCCTCGAACCTCCCTATCCATTCCATCTCATGATAGAATGTCACGACGACCCAGGGGTGCTGGGCCAGTGTGGTGACTTGGGTGGCAAAGGGAAAAACACATAAAGAGATTATTCCCTATTTTATTTTCCCTCTTTACCCTCAGTATAGAGATCCTTGATAATAGTAACTGGTAATTGGGATGTGTGTCCCCGCCCAAATCTCATATTGAAATGCAATCCCCAGTGTTGGAGGTAGAGCCTAGTAGAAGGTGATTGGATAATGGCAAATGGATTTCTCATAAATAGTTAGCCCCATGTCCCTTGGTACTGTCTTTGTGATAGTGAGTGAGTTCTTTGGAGATCTGGTAGTTTAAGAGTGTGTGGCACCTTCCCCTTTGCTTTCTCTGGCTCCTGCTCCCACCATGTGAACCAGCTGCTCCCCACTGCCCTTCTGCCATAATTGGAAGCTTCCTGAAGCCTCTCCAGAAGCCAAGCAGATGTCAGCACCACGCTTCCTGTAAAGCCTCCAGAACCATGAGCGAGTTAAATCTCTTTTCTTTGTAAATTCATCAGCTTCAGGTCTTTCTTCATAGCAATGGGAGAAAGGACTAATAGAGAAACACTACCCCTTCTACCACCTTCCTCCTCTTTATTTGAAAGTTTTTGCTGACACTTCCTTGCCAGCATTTGGTATTCATGATAAAATGCTAATGAATGTTATCTTAATCCTTTGTGTGACCTAAGCCCATTTTTAGGGAGAACAAACATTCTTTCCACCTAGGGTTGTTCTGGTTTACGTCCATTGGCCCAGTGCAAGTATGTAGCCCCTCCTTTAAGTTTAAAAAGTGACCTGTTTTGGAAGATAAGTCATATGGACTTTGTGTTTACAGGGGAGAAGTGAAAAAAATTCACAGGGAGGAATGAGCATAGGAAAAAATGATCATTTGTATCCCTTGTCTGATTTGCATTGTTAGCAGGAAACAACTCCATCACTTAAAAAAGGCAAGAAGGGCCAGGCGTGGTGGCTCATGCCTGCAATCCTAGCACTTTGGGAGGCTGAGGCCAGTGGATTTTTGCCTGAGCTCAGGAGTTCGAGACCAGCCTGGGCAACACAGTGAAACCCCGTCTCTACTAAAATACAAAAAATTAGCCGGGCATGGTGGCGTGCACCTGTAATTCCAGCTACTCAGGGGGCTGAGACAGGAGAATCACTTGAACCTGGGAGGTGGAGGTTGCAGTGAGCTGAAATCACACCACTTCACTCCAGCATGGGTGACAGAGCGAGACTCTGTCTCAAAAAACAAACAAACAAACAAAGGCAAGAAGGAAGATTAGAGTAGAAAACAAACAAACAACTCCCCCACTACCCATCCACCATACACATCAAGGGAATTAGGTGCTATGTCTGTATCCAGACAAGGAAGGGACTCCTGTCCAGTAGTAATAGTTACAGCAGTGGAATGAAGCCTGGCAGGTTAATTTTTACCTGGTGGGGGAAAAGCAGAGGCACTGGAAACACACTATTCAGGACCCTCAAACCCCCTAGATGACTACAAGGAGAGGCAGGTGTGTGTGGTGGTGGCAGGGGCACAATAGAGGGAACAGGAGAGCACCAATTTTTGGCTGCGCTGTAGGCAGTGATCCTTTTTCTATTCTTCCCCCTCACCATTAGAATTCTGGGTCTGCTGTTGCAGAAACATTGTTATACATGGTGATTATGTTCTATAATTCCATTAGCAGAGTACTAAGCTTCAGATACATTGGGCTTAATTAAGCTTTTATGGAAAGGCCTGGGGAATTAAACACCATGTATAACATTGTTCATTTGAAAAAATGTATTCCCAAATGTAAACAACTGCTCAACAAAGAAACTTCTGGAATATGATTTCTTTGAAAGTTATAGATTAGAAAAAGCCTGATCAATTGTTTTCAAACCAAGCTGCACATTAAAACTATCAAAGAGTTTTTTTAAAAATGCTGTGACATGGGCTCCACACCTGGAGATTCTAATTTAATTTGCCTCGGTGAGGTCTGCAGATAAGTAATTTTACAGAGTTCCATGCAGAAGGGTTGAGAACCACTGGACTAATAAATGGGTCTTGGATTTAAATGTAAATAAGTAGGTCAGGAGGATTTGTTTTCATTACAAAGGGGCATTTTTTTTCCCTAATGTAATTCACTTCTAGTTTCTTAAATATTATTCAACCTGAGCAACCATTTTAGTAAGGCCTTTTCAAAAAAGACACACACGGTGTAAAAATAAATACACCTCCAAAAGAACAAACAAATAAATAAATACACCCTCTTACCAAACATACAGTTACCACTGACTCTTTTAGAAACTTACTGTACACTATTAAAAAGGAAATAATTCTCAACATATTGACAACAGAAAATTTCATAAGAAATTAATTCCATATATTTGAAAGATTTCATGCTTTCTCAGTCCCATCCTGCAGTATCCTAGCAAAATTTTGGTGTAGATTTGAGTCATAAAACCCTCCCTGAAGTTCCCCTGAGCAAGGTTTTGCTGCTCCATTGGAGACCAGTGTTGTGGAGATGAAGTTTATTAAGCATATGAACTCCTCCAAGTTCAAAATGAAGGGCCAATTATAAGAGCCAGACTTGTGCATAGACAGGATTAACGGTGTTATCTCCATTGGTAACATTCAGGCAATTCACGAAATCCTGTGGTCTCCCCTAGTCCTCTACTTGCCATAAATGAGGGGCCACTAGAGCAGTCTCACAACCCTACAGGGAAGTCCTCCAGCCCACTGCTCTTGTTACGCTGTCATGCAGTCTTCTTCTGTCTTCCTTGTTAGCTCACTCTCTCATTCTTCACCAAACAAGTGTATTTGAATATCTTTTGAAAATTTTGCCAAGAAAGTAAAATTTCACGTAATGAAGCCTATGTTCCTTCCCCACCTCCACTGACTTCCATTCAGTGAATGCAAAAGTATGTATGTACATTTTTGAGGACTCTAAAATAAGAGGAATGTGTCACCACTATGAATAGTAAAGAAGAGGTGGTTTCCTTGATCAGATTTCTTTATCCTCCACACTCAGCCCTAGGCAAGGTAGGGAATAAGTGAACACATTCATTTTCCTTGTGTATAAACAACCATGGTATGTATGCACATTTTATATATCAAGATATGAAATTTATTACCTTTACATACATAAATTATATTTTAACCAAACACTAAGAAAAAATGCTATGTGCTCAGTGGTCCTTATTTGCAGTTCATTATTAATATGACTATAAATTATAAATAGTAAATAGATAATACACAGAAAAATAACTAGTTTAATTTCTATTATTCCTAAAACAAAGCAATAGTTACTTAGTGGTATTTTCAAAGACATAACAAACTGAAACTCATGTATGCAATATTTTGGTTTCAGTTGGGCAGGTGATTAAGAAAAATGATTCATTCATTTACAAATTTCTGGCCAGGCACAGCGACTCATGCCTGTAATCCTCGCACTTTGGGAGGCCGAGGTTGGTGGATCAATTGAGGCCAGGAGTTCAAGACCAGCCTGGCCATATGGTGAAATCCCGTCTCTACTGAAAATACAAAGTTAGCCGGGTGTGATGGCACATGCCTGTAATCCTAGCTACTCAGGTGGCTGAGACACAAGAATTGTTTGAACCCAGGAGGCAGAGGTTGCAGTGAGCCAAGAGCATACCACTGCACTCCAGCCTGGGCAACAGAGTGAGACTCTGTCTCAAAAAAATAAAATAAAATAAAAAATAAATACAACACTTTCTATTGCACAACTACTATGTGGCGGGCAAGATTTCATGAATTGAGAGTAGAGAGGTGAATAAATCAGACAAAAATCTTTGCCCTCTCAGAGCTTATATTCTAGTGGGAACTTACAATTTTGTGTGTGACATATAATGTACTCTTGAAAAACTATGTCTAAATTTTTTTTCTTGAACATTTTCTTCAACATTCATCCAAGCTAAATTTGTATCCTTTCAATTGTAGATATTGAAAAGAATGAGATGGCAGTAAAGGGTTTGGTCAATGAAAATAGAGGAATTTATATGGGATGGAACATTAGAAGGAGTAGAAAGTCAATGGATTAAGAAACCATTCTCACTATACAAAATTCTCTGATCTGAAGGGTTGCCGGGATCAAAGTTATCTGCTCAGAATTAAAACAATGAAAATCCTGCATATTTTTAAAGTGGGTTTGCTCATTTTTTATCCATGCGCATGCTTTGAAGAGTTCTACAGTACAAGTACCAGTGCCGCACTCTGCCTTGCATGCTAAATTATAACAAGAATCATGGGATGGGGAGAATAAATCTTTCCAAACAGACAAATATAGGCTGGAACGGTGAATAGGAAGAAGGCTTTGAAGGGGAAATAAATGGAAAATTAGATGGGAAGGAGCCTGCAGAGAGTAGCACACAGCAGTCAAAGATGAACTGAAATAACCTTGCCTAAAAGATCAAAGGGTAAGAGCTGACTGCTGCCAAGGGCCAAGTCGAGGTGCAGGTACTGCCAGACAGAACCAAAGACAGTGGAGCCATCAAGCCAAGGAGAATAAAACGGCTTTGTGTGATTCTGAAGGAGAGAGGAAGGTGGTGATTATGAAATGCAAAGCCTAATGAGATTTCCAAATGTAATTGTATTTCCATAACTTTAAACTTGCCGCCACCTGCCAATATCAGCCTTGAAGACATCAACCAAGAAGCTAAGAGAGACCATCATCCCCCAATTTTAAGCCATGTGTGACTTACTACTCATTATGATAACCCTACTCCTGGAAAGCGACATCTTTATAAAATAAAATAGAGTTTTTGAGTTTCCTAGAAAAAACTGAGAGATATATGTATATATATTTTTCATGCTTCTCAGTAGCTTAAAAAGTTTAAATTGTAAAACATATCAAAGTTTGTGAGAGGCCTTCAGTAGAGCGAGTAAAACTTTATCAGAGATAAAACACCTTTCTCCCCAAGACACTTAATACTGGTTTCCTAATCAAAAGGGAGAGAAAATATATTTAAGATTCCTCTAGTGTATGCTATTAATACTACCTGTATTTGATTGTTGGGATATCATGGACCTGGATGTTTTAAATAAGTGGGTAGTTTGACACCACTGAGGAGAACAAACTGTGATTATGTCCTCTATTGGTTCTCAATATTTCCTATGGGTCCATATCTCCTACTGAAATAGAATAGTCGGACTTGCAGGCCCAGGGTGGTGACTCATATTTGTAATCCCAGCACTTTGACAGACTGAAATGGGTGAATCATCTGAGGTCAGGAATTCGAGACCAGTCTGGACAACATGATGCAATGCCCTCTCTACTAAAAATAGAAAAAAATCAGTCAGGCGTGGTGGCAGGCACCTGTAATCCCAGCTACTTGGGAGGCTGAAGCAGGAGAATCACTTGAACCCAGGAGGTGGAGGTTGCAGTGAGCTGAGATTGCACTACTGCACACCAGTCTGGGCAACAAGAGAAAAACTCCACCTCAAAATAAATAAATAAATAAATAAATAAATAAATAAGGCAGGCATTCAATGATATTTTAGCCAAAGAGTCAACATTCTTCTCAATGACAAAGAGATGGAAGAAACGTTTCCATATATCAAATAGAAACTTAGAAAGATCTGTGGGGTTTTCTCAAAGATATGTCAGTAACAGTGTGATGGGAACTTCCTCACAAGGTCATGATTTGCCTTCACTTGTTCAATTTTTTTCTCTATGACTTCCAAGGTGTTCCAATGTGAGTTATGTATTCCTTTTATAACCCTGATCTCATTAGCTATGGCTCCTTAGCAGCTGGGACTGCCAGCCATTTCAGACTCAAAGAATCCTGGATTCACTCTCCCACTTACTACTTTGGTAAAATTGAGCCATGTCCTTTAAGCTCTCAAAATCGTACTTTTCCCTTCTGTGAAATGGAGATAATCATAGTTAGTAACTCAAAGTATTGTTACAAATATTCACTGAATGTGGCCTGCACAGTGCTTGGGATACTCAGTAAACTTTAGCAATAATAATAAATAATAATAATACTCATTATTCTTATTGGTTGCCTCAACACTTGTTACAATATTTTGCACTGAAAGTTAATGTGTAAAATGGTGGTATCTCCAGCAGTTCACAGGTTTCTTACTGCCCATAGAAAACCTAGAATAGATATATTAATAAAATGATAAACCAAATAGTTAGATCCTTGGTTGATTTTCTTCCAGAGGATTCTTTCCCAACCCTCTTCTTCATAAATTAATAACTGGGCTCAAGCTTAGTTAACTCAGTGTATTGCATTTGCTACTAAATATATACACAATAAATGCATTTCAAATAAATCTATTCTGTTGAGCACAAGACTAAAATTATATTGCATCAATCTACTAAAATCAAAAAAACAAATCACAAATGACTCCATAATTAAACAAAGCAAAAACTACTTTAGTGTTAATGGTGCATCAAACATTCATTTTTGTGATAAATAATAGAACCCTGTGTATACTCAGTTAATCTAGACATCTATATTGACGCAAAACTATTTGCAATTTCTTGATTAATTTTGACCTCTCAGAATCTGTGATTCCTAGTTCCTGATGTGGATGTGAATAAAGCCTAACTAAAAAGTCTAAAGAAATATCTTTTGTCTCCCAGCATAGCTGAGTATTAGAGCTATTTGCAACTGAGCTGCTTATTGCAAAATTTTGACACAGTTCATTTTCTTAATCTTTGTAGTTTGGCTGCTCCCCAAAATTATGCTCCTTATTAACCATCTCTGCACATGTTATAGTTTTTAAAAGCATATCATGTTTTTATTCCTTGCTTTCCATTGTTGAATGTGGTGTTATATACCCTCTAAAATACAGTTTTCCTTCAGTTAGGGTAGGAATGTTTACTAACATACTTTGATGGTCAGGAAACTGAAACACAGTTTCTTCCAACACATAATGATTTGAGGAACAGAACATGTGAAGATTAGTACCACTATAGAGACATATTTTTTCAAATTAAATGGCAAGGATTACATATTAATTACATTGATGGAAGTAATTTTCTGCTCTATGTTAATTTGCTGTGACTCTACAGTTTATAAGGAATATATGGTTATCTTATATATTGCCATAATAAAAGTCTCTCAATAGAATATGGAAATATAACAAATATTTAGATTTTATTTTTTATTCTGCTGGCAAGATCATGTCACATTATTAACTTTTTTTCTCCAGTCAAATAAATGCACAGAAATTGCACAAGGTTCTTACCCACTTACCCTTCCTGATTGTTACACCCAAGACTCATTTCATGATGATTAAGTTCTTGAAAGACAGATTGACTCTTTATAGAGTAGAGGCAGCTGTGGCAAATATAGGCTGTAGCACTTTAAAGCTTATAGATTTAACAATGGACTACTCAATCAAGAAGAAGGAATTTCACGTATGAAGGTCTGACTGCATCACAGATCTCTTAATTGGGCCAATTCTTGTCCTATGGAAAATACACCTTCATATGAAGATTAGTTCGAAGCTACCAAGGTCATCAAATAATGATGCTTGGCTGGATTTTCTTGTGATTAAATACTACGTTAAACAAATGCAAAATAACCTTGAATCCTTCTCAGCTGATGAAGAGTGATAGATGGTTTTGAAGGTGTCAGGTTCAAGACTGTGGTGTTAGGTTCATTTCTCCAAAGTGTTGATTTGGTTCTTTTCTCTCGTTAGAATGTATAGAATGATAACCCAGCTGTGCCCTAACCATATGTTCAGACTCACACAAAAGTCAAATCAGCTTTCTTTTTCTAAATTACTTCCTCCCTTGATGTATGGACCTTATTTATAACCTCCCTTTGTGTAGTCATAACACTATCACATAGGGCTTAGTTTCTGAAAACCATAGCAATTGCCTGAAAATTGATTTGATGTCTTTTGCCCATCCCTCCCTTAGGTCCCTGAAGACATTTTAATATGAGCCATGACATTATGATGGATGAAATCTGGCATTTTACTGTAGCAATGCTACTCCCATGTGGAAAATAACAGCTTGTTCAAAAGCTGGTCTTTCAGCCAGATTTAGAATATACAGTAAGCCACATTTCCAATCTTTTCTCTTTTCTTTGCCTTCAAAATTTCTTTCCTAAGCTTCTTTGTGTTGATTATCAAATTATCCAAGTATCACAGGTTGAAGCTAACTGAAGTTCACATAATAATAACAATAAACGTCACCAAAAGACAAGGTTAATTGTGAATAAGAAGTAACCTGAATATTTGAACATAGAGTAAAATAATTATTCAATACAAATGCCCATCTGCAAAATCACCAACCTTCTGTTGATTTGTGAAGCAATTTTATATTTTTAAGAGATAATGTAAGACTTACAAGAAACTGCCTTCCTAATGCCAGGTAGGACAGATGCAAAAAAAGAAAAATCATTATGTTTATTCTTTAATAAACCCTATGTTCTTATTTGTAAATTATAACATTTTTTTTCTAAATTTATATTAACTACCACAGTCAACTCTTTAAAAGCTAATAAATACAAATGTATTTACCAATTTCCTAATTAAAAGGGAAAGAAAATACATTTAAGATTCCTCTAATGTATGCAATTAATATTACCTATATTTGATTGTTGGGATATCATGGACCCGGATGTTTTAAATATAGTGAGTAGTTCTGACACCGTTGAGGGGAACCAACTGTGACTATGTTCTCTATTTGTTCTCAGTATTTCCTATGGACCCATATCTACTGCTGAAATAGAATAGTTGGACTTGCAGGCCTGGGGTGGTGGCTCATGCCTATAATCCCAGCACTTGGGGAGGCCAAGGTGAGCAGATCATCTGAGGTCAGAAGTTTGATCCCAGTCTGGTCAACATTGTGAAACCCATCTCTACCAAAAAATACAAAAATTAGCTGGTTGTGGTGGTGTCGTGGTGGGCACCTGTAATCTCAGCTATACAGGAGGCTGAGGCAGGAGAATCGCTTGAACACAGTAGGTGGAGGTTGCAGTGAGCCAAGATCGTGCCACTGAACTCCAGCCTGGGTGACAGAGTGAGACTCAGTCTCCTAAAAAAAAGAACAGTTGGACTTGCAGAAAAGATGGAAATATATCGTAATAAAAACATTAGTATTTGGATACAGGTAATCGATGTTGATGCACTTCACCCATATAACTCAATATTTATTTAATGACCTACTAGAAGCAGGTGATTGATTATTAATGTGAAGAAAGTGATACTGGTTAATGAGTATTGAATTCAGAGACCCAAACTTCCAGAGTGCAGCCCTGTTGTAGATCTGTTTCATGTCAACAGAGGATAGAATAGCATTTACATTCCCCACACTCATTCATGATTAAATGATAAAATGAGGCAATCATTGTCAATAAACATATACCTTGTGAATTATTTAGCCACCTGCATAATTTCAACATTCTGAGGAGATTGAACTGAAGGTGAAATGTGGTTCATGCCATGGGCATTTTGTATTTGTCCAGTTTACTTTGTGTGCATTAATTTGACTTAATTTACTTTTCAGTTTTACTTTTATTTTGTTCACTTTTTGTAGCTACCTCCTTCAAATTCCTTTGACAACCTGAGAATGTCTTGCAGTTGAACGTAATATTAATTACATTTCAAAGCAAACCTTTATTCATTTGGGGGCAATCTGTGAAACAGAAAGCTGTGACTGAAGCTGCTGCCAAGCCAATTACTGCAAAATAACTCAAATATGTCTTGACAGATTGCATTCTTCCTATTGTTAGATTGTTTATTTGTAGACCAAAAGGCTACATTCACTTTAATTAAAATTATCTTACATAGTTAAATATATCAGCCCTTTCCTGGGTCTATATATGGGTTTATGTATAGACAGGGTGTGCGAATGAAAATCTCTGGGATTTTATTTTAACTGCATAATTCTGGATTTTTTTTTCGACGCGTTTCTAGACTTTCTTTATGTCAAGGCATCCTTTGTATGAACAAATTGAAGGAGAAAGAACTAATCAGCACTGAAGACCAAAGTGCAAAGAAATTATTCAGCGCTCAAATAAATCCACCCTAGGCACAATCACATTGCATCGGACAGGCAGAAGAAAGTGGTGAATTGCAACAAGTTAAGTTGGAATAAGCACTTGATATTCAGATGCTTATCAGAACGATTCAGATTTCTTAGTACAACAAGACTGAGAATTTTTATTTTTACTTTATTTTTTTCTGAAGTTCCTGAAACACTGTTGTATGAGGTTTCATAAATATCCTTTTCTCTTCAGTATGAAAAAACATCAGTCAATATATTGATTTACAGAAGAAAGAAGAAATGTTAACCGCTGTGAGCTGTATCTTTTGAACATATAATGAAGTGTCATCACATATTTGTGTTTTTGTAGTTTTGCGATTCAAAATTAAAAAGATGGTTTTGACCAGGCGCTGTGGCTCACGCCTGTAATCCCAGCACTTTGGAAGGCCGAGGCAGGTGGATCACCAGGTCAGGAGATCGAGACCATCCTGGCCAACATGGTGAAACCCTATCCCTACTAAAAACACAAACATTAGCTGGGTGTGGTGGCAGGCACCTGTAATCCCAGCTACTCAGGAGGCTGAGGCAGGAGAATCAGGGAGGCAGAGGTTGCAGTGAACCGAGATCATGCCACTGCACACCAGCCTGGAGACAGAGGAAGACTCTGTCTCAAAAAACAAAACAAAAAAGGTCTCATAGCCCCAAGTATCACCATCTTTTAAGTTTTTCTAAGAATATATTTAGCTTTAAACACATGAAAAACACATTTAAACCCATAAAGAGTCTGTTAAAAAAAAATTACTTTATGCCAAAAGACCCCCTTTATCTTTAATAGCTACTAAATGATTATTTAATCTTTCACTTCAGGGGTTTTGATAACATTTAAGGAGAAATTCTGCACAGTTAATTTGGCAGGAAAAGGAATCTCAATGGTACACGTTCAGGGAAGTTTGAGTTTTAAACAAGTGTGATACCAGCCAGGGGAAGCATGATGGCAAATGTGTGAATAACACAAAGCAGGCAAGAAAAACATGAACTCAGCAAACTTTTCCCACTCCAGTTACACTTGCTGGAACCTTGGCTCATAGTCAGGCTCCCCTTTTTTTCAGTAGAGTAGGTGAGAAGTCTCAATGCATATTGCCAGGACTTTCAGCACTGTTGACCAATGCAGTCCCCAAGTTCCCCGCCTTGAGTGAATTTCGACAACGCTGCACCTGCTTGCTACATGCTGTGGTTTGAATATTTGTCCCCTCCAAAACTCGTGGTGAAACTGAATCCCCAACATGGCAGTATGGAGAGTCTTTAAGAGGCGATTGGGTCAGGAAGGCTTTGTCTCATGAATGGATTAATCCATTTGTCAATCAGTGGATGAATGGGTTATCATGGGAGTGGGACTGGTGGCTTTATATAAAGAAGAGAGACCTGAGCTGGCACACCAGCATGTTCAGTCCACTTGCTGTGTGATACCCTGTGCTTCCTTGGGATGTCCAGGGAGTCCCTACCAGCAAGAAGGCTCTTAGCACAGATGCCTCTAGACCTTGGACTTCTCAGGCTCCAGAACTGTAAGAAGTAAATTTTGTTTCCTTATAAATTACCCAGTTTCACATCTTCTGTATAAGCAACAGAAAACACACTAAGATAGTAAATTGTCTATCCGTCTTCCATTGCTATAGATTTGGGTGGTGTTACTGGTCTACAAAGCCTTGGGGTTCTATGACATTTTTCTGCTCTGGGCTTTTTCCCACTCCTGGCAGGGTGTCAGACTCAAGGAGCTTATGTATCTCCATTTCTGCAGGAGATGAGGTGAGTCACTCACAAACCGAAATGACTGATGTCTCATTCCCTCCCTTGCTTTTATCACATGGGGCCAGGGTTGCGGGGAAGGTATCAGTCAGCTGGGGCTACCTTAAGAAAATAACACAGATTGGGTAGCTTCATAACAAATACTGATTTTTCACAGTTCTGGAAGCTGGAAATCCATGATCAAGGAGCCCACCAATTTGGTTTCTGGAGAGGGTTCTCTTCCTAGCTTGCAGAAAGCTGCCGTTTTCAGTGTGTCCTCATGTTGTGGACAGCATGCCAGCTCCAGTATCTTTCCTTTCTTTTCTTTTTTCTTTTTCGAGATGGAGTCTCACTCTGTCACCCAGGCTGGAGTGCAGTGGCACTATCTCTGCTCACTGCAGCCTCCGCCTTCTGGGCTCAAGCAATTCTCCTGCCTCAGCTCCTTGAGTAGCTGGGATTACAGGCACCCACCATGACGCCCAGCTAATTTTTGTATTTTTAGTAGAGACGGGGTTTCACCATGTTGACCAGCCTGGTTTCGAACTCCTGACCTCAAATGATCTGCCAGTGTCAGCCTCCCAAAGTGTCGGGATTACAGGCGTGAGCCACCTCACCAGGCAGTCTAGCGTCTTTCTCTTCATATCAGCACACTAATCTCATCATGGGGGCCCCACCCTCGTGAAATCATTTAGACCTAATTATCTACCAAAGGTCTCACCTTCAAATACCAGTATACTGGGAACTGGGGCTTCAACATAATGTATTTGTGGGAGGGCACAAGATTTAGTCCGTAACAAGCACGATTTTTATCCTGCTTCCTTCTGCCTCCTCATGTAAAGCTATCCCGCAAGGGATGTGCATATCTTAGATCTGACACTAGACAAATTTATCTGCTGGTTCTCTCTTTGGAGCTAGAGAATTGGAGGGAGCCTTTGAATCGCAAGTAAGTCACTTGGATTTTTGAAATCTATAACTGTGATCTAAGCCTTTCTGACCACAGGCCCCCAAGAGCGCACCTTTGTGTTTCTGGTGGTCAGTGGAATAAAAGCAACATTCAGCCATATAAAACAGCATTCCAAAAATAATCCCTCTATTTGGCAAAAGAAATGTTGGAACTACCAGCCAACTTGGAAATAGGTCAATATACTAAATAAAACAACCCCTATTTTATACACATTGCTGAAGAATGTGAGGTATTTATAGCTATACCTAGCATCTCCCTTCAAAATGTATGGCACTCTTTGAAAATCCATGTAATCATTTCAGAATTCCAGGGAAGAAGTACAAAAATTGGGAGGGTCATAAATAATCAATCTTCGCTTCAGAATGACGGAGCCATGATTAATCTAAAATATATCTATTTACATATGCATGTGCATGGCAGCCTCGAGCTTGCAGGATTCAAATGTCCTTTCAGGAGAGGACCAGCTGCAAGGGTGTACTTAGCAGACAGCATCCAGCAGCCGCACCTGTAGAAACCACCACAGGGTTAGGGCCAAAGCCTCAGCCATCACAAGGACTGGACATAGAAGGAATAGTAGAATCAGCCATGCAGAACTCTTGCCATTGTTACTCTGGGGCTCACCATCAGCCTGGCTGACAAATCCTCAGAACTGCAACATAGTCTGAGATTATTTTACCCTCTCCACTCTGTCCTTCTCTCTCTTCGTTCTGATGTCACACTAGCATTGCAGAGTGAAGGTTCTCTCTTGCCTATTCCTGCTTTTTCTTGCCTTTATTATTTATAGATGTTTATTTACCCTGAAGAATTTCTTACATTGCCAATTCCACCTAGGCAAAGGTTTCCCAGAGGACCAGAATTGACAGTGTGTATAGAGAGATACATGTATGTATACATTGATACCAATGTATACATTTACATATGTTTATGTGCATTTTTGTAGACATACATATGTATGTGCACATATGTTCACAAACACACCCATAAACGCACACTTATTCAACCCAGAATCCTTGAGAGGAATGACATTCTGAAAGTTGGAACAACTAACCTTCTCACAGAGACATGTATGTTAAAGAAAACACAATATTTTTTTCACTGTCTTGATAAATACTATTATTGATAGGCAAGAACACAAGTACTTATGTGTGGGATGGCATACCATGACATTTATTAATGACATTGTTATTTAAAGCCATTATTAAAAAGGTAAAGTGAAAACAAAACTAAAACCCAATAGGTAAATAACCAATAGATCTAGTCTATTCCATTATATGAAAGAGTCTTATTTGGGGTTTAGTGGGTAGGACTTCCTGGAGTATATGAATTTTTCAGTTTTTCACTGACATTTGTTGATGTTATTTGGATTCAACTTCTACGAATAATCTCTTCTAAGTAGGTAACCAAGGATTAAGCCTGACCTAAAATAAGAATGACTATCTTCACTCAAATAGAAGTTCACATTTATCAAATTATTTTAAGAATCTTTTGATACATTGTCCTTGAACATGGATAGATTTCAGGCTAGTCATGACATTTACAGTAAATTTTGTCTGATGGTATATTGATGACCATCAACCTTTTGATTAAAAGTTTATTATTTTGAAATTATATTATGTTGAAAATTCCTGAAACCACACAAAAACATTTTGCCCAAACAGGATATTTGGGGGATGGTCTTTAAATATAACATAATTCCATATAATATTTATCTCTGCATTTTGGAGTGAAGTTTATTCTCATCCTAATCTAAAATAGTCTTATAAATTGAGTATTAATGTGAGAAACAATTTTGATAATATTTTCAAAGATACCCTTGTGGAAATGCAATGGATTGACACTTTTCATATTTTTACATCAATTACTTTTTATATAAAATATATTTACTTTTTATCTTATGCAAATATATTTTATATACATTTAATTAATTAATATCAAATCTTGCAGTTTTTTCTTTGAAGATGTCCAATTTACCTTTTTCTCTTTAACTGGTTACGTGGAAGTCCAGTCACAATTATACGATTAAAATAATTTCTATGAAGTTTGATTTTGCACTGAATGGGTACATTAGGCAGAAGTCCTTTTAAAATCTGAATTTCTCAGAGTTTTTCTCAAGCATTCTTGATTCCACATGCACGACTTGAACTTGGAAATTTCTATTACCCTTAATCAGAAAAGATGTAGCCCGTATGTTGATTGGGAAATATACTCTCTGAGCAGTGTACTTTTACAAACAGAAAGAAAAACATGTTTCATGCAATTTCAAACTTTTTAAATGCCAAAACATGAAAGAAAAAAAAAAAGCCAGGGATTTTTTCAATACCTATTGAGCGTAAATTAAAAGTTTTTGTAAAATATTTACACAAAAGCAAATTTGTTATTTTTAGGCCAAACTGATCCTGCTATGAGAGAAAAATATTTTGTGTTTTTCTCACTGTATTCTATTGAAAACTAATAAAATTTAGTTTATGTCTGCACACTAGCAGATGCTAAGTTATTTTAAAGAGAAAGGAATATAAGACAGGGGATAGTATAATGAGAACTGTGCCTTCTTTCCTTGTCTCATCACTGGCCCTCAGGATCCCAACATTCTCTTTATTAGCTTTGCGAGATAGCATGGTTCAGGTTGGTTGTTCAAGGGGTAAAATAGTACATGTACATCATAAAACATTTGCAATTTTTTTTTTAGAGAGAAAGAGCATATTTTAAAAGCTGATAAAACCCTCAAACTCTCTCTTATCCTGGACTTCAAACAGTTCTTCAAAAATTCAAATGCAAAGAATGTCTAAATGAAACATAGGGCTATCACTTCTCTAAAGTTTGGGGGTTTTTGAAGTTATTGATGCATAATATGTGAGCCAATCATGGAAAGAATATTTGAAAAGTTTTGGGAAAAATAATCTCACCAGTTTCCTCTTCCATGATTGAAACTTCTGCCCTCTGTAGCTGAGTATACTTAGACAAATATGCTACCGGCAAGATATATTCTCTGAAAGTCTATGGATCGAAGGGCTGCAAACAGCTAAAAAAAGTATTTGAAAAAAATGGGACTGGGAACCCAGTAGCTTGGGCACAGTTTCAAAAATAATTGTTTCATGCTGTTAAACATCAGAATCACTCAAATACTCACAGTAATTTGGATAATTATCTCATGATGATCTGAGAGGTCATATCTGAGGGGTTAAGCAAACATATCTGTGAATCTCTGCCTCTGCTTCAGCACTAAAAGAAGCCTGGGGTCTTCTATCAAATGGTATTTTAATGATGTTAGGGATTGAATGTCTGTATTTCCTTCAAATGTATATGTTGAAGTCCTGACCCCTAATATGGTATTTGGAGATGGGAATATTGAGGTGATTAGGATTAAAGTCATGAGGATGGGGCACTCATGATAGGATTAGTGTCCTTAAAAGAAGAGACTTTAAAACTTTAAAACTTTTTATTCTTTCTCTCCACTCACACATACCAAGGAAAGACCATGTGAGGACAGAGCAAGAAGGCCACCATCCACAAGCCAGAAAGAGAGCCCTCCTCGGGAGCCCAAATGATTGATTGGCACTTTGATCCTGTGCTTCCCAGTCTCCAGAACTATGAGAAATAAATTTCTGCTTAAACCACTCAGTCTATGGTATTTTGTTATGGCAGCCCCAGCTAACTAACATAAACGCTTTTTTTCCCCTTTGGTTCACCAGTGTATTATTTTTATTATTTAAATTAAAAAAGAAAATTATATAAGCTCCATAATTATATTAACTTTTACTGAAGTAAAACCTAAAATAATAACCAATCTGATTTTAGGGGTTTGACAGAACTTTGATTAACGTAAGCCTTTTTCTAAAAAGGAGCAGAGAATAGAGGAAAGGCCAGAAAGGGTGATCATGTATATTAGTGTACAAATAATCTAGATTAGGGTCAATGGCATGAAGGATATTTTAGCCAGCTCTCCCTCACAACCAAGGGCTACTTCCTGGAAGGCCTCCTGACTCTAACAGTCAATAATATATGTGCTTGTCCACAAGCCTTCTCCACTGGTTATGTCTCTGTTATTTGCTATTCATACACTAATGTTCCTTTGACTTCTGTTCTTACCAGAGCCTATTGCTATTTGTAGCCCCACGTAAAATGCATAAAATGCTTAAGCAGGTCGGGGGGATGTGGAACATTCAGGGATAATATATGCTAGAGAAACCTGAAATAAGGGACTTCTACGCAAGGTGAAGGGACACTTTTCCCTATCATTATCAATCTGGAAAATATTTGTACTTTATTTATTTATCTGTTCCTATTTTTCTTGTCAAAGCCTAAGTTGAGTATTTTATTTAAGATTCTTCATATAAAAGAGAGTCAATATAATCAGGACTGGCTGAAGAAAGAGACGATTGATAGTTTCACGTGCTGAGTACATTTGGGGTAGGGTAGGTTCACACATAATTGAACTCATGGCTTAAATGAGATATTCAGAACTCTGCTTCTTTCTTCCGTGGTAGCTTCAAACTCATGCTCCATGATCTAGCAAGATGGCAGCAGTAGTGCTTAGTTTCACTTGTGAGCTTCCCATTCATACAGAGATGCAATTTGCCACTGTTTCAGAGCATTCAGCAAAACTCTCATGATGACTTTTAATCTCTGAAATGATAATGTATGCAGCTGTGAACCAATCACTGTGTCCTGGGGGCTAGGGGAAATCTAATTCACCAAGCTTGAGTGACTTGCTTTCCTCAGGTTCACTGCAATCATACTGACTGAGGGTGGGTGGGTGCGGGGGCTTTCTAAATGAAAACCATCTATTAGCAAAGCCCAGTAAGTGGATTCCTGTTGATTCATACACAAACATCTCCGATAGCCCAATGATCCTGGCTCCCTTTTAACACATATATTTCTTCCTTCATATTCCATAGAAACAAATACTTTTATCTTCTGAGATTCACCCATTTCCTCCAAAAATGAGATGAGGTGGTTTCCCAGTTCTAAGTTTAGAATCTTTGAGTAATATGCAATTCTTTCCATCAAGTATAGATGTAGCCCAAGACACTTCATGAAAGAGAGAAGGGAGAAAATGCACCATTTCCTATGTGAGATGGAGAGAAGGAGTTTTGGACCGTCTTGCCTCTTGAATCCTCTGGACACAGAGTGAGAACCCACTGGCAGTGGAGGGTGTTTGTTAGGTGAGCCCAAGACTTGGCCTAGGTGCTCTCTTTCAGGGGACAGCTTCCTGATTTATTATCTTTCCTTCTCATATCTAAGATAGAATGTGGTGATAAGGTATTTTGACATACAATAGAAAACCTAAAAATTGCCTTGGTGGCATTAAAACATTCATTGATATGGTGGACAAACAAATCTGTGATGCAGGAAAACAAACTTGAGGATAGAATACTGAAGATGGTAAACAAATACTACAGAGCTATAACACTGTGAGAGAAAAAGGAGAGAGGAAACATTCAGTCTGGGAATTGCACAGTTTCTATGAAACTCTTGGAATGAAAAATATTAAAAACCAATTGATAAAATCAATTACCAATTAAATAATTAATGAAAACTTTTTTAGGTTGAAAAGATTAATATGTAAAGACAACCTTTTGTGAATTGGGCAAAAATGATGAAAAAATAAAAGATACATCTATCCATTCATACTGGTAAAATGTTGAATAACAGGGATTAAGAACTGTATACCTAGGAATTAAACAAATACATATGTTTTTATGTATATACAAATTAAACATTAAAAACAGATAATCTGTTCTTCCTAAAAAATTGAAAACTATACATTAAGCTGCCTCAAACATCATCTCTGAAATATAAAGTATGAAGCTATACTATGGAGCAGCTTCTCTTTCTTTCTCTTTCTTTCTTTCTTTCTTTCTTTCTTTCTTTCTTTCTTTCTTTCTTTCTTTCTTTCTTTCTTTCTTTTTTTCTTTCTTTCTTTCTCTCTCTCTCTCTCTCTCTCTCTTTCTCTCTCTTTCTTTTTATGGAGGCTCACCCAGTCACCCAGGTTGGAGTGCAATGGCATGATCTTGGCTCACTGCAACCTCTGCCTCCCATGTTCAAGTGATTCTCCCACCTCAGCCTCCCGAGTAGGGAGGACTACAGGTGCATGCCACCACGCCCGGCTAATTTTTGTATTTTTAGTAGAGACAGGGTTTCATTATGGCGGCCAGGCTGGTCTCAAAGGGCTGACCTTGTGATCCGCCCACCTCAGGCTACCAAAGTGTTGGGATTACAGGTGTGAGCCACCGTGCCCAACTGGTTCAGTTTCAATGGTGGAGAAATAGATTGTGATCAGAGGCTTTTACTCTATGCTAAAGGGTCATGCATGCTTAAAACTAACTAAAAGTAATAAAACAAGAGCTATAATCATCATAATGCAAAAACAAAAACCAATACTTAGAGCTCAGTATACCTTAGTCTCTGTTCTAAAACGTTTACATGTATCATTGACTTGTTTAATACTACATGTATTATTTTTATACTAATTTAACCAATGAGTCCAATTCCAAGAAAAGCTAAAGAACCAAGGTCACACTGCTAATGTATGAAGGGACTGACACTTAATACAAGCTTTCTGGCTCCAGAAGGCTCCAGAATGCTATGTATGCTAAAATAAGGAGTTCGAATGTTGGTTTTGGAAAAAACACCTAAAGATGCACTCTACACGAATGGAAGTTGAATTGAATTTAGTAACTTAATACTGTAAATTTTGGAAATACTAAAGGACTTCTACATCTGGCCTAACCATTGACATTGACGATGGATTTTGTGGCCCAGGGGTAATATAGGTACAATGAAAAATAGAAAGAGTGAAAAATCTGGAAAGAATTACAACCAAGTATTAACATAGATTGCCATTGAGTATAGAAATGATTATCTTCCTCTCTTAATTTTCTGTATTTTTCTTTTTTTATTGGTTAGCCATGAGTGCCTTTATAACAGCAAGAAGAAACTATTTTATAACTTTCATAACATGACAGTTAAACTCTTTCGATGTGCTTCACTATTTGTGTGACTTGTCTTGTACAGTTGTCTTTTGCACTATAATCATAGGATATGTTTGATCATTAGCTGTAAGCCTATGCCAGAGAACCACTGGTTGGTCCCATTGTACCACTGTCTTGGGTTATCTAATGTTAAGGAAATGTAGCCATATTCCCCCTGCTGAACAGATATTAAGGGAATAAAAAGCCCAGCATAGGTGGATATGTGTGGAAGAACAAATATCTTGGTTTGTGTTTGCTTCTCTGATGTTTCATTTAATTGCTTATTTTATTTTGACTTGCCTTTGATATATCCAATGAAGAGCAAAGTCTTCCTGAAGGGCAAAATATGGTTTTTGTTTTTTTTTCACAGAGGTAGATACATTGATCTTTTTGATATTGTCTCTCTCTTCAGAAAATTAATAGATGTTTCTAAAATAAGCCTACACTCATTTTCTTTACAAAAGTAATAATGTAAGATCACATATGAAAATATATGAAATCACAGCATGGTTTATAGTCTGACCCATTCTAGTGAGAATCTTATCATTAGCCTCAAGAGATTTCTACAGAGATTAGGCCTTGTTTCTTGATACTTTCCTAAAACAAATTGCTATAGGGTCCCAACATGGTAAAATTCCATTCAAAGACCTATTCACGTGAAAAGGGGTTCCTGGGAAATCCACTGTTTCTAGAATTATTGACTGGTGGAGAAGGATAGCTTCTACGTAACACATTCTATCTTAACAGGATTGTGCTTTTAGTTAGAGATTCTGTTTAAAATAATAAATATCTAGAGTGCCAAATTTAGTAATTTTATGTGGATTAGTAAGAAAACAAGAAAATATATCAGGTGATGAAAGGTTTAAGCTTGCATTAGTACATCAGGTCTCAATTGAACCTTTCCAATATACGTAGAAGCAAGATAAAATGGAGATCTTGCATTTCTTTGTGCATGAATGATTCATTCCTGATCTTCAACTCTGCTTATTTTACTGCTTGAAGTGGCTTCCTTTGCTGTTTCCTTTTTGGAAATCCTAGTTCAGCTAGAATAGAACAATGAGGAACATCTTTTCTGATGAGATTGTTTTTCCCCAAATCTAAAATATGGTGATAGTGCATATGTGAATTCGATTGTCATTGCACTGTAAGTAAATTTGCTTGCAACCTTTTGTCAAAGTCTAGAGAAGAATTTAAATATGTCTTTATATATTTCTATATATAACTCTATGGAGTATTGTGTCATTTTAAACAAAATTTCATGGAGGATATAAAAACTTTAGAAAATGTACATAATAAAAAATTACATATACATTTCAATATATATATATGATTAATCTCCTCTGAACTGTAATACTACATTACAGAAAAAAGACATGTTCTGCAACAGCACAAAAAGAAGTCACCCCACTAACAAGAAACTATCTTGGTACTTAAGAAGCTTACTAATGTCAAGGTGTATTGTGCTAATTAGAGACAGGAGCATATTATATAGACAGGATAAGAAAATTTCAGGTAGACACCCAATGACATCATATCTAAATAGAATGCATGGTTTTGCCTTATGCCTTGCACTGCATAGGTGGGGAATATAATCATGCGGTTTTAATACATGAAAACAAACATCAATGGTCAGGAAACTAACCATACATAACCTCAGTCTAAGAAGTTGGGAGATGGTGGACAGAAAGCATCCTCCCCAGAGAGGCACAAATAATATGAAAACAAAGCAAAACAAAACATTTTTGAAGAGCAGGTAGAAGACTGGTTCCAACTGGAGCCCAAATAAAACACGCATTGTTGCACTGCAGAGCTGGGAGGAAGAAGTGGAGCTCTCTAAGGTTCTAAAATGCAAACAAAACAACAGCACAGGAAAGAAAAATAAAATAAAATTCGTGAAATAAAACAAGAACAAAATCCAACAATATGTTATTTAAAAGAAACGGAACTAAAATATAATATGTAAGGATTCAATTTAAAAGACCAAAACAAATAAAACAAAACTACAGTCATACCAACCTAAAGCAAGCTGATATAATGATATTACTAGGAAACGAAAATTAAATTTAACTACAAAATCCATTATTAGGGACAAAAGCTCATGTTGACCATATGAACTATTGCAAGTTTCATGCATCTAAAACATTTTAAAAATAAATAAAGCAAAACTGATACAAATATAAGAAAAAAAGGACAAAACTATCATCGTGGTGGGATGTTTCAACATTCTTTGAATAATTATTTGTAAGTAAAGCAAACAAAGAGTTAGTGAAGCTGTAGGATTTATTTGAACACCATAACTAACACGAGTGATCATATGCACACATTTATAAGCCTGTGTGAAATGATACATACTTGCATACATCAATTCGTTGCATGTCACTTTACTGTGCTTTGCAGGTACTGCTTTTTTCACAAGTTGAAGGTTTGTGGCAATCCTGCACTGAGCAATTCTATCAGCACCATTTTTCCAACAGTATGTGCTCAGTTTGTGTAGAATTCTGGTGATTCTCACAATATTCAAACTCTTTCATTATTATTATATCTGCTATGATGATCTGTGATCAGTGATCTTTGATGTTACTATTGTAATTATTTTGGGGCTCCAGGGACTGCACCCACATGAGCAGTAATCTTAATTAATAAATATTATGTGTGTTCTGACTGCCCCAATGACCTAAAATTCTTCCAACTCTCACCCTCTCCTTGGGCCTCCCTATTTCCTGAAGCATACTAATATTGAAATTAGGCCAATTAGGGGGGTGGGGGAGCTAGGGGAGGGTGGCATTAGGAGAAATACCTAATGTAGATGACGGGTTGACGAGTGCAGCAAACCAGCATGGCACGTGTATACCTATGTAACAAACCTGCCCGTTCTGCACACGTACCCCAGAACTTAAAGTAAAATTTTTAAAAATAAATTTGATCCTTTTTCATATATAAAAAAAGAAATTAGGCCAATTAATAACCCTACAGTGGCCTCTAAGTGTTCAAGTGAAGCGGAGTTATACATTTCTCACTTTAAATAAAAAAGCTAGAAAGAAGAAAGTATAAGGAGGAAAGTATGTTAACAGCTGAGATAGGCTGAAAGTTACACCTCTTGCACCACACATTTAGCCAAGTTATGATGCAAAGAAAAAGTTGCTGAAGAAAATTGAAAGTGCTGCTCTGCTGAACACATGAATGATAACAAAGTGAAATAGGCTTATTGCTGATACGGAGAAAGTTTGAGTGGTCTGGATAGAAGACCAAACCAGCCACAGCCATTTCCTTAGATCAAAGCCTCATCCAGAGCAGTGCTCTAACTCTCTTCAATTCTATGAAGGCTGATGGAGGTGAGGAAGTTGCAGAACAAAAATGGGAAGTTAGAAGAGGTTGATTTATGAGGTTTTTTAAAAACCATCTCTATAACATAAAAGTGCAAGGTGAAACAGCAAGTGCTGATGGAGAAGCTGCAGTTAGAAGATCTAGCTAAGGTAATTGAAGGTGGTTACACCAAACGGCAGATTCTACTCAGTTTAGACAACAGAGCCTTCTATTGTTAGAAGATGTCACCTAGGACTTTTGTAGCTCAGAGGGGAAACCAAAGCCTGGCTTCAAAGTTTCAAAGAACAGGGGCTAATGCATTAGGGGCTAATGCAGCTGGTGACTTTAAGTTGAAACCAATGCTTATTTACCATTCTGAAAACTTTATGACCCTTAAGAATTATGCTAAATTTACTTTACCTGTGCTCTATAAATAGATGACAGGACAACTGTTTAAATCATGATTTACTGAATATTTTAAGCTGACTGTTGACAACAATATTCCATTCAAAAATTACTACTTCTTGACAATGCACCTGGTCATTCAATAACTCTGATGGAGATATGCAAAGAGATAAATATTGTTTTTATGTCTGCTAACCATGAAGTCCTTGGATCAAGGGGTCATTTTGACTTTTAAGTCTCATTATGTAAGAAATATATTTTGTAAGGCCATGGCTGCCATAGATAGCACTTCTTCTGATGTATTTGGACAAAATAAATTAAAAATCTTCTGGAAAGGATTCACCATTCTAGATGCCATTAAGCACATTCATGATTCATGGGACTCCTCCCATGGTCAAACACCAACATTAACAGGAGTTTGAACAAAGTGGATGCCAACCCTCATGTATGATTTTGAGGGACTCAATACTTCAATGGAGGAAGTAAATAGAGTTTCAGAAATAGCAGGAGAACTAGAATTTGAAGTGGAGCCTGAAGATGTGACTGAATTGCTGTAATTCCAGAATAAAACTTAGGCAGCTGAGGAGCTACGTTTTATGGATGAGCAAAGAAAGTTGTTTCTTAAGATGGATCGTATGCCTGGTGAAGACGCTGGGCACATTGTTGAAATGACAGCAAAGGATTTTGAATATTCCATAAACTTAGTTGATAAAGCAGCCCCAGGGTTTGAGAGGATTAACTCTCAATTTTGAAAGAGGTTCTACTGTGCGTAAAATGCTATGAAGCACCATCTCATGCTACAGAGAAAATCTTCAAGAAAAAAAGTCAGTCAATGCCGCAAAATTCATTGCTGTCTTATTTTTAAAAATTGCCACAGCCACCTCAACCTTCAATAATCACCACCCTGATCAGTCATAACTCCAGCAGCAAAAAGGTAATGACTCACCGAAGGCTCAGATTACTTTTCGCATTTTTCAGCCATAACACATTTTAAAATTCAGTTATGTATTTTGTTTTTTGGACATAATGCTATTGCACATTTCATGGACTAGAATACAGTGTAAATATAACTTTGAAATGCACTAAGAAATGGAAAAAACATTGTATATTTGCTTTATTGAGGTAGTCTGAAACTAAACCCACATCTCTGATGTATGCCTGTGTTCTTCTCAAGCACAGATGGATATTTTTTCAAATGACTATTGACATAGAATAAGTCAATAAATTTTTAAAAATGTATATACAATGACCATATTGCAATTTAAGTAAAAATTAGTACCAAATGTAACATTTAAAAAATCGTAAGTTGATCATTTGGAATACACTAATAAATAACTTGTGGTAGGAAAAATTATCATATCAATTTTAAAATACTTTCATCTTTATTAATAAAAATAGTCTAGATTAAATTTGTGAAATAAAGACAGAAAAGGATTCCTATCACCTATATTTGTATAGTGAGTGTTAATGATAGCTCAAAATGAATTAGCTGTCAAATTAGTATTTTCTACAGAATAAATTCAAAGAAGTGGAAAGGGGGAGAAAATAAACATAAGAACAGGAATTAAAGAATAGAAAACACTCACAATAGCACTGATCAACAGAGTAAACAGTTGGTATTTTATGAAGCCTAATATGATAGACAAACCTCTGTTGAGATCCATAAAGAAAAAAGAAGAAAGGGATGAGTAAACAGTATTCAGTATGGAAAGAGAGGCCGTGACTAGTTATACACCAGGGTTTGGAAAGATATCCAAGGCATTTCCAGGTTCTTGATAAAGGATTATTAAGTAGCAGTACAAGTACCTCTCTTGCGATAAGCAACAATGACAAAAACCTGGAGGGAATAGAAAATAAAATAAAACTACTCTATGGTGTTCATGGCCGAACAAAATATTGACAGAGTCCTAGGCAGGAATTTATAAAAGAGCCTGAACAGGTGATACTGAGAGGTTTCAGTCCTAGGAGTACATAGTCCAGGCAAAGCAGTTAAGTGTCACACACCTTTCTTGTTAATGACTTGATGCAATGGGGCAGGCGTCAGAGTCCAGGGTTGTTAGGAGATAGGAACCTGTAAACCTGAATATGGCTCTTCTCTGAATGGTATGCTTCATTCACCTTACATGCAACCAAGATTTGCAGTTTTTCACAACAGGACATATATTTATCATAGGAGACATCTAAAAGGTTAATCTACTTGGTGGATAAAGTGTGCTGAAAGAGTTGGGTTAGAGTTTTCCACCCTCTCAAAGCACAAACCCTAGAATACAATCCCCACTCCATATCAGGACTTACATGGCTCTCCAGGCTGTACTCAGCATTGTTTTGCCAACATAGAAAAAAATCCAGCCTTGGTCCTGGCAGAAGAAAACAAAAAAATTCTTTCTGTAGGAGACTAATATTATCTGACATCTCAAATTATATATAAAAGTAATTTATGATGTATTTTCTGTTAGCTGCTGTTTTACAGAAAATCTCTTATTTATATGTGTGTGTGTGGGTACTAATCTTACACAAATCATTTTCTAAGAACTGCCATTAATTCTAAAATTTTCTGTATATAATTTGGAGTTTTTCAAATATACAATATTATATTCAAATAATAGTTGATATATTTGTTCTTTTCAAATTCTTACACATGTATTTATTTTTCTTGCCTTATTACATTTGCTGAAGCTTCAAGTAAAAGATTGAATCGAAGTAGTAGTCTCTTTTTTATATCAAATGAAACCCTTCATGTACTTTTTAAAATACATAATCTGTGGGTTTTTTTGAGGGATATGCTTTACAAGATTAAGAAATGTCCCTTAACTCCTAACTTTTATTATTATTAGTTGCATCTATTGAGATGAACATACATACTTTACTCCCTTACTTTGAAAATGAGGTGAGTTATTTTACAAAGCCATGTTCTTATCCACCATGCTCCACTGTCTATACATCCTGAAAAGGACGTATAATACGTTTACAAGGTGGGGTTTTGGCATAACTATTTTTTACTTAGATTCAATCAGGGAATTAACCCTTCTAGCAAAATGTATGATATGGAAAATCTCCCCTCCCATTGTATCAGCAGAATCACAGCATACTCAGGCTTTACATGGAGATATTACAGACCACAGAAGGCAGAACACAAATCATTCAGAATAAAGTGCACAGAAAGAGAGTGGATCTACAGTGCCACTCACACATCCAGAGAAACTATTTATGCCTAATAGTAATTAGAGGAAAACTATTGACATGGCATAACCAGCGAGAGAGAGAGAGAGAGAGAGAGAGAGAGAGAGAGAGAGAGCTCCTACCCTAGCTATAAAATAAAGCAGGATATAGTGTTACATTTTAGACATTTTTTACTCATTAAAATAATATATGAACTTATTGCCTTGCAGAGCCTTTTGTAACAACACTAGTACATTCTAGTCTCCTCTCAGAGGTTATCAATGATGTTAGCTTTGTATATGTCCTTAGATAAATCTTATGTATAATGACAAACATATATGAATGTAAAAAGATATTATTTTTGTGGATTTCAAAAATATGGATATAATATTGTACTTGGTTTATGTTTTAAACTTAAGAATATGTTTGGAGACCTCCAGGTATTTTTATAGCTGCATAGTAACCTACAATATGTGTATTCTGTAGTTTATTAAATTGTTCTTTCAGTGATGGTCTCATTGAAGTTGTTTTCAAGTTTCCACTATTGTAATGGTCAATGAATTTTTTTGGACATACCTCTGTATTCATGAACAATTCTCTTAGGGTAGATACCTGAAAGTAGACTTGTTGGACTATGGAATTAGGACACTTAACATTTAATAGATAATCCCAAATTCACAGTAACATAAGATAATCCACTTACGTACATTCTCACCTACAGTTGATATTATTTGATTTTTAAAATTCAGTGTAACTCTCATCTCATTGTTCTGATTTGTACTTTCTTGATTATTATAAGGTTGAGCATATGGTGTTTACGGTTATTTTTCTTTTATTTTCTCTGAATTGTCTGAACATGTCAAATATTTGTTACGACTTTTACATTTTATATTATATCTTATGGGTTTTTCCTATCCCAAGTTTATAAACATTGGTAGTGAGCATAGCTGCCTTCCAGGTTTGTAAACATAATTTTGTTAACACAATTTTAATTGTTTTAAAGATTTTTTTGAAGCACGTTTTTAAAAATATGCTTTAAAATGTTAATTAATATAATATTTTAGAGTATTTTAAAATAACAATTGAACTTTGTTTTATTTTTCCAATAGTCACTTCGGCTAATGCCATTAATTCAGTTATCTGTCCCATCACCAGTGACTTGAAAGTGCTATTTCTATCACACACTAAATTATCTCACATACACCGAACACACACATAAAACATGTTGGTCTATGTTGTAGACTCTACTCAGTTCCATTGGTCAATTACTATATTTGTGTCCTAATACCAAATTCTTTTAGTTACAATTGTTTTATAATATGTTTTTCCCACAGAATGTTTATAAAATCTGGTGAATATCCATAATATCGTCAAGGAAATCAGATAGATGATAGCCAGATAGACAGATAGGTATGCAGATAGACAGACATGGACAGACAGATAGATAAATGGACAGACAGATGGATAGAAAGGTAGAGAGGCAGACAGATAGATACATAGATAGATAAACAGACACATAGGCAGATAGACAGACTGACAGACAGATACATAGATACATAGATAGATACATAGCAAGAGATAGAAAGATAGATACATACATACATAGATACATAGACAGATGGATAGTTAGACAGATAGACAGGCAGACACAGATAGATAGACACACACACAGTCAGATAGATAAACTGATAGGCAGACAGACAGATAAACAGAAAGACAGGTAGATAGATTGATAGGCAAGCAGACAGATAAATAGATAGGTAGATAGCAAGCTAACAGACAGAGAGATAGACATATAGATAGAAGGATGTATAATTAGATAGATGGACAGATAGGTAGATGGACAGACAGAGAGAGAGACAGATAATCAGACAGAGTGATAGATAAATAAATAGAAAGATAGGTAGATAGATGGATGAACGAATAGACAGATACATAGACAGACAGATGAATAGTTATGTACATATATGGACAGACAAATAGAGAGATGGATGGATGGATGGATAGATAGATGGATAGATAGATAGATAGATAGATAGATAGATAGATAGATAGATAGATAGAAAGAATGTTCCTCAATTTTAATGGCTTCATGGTTACAGTGTAGCAGGGAAAGTTGCTCACTTGTTATTCTTTTCAAAAATTGTTTTGGGCTGAGGCACGAGAATCGCTTGAACCCGGGAGGCGGAGGTGACAGTGAGCAGAGATCGCACCACTGCACTCCAGCTGGGGCAACAGAGCAAAACACTGTCTCAAAAAAAAATATTGTTTTGGATATTTTTATACATTTATAATTCCATGTGGTTTTTAAAGTTCTTGATATTTTCTATTTTTTATAAGATGGCCAATCAGGTGTGGGTACAAGAAGAGACAGATGAGAGGCTCAGGAAAACAAAGTTTATTATACTCACAGTTCCTAGGGACAGGAGGCATGTTGCATTCACATGGAAAAACTCCAGGATTGTCAGGAGGCACAAGACAGGAGCCCAGGGAAGGTTAAAGCCAAAATCTTTATTGGAGTTTCCACTGGAAAGGCAAGGCAGGGCAGTGTAAACCATTTAGGATTGGCCAGTTTGATCAATTTCAGCAGGCTCTAATCAATAGGGGTGATCCCTAGTTGTCTGGTTCCTGACCCTGGGGTGATTAAGGCGAGGAACATTACCTCCTGGGGTGTAGGGGCCAGATAGAGGAGGTATAGATAGCTCTGGACTGGTTAGTTCGTAGACCAAAGGTGTATTCCTCCCTGAGACCTTCCTATCTCTAAATATTAAACAGCCCTGGGAGGGACATTGTCTCCCCAGCCAGAAAGGTCTTATAAGATGTCAAAACATCAATATAGACAAAAAATAAAAGTATATGTACACAGTGTATATGCCATGCACTTGAAAAATTCTGCAGCAAATTTATTGGACTTTCACTGAAATTACACAGTACTGAGTCTTAGACTGAGAATCAACATTATGATTTTCATCTTCTTCAGTTAAAAATTATGCATTATTTTGTTTAAACTAGTCTTATTTTAATGATGAAATTATATATTGCACATTTATTGTTTTGCTTATTCCTACTGGCTAATTGTATTGTGAAAGAAACCTATTTTCTCCTTAAAATTTGTGTTTAATTATACAGATGTGCTACTTAGCTACTGATGCTTTCCTCCCACTTTAACGAGAAATGAATTACATACAATAAAACTCAGTTGTTTAGATTTGCCATTGTTTAGTCATGTGACAGATACAGCAGCGATTACAAAGATATTAAATACATATCTGTTTCTTAAAATGAAGTATTTTTGGACTAACTCATACCATGGCCAGCAAAAATAAATACATAAATAAATAAAAATTTGAAAGAAATAAAAGCACTAAATGGTATTCGTTGTAGATTAATAGGATTTAAAAATACTAGGATTATTCTGGATAAGAACACTGTCAGTTACATGTGTTGCAAATACAGCAGGTGGTTGAATTAATGTTGTTCCATTCCATGTCATTTTGTTATAATGCTGCCGCGGCTGGGGCCACAATGTGGAGTTAGAACGTTCTCCCACGCCGCCACGGGTTTTCTCCAGGCACTCTGCTATTCCCCACATCCCAGAGATGTGCACATTAGGTGACCTGGAGAGGCTGAACAGTCCCAGTCTGAGTGAGTGTGGGTGTGTGGGCGGTGGCAGAGATCTGAGTTACCCCATTACTGGTATGGGCGGTGGCAGAGATCTGAGTTACCCCATTACTGGTATGGGCGGTGGCAGAGATCTGAGTTACCCCATTACTGGTATGGGCGATGGCAGAGATCTGAGTTACCCCATTACTGGTATGGGCGGTGGCAGAGATCTGAGTTACCCCATTACTGGTATGCATCCGTAGCAACTTCAGTCCTTGTCTCCTCAGAAGGAAGAATTGGAACGAGGCGCGTAAGTCAGAGTGAATGAGGCAAGTTTCAGAGTAGGAGCGGAAGTTTACTAAAAAGCCTTTAGAACAGGAAGGAAAGGAAAGACCGCTTGGAAGGGATCCAAGTGGGCGCTTGAAGGTGAAGGAGAGAAAAGAGAGGAAAGACGTGGTCTTTAACGTTGATCCTGAGACTTTATAAACTCGCCTCTTTCCCAAGAGGGTACCCTTAAGATGGGCTTTCCGCATGCGTGGTGCCCGCCTCGCCCTTGGGAACTGAGCATGCGCAGTGTTTTTAGGGCAGTTACACGGGACGCGCATCTGAGGCTTTTTTCCGCTATTCCGACCGAATGTGTCCCCGGAAGCTGATCCTTCGCCATTTTTTTTTTTTTTTTTGTCTCTTAACAGAAGGGCTGAGGAAGTTGCCTCTCCCTGGCGCCTGCATTCGATGAACGTTTGTAATGTTAGCAGGTGTGGACCATCAGGAGATTATCTCTCCCTGGCTGCCCAATTATCAGTTTTAGAGAGGCAATGCGATAATTGCTGAACGATGTCACCTGACATTCCTAGTGGGCGGGAGAGAGTCATCTCCTGCCCCACTCATTGCCTAACCACCTGTAACAGGTGTATGGGTGCGTGCTCCCTGTGATGGAACGGTGTCCTGTTCAGGACTGGGCCCCAACTGGCACTTTGAGCTACCAGGACCGGCTTTGGCTACTCGCGATCCTAAACTAGAATAAATGGGTAAATATCTTACTTGATTTTTAAAATCTTTCTTTAATATATGAATACCTCGTATTTATTCCAGTGTTTAATATCAGAAGTGTTTTGGGTCTTTATTTAAAAGTTTGGTGATGCTTTTGCAACCAGAAATATGCTGTAGGAACTAACTCTTGTTGATAGCGATTAGCCTATGGGCAAGTGGTTTCTTTTTTTGTTTGTTTTTTTTTGAGACAGAGTCTCGCTCTGTCGCCCAGGCTGGAGTGCAGTGGCGCGATCTCGGCTCACTGCAAGCTCCGCCTCCCGGGTTCCCGCCATTATCCCGCCTCAGCCTCCCGAGTAGCTGGGACTACAGGCGCCGCCACCACACCCGGCTAATTTTTTGTATTTTTAGTAGAGACAGGGTTTCACCGTGTTAGCCGGGATGGTCTCGATCTCCTGACCTCGTGATCCGCCCGCCTTGGCCTCCCAAAGTGCTGGGATTACAGGCGTGAGCCACCGCGCCCGGCCAAATGGTTTCTTTATACCTAGTTTCACTTAAAGTTCCAGTTGCCAAGAACCTGGTACCTAAGTGAGGACTTACTGTATCGTCTTCCATTCTGCAGCTTATTATTATTATTATTGAGACGAAGTCTCACTGTGTCGCCCGGGTTGGAGAGTAATGGCGCAATCTCGGCTCACTGCACCTTCCACCTCCCGGGTTCCCGCCATTCTCCTGCCTCAGCCTTCTGAGTAGCTGGGACTACAGGCGCCACCACCTCACCCGGCTAATTTTTGTATTTTTAGTAGAGACGAGGTTTAGCCATATTGACCAGGCTGGTCTAGAACCCCTGACCACAGGTAATCCACACGCCTTGGCCTCCCAAAGTGCTGGGATTACAGGAGTGAGCCACTGCGCCCGGCCTTTGTTTACTTTTTTAGTGGTATCATTTGATAAATGGACATTCTTGCTTTTTGTTGTTCAATTTATAAATATTTTTATGACTATTGCATTTTGTACCTTATTTAGCAATTATTTTCTTACTGGATATAGAGACAGTTTCTGTATTCTAATTCTAGAAATTTTGTTATTTTGCCTCAGCTTTTGATCTAGAAATCACTTGTAATTAATTTCTGTATATGGTGTGATATGAGAATTAAGGTCCATTTTTCCCCCTCACTGGACCAACCTCATTTATTAAAAGTTAACAACATAATTTCTGAATACATTGTTTCTCCTCATTCTCTTTCTTTGGGAATTCGAATTATCAATTGTTAGATATTCTCTGTTGCTGTATCTCTGATACTTCTTTGTTTTCCCTCCATAAGTTTCAGCGCCGCCCTTTTGATCAAAAATTAAATGGTTTATGTATGCTTGGATCTGGTCTTTTATTTTATAGGTGTATTTATATATTTTTAAAAATACTATATGATTTTAATAAGTTTAACTTTAAAACAAATTTTGATATTTATGCCTTTCCCCCTACATTTTTGGCTTTTTCACCTTTTTTAGGATTATTTCATAGATTTACACACATACATCAACATACGCACTTGGATTTTGATTGAAATCACATTCAAAATGTATATTGATTTGGCAAAAATGGGCATGTCTTGCATTATTGAGTTCTCCAATATATAAATATGATACGTACTATTATTGATTTAGGTCTTCTTTGATTACCCTCAATAATGTTGTGTACATTGTAATGTAAATTGCTATGTCTAAGTCCTCTATATATTTTATTGTATTTTATCTTACATATTTGATTTTTTGGATGCAATGATAAATGTCTTTAAAATTTTTCATAGCCTATATATTTCTGAAATATGAAATACAAGTGATTTTTATACTACCTTTGTATTTAGCAAAACTGCTAAACTAACATTTTTAATAAGTAGTCTACTGATTATTTTTGATACAATCATATCAATCTGCAGATATGAATATTTTAATATCGTACTTTCAAATCTCCATAACTTTGATTTGTCGTTGTTGACTTATTGCAGTGGCAACAGTGATAGCTAAATGTTGAAAAGAATGTTTGCTTATACAACCCCTCTAGGTTTTTTTCTAGATCCAAGGGAAGAAATTTAGTCTTAATTGTAGTTTTTCTTTTAAATCGATAACTGATATTGAATTTTATCAAAGGCCTTTTCAGCAGTTGAGATAATAAAATTATTATTCCCATTAACCTGTAAATGTGGTGAATTATCTTGAGATTACAGTGAACTGGAAACTTCCCATTCTTTGATAAATCTGTTGATTATATATTATGTGTTGTTACTGCTTTAATTTGGTAATATTTTAAAGGATATTTAAATCCATATTCAATATTAGGATTAAAATTTACTTTCCTTTTCTCATTTGTCCTTATATTTTTATACCACAGACTGAGCGATGGTTGACTTGGGGTGTAAACTCCAGTGAATTAGGAGACACTCAGATAGCTAGTAAAGTACTATTTATTGGTGGGTTTCTCTTTTACCAAAAAGGAAACCCAGGTGGTTTGATATTTGATTAGAATAAGTGGGCTGCCCCAGGTGTGTCTGAGAGCCTGTTTCCAGAGTAGATTGGCATTAAGTCCCGGGACTGAATTAGGGAAGCTCTGCTGTCAATGTGGGCAGACCCCAACCAGTCTGTGCACAGAGTGAGTGAAAAATCCGCCCTCGGTACGGGGAGGCACCTTCCAATTGGCTGACAGACTTAGGGAAAATCCGCCTTCAACGTGGGCAGGTGCCATCCAATCAGCTGTGGCCTAGATGGAAGGACGAGGCAGAGGAGGGTGAGTTCGCGCTCTCCTGGTGCCAGGCTGTACTTCTCCTGCTCTTGAACCCCAGAACTCCAGTTTCTTCTGCCTTTGATCTTAGGGAATGGGCACCGTGATCCTGGGCTCTAGGGCTTGAGGCCTGGAGATGAGAACCATACCATTGGTTTAGAGGTTGCCTGAGGCCTTGGACCTGGCCTGAACCCGCTCTCTTGAGTATTCAGTTAGCGGAGTGGCTATGCCGAGTTTTCTTGTCTTATGCTGAGATTTGTCAGCATACAGAAGCCAGTGAGCCACTTCTTAAAAATCCTGTCTCATCTCCTGTCTCTCTGGAGAGCCATCACTGAAACGCTGAAGTTTTCTTTTATGAAATGTTGTAGTTAGAGGTCTAATGTATTTAATATTAATACTTACAGCAATGTTTAGGTTTTCTAATTACTTTCGCCAGTTTTAGTAAGTGGTGTTTTCTAAAAGTTTTGTGATTTGAAATAATTTTCAAGTTTATTGGTATCGTGTGTTCTTATATCCATTGATAATTGTTTAAATTTCTGTCTCCTAGTGACTGGCCTTTATTAATTTCCTTTTTTTGGTAACGTCTCACCATCTTAATCAACTTTTCAGAGAATTAAAGATGTTATCAGGCATTTCTGTAAATCATTGTAAACTTTGTTCATCTTTATTGTGTGTGCTTTATAGTTTATTCATTTTCGATTTTTGTATTTTATTTCCTCCACAATTTAATTTTAAATTTGTCATTCATCTGTACCTTCCTAATTTAAGAGCGTTGGATAAATAATAACAGCATTCTTTCCTTCTTAATACAGACGTTTAAGGTTGTGTATTTCCCTCACAGCAAAGCTTTGTTGCACACAAAATCTTTTTATTAATATCAGTTATATTCATTTGAAAACCTGGTTTGATTTTTATTTCTTCCTGAACCATGAGTAATTCAGAAGTTTGATTTTTGTTTTTCTGTTTCTAAATATGGGGGGGGCATTTTAAAGTGATCTTTTTGTGGTTAAATTCTATTTTAATTGTACTATACCTAGAAGATGTACTCTAAATATTTTTAATCATTTGAAATTTGCTGCCCTTAGCTTTGTGACCTAGCATATAGTCAGCTACTTTAAAAATGTTTTATGTACAGTTGAATAGAACTTGTATTCTATGGATGATGGATGTAGTGCTCTACGTTTTCCAGTGGGTCAAACTTGTTCACTGTGTTGCTTAAGGTTTCTACATCATGTCTGATTTATTTTGTCTGTCCTGTCTGTACAAAGAGGAGTGTATTAGAACCCTTCATTATCATATTGAATTAGTCTGAGTCTCCTAGGCATTAATCTTTACTTTATATTTTATGCCATATTGCTAGGTATATGAAAATCTGGACTTATAACTTGTTGACAAAACTTTAATGTTTATGAAATATCTCTTTCTCTGGAGTAATGATTTCTGCCTTAAATCTAGTTTGTCTGATATTAATATACTTCTACCAATATCTATCATTTTTTTCATGTTTTTGCTTGGTCTCTGTTGTTACTTGTAGCTGTTTTACTTCCAAAACATATATGATGGATTTTGATTTTTTTTTTTAATCCAGCCTGACAATCTTTATCTTTTCATTATTGCAGTCCTTCATTGAGAGATATGTAAGTCCTGATATATTTGGGCTTAAATCTGCAATAGCACTGTTTTTATTTGTGTTTGCCCTACTTGTTTTCTCTTACCTTTTCTTCCTAATAATTAACTGTGTATTTCTTTTAATATTCATTTTTCCCTCATACTAGGTTGGTAGACATATTTTACTATTTATTTAGTGATTACCCTAAAATAGTAACTATTCGTCTTTGACTTGTCAAAGTTTAATGTAAACATCCTTTCACCTTTTGCCAGGTAATGCCAGAATATTAGAACACTTTACCTTCCATACTCTTACAAATTCCTATTTTTGTTTCACATTTAATTTGTATTTTTGATATTTGAAAACCTCATTACTATTATTGCTTGCTATGCTCAGTATGCATTTAGGTTCACCTACCTATGCAATTTGTTGTTGCTCTTTATTTTTTCTTACATCTCTGAACATCTATCTGGGATCATTTCTTTCTCTCTGAAGAATCCTCTTCAGTAAAGGTTTACTGGTGGAAAATTCTCTCAGTTTTGGTTTGTCTAAATATTTCTTTATTTTACCCTGATTTACTTTTGGATATCTTTTTCATGGTATAGACTTCTTATTTGGCAGTAGTTTTATTTCAGGGTTATTGTTCTGCTGTCTTTTGACTTCCATCTTTTCATTTGACAAATTAGTTATCAATGTTTGTGTTGTTCTTTGAAGGTGATGTGTAGCCATATTCCTGGTTGCTCTGAGATGCTCAGTTTGTCTAGTTCTCAGAAATTTAAATATGCATATATATAATTTTTAAAATTTTGCTAGCTATATACATACACTTCCTGAATCTGTGGCTTGATACCTTTTGTCAGTTTTGGAAAAGTTAACAACATAATTTCTGAATACATTGTTTCTCCTCATTCTCTTTCTTTGGGAATTCGAATTATCAATTGTTAGATATTCTCTGTTGCTGTATCTCTGATACTTCTTTGTTTTCCCTCCATAAGTTTCTCTGTGCTCTATCTTTAGATATTTTATTTAACTTATCTTAACTGATTCTTTAGTTATTTGTAAGTGTTACTAAATCTACGCTGAAACTCTTAATATTGGTTATTTTGTTCTTTAAATTCCCTTTTAGTTATTTTTTTTTCTTTTCCAGTTCTCTGCTAGAAGTGTTTATCTTATGCCTTATTTTCTTGAATATATGTTATATATAGTTCTTTCAAAGTATAATCTTTTCAGGGAACTGTTTTTAGTGCCCATGAGTTTTTTCTTGCTTTTCTGTCACAATGTCTTTTTTTCACGTGCACTCTTAATTTTGATTGGGTACTAGATATAGCGTATGAGTAACTGAAGAAACATTTTTGGTCCTAGAATGATATATTTCTCTGTAGATACAGATGTATATTTATGCTTCTGGCAGGCATTTGGGGACATTGGTTATCCTATATCAACTTAATTCTATGTTTGGGACTAAAATTATTCAAAGGTTTCAGTGCCTCTCCAGGGTTTATATATTTCTGGATTATTTTTATTTCTATTACATAGCCTTTTGCTATGCCACTCCAGGTCACTGCAGGCCTACGCACAAATTCCTGTCCTCCTCTTTCAGTTTTGCTTGTGGCGTGTCTGTTCCAGTTGCTGTAGTGGTGGGTTCTTCTTGGAACCCATGTTCATATGGTTTGGAAGCTGATCCTAGTTGCATATGTACCTCCAAACCGATTCTCATGCCTTCCCTGAGATATGTACCACCTGATATCATTAATGAATTCTTTTTCCATTTATATTTGTCAGAGTTATGTTTCATGGCTTGTAACTACCTGTTTCTTAATGTCAAAACATCTTCCATTTCTAGAAAACTCTATTTGGTCATGATATGTTGATATATTTGGTAAATTGATTTGTTCAAATTTTATTTAGAAGTTTCATATTTATATTAATGAAATTATTTTTTGTATATGTTTGATATGGCTAGAATTTAGGAACATGAACATTTTGAAAAAGGAGTTGGAATGCTGTCATATTTTTGTAGCCACACAACCAAAAATATATTGAAAAATAAATAGAATTATCTGACACTGTCATTCATTTTGTTCAAATTATTCTGTAAAATTCTCACTTACATTCTAACGTGTAAACTTTAAAATCATTCTGTTCAGTTAAATCACAATTTGAGTTTCTGACTGAAATTATTAATTTGTGTAGGATTGGCATTTTTAATGAAATTTGTTCTCCTTTTCAGAAAGATGATGTTTCTCTGTAATTACTCAGCCTTTTCTCATTCTTTATTAAAGTGTGATGATTATCTTCATATTAGATCTTATACCTTTCTTTTCTTTTATTTCTTTTTTATTTTTGGTTTTGATCTTACTGAGTTAAGTTCTTTTTTTTCCATTTACATTTCAAAGTGCTACTTGCTGCTACAGAAAGTGTATAGACTTTTACATCTTTATTATGTATGTAGATACTTTTTCAAAATGTCTTAGAATTCTAAAAAGTGACTGCTTGTTAGTTTTTAATTATGTATCTTGTGATTTCTAGGTCTTCTCTTTTTCATTACTAATTTGAACAGAAATAGTCAAGTATGTGCTATTTTATATGGTAATTTACACATTTTTAAAAAAGCCATTGTCATATAGAGAAATAGCCATTTCCTTCTTATTTTACTTGGAAAGCCTAAGAGAATGGTAGCTAAGTTTTACATTTCTTGTAACATATTCTCTTTATTTTGATATAATAATTTAATAAACTATAACTGAAAACATAAGTTAGAAACATCTTTCATTTCTAGAAAACTCTACTTGGTCATGGTATATTGATTTATTAAACTTGATTTGTTAAAATCTTATGAGAAATATTTTATTTATAATTGCACTTATAAATATATATATTTAAAATAGCTAGAATTTAGACATGTGAAAGTTTTTAAAAATGAGTTTGGAATCTACTATATTTTGATATCTTCCAGTAGTTTAAAAGACATAGATAGATTAATGTTATTTAAATTGAAATAGGAATAACCCACACAACTTAATGCTGGACCTCTCTATTTTTGTTAGATATTTAAAGAAAATTTTCCAATTTCCACCATCACTGCGTTGTTAGATTTTCTGACATTTTTTGGGTCAAATTTGCCAATAAAATTTTTCAATAAAATTTAGCATGTCTTCTGGATTTTCAAACTTAATGCCATCAAATTGCATGGAATATTCTTCTCTGATACTTGGAACACTTTCTGGGTTTACATATCTATATGCCTAAAGCTGTTTATTTGGATTTTTCTTTTTGCTATATCAGGCTAGTCAGAGATTTTTTTCCGCTAAAAAGCTAGGATTTGTTTTACTTATTTTTGGACGACATTTTTATTCTTTTCCATTTCATCTGAAAACACTTTCCTAATTTTCTGTTTCTTCTTTTGTTTATCTTTACATAATAATGTTCTCATGTTACATACATAATTCCTTATCAGTCTTTCTTTTTGAATAAAATAATGTCTGGTTTTAAAGTTCTTTTTTATACATCTTTCTTTGTATACCATATAATTTGATGTGGTTTAGGTTTTTAGTTAATTGTTGAATGATTTATAGTTGTGTTTTTATTTTCCCTGTGCTTCAAGAATTATTTAGGAAGCAAAGCTAATGTTGATTTTTGGGACCAAGCCAAAGCCACCAAAATTAATATTACTTCAATCTTTTTTCTAGTAACTCTACTGAAAAAAGGTTGTGAGAATTGAAATCTCCCTTCCAGTTTTGGCTCCCAGGTCCCAGGCCTCTCTGGTTAAAGGAGTGGGGGTGTGGGGTGGACCGTGAAGGGCGGACTTCTCTTGTGGAGACTGGCAGGGCACTCTTCCTCTGAGACCACAGGTGCCAGCAAGCCCAAGCTGCTCCCTTGTTCTCTCACAGGCTTCCAGAATCGGAAGGTTTTTCCTGTTCTCTCCTTTCAAGAATTTAAGGCCTCAGAAATGCTCTCACTTATTTCTGGGTCTAACATTAAGTTTCTGTTCTTCAAGCTGTTCTAGCATGGAGTTGGGAGGAAAAAAAGTATCATGGAAAGCATTCAGCGAGCTGTCCTCAGTCATCCATATTTTTCTCTTGAAATATTTTTGGAAACTCAGCTAATTATCATCTCTTTCACTACCGTTGTCTTCACTGAAGCCCTTATTAGCCCTATCTTGTCCTACTGAAATTATTTCACCACCGAAGTGTCTCCTGCTTGTGTCACCTTAAAACCCATCTGTCCCCCATACTGTCAGTGTTATTTTTTTAAACAAAAATGTTATGTTAAAAACTTCCTTCACCACAACTTTCAGGAGTTTTTACTGCTTATGCAATCAGAATAAAGTCCAAATTCCTCAGGATGGCATGCAAGCCCCTTCCTGCTTGGGTGGCCTCTCATAAAAATATGATCTGATACTCCCCCATGTCACTTCCTCCTCTAGGGTGTGTGTCTGCACCGCTTTCTCTAGCTGGTGCACTCACTCCATCACAGCCCACATGTGAAAAGCTCCAGATTAGTTACTCTTTTCTTGGGCTAACATTTCGGATTTTTATAATTGGTTTATTCTAACATGAGGTTCAGCTATGGCCATCACGTATTTTTGGTAATAATGTGTTTCTGCATTCTTTCTTTTTAAAACTAGCCTGGATGATCCTTCATGTAAAAGACAGTGTCTGTCCTTCACATCAAAAAGTATGGAAGTTTAGAGGAGTACATTAATTTTGAAATAAATTAATAACAGATGTCCATTTCGTTACACATTTTCCCTACTTTGTATTTAATTCATTACTTTGAAAGCATGGCAAAAATTAAGGGGCACATATACAATAAATAATAGAGTATAAAATGGATAAAGCACTAGGATTATTCAACAAAATAAATCTTTCCAATTAAAATCAATCTGCAAGAAGCCCATCGTCAAAAATAATCAGAAGTGATAATCAGCCATTTAGCACAAACGTAAGTTTGTGGCTGCCACAAAATACAGCAACTGGGGCTAGTGAGAAGCTTGACTTGTTTGTAGCCAAGAAATTAGGCACTTGTTTCCATATTGCTCTTGTTGGAAAAAAAGATAAACGTGAGAGCCCAGCATCTGTGGTTCAGAGTTGCCAAGCACATCCACTGAGTGACCATTCTCTTGGCTTAAATAATTAAACATATTGAAAGGGGGTGCAGAAGTAGACCAACTCCTGCATTGCCAGCAGGAGGAGAGGTGTGGGCCAAGCATGTATCACACTGCAATATAACAGCCAATTAGTTGTGTAATTGCATTTTGCCAATAAAAAGGCAACATTGTGTTTGGAATTCTGCAAATTTCGTGTGTCTCCAACAGCATTGATTACAGTGTATAAAAAGGTGAGAATATCAAGTTTTTGTTGTTTTGTTAATAAATAATTGATGACTTTAGAAGATAACAATTTAAACATAAAACAGAATGAACCACTATGATTAGCTTTAGTACAAGGAAATGAAATGGCAGAAATCTTTTTGCTGGTCGATAGGATGTTAGGAAGTTAGGAGAAGGGTGGTCTTGTGACTCTTGTAAGTAAAATATATTGCTTCATTTATGAGGAGGAGAGGAGTGATCTTTCTGTGTAAAAGAATAATTACACCTGTAAACTACATAAGTATCCAGGATAAAGTAAGGCAGCATGTTTATTTTCAAGCAGAATTACCTCCACTTCTCTTGTCTCACTCAGGAATCATTAAGGCCAAAGAAGAATGTGGAAAAAAGGGAGAAAGGTGACAAGAAGTGTAACATGTGGAGACTCACACTGGAAGAGCAGTCTCTCTAAATTTTGAGCTGTTTTGCGTTGTCTTTGTAATTGTAACTGAATTATTAGGCCAGAAATAAAATTGAACAGTAATTTACAGAAATATTTGCATATCATCTAGTGAGAAAATTTTGACACTAGACACGTTAAAAAATCTTAAGTTATTTTTCAGATGATCTGGATGGTGGCATATCTGATTTATAGCCCTTTATTCCCTTAGGCCATCATTTCTTAAGTGTAGCCTTCAGAACACTGGTTTACATGATGTTAATATACCCCAGGCATAAATAGTTCTTTGCACAAATAGATTTTTTAAATTTCAAGATGGACAAAGGTCCATAAAGTTATTAATGTAATACAGCTAACCTTATGCTCAATGGTGAAAAATGGAAGGCCTTCCCTCTGAGATCTAAAACAAGACAAAGATGCCCACTCCTGCCACTTCTGTCCAATATAGTACTAGAAGTCCTTGCCAGAGCAATTAGGTAAGAGAAAGAAATAAAAGGCATTTATTTAGGAGAGGAGGAATTGCAACTGTCAGTTTGCTAATGGCAAGTTCTTATTTACAGAAAACCCTAAAGAAATCACAAAAAACTATTAGAATTAATAAATAAATACAGTAAAGTTGCAGGCTACAGAGTCAACACACACATTTGTAGTTTTTATACAGTATCAAACTATACAAAAGAAATAAAGGTATTAATCCCTTTTACAATAGCTACAAATACAACTTAGGAATAAATTTACCCAACGAGGTAAAATACCTGGACACTGAAATTGAAAAACACAGCTAAGTAGAAAGATAATTCATGTTCATGGATTGAAAGAATTAACATTGTTAAAAATTCCATTCTACCCAAAGAGACGTACAGATTCGGTGCATCCTTATCAAAATTCCAATGTCATATAATAGAACTAGAAAGAAAACCCTAAAATTTAGATAGAACTACAAAAGCCCCCAAATAGCTAATGTAGTCATGAGCAAAAAGAACAAAGCTGGAGGCTTCATATTCCCTGATTTCAAAATATACTACAAAGCTGTAGCAACTAAATGTGACAGCAGTGGCATAAAAATTGACCAGTGGAATAGAAAATAGAGCTCAGAAGTGAGCCACACATGACAGTCGAGTTTTTTTCAGAAAAATGGCCAAGCACATAGAATAGGCAGACCGTCTCTTCAATTTTTTTCCATCTTCACAGCCACCACTATATCCAAAGCTATAATCAGCTGTCACTAGATTACAGCAAAAGTTTCCTTACTGTTTTCTGTTCCTTTTGAAACACAAATGTGACTCATGTTGTGCAATGGCTTCTCTTTGCCCTGAGGATAGAACAAGATTCTCATCTCAGTTACAAGGTCGTGCGTGGTTTTGCTCCTCCCTTTCTTTCCTTAATCTGTTTCTTTCCTCCCATGCTTCCTTGCATCCAGTTATGATGGCACCCTTTCAGAACTTTCTCAAATTCACCATGCTCTCTCCTTCCCTGGGCTCTTTATACTTGTCATTACCTCTATCTAGAATGTTCTCCCTGTTAGCTCTCCTTTCCTATTTAACAGTTGCTCATACCTCCGAGCTCAGGTGGTGGTATTTTATTGGAGAAGCTTTGCTTGATCTCTAGACTAGGTTAGTGTCTTCTGTAATTTTAAAGAACCAGATTCCTTTCTATTATGATACATAGGTCACATATTACAAAAAAAAATCTGTTTTTTTTTTGTTGTTTGTTTGTTTTTAAATATTCATCTCATGCAATAAATTGCAACCTCCATGAGAAGAGTCTTACTGGACATTGCATTCTAGGAACCTAGCCCTAGGGCTGAAAAATGATGGGTTTACAACAGATATTTTTAAATAAAACAGTATATAAATATATGGATAACTTTAATGTGAAAGCAGAGATACCTGATAGATTGAAATCTTTATACAGTTGACATTAGAGCAACACAGGTCTGAGCTGTGGGGATCCACTTTTAGATTGACCTCTTGGATATGAAAATCCACACGTGCTCAAGTCTCTTGTTTTAAGTGGCATAGTATTTATGTGTAGCCTGTGCTTATCTTGTACACATTAAATCATCTCTAGATTACTAATAGTACTCAATACAATGTAAATGCTGTGTCCATAGTTGTTGTACTGTATTGTTTAAGGGATAATGACGAGAAAAAGTTTGTACATGTTTAGTGCAGACACAGTTACCTATTTTTTCCAAGTATTTTTGATGCTCAGTTGGTGGAGTTGATGGATGTAGAACCCATGAATATGAAGGGCTGACTGTATTGTTGGTGGTGAAGTTATATTAGATGACCAGTTCCTTACAATTGCTATGCAGATATATATTGACATAAAAATCTGATACTTTTAAGTAGGATTCTAGTCAATAAAAATATATTAAAATAGCTATCTCCATAGCCGACCATCTTGCAAACATTTGACTACAAATTATAATATTTTATCATTGCAAGTTTTCTTATTTTCATTATATAAACTGTCATGCTATTTATATATGTAGGCATACACATACGTAATGCACATCATCCTATTAGCCAGAAGTTTGAGTTCAAATTTAGTGAATGATTTAATTTCTCTTATATTTTAGTGATAATCTAAAATGTTGGCAATATTCAGTTCTTTTATGGTAGAAAAAACACATTTTATATATAAAAACAGACAGTAAACAAAATTCTTAATTATGTTTATTACTCTTCATAAAGAAATACATGAAAAATTCATAAATTATTTAAAAGATATTAGATCATTAGTTTTACATTAGATTCAAAATATGTCTCCCCTATGATCTCTTTTCCATCTTGAAGGAGAAAGAGAGAGAGAGAAAGAGAAAGAGACAAATATGTCTTTACATAGTAAAAAACTAAGAAACTTTTATAAATATGGTTTAAAATTACTTGAAAATATAGAATTAGTATGTATAAGAATTAAAGAATCTCTATAATATATAATACTTCTGAGGGAACATAACTTGGATATATAATACTTTCAGTCAATATTTTTAAGTTATTTTATAATTATATTGTTATGTGGAATATTAAACCAATTTTGGTAAGCTAAGAGAATGTATATTTTAATGGTTTCCCCCATGCAATATGTAGTAAATCAGATTTTGTACTATTTTTTTTGCTCTTTTTGCAATATTTTCTTTTTTGCAGGAAATCTTAGATTTTTCCCTCCTTTATTCACACCTATTATCCTTATGGAATATTTCAGATATTATGGTGAGAGACAACTACACTGCTGAGACACTAGTATAGTTAACACAGACCAAAGAGGTTTTTGTAATTCCAAAATAAAGGGTAGAAATTATGCACACTTTTGGAGTGACCAGAATAGCTTTTGAATATCTTTGTGAAGAATGACTTGTTGAAAGATATCATAGCAGAAAAGGAGAAAAACTGAGCTCTTGATGACACTTCAAGACCTTTGGTTGGATCTATACAAGGAAGAGACTTCTCTTTAAAGAGTTTCACAAAAGGTCTTGAGCATTAGCAATGTCAGTTTTGAAGGGGATGCCACGGGAGCTTTCCCTTTGCACTTGAAAAACCTGTCTCTAGGCCTATTGTCATATCCTATAACTGTATTTCATAATTTGTAAGGTTATGGGAATAAATGTTATAATTATTTAATGTTTATTAGACATCTAGATAGAATATACTAAACTTCACCCCTTTCCAAATCTCATACTGTAACTTGAATACAGTGGACCCACGTGAGAGAAAGAATGAGCTTTTGACTTGGAAAAAGATCTAGAGGAAGGCTTTCTAACAGTTTTCAAGTTGTCAAGTTTCTGCTTTTTTCCTGCCGGGAATGTGCTTTGCTAGCTACAGCTTCAATAGCTACCTTGAGACCTTGGGATGAAAAGTTCACCTTGAACGTGAAAATCAATTAGTAGAGACAGTGAAAGCAGAAAAGATGAAAGAGCTTGGTCTTAAGCCATGAGGCTAGCCCTAAACTACTATACCAGCTTCCGGAATGCAAGTTATGTGAGTGGGAAATAATGTGTGTGGTGTGTTCCTTTGCTAGGACGGCCAACAAAGTACCACAGACTGGGTGGCTTAAACAACAGAAATTTATTGACTGACAGTTTTGGAGGCTGGGAGTTGAAGACCAGGGGACCAGCAGGGTTGGGTTCGTCTGAAGCCTCTCTCCTTGGCTTGCAGGCGGCCACCCTCCTGCTGCCTCTTCACATCGTCTTTCCTCTGTGCGTGCGTAGCTCTCGTGTCCCTCTCCATGTCTTAATCGCTTCTCAAAAGGACACCAGTCATACCTCATTTTACCTTAGTCACCTCACCTTATCTCCAAGTACAGTCACATTCTCAGGTCCTGGGAGTGAGGATTTCAGCATGTAAATTTTGTGGAAACACAGGTCAGCTCATAACGCTGAGTATAGATGCTACAGGTTTTTTGGGGTTTTGGAGGCTTTTTTTTGAGACAGAGTCGTGTTCTGTTGTTGCCCAGTGGAGGCTGGAGTGTAGTGGTGCAATCTCAGCCCAATGCGACCTCTGCCTCCTGGGTCAAGCAATTCTCCTGCCTCAGCCTCCCAACAAGCAGGTGTGTGCTACCACGCCCGACTGGTTTTTGAATTTTTAGTAAACACGGGGTTTCACCATGTTGGAAAGGCTAGTCTCCAATGCTTGACCTCCAGTCATCTGTCTGCCTTGGTCTCCCAAACTGCTGGGATTATAGGCATAAGCCATTGTTCCTGGCCCACATTTCTCAGTTGTTTAAGTTACTGTTGTTTTGGTGTTTGGTTCTTAGCAGTCACGTATAATTACCAACCCACACAAAGAATACATCTAGACATTTATTTATAGATGGGAAGGTAATCAACCCCAGAGTGTCTTCAAACAGATACAGCAGAGGTTTCTTCTGGGGGATTAGGCTTTTTGCTTGCAGTACAAAACTTGGTATTTTATTTGTTTAAAACCAGATGTATGTATTATTTTGATTTAAAATCTAAAGCAAATTTAAAAATAACTGACTAAAACTTATCCATAAAATCAGTGAAACTGTTATGTTCTGTTTCAACAGCTTATTTTTAGGAAACACAGTTGAGTAGGCATGATGTCATGATAAGGGACGTGACAGTCATGATACTGTTGTCCTTGCTGATAAGACCAGCATACCATTTTAGTATCCTGAAGAAAAAACAACCCCATGTCACTTATATCTGATTTTAATATAGTGCCAGTGAGTAAATAAACAGCCTGTGAAGGACCAGATTATACAATTAAACCAAACTGTAAAAAGAGTGCAAATATCATAATTTATCAGGAGTAATGCTAAAAGCAAACATAAATATATAATAGTGTATAATTAATATAATATACCATTGGTAATTATATACTATTAATTATAGACTAAAATGTTGGCAAATAGTATATTAATTTTTTTCCACTGATGTGATCAATCTATGAATTATCTAGTGATCAAGTTATATTATTTATAGCTTTTTTGTTTTTAATTTTTGCCTTGATTAAATTTGATATATCTTTTTTCCTTTACGAATCAAAAATTGAATCCATTCATATTATTTTTATATTTTCTTTTTTTAATTAAAACTTGTTTCTTCTATTTTGCTGGATTAAAAAGTTAAAAGTCTACAAAAGTACTTAGGTTAGATAACGTGTCTTTGATGAAAGACATAGAAATGTTACTATACAGGGTACACCTAACCTTTTCCCTTCACTCTCTCTCCTGCCCCTACACATTCAACATTCATGGGTTAAAAAGCCCATTTGGAAATTACTTTTATTAAAACAAAGAGCCCTCATACTCTCTGTGATTGGTCATTTCCTCTTGTTTCCAAATTTTATCCTCATTTCTCTACCATTTCTACAGATAAGAAAACTGTGGTTCAGAGAGATTAAGAAGTTTTAGGTCATATAATTTGCAGATAATGGGAATCAAGATTCAGAATCTGAGGTTTTGGTTCCAAAACACAAAAAATAATAGAAACCCTCAAAGAATTTGCAATCTAATGAAGGAGACAGGAAAGTATAATCAACTGTGGTAAACATCAGTATGATAAAAGTAGTAGGAGTAGACAGAGAGCAGGTGATCTGAGTTGATTTGGTAGGTGAAAGAAATTGCAAGGGAAAAATTCCTGAGGGTGTAGGGGTGGGTGACAGGGAAGTGATTTGAATTAAGGGCAGCCGCATGAACAGATTAAAGGTAGGAAAGTAAATGCCATTTTGGACAAAAGCCAATAATTCGGCACAGCTGAGGCATCCTGTTGAGAGGGAAGAGGAATAGAAGCTGCTGAGGTGAGAGCCATAGGTTGAAGTTCTATCATGAGGAATCATACATGCTGTACTAAGGAAATGGAACTTTCTTATTTAAACAAGAAACAGCAAATGAGCGTTCTTTTCTTAAAAAAAAAAAAAAAAGTGACTTGATTAGATCTGAATTACAAAGAGATTCATATTATAGAATTATGGAATATAGATTCCAGAGGGGAGAAAATAATGCAGCCAAGGAGTCCAGGTAGTAGAATGTAGTAAGACTCAATATGAGATACTGAAGTGATAACTGGGATACTGATTAGGAGAGATGGAGGAGCCTGGAAACATTTTAGGGTTAAAATGGTCAGGACTTTCTGATTAATGAAGAGAGAGGAAAAAACTATATGTGATCTACAGTGAAGCCATCAGGTCTTTAATGGCAGCAGGTTTGGGATGTGTTGAATTTGGATGCCCTCATGATCTTTAGGCTGCAAAGTCCAGTACAAAGGAGAAAGTTGCAGAAGGTAACTGAGCTTTGGGACTAATCTTCTTATTTAAAAATTGCGAACTCACGGAAGTCCTTGACTGCATTTTTAATCCATTGTAATGTATTTCATTCATTTTAAGCTATACTTTTTCACATGTGAGCAGCTCTGAAATTGAGATGCGCCTTACAGTCTATAGAATATTGCAGTTTAATTGTTCATAAGATGCATAAAACTGTGAAGTATCTAATAGCTAATGGGATCTTATCTTTGATGAAATGCCCCATATCCTCTCCTTTCCTTATTTATTTATTTTTAACTTCCTTCACTAGAATGTAACCTCCATGAGGGCAGCCTTTATGTTTTGCTTTCTTTTCTTTTCTTCTTCCATTTTGTTTTGTTCTCTATCTCCGGTTCCTAGAACAGCCCCAATACATAGTAGGTGTTCAAGGAATATCTGTGGAGTGAATGAATGTCTTGGGCTATTTTCCTTGGTTGAAAGCGGGTGATTTCATCAAGGGAGAGATTAAATACATGTAGGAAAATGGAGAGAACCAAATGAAAGTAACTTTTGACAAATTCAGGAATTAGAAGAACTTGCGTATATCACGAAGATTTGCACAAGATGACTGGGGTTGGGGAGCACCCCCCCTCAGAAAGTAAATGAATAGTCAGGTGCTTTGGTCAGGAGAGAGGCATATCACACGCCTCAGTCATTTTGAGTTTAAGAATCACTAAGCAACAGTTTAAGGAGTTTCCTTTTTTATTGTTTGAGAGATTTGTGAGACAAATTTTAGCGTCGACTTAAGCAAGAAGTTATCCTAATCACAGTTTTAGATAAATTGTAACAGACTAGGTAGTAATTTCATTCAACACTGCTTTATATCCAACCTAAAGCTATGAAACACATTCAAAAGACACAGACACACACACATACACAGAGAAATTAACACATGTGAGAAAGAAGTTCAACTCAAATAATCAAACCTTTCTTAAAAGGATGGTGTATTTTGTGCTACTGCAGAGGATGTACTTAAAACCAACAGTCATGTGGGAAACATTTTGGCTCAAAAGAGCCCTGATAGCTAGAGTTGTTGATCATTTGCAAGGGCTCACAAAAATGGTTGTGAAATGTTTAAGCAGAGGCTGAAGAGTACTTGTAAGGGATGCTATAGGGCTCTCTATGTAGCCTCATTGCCTATAATATGTTTAATACAAGTTAGGACAGTACATGCTCAATTCCCCCTTAATTGCAGGGAAATGGTGTCATTACATATAAAAACTGAATGACTCACATGTGATTTTTCCAAGGATGTTAATTGGTGTTGCCTCCAAGCAGTGAAAAACACACCTGAGACAGTGAACCCATAGGCCACAGAAGAATGCAGCACTGTCCAGGTCAGCTGTTTCCCCGTGGCCTTTCCCTCATATCACTGGCTTCATGTTCTTCTGCCTTTGTCTTCCTGATCTTTGTAGATTTTTTCCCTGTCTCCATTACTCAGCAGCCTCTGCCTTATTTGGGTTCAAGCAGTCTCTCTAGCCCCTTTTTACCCCAATACTATTTTAATGTGTGCTTTTGCAGAACAGAAGGTTTTGGGGAACGTGTCTGTCACATTTACAGCATTGGGTAGGAGGCTGGAGAGATGGACTCTAATGTTATCTCCAACTTGGAGCTTCCACGATTATAAAAGTGTCTGCCTAACCAGACTGAATGAACACCAATCATGAATTTGTGAAGAATAGAAATCAGGGCTGACTGATACTCATTTTTCATCTGTAAACATCTGAAAGTTAATAGTAAGTTAATAATAACTAGTTTGAAGTTTGCTACATTTTATCGTTAAGACCATTTATAAATGAAATCTGTCAGCATTCATTAATAATAAAGTTTGCCAAACAAGCTAGGGACATCTCTAGGAGTTTGGGCTGTCAGACAGACATTGGTACATCTGGAAATGAGCTCAAGTATGTGGGTTGTTCTGTAAGATATTGAGCATGGTTCTTTTAATTCTCTGAGAAAAACTGCTGTTTTACTGAGAATGTTGGGAAGAGAGCACATACACTTCACTGTAAGAATGTATTCATTTTAAGAACTTCAGTGTTCCACTATCGGTCCCTTTCATGTCCCTCTAGTAATGCAGGTATGTACATTGTCTTCACCTATAATATTATTACGAGAAAAGAAAAATGACTGGAACCTAACTGCAAATCAAATTCTCTAAATTAGCATTCAGGTATTACTTTATTAGTAGATTGTAACAGTTAATTTGTCCTGTGAGCCACAAGCCAGGATAATTACTCATCTGGTGAGTCTGCAAATGCTGGCAGCCTTAGTACTCAATGACTTCTTTATAGACTCAAGAATTACTGTATTTCTTCAGCACGTGCTTGTTTTCCTATCTTAAAGCAACATGGGGAATTTCTGTCCTGCTCTTTCCATTTACTGATTTCTTCTAATACTGTTTATGGCAGAATATTTTCCTACTTGTGTTATTTTTGCCAGGTGAGAAATAACTACAGTATCAAACAAGCAGACATCATGGAAAAGGCTGCATGTGTAGGTCCACTTCTGAGCTTTAGGGTCAGAGTCTCTAGGGTTGGGGCCTGGTCATATGTATTTTTGTAATGCTCCCTGGGTTCTGCTGATAGGCAATGCTTACTAAGAAACCTAATTATTTTCAAAGGGCTTTTCTAGCATTATCATTGTGTGATTCTACATATTGTACATTAACATTAGAATAAAGTATCAAATGAATTTAATAATTAACTTTTTAACCGGTGTAATAGGATTTTAAAATCCAATTGTGTCTGAGTAATATGATAGCACTAATGTGATAGATACCAGTTACTAAAAGGAGCAGATGAAGGTTGAATTCACTGTTTCCATGACTGCTTGAGCTGAGACTTACGCCATCGATGGTTTCTGGTTCTTAGGCCTTCAGACTTGAACTGAATTACATCACTGACTTTCTGGGTTTCCATATGCAGATAGCAGACTATGGGACTTCCCAGCCTCCACAATCACATGAACAAATTCCTTACAATAGATTTCATTACACACACACATACACACACACAAAAATATATAATTATGTATATATATACACACACACGCATGAACACACACATATGTGTGTTCTTCATATAATACAATTACTTTTAAATGGCAAAAACCACAGTTACTATTGCACCAACCTACATGTGTGTAGATATATATATAATCTCCATATATAATATATACACATACATATATGTACATACATATATGTATGTATGTATATCTCCATATATTTACATATATATTTATGTATGTATATCTCATATATACATATATAGAGACTATATATGGAGAACCAACATATATACTATGTATAGATCTATATATACTATATATGCTATATATACAGAGAACCTATATGTATCTATATACTATATATGTGGGGAACCTACATATATATCTATATACTATATATATATAGAGAGAGAGAGAGAGAAAGAGAGAGAATCTATCTATCTATCTATCTATCTATCTATCTATCTATTTATCTATCTCTCCCTCCTATTGGTTCTGTTTATCTGGAGAGCCCTGCCTAACACAGCAGGCAGCCACCCAGAGCTGCCTCAGCCTGGGGAAGGAGGACTACCCTTAACATTTGTGGAACCAAGGCAAGACAAGAAAGACCTACTTGTCATAGGCCAACATATTTAAAAGTTATTATACGTCAAGTTAACTATGAAATGAAATGTTTTCTTCTTCTACTTTGACAAATTCCATATGATGATTATACTTAATAAATGTGCTTAAATCTGTGATTTTATTTACCTAGAAGATGGCACAAGATCAAAGAAGATAGAATTAACTACTGTTATTCATGATTGGATGCTCAGAAGCTGGTCTAGCAATGTTAGGGTGAATAATTAAAAATAAAAACACTATCTACATATTACTTATATTTTTATATAATATAATTTATTTCCTCTATTTTGGTAACATTGTTAATTTTTTTTGCCATATTTAAGATTTATCACAGGCTGGGTACAATGGCTCATGCCTGTAATCCCAGCACTTTGGGAGGTCGAGGTGGGTGAATAACTTGAGGTCAAGACCAGCCTGGCCAAAATAGTGAAACCCTGCCTTTACTAAAAATACAAAAAAAAAAAAAAAAAAAAAAATTAGCAGGGCGTGGTGGTGGGCACCTGTAGTCCCAGCTACTCAGGAAGCTGAGGCAGGAGAATTGCTTGAACCCAGGAGGTGGAGGTTGCAGTGAATTGAGATGTGCCACTGCACTCCAGTCTAGGTGACAGTGAGACTCTATTCCAAAAAAAAAAATTGTATTACATAAAACAGTGTATTCACAGTAATGTCAAATTAGACAACCTTTCTGGAATTATAATGGACAGAATTTTTGTGTGTTCAAATTATTACTTCAATTCAGGGAAACTTCACTTGGCTGACTGTAGCAACTTTAAGGTAATAAAATTATTAAAACAATATTTAAATAGGAATGAAATTATGATAATATGTCATGTTAAATACTGTAATGGGCCTAATGTAATATATTGTCGTTATAGTGGAAAATTTATAAAATATTTTTAGATTTTTTTTTCTCAAATATCCAGAGGTATACAATATTGTGAAGGGTTGGCATTACATTTCACAAATGCTAGATCCATTTATGTCTGTTCATTTCTTTATCATCTATCCATCAGTCAAACATTTAAGACTATTCTGAACTGTTTATTACTACAAAACACTCCTCATTCACTATGCATGACTGGCTTTTGTAGATGCCATTTAAATTCATGAACCAGCATTGATTGGAACATGAAGGAAGGCAAGAAAATAGAAATTTGGCACTACTGGAAAACAATACCTCATTATGTTAAAAAAATCAATTATGTTAATAGTTTCTTGAGAGAAATATTTGACAAATTAATTGTATTTTCTCTTACTGGTAAAGAAGGGGTTAAGTAGTTGGCCTGAAATTTATTTCTTTCCCATTTTCAGATCTGAGGGTGGCTTTGGAGTAGAAAAGGTAAGTGACCCAAATATAATCTCCTGTAAATATGTAAATAACAGATTTATGGTCACCAAATGAATAGTATTTGCTAGTAGGAGAAACTTTGTCTATCCAATGCTTCCAGGAAGATGTTTCTAATCTATGGTATCTATGGTATTAGTTGACTCAGGCATTTCTTTTTTCTTTTTTTTTCGAGACAGAGTCTTGCTCTGTTGCCCAGGCTGGAGTGCAGTGGTGCAATCTTGGCTCACTGCAACCTCCACCTCCCTGGTTCGAATAATTCCCCTGCCTCAGCCTCCTGGGTAGCTGGGATTACAGGTGCACACCACCAAGCCTGTCTACATTTTTTGTATTTTTAGTAGAGACGGGGTTTCACCATGTTGGCTAGACTGGTCTCAAATTTCTGACCTGAGATAATCCACCCGTCTCAGCCTCCCAAAGTGCTGGGATTACAGGCATGAGCCACCATGCCCAGCAACTCAAGCATTTCTATTGTGTAAACATTCCCTGCAATCCCAGGTAGTGTTCATCTCTGACATCAGTAATGATATAACTCTTAAATTGTCCTGACATTTGGATACAGTTTCTTTTGTTTGGAGAACATAAGAGAGTTGAAAAAATACTTCACTGGACCTGAATGGTATTAATCACAAGAGTGGATGTTTAGGGCTATGGATCAAACTTTACCAGCACTGAGTGACAGATTGCATGACAGAGGCACACATACACTCTTTAATAAATGCATGAGGTCATATGGTTTGGGGTGTGTGAGGCCCGGTATCCAGGCAGGGGTCTCTCTTGTCTGCATCTGAATGTGGCACTGGGACAGAGGAAGAAGTAAGAACGTTGAATGAAGACTGAAATGTGTGTGAATACACTAACTGGTCTCATTCTCATGAGTAGGTCATGCTACATTTTGTGATATTTTGTGATATAAAATTGCTATATGATATCTATTATTTAATAGTAAAAAGAAAAACTAAGGATTTTACCCAATTTTACATTCAGAGGCAAAAGAAGTTGTTGACTTAATTTAAATTTTTTATAAACTAGTGAGAGAAATAAGCAATAAAATTGCATTTATCATATTTCATGGATTATGTGTTCAACATACCAGTTATGAAAACATAGGTGTTTCCTATCAAGACCTATTATCTAAGAGAAGAGGGTATTCATTGAGGAATGAGTGAACAATGCAAAGGCCGATTGACTCTGAGAGTTCAATGCTTCACAGGACTTAGGTGCATTCCTACATCCAGGAAGTCCTTATGCTACTAGCAGAATAACTTTGAAGACTGTTTTACAATTTTGTGATATATATAACATTAAAGGGAAACAGCTTCATAAGCCTGGCCACCATCTTGTGAAGGTCTACTTCCAATCAATCACTTTTGAGAAATAAATGGAAAAACAGAATCACATTTCTGTATGTATCGAGTGTTAACTATGTGGCCAGCATTCTTCTCGGGATTGGGATAAGTCAGTGAACAAAAGAGATCCTATACTTGCATGGAGCTTTTACTGTTCAAAAAATAAATAAATGCCAAAAAACTAAAAACTAAACATGTTGGTAAAATTAATGATTTTTTTTTTGCAGTAAAACTTTCCTATGTCTCATCATCTTTTGGATATAAAACAGGTTATATTGCCAGTAAAAACTAAAATTTCTGAGATATGAAATCTGAAACTCAAGAGCTTTAACACTTCTTCTTTTGAGATGTCATATACATTATTTATTTCTGAAAATCCCTAGAGTTGCTTTTCCAAATTTCATAGACAGAGGATTTCAGGTTTTCTACAGCAAAACAATAATCATAAGAACTTACATCAACTAAAATTAATTATATCAACTTAAATTAATTTTATATATTTCAATTCTAATGTGCAAGCCACAAACTTCTTTTGCCAAATAGAAGAAAGAAAATGGTGAGGAGAACAATCATGTAAATCTGGGGCCAAAAATAAGCTCATCCTATTGTGAAATCTGGAAAATGAGAATTCTATTTTCGCCTTCTTACAAATTCATTGTGAAAAGATTTTTTCAAACCATCAGATGGAATTTATTTAAGAGTTGTTTTATGGATATTTTTTAACCTTTTCAGTGTTTTGAAATTAGATACAGTTAAATATTGCAAGAGAGATTAGGCAGGATATTTCCAACACCCCCTTTGCTGTTCTAGAAATGATTAAGGAGTGAGCCTACTGAAATGGAAAATAGCCAGTGCATTTCTGGCCAGATCAGTGGGAAGCAGTAGCAGCTGATGAACAGACTGCATTTGGGGACCCAGCTGGACGCCGGGAGATATGGAAAAGGTTTCTGAGGGGTGGCAGTGGCATGCCTTTCCTGGAGGCCTCTAAAAATCAGATGGACACCCTTCTGTGTGAGTTGGGACGTCTGTTCTACTGGCTGATAGATAGAAGATAGTAGGAAGGCATTCCTGCCAGCCATTGAAATTTGTTGAAAATCTGCTATGCACCAGCCGATGGAGACACCCAATGGAAAAAATGGACATGACTGTCTGAGTGCTTATAATTCTCTGAAATTGACACTCAGTAAATAAATGGGTCTTTGGTAATAAGGACATCCTTCAGTAAAACACTGCTGTTCATTTTAGCGAGTAGTGGAGTGCTGAGTGCAGCTTGTGGTCTACTGTTTGCTTCTGTGAGTATCCTAAATCAAATTTCTGAAGTAATGAAGCTTGTTAATGTGTGAGGAACCCCTTAAGAAAACGATTTTGATGTATACTTGGTTCTCAGTTAAGGGTATTGGGAGAAAAGTTTTACTCCATTAAATTGCAGATCCTAAACTGTTATAAATCATTCTGTTGAAGTAATATGCCTAGGGCTGGCATATCTTTCTCTGGACATAAAGAGATTTGCTACACAGTGTTAAATGAACCTCATAGAGAACCAATGGAACAGCAAATACCTTTCCAGCAGGGAGAAGGCAATCTTGTACAGGCATCACACTCAACTCCCGCAGCGAATGTGAATGTTTTGTGGGGGTTTTTAACATGTTTTTAAGAGAAACAGAAATTGGAACCAGTGCACAGAACCAGGATGTATAGTCATTAATCCCACTTCTGTTTGGGGATGAAGGTAAAATATTGGATAACCTCAGCCACTTATACTCTTATAGGGGTTTAAGAATAATCTGGATTGCTGATTACAAGTTTCATTTAAAATGTAACACAGTGAGGTCAGTGCAGGTTTGCTGTGACTCATTTTGTTCTCTAAATGATATCTGAAGTTACCTAAATTTTTTTAGTTACCTGAAAGTAGCCAATGTATTTGCTTGCTGGGATAAGATGAAAAATATCATCCCAGTATTCAAGTTTTTGCTAAAGACAGTTTTTAATATCCGACAGTTTATATACTATAACCTGGTGCCCAAGAAGACCAACAGCAAGAACAAAAAATGCCAAAACTAATAGAAAATAGAAATACATCTTCCAGATTTCTAGGTATAGAGTAGAGACTCAGACTTTAAATGATTATTCTACTGTGGTCAAAATGATACTAAGATCTTTTTCTTTCCATAGGAAAGGTAAAAATTATTTTTAAAATGACAAAATTGTAAATGAGTAATTAAATGAAGTATCAGTGGTTAGATAGTAACATTAGAAAATGTCAAAGAGAAAATAAGAAATTAAAAGGTAGTTTAGAAAAAATAATCAGAATAGAACATAAAGAGATAAAATGGTTAAAAAAAATGTAGAATTGGAGATAAAGAGAATATTGTGAGAAGCGCTAATATTTGTATAATTTGAGTTCTACAGTTAAGGGAAAATTATAAAAGTAATATTTACCAAAATCAGGGCTATCAACTTTCCACAAATGATGAAATACACTATATTACAAATTAAAGATGTTCTATGAGTTAAAATATGTTTACAAAAGAAAGGAAAGATGGAAGTAAGAATATTAGGAAGGAAGAGAGGAAGAGAGAACAAAGTTTACAGGGAAGTATATCATAGAAATTGCCCAGAGGTATAGACAAAGAAACTATCTTAAAAGCAGCCTGAAAACGACAGATTACTTTCAAATGAGCAACAAGTTTGGTTAACAGCTGACTTCTCAACAGAAATAATGAAAGGCATAGACAATGGAAATAAAGCAAATAACTTCCAAAGAATAATTCTCAGTAATAATTTCTGCAAGAATAAAGATGAAATAGAAAATTTTAGACAAAAAGAGCTCATAAGCAGCAGACGTTCAGTAAACATAATACAAAAGGTGGGGGTTTAAAGTATAGAAAAAATAGTGTGACATTTCAGAGATACTAGAAGCAATAAAGAGCAACAAAAATGCTACGTATGTTCATACATCTAAGTGAATTTAACGTATCATTATTTTTTGGTATTTAAAATACACAAAACACAGGAACACAGTAGTATAAAATCAAAGTGGGGAACAGGATGGTAGTAAATGGAGTTAAAGTGTTCTAAATTTTTACATTTTCCAGTGATAGGATAAATGGCAGATTAAATTTAGAGTTTGATATGTGACAAATGAATGTTGTATTTTTTTAGGTAGCCACTAATATGGTTAAAATGTGTAATTTCCAAGTAAGTAGAGGAAAGAAAAGGGAAATAAAAATGCCTAATTATATAGAAGACCAGAAACAAGAGAAAAAATAACGTAGAACTTATGAGACAAATCAACATCAAATCGGAAAAGAGAAAGTTTAAGCACCATATTCTGGTTACTATATGATAAGTAAAGGGAATAAATGTTACCTTTATTTATATAAGTATGTGATAAGATATGAAAGATAAAGACTATCAGGATGATTGCTTTCAAAGCTAACTTTATGGTATTTGCAAGTTACACATCTAAACATAAAGAATACATAAATTCGAATATAAGAAGATAGAGAAGGACATAACATGCAAACAAAAATTAAAAGTACACCACAAATATATTCAAATGTATAAGGAAGAAATAATGCTGTTATTACACAAAGTATACATGCTTCTTGAGTTTTGATGGGGTGACTTCCTGTTAAACCGATTGTAACGTTGAAAAATTGTATGTAGAACTAGTAGAAGTTAGAGACTGTATTTTAGATAGAAAACCAGGAACATTCCCCAACTCATAAAGTAATACAAGTTTGTCTCTATCTCATATAAAAATCTGCACTCAAAAATTCTAAGCAAATATTATCAAATTATCTAGCAATATATAACTACTATAATGTGGTGGTTTGCAGAAATGACCACAGTACTTTTCAGCAGCTCCCGTCAAGAGGCGAAACCCATTTTCCATGTCACAAATCTATGTTGATCATGCAACTTGCAACAATAACAAATACGATGTAAGCAGAAACTTAAAAGCACTCTCAAATGTTGGAGCTTGCTACTCTTGGAAGTACTGCTGTTTTGTGAACAAACCTGTCTTTGCTACTGTATGATGAGCCACACATAGCCAAGTCACCTCTATTGCTGCAGTTGTCACCCTGCCAACTGCCAGATATGGAAGGTTATGCAAGGACCTTGAGACCCCAGCCAAACTGAAAATTGCCTGCAGACACACAAAATAGCCGAGCTCAGATCAGTCAAACCAATTCCAAATCAGAGCTACTCAGAAAATCATGGCCTAAATAAATGACTTTTGTTTTAAGCCACTATTGCCATCTTTCTGAAATTATATCACAACCAAGTTGGTTTCATCTCAGAGATGCAAAGGAGTTTTAACTGAACCTCTATTAGACTTACTCTGTTGGCAAGAGTCAATTCAAACAAGCGTCACAACCACTGATTAGGTGAATAAAACACTGAGGACTCATTCTTAAATTCGTAAAAATATCTTAGGAAAAAGAGATTAAAGAGGTGCCTACCAAATGGGAATCTGGGTGACTATCTAAAATAGAGTTGAGAGGTGTGTGTCTAAAATAGACACCTGGGGATTAAAAAGCCAAAACAAATGATGACAAATCTAAGAAATATGCCTAAAAAAGGACTACGTAGCTATTAACGTGTGGAGTTTACTGGAATCAAATATAGAAGATTATTGAGACAATCATATTGCTAATGAAATTCCCAGCTTAAAGCATATGTAGTTATTTAAAACTTGAAGCAACTTTTGGGATTTCCCCAAGCTCTTATGAGCAGAAAGTTAGCTAAGAAAGCCACAGAGCAAACAAGGCATTTTCTACAAAGGTCTATTCAGATAAAGCCAAAGACCATGATAAAAAAATTAAGGGCCTCCAGCAGGGAGGATACAAGGCCCATGTAAGATTATAGAGAAGAAATTCAAAACCAGAGACCGGAATCAGAGTCTATTCAAAGGATATTACCCATTCTGAATACAGGGACAATTTCAATGCCTGCCTAGAGAAATCTAATAATTTTTATGGACTAATGGCTGATATGTATGTTCTATTCTTCCCTTATACAAATGGAGAATTTATTACTAGTATCTTATTTATATTTATATTCCACAGAACTTTTTAGTTCTCTGGATCTAAATTCTCAGGTTGGAATCTCACGTTCTAAATTCTCAGATTAGAATCTCAGGATTCTCAGGTTAGAATCACATCCTAACCTGACACAGAGATTAACTCACATTAACTCACATTAGGTCTTTGAGTTCAAAATAGGAACCTTTTGGAACCTTTTAATTTTCTCCCTTAGTGTGAGGATGAATATGTTCTGGTTATGTGAGGCTGAACAAACCAAGTATTTGGAGAAATGAAGGACAATCTCTGCTAAACTGTATTACTTTTCTCCAATATCCAGTTGACCTCTTTTCAGGAAGATTTTACTTTCATTGTTCCTTGAAGTCATGCAAGGCCACGTGGCAGTTTTTGGTCAGTGGAATGTGATTAGAAATGACATGTCTTTTCTATGTAGTAGCTTTAATAGCTAGCACATGCTTTGCCAGCTTCATCTCCATTCCTTCCTACCACTGGCCACATCAGTCAACATTCCAGACAGTAGCTGATCTGCCCAAATCACCTTGGAGCAAGGATGACGTCGCAAGGGTGAGTCACCAGCCAACCTACAGTGGACAAGCATTTATTGGTTTAGACCACTGAGACTTGGGGACTTTTGTTACTTTGGTGTAACCCAACCAATTATGACTGATACAAATCCAAATGTTTATTATTGGTGAAAGAGTAAATAAGTTGTGCTTCTTGCAGAAGACCAGGAACATTCCCCAGCTCATAAAGTAATACAAGTCTATATCTCTACCTCCTATAAAAACTTATACTCAAAAATCCTAAGAAAACATTGTCAAAGTAGCAGTATATAAATACAATAATGTGGTGGTTTGCAAAAATGACCACAGTACTTTGCAGCAACTCTTATCAAAAGGTGAAGCCCATCTTCCATGTCATGAGTCTATGTTGATCATGTAACTTGCTTTGGCCAGTAAGAGAGTAACAAATATGATGTAAGCAGAAGCCTAAAAGCACTCTGTAATAGAATACTACACAACTTGTAAAATGAACACATTTTCCAACAGCAAGAATGCTTTTCATGAATACAATATTGAGACAAAAATCTGAATTGAATACATTCTATATAATTCAATTTCTGTGAAGTTTGAAACAGGCAAAACTGGCATATAGTGTTTTAACATGTAAGTTCACTTGGCCAGGCCATAAAGTCAAGTGAGACACATGGTAGTCATCTTTACACAGGGAATGTTAGGTAATAAGGAAGGGGTGTGAGGGACTTCTGAGATTCTATTCCTTGATGTGGATGTTGGTTTCAAAACATATTTGTTTAGTGACAAGTTTGTTGAGCTGTGCATTTAGAAATGATTTGGAAAAGTAATTCCACAAACATAGAAGGTAAAGTCATTATATCAGTCACTTCTTATAATGTAAAATCTTATTGTTCTGATAAATTCCATTGATACATGTAAGACCAAAGATGGATTAATCTCTGGTTTTAACTTATAGACACATAAAGAAAAGGAATGCCAGGTCCTTACCTGATTGTAAAATTACCATTGCTTTTCAAATATGTTTTGACCCTTTAATGATTGCTTTGAAGTTCTAAAACAGATATTATAAATAAGATTAATAGAAAACTCACATTTCCAGTCAGATTCTTTTAATATACAGCCAATTGTTTTGAGCTGTTAAATGAAAAAAAGGTCATCATTTGTTTTACACTATTGACTAAGAGAAATCAATGGTATAATAACTGTTATTGTTACTATTTTGAAAACAACCAGTCATCCCTCAGGAAAACTCTCAGGACATTGTTTTAGTCTTAATGCTATTTATATCTCTTAGTCAATGAAAAATTTTTTCATTGACAATTGTGACTGTTGACAGGTTTCTGTTAAACCTTAAATAAATATTTTCTAGTGAACTAAAATCAAATAAATGAACTATGATAACACCTTGGTCAGGTCTTGTTACCCATTGAAAGTCAAATTATATTTCCAAAATGAGTCCTATCATTTTGACACATATTCAGAGCTACCACAATTCTGAATACAACATATACTCCTCTTTTTAGCTTCTGGCATGAACCTGAACATACTTTGTTTATCCAATAAGACTTATTTCACTATTAACTCATGAATGTACTCTAAATACTCACCCTATATATTCCCATTTCTATGTCTTTGCTTATGTACATCATATAAAACTACTTATCCATTATTTCCTTGTTAAAAATGACAATAGAAGTAATTTTTTATCATTCACATTAAAAAATTGGAGTATTTCAGTGCAAATTAAATGAATTGTTATAATGATGTTTATAAAAGCCATGAAATGGTTTATTAAAATAGAGTATGGAGTATAAAAGTAAATCCTACGACAAACATTAAAGAGCATCATCCATTCCTCATTCATCCCTGAGTGTCTACTGCATTTCAGGCGTGTTTCTAGCTGCTAGCAATAGAGAAGGGTGCAAAGAACATAGAAAGTCCTGTCCTCATGACATTTACTTTTTAGTGAAAAAGAAAGTAAATAAATGAAGAAACATGTGAACAAAATATAGTTAAATGTTGGGAAATTTATGAAATAAAGCAGAGAAAAATTTAAGGGGTGTTGAAGGGAAGGTTTCAGATTTAAATTGTAAATTGGGGAAAGCCTCACTAAGAAGCTGATACCCGAGTAAAGTCCTAAAGCCTCAGATAGATGACAGTGTGAGCCTTGTGGACAAGTCAGGGAAGAATTTTCTAGGAAGACGTAGAAGGAACACCAGTGTGAAGGCCTTGAGGTGGGAGTATGGCTGTGGTGTTTATGACAGAGCTGGTGATACAGGAGCTAGAAAGAAATTATTTAGGCAGATAGTGAGGGTAAAAGAGTCCTTGGCAAGGTTTCCCTTCTACCAAAAAGCAGCCCTCCATATCATTTCTTTTCTAATAAAGAACAGCCTGAAAAATTAAGCTGCACAGATAAGCAAGCTGGAAGCTTGCACAGGGGAATACTGACAGCTGTGCCAATAGAAAAGAGCTACCTGGGGGCCAGGCATGTCCAACATGGAGGCTCCATCTTCCCTTTTGTTGTTGTCACATGCACAGTAAAAGAATGGGCAGTGTGACACCAGCCTGGCAAAGAACCCATCTGCATAAGAAAAAATTAGGGTAGAGGGGGCGCCAGAAATTCACACTCTATGTGAATGGCCCATCTAGTCCTAACCAGTTGTTTGTGCCTTATGCAAATGGTATACCTGGTCCAACCAATCTTTTGCTCCCTATGTAAATCATATACTGCCACCTCAAGCTCATCTGTAAAACCCCCTGCATTTCGCCGTGGAACCAGAAGCCCATTCAGGACCCCTCTCTCTGCAGCAGAGAGAGGGCTATTCTCTTTCTTTTGCCTATTAAACTTCCACTGTCACCCTCACTTCTTGTGTGTCAGTATCCTAGTTTTCCATGGCCATGAGACAATGAATCTCGGGTATCACCCCAGACAATGAGGTCACTTCACTGGGGAATAGACTAACTGAAAAAGAAAGTGCAATGTGGTGACTGATAGAGGAAGAAATCAGAGAGGTTAGTTAATCTGAAGTCTTGTACATTTTGGTTAGGACTTGGGCTTTTGCTCTGTGTGATATGAGATAGCTACTATGGACTGAATGTTCTTACACCTCCCAAATTCATGTTGAAACCCTAATCCCCAATGTGGTATTCTTTGGAGGTGAAAACTTTGGGAGATATTTAGGATTAGATGTGGTCATGAGGGTGGGACTTCATGATGAGCTTAGAGCTCTTAGAAGAAGAGCAAGAGACCAGAGACCTCTTCCTCCCCACCATGTGAAGATACAGGGAGAAGGCAACCTCTGCAAGCCTGGAAGAGGCCTCCTCTATCTGCCGGCACCTTGATCTGAGACTTCCCAGACACAAACAAATTACTGTGGCATAAGCCACCCAATCTGTGATGTTCGGTTATGGCAGCCCAAACTTCTAAGACAGTGGAATTGGAGTGTTTTGAGCAGAAAAGTGACCTCACCTGACTGAGTTGTAATCGCATTGTTTTTGCTCTTTGTTGAGAATAGACCTGAGATGCCAAGTGCAGGGAGACCATGTGGGAGATTATGGTGATTTGGAGCAGTTTGGCAAGAGTGAAGGTGGTGAACAGTGAGTGGTTGTATCTTGAACGTAACTTTAGGATGCTGCTGGCAGGATTTGCTGGAGATGTGCTGTAGAATGTAAGAGAAGGAAAGGAATATAAAATAACTCCAAGTTTGTTTGTTTGCCAGAGTTATTGGAAGGATAGAATTGAAGTGAGGACACACATGGATGTTTAGAGACTAGAATTCTTGATAGGAAAAAAAAAAAAAAGCACATTTTTACAATTACAAGGACAACATATAACCATGACAATGAGTGGCCTGGTTGAGATGGAAAATAAGATTATTAAAGGTCAGTAGGTTAAAGAGCTGACAAGCAGAGTGATTGGAAGGATGATCTACATAACAATAGAAAGTTTCAAAAATTAGAAAGGAATTTCAGAAAGAATGAGAGTATACAAGAGGTAAAGTCTTTAAAGAAGAGGGAATTTTCCATGGGCTGGAAAAGCATTGTAACAAAGTGGCATAGTAAGTAGTATAATATGATGACATAAATTTCAAACCTGGCATTATCAGGAGAAGGAAGGCAGGAAAGACACAAAAAGGAAAGAGGAAGTCAACTCCTCTCCAGGTCTGACATAACAGGCATGTAGGAGAAAGAATACATTCACTACTAGAAGGTGCTGTAGGAAAGTACTGGAGAAAGTGAAAGGGACATTCAAAGAAGAAGTTAGGGCATCTTCAGTCTTTCTAATCACTGGCCATCAGTGACAGAAGGTACCATGGGAGGTATCATTACCTAAGAGGTAGATAATCAGCCAGAAAAGGGATGGAACATAGTTTTACAGAACTTAGAGTCTAAATGATTACAGTAATCTAGGATACTGCTAGAAACATAAAATGCTTGTTCCCCAGTGCCACAAAGTAATAGCACTTGGACATACATTTAATTCTCTCAGCAAGGCAATTTTCACTTTCTGCAGAAAGGGTGCCCATCACAGATGGAACAATGTCAAGAGCACACCTGGATGGGGAGGGGCAGGAGTTCTTATTCCTGATGCTGGTAGCCCCCATTGCTGTGTCATTCCCCTGTTGGCTAGGGTTGGACCACACAGTCTAAGCTAATTCCAATTGGCTATTTTAAAGAGGGCAGGGTATGAGCCAGAGTTGTGGGGGTGAGTAGTTTGGCTGGAAGGATGGCTAGGAATAGGTAACTAAAGGTGACTTAGGTCACAGCAGGTGACCAAAGGTGACTCAGGTCAAAGCAGGTGACCAAGGCAAGCAGATGTGAACTACTAACTAGGACCAGCAGGAAAGTTGTTTACTGAAACTAGAAGCAAGTGAGAGAAAGAACCAGGAAGTTAAACTTTAAAATGGAGAATCAAATAATAAGAGAGCTGAACATGATTCTTTGAAGAGAAACTTGGGGTTCACTATATTTAATAATACCCTGGCCTCATGGAATGACTGTTATGAGTGAGATTAATTTGAGAGTTCTCTAAACATATAACTGTCTGAGGCTGTGCATTTTGATGCAGGGGAATGGGGACATCCTACCAATTACAAAATTGTGGTTCTCCTGTTTGACTTCTGCTGGGAGTTATAAATTGACAGAGACTCTCATTTGCCAAACATGGGTTTTCTGTTGGTTTCTGAGAGTGATGTGTGTGTGTGTTCCAGGGGCTGAGAGTAGAGTGGCAAGCAAAAAGAAAAAAAAAGAAAAAATCCCTGCTATTAATTAAAGATGTTATATTCCAATTGGAGTGGTAGTAGTGATGGTGTTGATTAACATAAATTATCATGCAGGTATTAGGGGAGCTCACCCCGTGTGGTTGAATATCTGCATATAACTTTTGATTCCTCAAAACACAACTACTAATAGTCTACTGTTGATTGAAAGCCTTACCAATAAACAGTTAACACGTATTTTGTATGTTATATGCACTATAAACTATATTCTTACAATAAAACAAGCTAAAGGAAAGAAAATGTTATTCAAAAAATCATAAGGGACCAGTCATGGTGGCTCCTGCCTGTAATTCCAGCACTTTGGGAGGCTGAGGCAGGCAGATCACCTAATGTCCGGAGTTCAAGACCAGCCTGGTTAACATGTTGAAACCCCACCTCCACCTCCACTAAAAATACAAAAATTAGCCAGGCATGGTGGCCTGTGCCTGTAGTCTCAGCTACTTGGAAGGCTGAGGCAGGAGACTTGCTTGAACCTAGGTGGCAGAGGTTATAGTGAGTGGAGATCATGCCACTGCATTCACGACTGGGCAACAGAGCGAGACTCCATCTCAAAAAAAAAAAAAAAAAAGAACTAAACAAAAAAAAACAAAAAAGAAAATCATGAAAGAAAATATATTTCTACTTATTAAGTGGTAGTAAACCATCATAAAGGTCTTCATCCCAGTCATCGTCTGTAGAGTAGGTGAGGAGGAGGAGGAAGAGGAGGGGTTTGTCTTACTGTCTCAGGAATGGCAGAGATAGAAGAAAATCCATATGTAAGTGGACCCATGCAGTTCAAACTTGTGTTTGTTCAAGGATCGACTGTCCTTAAAGGAAAATACTGGATAACAATGGATGAATCTAAAGCAGAATGAGTTATAGGCTATCATGGAGGTGCTATTTTAGATGGAGAAGTCAAGGAGGCCTTTTAGAAGAGGTGACTTTTAACAGAAATTGAGTGACATGAAGGATGACCTCTGTGAAATCTAAGAGTTGCAGCAGCAGGGCCAGTAAGAGCAAGAGACCTGCAGCAGGTCTGTGTATGGCATGTTTGAGCAAGAGTGAATGAAAACATAGCTAGCAAGGAGTGAGCCCAGGAGAATGTGAAGGCCTGTGAGTCAGAGAGGAGCCAGACCATGTAGCACAGGGTTTCCCAGCCTCAGAACTGTTGACATTTTGGACGTTTTTATGGCATGTAAGATGTTCATATTCTTGGCCTCTACTCACTAGATGCCCGCTGCCCCCCCTTCTCATATTGTGACATCCGAAAGTGTCTCCAGACATTGTGAAATGTTTCTAGGGGGCTAGGAACGAAGTGGGATCAAAAATACCCCCAGATGAAAATCACTGCTTTAGCGTATTATAAGCTTTGCTATACAGTTTAATGAAAAAACATTGATGGATTTTGTGCTGAGAAAGAAAAAAAATGTCTTGAATTTTTAAAAGATAACTACAGTTGCTGTGTGGAAAATCAGTCACAGGGGCAAACGGTGGAAGATAGTATTCTGTCTGTTTTTTTAGTTGTCCAAGTGAAGGAAATGGCTTGTGGACTAGAATGCTGTTGAGTTGTAGTGGCAGAGGCGATGGCAGTGGTGGAACTGTGAGAAGGGGTTGAGGTGAGAATAATTTTGGGAGTTACAGCCAGAAAAGCCTGTGGTTTTGGATATGAGCACTCAGGGCAAGCATGCCTCTGAAGGTTCTTACCTTAGCCTAACCTAGGTATTGTTTACTAAGATGCTAATAACCTGGGAGAAGCAGGATTGTGGTGGGGAGGGAGGAATCAGGAGATGAATTTTCAATGCTAATTAGGAATCTAAGTGGATGGTTACATATACGAGACTGCATTTCAGCAGTCAGACTGAAGCTGCCCAATTAAAGTACAGAAATGCCTCAAAGATACTGCAAATTTGACTCTAGACCATCATGATAAAAAGAGTGACACGAATTTTTTGGTTTCCTAGTGCATATAAAAATTATGTTTATACCATACTGTAGTCTATTAAGTGTGCAATGGCATTATGTCTAAAATAAACGTATATACCTTAATTAAACATACTTTGTTGATTATAAAATGCTAATGTTTATCTGCACCCTCAGCAAGTCCTAATCTTTTAGCCAGTGGAGAGTGTATGTCATAGATGTTGATGGCTGTTGATCAGGTTAGTTGTTGCTGAAGGTTAGGGTGGCTGTGGCAGTGACAATGTGGCAAATTTCAAACAGTGAAATTTGCCACATTGATCAACTCTTCCTTTCACGAAAGATTTCTCTGTAGCGTGATATGCTGCTTGATAGCATTTTACCCACATTAGAACGCCTCTCAATTGGAGTCAATCCTCCCAAACCTTACTACTGCTTTATCAGCTGTTTTATAGAATATTCAGAATCATTTGTTAACATTTCAAAAAGGTACACAACATCTTCACCAGGAGTAGATTCCATCTTAAAAAATGACTTTCTTTACTTATCCATAAAAAAGCAACTCCTCGTTTGTATAAGTTTGATCTTAAGATTGTAGCCATTCAGTGTCCTTTTCAGGCTCCTTTTCTAATTCTAGGTCTCTTGCAATTTCCATTATATCCATAGTTACTTCCTCCACAGAAATCTTGTATCCCTCAAAGTATTCATAAGGGTTGGAACCCACTTCTTTTATACTTCTTTTTAAAAATTGTTAAAAATATATTTATTTTTAAATTTTTTTCTTTTTATTTTTTTAAAATTTCAATAGGTTTTGGGGGAACAGATGGTGTTTGTTTACATGAATAAGTTATTTAGTGGTGATTTCTGTGATTTTGGCACACCCATCACCCAAGAAGTGTACACTGTACCCAATGTGTAGTCTTTGATCCCTCACCCCACTGTTGCCCTTTCCCCTGAGTCTCCAAAGTCCATTGTGTCATTCTTATGCCTTTGTGTCCTCATAGCTTAGCCCCCACTTATGAGTGAGAACATGGGATGTTTGGTTTCCCATTCCTGAGTTACTTCACTTAGTATGATGGTTTCTAATTCCATCTAGGTTGCTGCGAATGCCATTATTTCATTCCTTTTCATGGCTGAGTAGTATTCCACAGTGCTTGTGTATGTATGCGTGTATGTATGTGTGTATATCACAATTTCCTTATCACAATTTCTTTATCCCCTCATTGACTGATGGGCACTCGGGCTGGTTCCATATTTTTGTAATTGGAAATTTTGCTGCTATAAACAACTTTGTATGTTTTTATATAAGTGTCTTTTTCATATAATGACTTCTTTTCCTCTGGGTAGATACCCAGTAGTGGGATTGCTGGATCAAATGGTAGTTCTACTTTTAGTTCTTTAAGGAATCTCCACACTGTTTTCCATAGTGGTTGTACTAATTTGCATCCCCACCAGCAGTGTAGAAGTGTTCCCCGTTCACCACATCCATGTCAACATCTATTTATTTTTATTATGGCCGTTTTTGCAGGAGTAAGGTGGTAACGCATGTGGTTTTGGTTTGCATTTCCCTGATCATTAGTAATGTTGAGCATTTTTTCATATGTTTGTTGGCCATTTGTATATGTTGATATTTTGACCTACCATGAATCACAAATGTTCTTAATGGCATCTAGAGCGGTGAATCCAGAGGTTTTCTCAACTTACTTTGCTCAGGACCATGAGCAGAATCACTATGGCAGTTATAACCTTACAAAATGCATTTGTTAAATAACTTGAACATCAAAATTACTCTTTAATCCATGGGCTGTAGGATGGATGTTGCATTAGCCGGCATGAAAACAACATTAATCTTCTTATGCGTCTTTGTCAGAGCTCTTGGGTGACCCGGTGCATTATCAATGAGCAATAGAATTTTGAAAGGAATATATTTTTCTGAGCAGTTGGTCTCAACTGTGGGCTTAAAATATTCACTAAGCCATGCCACAGAAAGATGTGCTGTCACTCAGGCCTTGTTGTTCCATTTACAGTCCATAGACAGAGTAGGTTTAGCAAAGTTCTTAAGGGCTCTAGAATTTTCTGAATAATAGATGAACATTGGTTTTACTTTAAACTTAGCAGGTGTATTATCCCCTAACAAGAGTGTCAGCCTGTCCTTAGAAGCTCTGAAGCCAGGCATTGACTTCATCTCTAACTCTGAAAGTCTCAAACAAATGGCATCTTCTAATATAAGGCTGTTTCATCTACATTTAATAAAAATCTGTTGTTTAGTATAGCCAGTTGCATTAGTGGTCCTACCTAGATCTTCTGGGTAATTTGCTCCAGGTTCTACATCAGCATATCCTGCTTCACCTGGCACTTTTATGTTATGGAGATGGTTTCTTTCCTTCAAGGTCATTAACCAATCTCAGCTAGCTTTTGATTTTTCTTCTGCAGCTTCCTCACCTCTCTCGGACTTCATAGAATTGAGGAGAGGTGGGGCCTGTTCTAGATCAGGTTTTGACTTAAGAGAATGTTGTTAACTGGTTCGATCTTCTTTCCAGACCACTCACATTTATAGCAGCAATAAGCCTATTTTAATTTTTTTGTCATTTGTGTATTCACTGGAGTATCAGTTTTAATTTTCTTGAAGAACCTATTCTTCACATTCACAGTTTGGCTAACTTTTTGGTGAAAGAGGTGTACTTTTGAGCCTCAGCTTTTGACATTCCTTGCTCACTAAGACTAATTATTTCTAGCTTTTGATTTAAAATGAGATACAAGAGTCTATTCCTTTAAGTTGAACATTTAGAGGACATTATAGGGTTATTAGTTGGTCTAACTTCAGTGTTGCCGTATCTTGAAGAATAGACAGGTCTGAAGAGAGGGGGAGAGATGGCGGAATGGCAGGTCCCTGGAGCATATGGAAAAAGTACATTTATTGATTAATTTGTTGTCTAATATGAGATGAGTTTGTGGTAGCCCTGATTACAATAGTAACAGCAAAGATTGCTAATCACAGAACACCATCACAGATACAATAATAATGAAAAAGTTTGAAATATTATGAGAATTATCAAAATATGACACACAGACATGGTGTAAGCACATGCTGTTGGAAAAATGATGCTAGTAGACTTGCTTGATGCAGGATTTCCACAAACCTTTCATTTATAAAAAATTGTCTGCAAAGTGCGATAAAGTGAAGCGTAATAATATGGGGTATGCCAGTACCACAAACTAACTGGCTTAACCAACAGAAATGTATTGTCTCTCATAATTCTGGAGGCTAGAAGTCTGCAATCAAGGTGTGGGCAGGGTTGTTTGTTTCTGAGGGTTAAGAGGAAGACATGCTTTTTATCTTTCCCCTGAATTTTGATGGTTTTCTGGCCATCTTTGGGGTTCCATAGCTCGTAGAAGCACTGCCTCCATCTGCACGTGTCTTCACAAAGTGTTCTCTTGTGTTTGTGTCTTAATTTCAATTTTTTAAGGACATTAGTCATATTGTATTAGAGGCCAATCCTACCCCAATCAAAACATAAGTCATCAAAACGTAACTAGTTATATCTGCAATGACCCACACATTTTAACAAATACTTGTACGAACAATGTGTGTCTTCATACAATTAGCATCTGGGAAGGAAAAACAAAAAAAAAAAAGACAAAGTGGAGACAGGTTTGAGAATTGAGCCCTGAGGCCCACTAATATGTGTAGATCAGGAAGGTAGTGACCAGAAATAGGCAAATCATACAGAGTTCTTCAGGAGTCTGGAAAGAGTGAACCAAGTGTTTCAGAACAAAGGGAGTAGTCAACTGTGAGAAACACAATAAGAATAAAAGAAGGCTTGAGAGTTGCCTATTGCATTTACCAGGATAGAGGACTTAGATGAGGTAGATAAAAGCTTTGAGATGGAAGTCTTACTGAAGAGTTTAGAAGAGAAAAATGACATGAGGTGTCCAAGAAAGTAAATATAACAAACTTTGGAGGAGATATTCTAAACAGGAGCACAGAGTTACAGAAATCAGTAGATTATCAAGTTCTCCTAAATAATGTCTCTGTGGATATACCATCATGTGCCACGTAATGATGTTTTGGTCGATGACAGATCACATATACAATGGTGGTCCCATAAGATTTAATATATTTTTATTGTACCTTTTTATGTCTATGTATGGTTAGGTACACAAATACTTACCATTTTGTTATAATTGCCTAGAGTATAATAGAGTTAAATTCCATACAGGTTTGTAGACTAGGAGCAATAGGCTTTATCATATAACCTAGGTGGGCATTAGGCTCTAGTATCTGGGTCTATTTAAATATGCTCTGTGATATTCATGTAACAAAAAATTGCCAAATGATGCATTTCTAAGACTGTATCCCTGTGGTTAAGTGACTCATGATTATACTAATTATGTTCTAAAAATTAGATTATTGCATTTTTATTTTTGCTTCCAAGTCATTAAATATTTTATATTTCTCTGTATTTATACCAAATTCCTATTTTATCAGAAAGCCAAATATTAAGTTAGTAAAATATTATCCATTGTGATAATTCAATGTAATACATTATAATGTATGAAAATATTTATATAATTTTAAGAAATAGCTACAAGTCAAAGCTCTGAAATTTTATACTCAACATATTATTATTTTATTTATTTATTTTTTTGATACAGAGTTTTGCTCTGTCACCTAGGCTGGAGTGCAGTGGCACAATCAGAGCTCACTGCAGCTTTAATCTCCTGGGCTCAAACAATTCTCCTGCCTCAGCCTCCCAAGTACCTAGGAGTACAGGTGGGCATCACCATGCCCGGCTAATTTTAAAAATCTTTTGTAGAGGCAGGTTCATTTTGTCCAGGCTAGTAAACTCCCAGCCTCAAGCAGTCTTCCCGCCTCAGCCTCCAAAGAGCTGGGATTATTATCCTAAGCTACTGAACCCAGCCTGTATTCTTAATTATTCAGCTCTTGTATTAATCACCTTGCATGAGGCAGCCAGGTTAAAAATGTTGAGAGTTTTATTCCCATATGTAAAATTTTAAGAGTACATAAAAATATGCAGTTATAAGTAATCACCTAACTATATAATCAAACATTTAAAAATTATTTTATAGTATATATATTTACATTTTACTTCAGAGATATATGGCAACCTCATTTCTTAAAGAGTTGACATGTAATACAAAGAAGATAAACAATGAACATTTCCAGCATAATTGTAAAACTGACACATTGAGTAAAGCCCAAGTACAAAGTCTCACAAATACATTTAAAAATAGCATGTGTCTGTCTCCAAAAAAAATAGCATCTGGCTTAAGGGGTGGAAAGAATTAACCTACATATCCTATACTTATAAGCATAAGTAAAAGCTAGTTTATGTCTGTTAATTCCTAACATCTATTATCTCAAGGTATTTCTACAATCATTAGAGATTGTTTTGCTTCTCTAGCTCACACCTGTCTTCTTGAACATTAATGGAACTGAAAAAGTTATACTCTGTTATTTTCTTCTTTAATTGAAAAAAGACACACTTGGGACATCTTGATGCCAAGTTAATAAATCCTGAGGAAAATATTTAGTATTGGAAACACAGATATAAGCTTGGAATGGCCTGAACTGGCTCTACTCTAATGAACTGTGACATTTAATTCATAATAGCAGAAACTGCAGCTTAAATCCTCGTTAATCAGAATGGCGCTAAATCACAAATCACTAATCATGACTTTCTCATTCCCAAGAAAGATTTAAAAACAAAATACAAAGAAATTCACAGTAGGACACACTGTTTTGACATATCTCACATGCTTTTATTTAGCAGGGAAGGGAAGGAAAGAAGAGAAGAAAAATTAATCCCAAGCGAACTTTAAGTCCCTATTCTTACCTAAGTGGCACTTGACTTTTTATGTGTACTTGTGCATGTATGGGAGTGTGAGTAATCAATGCTTTTTAAAAAGACTCTATCAGAGAAAGCACTTCCTGGCATGAAGTACTGCTGAGGACAATGCACAAACGCCAGGAAACTATTGTTTCCCACCCTTCTTTTCTGGTCTCCACTTACTGACTCAGCATGAAGAGGTTTCTAAGGCTACTGACAGAAGAGAGGAGGATAGCATTTCAAACACACAGGCGTTTGTTTGAGCACCAACATCCCGGTAGCGTGCCCTGAACAGCAGCTGTCTGTCTGCAGCAATTAGTCACTATACACACAGGTAAAAAGGACACACTATGAAATCAAGTTCTCTGCCCCCACCCAGCATGAAGAACAGATGAAGTCATCCTGCTCCTAATTCAAGGCTCTTTCCCGCAGTTAGTGCCTTTCTTGCATGTTCTTGTAAGGGCTGTTAGTGATTTGAAATTTTCTAAATTAACTAAAGGACAGTTAGTAAAACAAGATAGAATTTCAAAGCAGTCCTAAAGTTCCATTTAGATGGACAGTTCCGAGAGGACCAATGTGTAGAGGCCAGAATCCGCGGTTATTTAATCTGGGGGAGGCTGAGTGAATTGCCAGTGGGCTGGAAAAAAGTACTTGGGGTGATGGACATGTTTTAACACTGGATTTTGAAGATGGTTTCACAAGTCTATAAATTTACTACAAAGCATTGCACTATACCCTGACAATGAGTGGATTTTATGGTATATAAATATAACTCAATAAAGTGGAAAAAATATAGGTATTGCCATAGTTACAGATTTTTTTAGTTTGCTAAATTGTATATGTATTTAAATGCCTGTCTTTCCACATTAATTCATCTCTCTCTCTCTCTCTTTTTTTTTTTTTTTTTTTTTTGAGATGGAGTACTTGATCTGTCACCCAGACTGGAGTGCAGTGGCACCATCTCAGCTCACTGCAACCTCTGCCTCCCAGGTTCAAGCTATTCTCTTGCCTCAGCCTCCTGAGTAGCTGGGACCACAGGCGTGTACGACCACACCTGGCTATTTTCAGTAGCGACAAGGTTTTGCCATGTTGGCCAGGCTGGTCTCGAACTCCTGACCTCAAGTGATCCTCCTGCCTTGGCTTCCTAAAGTACCAGGATTACAGGCTTGAGCCACCGCACCCGGCCACAAAATTTAAAAAATTTTAAATTTCTTTTAAAACATTTATTGTGTGTTTAATAAGAATATATTGTCTTACTGGTAGGCACAAGTAGCACTAATGCATAAACCTGAATTTAAAATTTTACCCAAATTAATGCTAACTGTGTTCTTCATCTTGGAAGTGCATATATGTATGTAGTTTTTCAGTGGTTGAGACTCATTGGAAAACATGGTAATAATATGTTTTACAACGTGATATAGCCAGCTCAGGAGTAAAATGTAGGTACCTTATGCTTTCCTGAATATTCTAGTCATAAGCTTGCCTCACCTAATATAATACCACTTCTTATCAATTTTAGGCAAAATTAAAATTTTCATCTCTACATTCCAATAGCAATGAGCACGTGGTTTTGCTACAATATTTATTACTCTGCCTTGTTTGTGTTCACTTCTTCACTAGCCCCTATGCTTCTTAGGACAGGATTTATGTCTGATATTTATGTGTGGTTCCAGAGATTCTTGCACAATATCTGACATCAAATAGTTAAGGAATAAATGTCCATTCAGTATGTGATTTTATTAACAGTGGCTTTATTTTCTCAATGGTATAGAAAGAAATTACATTGCTACCTCTTTTCCTATTTTCTGTAGTTGAGTACCTAATAAAGCTCAATGGAAAACATCTCTTGGAATACTCATTGGTTTCATATGAGACAACGTTGAAATAAGGTTTAATCTAGATCTTTGCTGTCTTATGGGAAACCACATGTAACTAAATCTAAATTAATTGAAATTAAAAATTCAGTCACACTAGCCATATTGAAAAATTATCAATAGTCATATGTTGCTTGTAATGACTTCATTGGAGAATGTAAAGATATAAAATCTTTCTGCTATTACAAAGTATTCATCCTATTGGATAGAATTTGGATGCTTATCAATATTAAACTAATCTGGATTAAAATTAATTGACTTTAAGCCAGATAGCACTATCATCCTTGGACATACTGGTGTATACTCCATGGTCCCAGATCTACAGGAAGATATTAAAAGAATGACATGCCAAATCCCGTCTTCTTTCATACTCCCTTCTGTCTTCACCATGTGTTATCAAAAATGATATATAAAAAGTACAGAACACTTTCAAAACTATTTTTAAAATTTCTATTTACTTATTAGTGAAGTTCTTAGTAAAGTAAAAGGAAAATCAGGTTAAATACTTTATATATCACTGTTTTTAAAGAAATATATCACTGTTTTTAAAGAAAATGTAAAGACATGGCCCGTATATATATTGTATGGATAGAATAAATACGATTGACACATTGTGAAAGACATCTTAAGAATGCATTTGGCAGGTTGGGCACGGTGGCTCATGCCTGTAATCCCAGCACTTTGGGAGGCCGAGGCTTGTGGATCACCTGAGGTCAGGAGTTCGAGACCAGCCTGACCAACATGGAGAAAGCCCATCCCTACTAAAAATATAAAATTAGCCGGGCGTGGTGGGGCATGCCTGTAATCCCAGCTACTTGGGATTACTGAGGTGGGAGAATCGCTTGAACTGGGAGGCAGAGATTGTGGTGAGCCAAGATCGCGCCATTGCACTCCAGCCTGGGCAACAAGAGCCAAACTCCATCTCAAAAAGAAAAAAAAATAAAAATAAAAGAATGCATTTTGCCTCATGCTCCCAGATAAGGATAAGCATTATGAAAACAAGAAAGGGAAAACTGGCCAAAAAAAAAAAATTTTTTTTTTTTTCAAAAATAAAACTTGATAATTATATGGCCACTTATTTTTTGTAGCTCTTCATGCTAAGGCTGTGAAAAAGAGTAATAAAATCCCAGCAGTACTGTGGCAAGCTGATACCTTCACAGGGGGAATGCGTGTTCTCGCTTTCTTTGTTCTCATTCTGTCTGACAAGAGTCATTACATGTATTTCTGTATCTGAACAGAAACATCAGGTCATGACCACCATTGGCTGCAGGGAACAAAATGTTAAGACACACAGGTAGATGTACTCTTTGCACACAAGGAGTGTATTTGGAGCACAAACTCTCTATTGCTGGAAAGAGTAAGATCTATGCAACATGTTCCAATTTAAAGTCAGTAAGATTTTTATTCTAAGTACTGTAATCATTTATCTCTAATCTTTTTAATAACCTTGTAAATAAGGTTTTATCAGCTCCATTTTGTAGATAAGTAAAACTAAGGAACAGAGAGGATAAATAACTTGCTCACAGTTTTGCTAACAAGTAGTGGTATTAGGACTAGAATTTAGGTCTACCTGATTCGAAAAACCAAGATCTTCTCTCTTTTCCCCTTTGAGAGACAGCCAAGATGTGTTTATATGTTTCCATTTAGAAATAAATATTTTATTCAAAGCAATTTGTAACAATTTACATATGATTGTTTGAAACCAGAGACATTCAAAGAGGACTGATTATAGCACTTAGTACATTATTTAGGATCAATGCCTCTGTCTCCTTGAAGTATTTCACAGAGATCCCCAAAGATTTAGAGCCAACCGTGAGGGATGTTGGGAAGGGTGACTACATCCTTGCTAACGACCTCTAAATATTAGTCTCACATACTACAACTGAAAGTAGCCATTACTCAATTCATCTGTTTATTTCTTTCCTCCTTTACAGAAATCTATTTAACGTGTACTTTGTGCCAGACACTATGCTAGGTACTGCAGATACAATCCTGAAAAACAAAACAACCACCACAAAAAAACATCTTTCCTCCCCTGAGACTGTATTTAGGCACCAGCCAAGGTGAGGTACTTTGTCCAGCTGAAGAAAGTGGAAGGAAGTTTAAGCAGTGATCTGTATGGGGATTTGTTCCCTGGACAGGAAGATTGGCTTAGAATATTTGTTTTAACAAAAGACCTGCTCAGATTTTAGTATTAGCCTGGCCTCTCGTACATGTCAGAAGAGACCAGAAAAACAACATCCTCGCTAAACTATGTTAATCGAACTGTGCCTGTTAGATTTGATTCTCAGAAATGTCAGGAAATTAAACACAGAGTTCCCATAGCAGCTCTCCAATAAAGCATTTTGCTTGTAAGCGGAGTCAGAGTACGATTAAGAACCATGCCTTTCCATTACCTTCTTTTTTCTACCCCACCCCACTCCTTTCAGACTCTCCACACTCCTGTATGCCTCTTTGAGAGCAGGCTTCTGGCCGTATCTAAAACGGAATTAGGAAAAAGAAATTACAGAGAAAGTAAAAGAATAATACTTGTCATAAGAATCAAGTCCACCTCTACGTGTATTTTACTATTACGCTTTCTCAAGCCCATAGATGTATTAAATTTATATATTTTAAGAAAAGTGTATTATATAAACCTTTGTTCCTGAGCCTTAAAAATATCTGTCCTATGACATCGAAGATTTCCCATGTTTTCCATCACCCTCCATCAACTGCCTTTGAGTTTTAAACTTATCTGACAAAGAGTTGGGATATTGGACTATACAACTCCAGTGAGGATGTTCTGTTACCTAAAATCTCTAACACACAAGAACATAAATCTTATCAAAGTGGTTTTTTGCCCTCCAATGACATTCAACCCCACCATATCTTTGTGAGAGTTAGAATTTAAAAAGTCCCTCTTGATTTTAATTTTTGTATGTTTATTGAGGTATTATTTATTATTGTTATTTATGTTTATTGAGGTATTTATTATTTCATTATTATTGAGGTACAGCAAAATATATTCTTTTTAGTGTTATATAAATTTTACAAAAATTTATAAATTATATAAATTTATAAATTATATAAATTTTACAAAAACAAAATAATGCGACCATGACCATCATAAAAATAGAAAAGAGTTGCATCACTCCCGAAAATCTATTTATGGCCCTTGGTAGGATTTTAATATATACCTTTAATTAATCACAGTTTGCCTTTAAATACTATTATACTGCCTCAGATACAGTTTAAAACCCTTAGAACCATTTAACCTCAGTTTTTCCTTTAAATCTTTTGTGACATTGTTGTCATTCTCACATGCTACTAATAAACAACACATTGGTGTATTGCCTCTGTTTTTGCTTTAGACAGCTCAATTATTTATTTTTTTGAAACAGAGTCTCATTCTGTTGCCCAGGTTGGAGTGCAGTGGTGTGATCTCAGCTCACTGCAACCTCTGCCTCCCAGGTTCAAGCAATTTTCCTGCCTAAGCCTCCCAAGTAGTGGGTGCACACCACCACACCCAGCTAATTTTTTATTGTGTAGTAGAGACGGGGTTTCACCATGTTGGCCAAGCTGGTCTTGAACTCCTGACCTCAGGTGATCCACCCACCTCAGCTTCCCAAAGTGCTGGGATTACAGGCGTGAGCCACCACGCCTGGCCAGGTCAATTATTTTTGAAAATAATTACAATAAGTAAAAATGTGTCATATTTACCTTCATTTTAACAATTTTCGTATTTAGTCATCTCTTAGTGTAGATGCAAATGTCTATTTCATCTACTCTTTCTTCCATAAAAATTTCTTTTAACATTACTCGTACTGTGGTTCTACTGTTAATGAATTCTGTCACTTTTCATCTGCCTAAAACTGTCTCTATTTCTCCATTTTTTGAAAGATATTTTTACTAAATATAAAATTCTAGATTAACAGATGTTTTTCTTTCAGCATTTAACTTTTGGCTCCCATGGTTCTGATAAGTTTGCTATAATTATTTTTTGTTATTGTACATTTTTTTTTTTTTAACTGCTTTCAAGATTTCCTCTCTAATTTTGGTTTTCAGCAGTTTGAATATTATGTGTCCAGGGGTGTGTGTGTGTGTGTATGTGTGTGTGTGTGTGTGTGTGTGTATTTATCCTGCTGTGGTTTTTTGAGCTTTTGGGCCTGGGATTTTATGTCATTATTAGTTTCTGAAAATTATTCATTGTAACCTCTTCACATATTTCTTTTGCTTCATTCTCTTTCTTCTTACTGGATCTCAATTACCTGTGTGTTAGACCATTTGATAGTTTCTGCCATTCTTCTGTTCTCTGTGCCGTTTATTTTTTTGTGACTTTTTCAGTGATACTGTCATTCTCCCAACCATTGGAGACTTCTACTGGTCTAAGCAAATGACGATTGTTTGCATCTCCTCCAGTGATAGTGTGTCTGTTTTCTTTTCCCTTCCTGAAGCCACAGTCAACCTTTACCTTTGCTCCATGGGTCAGAGGATTTTCTGCCATTTTTGGAGTGAATGAAGACTCTTGTTTCATAGGAGTTACAGAAATGGCTGTGTGTTTAAGCTTTTTCCACTGTGGTCTTTTCTCCCTTTCTTGAAGCCTGCAATACCAGGCAAAGATTTCTTTTGTGTCCAATTTTATACAACCATTTTTTCTCAGCACCACTTGGTGAGTTCTGTGGAGAAAAAGAACCTGTAAATGGATATAAATTACCCTTATGTCTACAGCTTCCAGGTGTTCCATACTTTCATGCCAGACTTTAACAATTCACTCGCCACTTCACCTGAATTCTGCTTAGCAGTTTCTATGGCAGCTGCACACTTCTCTCCTGCTCTACAAAAGGTGATTTAGGGTCCAAATTCCATTTCTCCTTGCTAATACCTACTTTTCCTGACATTTCAGGATAGTTGGCTCCCATATGATCTGGGGTCTTTGATTGTTTTCTGGAAAATGTATGATTTCTGTATTATCTTGGTTTTTTCTTGTTATATTGGAAGTAATAGTCTTTCTAACTTTCTACATCTTAAGTGAAAGCCAATAAATATTAATACCTCTTGACATTGTGTTTAAGTATTTACTTATCAGAGTTAGAGGATTTATGCAGAAATACAGCCATAAAAGTTGTTAAGATCCAGATAGTTTTGGGATTTTTTTTCAGAATCCGTTAGATAGCACTTAATATCTGCAGTGTGATATTCTGTCAGACATAAAGAATATGGAAAACATACAGAATTTCACTAACTCTAAATATTAAACATGCAATTATTTTGAGAGCCACAGTGCTACAGTCTTGCCAATGCACCACCAAGTCGCAGTTTCTCATTGCCTGACGTAGTAATCCAGAGTTATTTGTCTCATGACCAAGAAAGTTAAGGAGTGTGAACACGAAGGGTGAGGTTGGAGTGAAAGTTTAATAAGCTAAAGAAGCAAGCTGTCCGCTGTGGAGAGGAGAACTGGGAGACGGTTGCCATTTTTACAGTTGAATGCAAAGGCTTTTATAGGAAACCAATGAGAGCTGGGCATCTCATTTGCATAAGGCCCAAGTTTCTGGTAGCGCCACCTTGTCTTTCTAATGCACATGCGGACCCTTAGCTTGAGCTACTCCGTAATAGCTTTGTTCCCTTTACCATGCATGTGTCAGGGGATGGAATTTCCCAGTGTGAACTATCTGAGCAAGTTGCCTGTGTAGCCTTTCTTATCAGTGCAGCCATGGGCATGTCTTAGGCAAGCCCCCTTGTGCGTGTTCCCTTATCTGTGCCTGCAGGCTGTTCTTTGTTCTAAAGGTTTCAACCAAGGACCCACCCTAACTGCCTGCCTGATCAGTTTTTTCCTTTCTCCTCTCTCAAAGGTAGTTTCAATAAATGCAAGCGCTATTGTAGCCATGTAGTTTGCAACTTCCATGCCTAGACTGGGAACATGGGCTATGTGAGTTTCAGAATGCCCAAGAGTAACCTTTTGAGCTGTAAAGTTCCTGTTATAGAAAGTAATGATATAGGAGTTAAGAAGAAATCATTTAGGCCGATAGCAAGGGTACAAGAGTCCTCTGCAAGGTTTTCCTTTTAATGAAAAGCAGCCCCCAAATTATTTTCTTTTCTAATAAGAAGCAGCCTGTAAAACTGAGCTGCAAATATAGACAAGAAAACTGGAAGCTTGCACAGGAGACTGTTGGCAGTTGTGCCAATAGGAAAAGGTTGCTTGGGACTAGGCATGTTTAAATGGCGACCCCATAGTCCCTTCTCTTTGCCAGTCACGTGTGCAGTACGGAGCAGACAAGAAAGGCGAGGGCCCAGTGGAAAGTCCATTTAAATAATAAGATTAGGGTGGGGTAGCCAGCCTTCCCTGTGCTGTGTAAACATCACACCTGTTCCAACCAATCTGTGGGCCCTACATAACTCAGACACCACTTCCTCAACTCAAGACTGCCTATAAAAGCTGGTGCTCTCCACCACAGGCCGTATTTTGCTTGTGGAAGCTCCTCTTTCTCACAAGGGAGAGAGCTATTCCACTTTCTCTTTCTTCTGCCAATTAAACTTTGACTCATTAACCTACCCACGTGTGTCCGTGTCCTTAATCTTCTTGGTGCCAGATGACAAACCTCAGGTATTTCCCCAGACAACAAAACCGCTTCATTAATGGCAGTTTAACATGTTCTAGTAAGTTGGATAAAAGGAATCTAGTCACAGTCAGTATAAAAAAAATTGTTTAATAAGTAATCCCCATTAGGCAAGAGGAAATGTCTTCATAGAAATTAAACATCCATTAACCCCAAGAAGATTTAAAGTTCAGTCCACAAGTATTCAGGAGAATTAAACATTCGTTAATTCACACTTTAATATAAAACTAAGTGCTCATTTTGTATTTTGTTTACTTGTAAAGTTTAAGAGAGTTCAGCTTACTAGCATTATGGGGAGCCTTTGATTCCAATTTAAACTTGTTTAGAAAATAATTGATCTAGTTTTATGATTTTAAGTAAAAATCTTATTAAGTTGAAATACACTATTGAATATGTAATAGAACTAGGTTTCTATACTTGTATGTTTAATTTTACAGAGCTAAAAGAATTACTAAGTACTTGGGAAATTTTATCACTCAGACCATTGGAACACTTGTTTAAAATGAAAGTGACAATATTTAATTGGTAAATGAGATTTAATTTTTAATGGCATATAATTAATTAAGGTTTTTAATGGAACCGAATTTAATAAATGACCTCTTAAAAGTGTTAAACTTTTCTAGTGAATAAACAGCAAGATTTGTAACCAGAATTAACATTTTTAAAGAAGAATAAGACTTCTGAATGTATGACTTAAATAAATTGTATATTAATTATTAAAACTGATCTTTTCTGCACAGGAATAGGTTACATTATTAAACACCAAAAGTCATACATTTCTCAGTTTTAGAAGGAAGGAGTATGTTAATACAATTCATCAAATATGTCATGAATTTGGGAGAACTATATATGAATGAATATCAGTAAGTACAAGTTTTGTAATTGATGATAAAAGGAAAAAACACAACATTGCTATTTTGAATAAGTCTGATGTCATAGTATCTTTTTTTTTTTTTTTTTTCCCTTAGTAAGTCAAATACTAGCTCCTAAATATTTCACTGAGTAATCCAATGAATGCAGCTAAACTTATTTTAGGTACAGATGGTTAAAAATACATTCCTTCTATACTTACTGGCATTATTAAATTTGCTATAAAACCTGTTTTTCCACCAGCTACAGATCATGTAAAGGTAAGTGTTTATACAAAATTTAGCACAATATTGTGCAAAGTGCATGGGCTTTAGGGTTGAACCTGAGGTTTGAACTTTGACCTGCTCTTTATCACTTGAGTTAGTTCACTTCTCTAAATCTCAGTTGCTTCCCTACAAAGATGATTACCCCTACTTCAGATATGTGTTGGGAGGGGCAAATCATAGAATACACAAAACATCATGTTCAGCAGATGGCATAGAATTGGTATTTAACTAAATAGTAACATTTGTTCCTATTAATTTTATGGTGTTGAAAATTTTTTTACATAGCTTGAGTTACACTTATGGGATGTTCCTCTGGTCAAATTTCTTAATATCTGTAAGTCTAAATTTTCTCAAGAACAAAACTGATATTATAATAATTGCTGTATGAATAAAATGATTTAACTATATAATAAAAGTTTTAGTGCTGTGCCTCAATATTGTAAGTATACAGATATTTATTATCATTAATTTTAATATAGAATCTTTTCAGTACTGTGCCTCAATATTGTAAGTATACAAATATTATTTATTATCATTATTAATTTTAATATAGAATATTACAGTTTCTTAAAGTCTTCTGTACTTTGGCGTGTCATGGTGGCTCACAACTGTAATCCCAGCATTTTGGGAGGCCGAGGCAGGTGGATCACTTGAGGTCAGGAGTTCGAGACCAGCCTGACCAACATGGAGAAGCCCCATCTCTACTAAAAATACAAAATTCACCAGGTGTAGTGGTGCATGCCTGTAATCCCAGCTACTGGGTACTCCAGAGGCTGAGGCAGGAGAATCTCTTGAACTGGGAGGCGGAGGTTGCAGTGAGCTGAGATGGTGTCATTGCACTACAGCCTGGGCAACAAGAGCAAAACTAAACTCTGTCTCAAAAAAAAAAAAAAAAAAAAAAAAAGAAAAAAGGAAAGGAAAGAAAAAAAAAAAGGCTCCCTTACTTTTAAACACCTTGTTTCACCCTTAGCATGTAAATCTCCAGCAGGAATCTAGTTACATAATGTATTGGAAAGTATGAGCTCTTGTAAATAATCAACCCTCAAATTTTTTAGTGGGTTCTGATAACACAGGTTTAATTTTTGCTCATACTACATAACCAGTAAAAATCAACAGAAGCCTCTTTGCTCCATTAGGGACCCAGGCTGATAGAAATTGTACTATTTGAAATGTTGTCAGTTTCTCTGTCAAGGGAAAGAGAACCTCTGAATCTAAAAATGGTTCCTTTCCTTCTACATCTTACAAGTTCTATTCTCTGGGCCAGAGAAAACTGCATGTCCATACCCAACTTTAAATAGGGGGGCTAGTACAAACCTTCCATCGACCTAGGATATGTGTGAACGCACTTAATGTCTATGACACCTTGTTTCAGGTATAGCAAATATCTTTTATGCCATATTATAAATTAAAAAGATATATTTATAAAATTTCGTAGCTTCAATAAAGCTGTTCTGACAGTAAGCATGCCAGATTTTGTCATTTGAATCTTGGGCCCTTATGCAAAATATCAAAAATAAAGTTTAAAAAGATCATTATTAGTAGTTAAATTAGAGATGAAAAAAGAGATAATTATGCTGTAGTTCAACCCATGTAATAATAACCAATTTAATAATTTGTAGCTTATCTTTGCAGATTATGAATAAGTAAATAGAGTTGCATCTGTGTGCATATATGTTTATAGTTTTACAATAAATGGGATCATAATGTATACAAACTATTTTTATTATTCCACATTAGTAATATTGTAGAAAAGATTTTTTTTCCTGTAAATAGACACACTTCTTATAAGTACTATGCACTAACCAATTGTACCACTACAGCCAAAAGTAAACACACTGCTATTAATCAATATCGTATATACATTTTACATGGGCTGCATATTTTAAATGTTTTTAACTCTTATACAGAACTCTACAATAAACATTTTGGTATCTGAATGTTTTTACATAATCAAAATTGTTCATTAAATTTATAGACATATAACTTCTGGATAAAATGACAATACATATTGAGAAACAGGAAAATTTTTTATCACTTTCTAACCTTGACTCAATTTTCTCTATTCAGTCTTAAGACTGAGCTAGTAAGTCCTAAACTAGAGATAAAAATGTGATTATTAAATTTTGATTTAAATCATTTATTCTGTTAAAATCAATTTCCTGATATCCTGCCTTATTATACCTAAACAAGGGCCATCAGGAAAGGGATTGTGAAAACAGGTAAGAATTGTTCTCAGAGATTAATTCAACATTAACACATTGAAAGAGAAAACATGATGATGGGCTTGTTCTTCCTTTACCCTGGCAGCTATTACAACCCCATAAGTCAGGTACAGTTGGGGCAGAGGGCAGCATATGAGGAAAGGCTAAGATTGTGAGAGTTGTTTATTTGAATTGAATGACTTACTACCCAGCTGCATGACTTACCTAGCTCAATGAAAGCTAGTGTGAAGAGATAAAGAATACACAATTCTATAAGTCCTGTAATCTCTATATAAGACCATTGTACTTCTTCACGTTTCTGTAAAGTCATGCCATGCCTAAAGAAGGATGCTAGGATTAGAGCCAAGATAGTTGACTAGATGTAGTCAGGAAGCTCATCTCCTGTCCGTCAGTTCCTGTATCATTTTATTGTGATTTTTAACTTCCTTGGATTGGATATCATCACACTCCTGAATCTCAGTCATCTTCATTCCTATCCACATTCCAAATCCGATTTCTGTGCGTGCAGCCATCTCAGCCTGGTTCGGAACCATTGCTGGAGAGGCAGGGCAGTCAGTTGGAGGATACAAAGGCCCTCTGGCTTTTGGAGTTGTCAGAGTTTTTAAGCTGGTTCTTTCTCATCTTTGTGGGATAATGTTTCTTCAGTCTTTGAAGTTGCTGACCTTTAGATTTTTTTTTTCTTTTATCCTATTTGATGACCTTTAGAGTTTGATTGTATAAGGTGAATTCAACCAACTGGCTTTGTTTCTAGAAGATTTTCAGGGGCCAGTGCTCAGCTCCTAACTCCTGAACTGCCTGCTGTAACTCTTGGGGACTTGTATTGAGCCCTGACTTTGTTCTCTGGCACCTCAAGGGGTTCGGAATCCACTGCACTGAGGGGACTGAGGTGCTCCCAGATTGCCAGTCGCTACACTTCCATGGGTGGTGCCAGCCCAATCTTTCATAGTGAGGTGGCAGCAGGATCCATCCTGGTTTGCATGTGTCAGCAGTGCTGTGATGGTGTCCATACTTATTGGCTGCAGCAGGGAACTGGTGAGTGCCACGGTGCTTGCCTCTGTGTGGGTGTTCACCACAGTGGCAGGGGCAGCACTGCTCAGGGTGTGAGGGCCCCAACTAGCAGCCATGCACGTGGTTGCACTGATGGTGTTGTTAGCATGGGGGCAGGATGCTGGTGGGTACAAGTCTATGTATACTGTCTGCACTGCAGGCAGGGGTTGCCTCTCAGGGCAGAGGAAGGTCTGCCATTCTCTGTGCCTAACTTCATTCCCATGACAGAGTTGGCACAAGGGTGGGATGCTGATGGGAGTTGGGCTGCTTGGCTCTGTGCCCACCCAGACTCTGACTGCATGGCAGTTTGGCGGAGGGAGGAGGGGCAAAGTGCCTTCCCACTGCAGCAGTGTCAGGGCAAGGTGCACCCACACAAGCATGCTGACAGTGCAAGGAAGCAAAGCCTGCGCATACACAGAGATGCTGGTAACGTGGTGTGCCTAGGGGCAGTTTGTGGAGGGAGTGGGCAATTAGTGTATGGCCACGGGGGGCTGCCCACTGGAGCTCTCCATCAGTCAGGCATGGTCCAACGGTGCAGGAGCTGTGATGCAGTCCCCTAGAGAAGGAGCCCCTAAACCCCAGGCCCCAGACTGGTGCCGGTCTGGGGTCACACAACAGGAGGTGAGCAGCAGGCAAGAGAGTATGACTGCCTGAGCTCTGCCTCCTTTCAGATCACTGGTGATTATCCCAGGAGAGTGAATCCTATTGTGAACTGTGCATGCAAGGGATCTAGGTTGCATGCCCCTTATGAGAATCTAATGCCTGATGATCCAAGGTGGAACAGTTCTATTGCAGTTCTATCCCAAAACTGTTCCCCACCATCCCCAGTTCACAGAAAAATTGTCTTCCATGAAACTGGTCCCTGGTGCCAAAAAGGTTGGGGTATACTGCCCTAGGACACCTGAGGCTGCCCTGCAAGCAGGCACGACCAGGCTGGGGCTACAGAATTGGCCAGGAGACCAAGGGATGCTCAGGTTGGACTGTCCCCATCTGATGGGCAAGACCACCCTGAAGAGTTCAGGTCCAACAGTTCCCCTAGGGCTAAAGCCTCCTCTTGGAGCAAGTCAAGCCTAGGGAGATGGGTAACCCTGTCCATGTTCCACTACAGATGCTCCTGCACCAAACCCTCTGGGCTCTGCATCAGCTGATGTGATGTCCCCTACCACTTCTCTAAGCAGCTCTCCTTGCCAAATCGAGTGTTCTTGGTGATTAAGGGGTCACCTCCTGCCAGGATTTCTGAGGTTCCTTGACAAGAGCAGGTTGCTCCATGCTGGTTCAACTCACCCATTACCCTGGAGTCACTGGGGATCAGGAATGAGTTCTAGTACATGGTATCCTTGTGCAGGGTTCCAGGCTTCCTCCCCCCATTAGCCAGCCTCTGTGTCTTCACTCTGAAGATCTGTTAGGAAGCATGCCAGTCATTTTGGTTCCTCAATGGGAGCTGTTCCACTTGGCTGTATCTAGTTGGCTATCTTGCCCTCTCCCAGAAATAGCTACAATCCAATGAAATTGAGATACGAAAATCCATTAAAAACATCAGTGAAACAAAAAATTGGTTATTTGAAAGAATAAATAAGACTAATAGATGGCTAGCTAGACTCACAGAAAAAAGAGGGAGAAGATACAAATACAATCAGAAATGGCAAAGGTGACATTACCACTGACACCACAGAAATACAAAAACCCTTAGAGACTATTATAAATGCTTCTATGCACACAAACTAGAAACCCTAGAAGAAATGATAAATTCCTGGAAACATACGACTTAACGATGGAACCAGGAAGAAATTGAATACCCGAATGAACCAATAATGAGTTCCGAAGTTGAATTAGTAGTAAGAAACCCACCAACCAGAAAAAGGCCTGGATCAGACAGATTCACAAGTGAATTCTACCAGACATATAGAGAAGAGTTGGAACCAATTCTGCTGAAACTATTCTAAAGAATTTATGAGGAGGGACTCATCCCTAACTCATTCTATAAGCCCAGCCTCATTCTGATGCCAAATCCTGGCAGAGAAAGAACAAAAAAAGAAATCTTCAGGCCGGTATCCCTGATGAATCAATCTATACACAAAAATCCTGAACAAAATACTAGCAAATAGAGTTCAGCAGCACATCTAAAATATAATCCACCATGATCAAGTAGGCTTTATTCCTGGCATGCAAAGTTGGTTCAAAGCATATGCAAGCCAATAAATATGATAAACAGAACTAAAAGCAGAACTAAAAAAAATCATATTATTTCAATAGACACTGAAGAAATTTTTGATAAATTTAATATCCCTTCATATTAAAAGTCCTCAACAAACTAGCCATCAAAGGAACATACCTCAAAATAATAAGAGTCACCTATGACAAACTCATAGCCAACATTATATTGAATGGGAAAAACTGAAAGCATTTCCCTTACGAACTGGAAAAAGACAAAGCTGCTCACTCTCACCACTCCTATTCAACATAGTACTGGAAGTCCTAGCCAGAGTAATCAGGCAAGAGAAAGACAAAAGACTTCAAAATAGGAAGAGAGAAAGTCACATTATCTCTCAACACAGACATATGCCAAAAGCAATGTACAGAGTCGATGCTATTCTTATCAAACTACCAATGCCATTTTTCAGAGAATTAAAAAAAAGTAATCTAAAATTCATATGGTTCCAGAAAAAAAAAAAAAAAAAAAAAAGAGCCTGAATAGCCCGAATCACCAAAGCAATCCTAAGGAAAAAGAATAAAGCTGGAGGCATCATACTACCTGACTTCAAACTATGCTACAAGGCAAGAGTAACCAAAATAGCATAGTAGTGGTACAAAAACAGACACACAGGGCAATGGGACAGAGCAGGGAGCTCATAAATAAATCCCCACACCTACAACCTTCTTTCTGATCTTTAACAAATTGACAGTAACAAGCAATGGGGAAAGGACTCCCTATTCAATAAATAGTGCTGGGATAACAGGCTAGCGATATGCAGGAGATTGAAAATAGACCCTTCCTTACCCCATATACAAAAATCAACTCAAGCTGGATTACAGACTTAAACATAAAACATAAAAATAGAAAAACTCTAGGAGAAAACTTATGAAATACCATTCTGGACGTAGATCTTGGCAAAGATTTCATGATGAAGATTCCAAAAGCAATTGCAACGAAACCAAAATTTGACAAATGGGACCTAATTAAATTAAGACCTTCTGCAAAGCAAAAGAAACTATTAACAGAGTAAACAGACAACCTACAAAATGGGAGAAAATATTTGCAAATTATGCATCTGACAAAGGTCTAATATCCAGAACCAATAAGAAACTTCAACAAATCATCAAGCAAATCTCAAAAAGCCTCATTAAGAAATGGGAAAAAGACATGAACAGACACTTCTCAAAAGAAGGCATACACATGGCCAACAAGCATATGAGAAAATGCTCAACATCACTAGTCATGAGTGAAATTCAAATCAAAATGACAATGATATACCATCTCACACTAGTCAGAATGACTATTAAGTCAAAAAATAACAGTTGCTGGTGAGGTTGTGAAGAAAAAGGAATACTTTATACAGTGCTGGTGGGAATGTAAATTAGTTCATCCACTGTGGAAAGCAGTTTAGAGATTCTTCAAATAACTTCAAACAGAACTACCATTCGATCCAGTAATTCCATTACTGAGTATATACCCAGAAGAATATTAATTGTTTTCCCATAAAGACACAGGCACACATATGATTATCACAACACTATTCACAATAGCAAAGACATGGAATCAACCTAAATGCCCATCAACAGGGGACTGAATAAAGAAAATGTACATAAACACCATGGAATACTATGCAGCCATGAAAAGAATGAGATCATGTCCTTTGCAGTAACACGGATGTAGCTGGAGGCCATTATCCTAATCAAATTAATGCAGGAATAGAAAATCAAATACCTCATGTCCTCACAAGTGGGAGCTAATTTTCGAATATGTATGGACACAAAGAAGGGAACAATAGATACCATGGCCTACTTGAAGTTGGAGGGTGGAAGAAGAATGAGGATTGACAAACTGCCTTTTGGATAATATACTTACTACTTGGGCGATGAAATAACAGGTCCACCAAACCCCCACGACACACAATTTACACCTGTAACAAACCTACCCATGTAGTCCCTGAACTTAAAATAACAATTGGAAAGACATAGAAAATAGAACGATACCTTCTGCTGTAATGCCAGAATGTAAATATTATACCAAGAAATAATGATTAAGAATTAAAATGATTCCAGGGGTGTGGTATGATGTTACCCCAGAGTTACAGCTTAATGGAATTGTTTGAAATTTTTTGTTTATTCTCATGTTGGTGCTTAAAATAAATGTTCACTTGATCACAATTTGAGAGTGTAGAAACAGTGGGGAAGTTGGAGTGGATGTATGGGAAGGGAATCTAGATGACACCAGCATAAAAATGACGAATTCTCTTTAAAACACTTAACTGAATAAACAGTCATTTTCACACAGATGATTGAATTTTTGTGGTATTCAGTGTTTCTAAGCACACATAGCGTAAGTGTGCTATAAGTCAAGAACATGGTTAATTCTTATCACTGAGTTCTTAGCCAGAACTAACATTTTCTTTTCTACCAACTCTAAAATTTTATATAATTTGTTATGCTCTGTCATACATCTACTGTTTCCCAAAGTTTTCTGAACGGATGGAAAGTATATGGGATAAATGGATATATTAAATTTCAGAAACTAGATGGTGTGGGTGTTGGTGACATTTTCTGCCAGGGCAAGTGGATTTTTTTACTATTAAGCCTGAAATAAGCAGGGTCCTAGTAATTACACTCTCACACACACACACATATATATGTACATACGTATATATGCAGGAGTATATGTGTGTGTGTGAGATATATATGTATTTTATACATCTGTAAGGGGAAATAATTCATTAATTTAATGCATAAGTCTGAAGGGGAGACTATCAGAAAAATTATGGAATTAAATTAATTGTGTGTGTGTGTGATGTATGTGTGTGTATATATGTATTGCATACATCTGTAAGGGGAAATACTTCCTTAATTTAATGCATAAATCTGAAAGGGAAATATCAGAAATATTATGGAATAAAAATGTGTTTGAAAATGGTCAAAGTCTGTAAAACTGGGTTCTGGATTTCACATACCTCTATTATGTGCAAATAAACTTTTGGAATCTGTAGCTAGTAAATCTTTTAAGTGCATCAGTTCTTAACATTTCAACCTAATTCTAAATACATAATTTTCAAGTGGTATAGGAAGGCTCCAAACTGCTTTTGCTTCCATATTACGAAAAGGATATATACACATCTAGTTCAAGAAGGTTGACAAGAACATGCTATTTTTGTCGGCCATAAACAAATTTAGTTATGACCATAGAAACAATGTATATAAAGAAAGTACATTTAAAATATGGATAAGAATGAAAGAAAGTACATCAACGAAACAGCTATTCTGGAAATTTTCTGGATAACAGACAATAAATGGAATTGTAGTGTTTAAATATATAAAGAAATAAAAACCTTAGAAATGAAGCCAGGACTCAGAACAGACACAAGAAAAGGTCAGAGTTGAGGTAAAGACGTTTCTCTATGGGGTGGAGCTGTGGACATGCTTTAAAGTTGGAGTTCCCAGGCAAGATTATTTCCATCATCCATAATCTTATAAAATGCCTTCTTCACCATCATAATACTGCACATAACATTGACTTAAAAAAATTTTTTTATTTTTAAAGAAAATTAAATCCTGCAGTGAACTTATGCTTGTGGAATTTACTGGTCTCACTAGGATGCTTCATCATCCTGAAATAACTGCCCTGATAGGATGATGCAATGACCTTTTGAGGACACATCTGTGGTGCTGTCTTGGTGACAACATCTTAACAGATCTGGAACAAGTTCATATGTCTGGGAAATCAGGATATGGTAATAGAAGTGTCTCCTCTGTTCCTCCACATAATCATTAATACATTTTTTGTTGCTTCCTATCTCTACAAATAGATGTTCATATGGCCTAAAAGTCTTAATTCCCAAGGAAGGAAGGACATTACCAAGGGCACATCATTCTATGTAACTGGAAGCAGTGGGATATGAAATGTGCAACCTGCCTGCATTGGAGTCTTCGTGCCAGTAAAACCACAAGGAAAAAGGAGGATTACTTTAATCACTGGGGGATTGATCCTGACTATAAGGAAGAAATTGAATTGCTAAGACACAACAGAGATGAGAAACAGTACATCTCAAATGCAAAAGATTCCCTGGGGCACAACTTGACACTTCCATGTGGTGTGATAAAAGTTAATGAAAAGTATAATAATCCAATGCAAGAAGGATTGTAACTATACTGAGTCTTCAGAAATGAAGTTTTTTTTTTTTTCTTTTTTTGAGATGGAGTCTCACTCTGTTGCCCAGGCTGGAGTGCAATGGTGCAATCTCGGCTCACTACAAGCTCTGGCTCCCAGGTTCAAGTGAGTCTTCTGCTTCAGCCTCCCAAGTAGCTGAAATTACAGGCGTGTGCCACCACGCCTGGCTAGTTTTTGTATTTATAGTAGAGACAGGGTTTCACCATGTTGGTCAGGCTGGTCTTGAACTCCTGACCTTGTGATCTGCCTGCCTTGGCCTCCCAAAGTGCTGGGATTACAGGCGTGAGCCACCATGCCCAGCCAGGAATGAATATTGTAAACACTTTACCAGGAAAGGCACCTCAGCCTCTTGTTTGCTTCCAAGAGGTAAAGAGAATATGAATGGACCGTGAAAGTATTAAATACCAGCTCTGACTTCATGATCAGTTCCAGAAATGAGGACCATAATAATTAGATTTATTACTTTTCTTATTTTGATATAAAACATACGAGTACATTTAATCAAAAAAATTTTTTTAATTTTTCAATATTCTATTTCCCTACCACCTAATAACCTTATGTCTCAGGATTTATGTTGCAAGATACCAAAAGGAGAATGTGACTCTTGATAAAAGAAATCTCTCAAAGGTGGGTAAAGTTAGGCTTGGGAGTTTGTAGATCATTCTGGGAAGAGGTTAGTGTGTTTGCATTTGTATGAAGGCTTGTTGAATCATATGATACAAAATCATGGTTTTACTCCCGTATTACGAAGTTAGGGATTGTTAAATGAAGAGTGAATAGATACTTGACATTTTGACAGGGATGTACTACTGTATCTTTGTACGGGGTCAGTTTAAGCTAAAGTTATATATTCCAGGTTTCTTTTTACTGTGTGGTTCTGATTTAGGATGGCCGCAAGAAAAATTTGTGTAAGAATTACAAGCGTGAAGTGAAGCCGCAGCCATTTTGCTTTGAAGGCATTATGAAATCCACATATGTTGGGATTTGTCTGTTGCACACCTTAGCCTGGGGCCACAGCCCGGTCTGCAGCTCCTCTAACACTTGCATTTCATCTCCCTTATACTCCTTGAGTCCTAGGACAGGCACACATGTAGCTTTGTGGCTAAGGAAACAGCTTCTTTTGCTGGGTACTTGCATCTCTTGGATTTGGAGGTAATAGGAAACAGATGAGGGTTTCAGTTGTCCTCGGGGTTCCGACTAGGTTTCATGAGTTCCATGTACACTTTTGTTTGTTATTGTCCACAAATGCATCTCTACTTTTCCTCCCTAGCACCAGCGCTGCTGTCTCAGAGCAACATTATGATTCCTACAGATGCTGAACAATCAGCTCTCTATTGATCCCAACCTGTTCCCAGGATTTTGTAAGCCTGATTCCCTAAGCTAGATGGAATATTCCTGAATTTGCTTCTCTATCAAACTGTAATTGATATAAACAGTATAGATAAAAAACTGCCTAGTTTACAAAGGGAGTGATAAAGATTTACAAACCTGGAAAGCTGGGACCTAAACATTTAAAGAGGAAATATTGAAAGACATCAAGAGAAGAGTTTGAAAAGTTGTATGCAAAAAATTTAAAAATCTATATGACATGGATAATTTTCTAGAAAAATACAATATATTCACTGAAATAGCTTACTGAAAACAATTTCCATAAAATAAATGATAAAGTTCACAGAAAGTTACCTGGATCTTCTTGAAAAAGCACCAGAGTAAGATCGTTTTTCAGGAAAAATATATCAAACCTTTAAAAGGAAGATAATTTTAATGATATTTAGCTTTTGAGAGTGAGAGTTGGCAAGTTTTTCGTGGTGATAAGGGAGATAATAAATAACATAGGCACTGCAGCCCACATAGTGGTGTCTATCACAGATTTTTCTCTTATTTGTTTTTTTACTTCCAATTTTTTAACAATGTAAAAATAATTCTCATCCTGAGACTTACAAAAACAGCCCACACTCTGGACCCAGCCCAAGGGCCACAGTTTTCAAACCTTTGTTTTAGAGCATATAGAAAGAAAAACGACATATGCATAGACCACATTTTCTTTACTCCGTCGTTGACAGATGTTTGGATCGGTTCCCTGTTTTGGCTGTTGTGAATAACGCTGCAGTGAACAAAAGAGTGCCAGTGAATCTTCCAAATCCTGATTTCAATTCTTTTGGACATTTTTCCATACGTGGAATTGCAGATCATGTGGTAGTTCTATTTTTAATGTTTTGAGGAAACTTGAGACTGCTTTCCGTAGTGGCTACACTGTTTTACATCCCCACCGGTAGCATACAGGCTTCCAGTTTCTCTACATCCTCTCCAACGCTTGTTGTCATTAAAAAACAAAACAAAACAAAACAAAAAAACTGTATGTATATATGTGTGTGTATATATATACACACACATATATACATACACACACACACACACACACATATATATATATATAAAATAGCCATTCATTGAAGAAGAAGGAAATCCTACCATTTGCAATAATATGAATGAACCTGGAGGTCAGTATGCTAAGTGAAATAAGCAAGACACAGAAGGACTAGTACTAATACTGCATGATCCCACTCATAGGAGGAGTGTAGAATAGTCAAGCTCATAGATGGAAAGAAAATTCAATCAAACCTTTAAAAAGAAGATAATTTCAATGAAATTTATCTCCCCTATGAATAATAATTTAAAAATCCCAAATAGGAGATTAGAATCCTGAAACTTGAAGCACATTTAAAGATTAATATAACAATTTAACCAGACACAGTGACTCAAAGGCACAGCACTTTGGCAGGCTGAGGCAGGAGGATCACTGGAGGCCAGGAGTTGGAGGATGGCTTAAGCAACATAACAAGATGTCATCTCTACAAAAAATTTAAAAAATCAACCAGGTGTGGTAGGGCATGCCTGTAGTCCCAGCTATTCAGAAGGCTGAGGCAGGAAGACTACTTGAGCCAAGAGTTCACTAGGCTGCCGTGAGCTGTAATCACCCCACTGCATTCCAGTCTGGGTGATAGAGCAAGACCCTGTCTCTTAAAACAAGCAAATAAAAAACAAAGATGAATGTAACATGAAATCAGAAGTATTTTCCTCCCAAGAATGTTGGGAGGGTTTGGTTTTAGAAAATATGTTGTATAATAAAATTTGTTATAATTATTTACTGAAAAAGTGTTCATCTTCAAAAAAGTTAAAATCATTTGATAAAATTGAACTCTCATTCTTGATTTAAAACAATATGACTATGCTGAAAATCCAAGAAAAATTACTGAAAGAAACCTTCAAACAATAGAAGTTTTCAGTAGATAATAGAATGTAAAATTAATATAATGCTTTATAATGCAAAGATTAATAAATTTTGCTGCATAATTAAAAATAAAGTTATAAAATTAAAAAATCACCTTGAACAGACCTAAAAAATTAGTAAAATTATGCAATTTATATAGTCAAAAAAGGGCTAATTGCACTAATATGTAAAGAGGTTGTATAATTTGGTAGGTAAAAGACTAACTATCCAGTGGAAATAAGGACAAAAGACACAAAAAAGAGTTAATAGTAATAGTAAAACAGAAATAGTCCTTAAATATAGAAAACATAGTCAGTTTCAGTCCTAGTTAGAGAAACGCACAATAAAACTTCACTAAGTGGTATTTTTTACTTGTCTGATTGGCATAATTCTTAAAGGTTTGACCATATAATGGCAGTGGGGCTCTGAAAATACACATCCCTTATTACATAACTGCTGGGAATATAAAACTGTAAAATACCTACAGAAATCAATTTGGCAGAATATAAGATTTTCTCATTGCCCTTTGACCCTGTGATCCCAGTTGTGGAAATTTATTCTATGTGTATATGTGCACCCAGATGAAATAACATATATTCAGGATATTATTTAGAGGTGACTCAACAAATGGTAGCCTCAATCTTAGCTATTGTGTTGAATTTTGAATCTTTGTTGGAACAGATCAATGTAGCTCATGGAACCCTGTATGGGTTATTCTTTTCAATACCTTTCATGCAAAAGGATCAAGTCTTACTTTGAGCAGACAGGAGCATGCATTCATACTAGTGCCTCAAGGTGATTGCATTTCAGAGAAATTGCTGTGTTTCTTTCTGGCACAATACAGTGTGAAGGGAGCTTGATTATTTGGATATTCTGAGAACATTGCACTCACCTGCCATGTTGATGCTATGATGTTAATTATACCTATGAGAAGGAAGTAATGGATTCTTTAAGTAACCTGATTAAGTCCATTAGTGTCAAGGACCCAGTAAATGACCTAGTAAAATATCTGCCTTATTGATAAAGGTTTTAGGAGCCAGCTGTTCTGGGACATACTGAGATATTGCCTCCCAGGTAAGGAAAATTCTATTTCATCATTAAAATCCTACCACTAAAAAAAGACACAGTGCTTATTAGGCTCTTTCAGGATAGGAGAACATCACATACCCAGAAAGCTACTGGGGGGGAAATAGTTAAGGGAATTCAGTCCACAGTAGAAATGGCCTTGCTGTTTAGGATCTAGAAAGTGATATATCCAATATTGCTAAAGGAGATAAGGGAACTGTGTGGAATTTTTGAGAAATACCAATAGGATAGAGACAGAGCAGCTCTCTAAGATTCTAGAGCAAAGTTATGACTTCTGTATAAGATGGTTCTTCAGCTTTAGAAGATCACTGTCAAATATGCTACTGTAGGGCCTTGTAGAGACAGCCTATAAAAGGCCATCAAATGACTAAGCAACCAGAGATGCCTATGATGAACTGGGGTTGTCAGTTCCACAAGTTGAGCTTGCTCAGCAGTATTGCATCCTATGGTCACAATGCTACTTTTTAGATCATCTCAGAGGAGATTTGGAGGACACAAGAAAATTATGCATATGAGTGGCCCAGAAGAGATGGAGGATAGAAAAACCTGAACCTGATTCATGAATGAGTGAATCTTTGTCTCTTATATTAATACCTATCAGACAGATTCACTGCAGGGAAAGTATTGAGTGGTATCTGTTCCCAGCTGCCATAGTACTTGCACCCAGGTCTGGGAATAGAATATACCAGGGGTCAGAGATGGAGGGTATGCAAACATTGAAACACATGAATCCTCATTATGGCTGAGCCAGCTATTGAATTTACTGAATATCTAACTTGTCTGCAGCACAGACTGAAACTATTTTTTTTCTTAATATAGTCCCTTTAGGAGAACAGTCACCCACTCTGCCAAAAGGTACATTGGACTTTATCTCCCCTGAAGATGAAGGGATTATTGCTTAAAGTAACACATATTCTGAGATTATATATAATGTATTAATATATTATGCTCTTTCTGAGAGCAGGGCAAGTTGACATGTATCTCTGTGTCTTTCCCATGTTGGCTGAACTTTTAAAGTTCTTTAATTTTTTTATTATTGATTAAAGGAAGATATTTTGATGAAGATTGAATCCTAACAAATTTTACAATGAAAACTGTCTATCTTTCTGAGCCAAATTTTACTCTTGTAGCTTCTAGGGCAAAAGAAACAATAATACCAGGTCTTCCTAACGGGCATCCCCCTTTGTTTTATGGCCTTCTTCTGGATGTCCATAGCTGCCTCCCTTGCAGGGTCACTCCGAGGCTAACTGCAAAAATGTGCTTTAGAATTCCATGAACACCTTGGGTGAGGGCAAAGGAGATGATGGTGATTACCTCACTTCAAAGTATTACTGATATTAAAACCTATATATCTTGTGCCATGCTAGAGGATAGTACCTACAAATACAATTGATAGCATCATCTTAGCAGCAATTAAACCCTAAAAAGCACAAAGTGAGCATTTCTATTTTAAACCCAAGTGTATTTTCTATCGTCTATCTCCCTCAATTCCACACATGAATGACCTGTTCTCAGTTATTATACACCATAGGGATGCTCTGGTCCCAGAGTTCAGAGTCTGCTGGTGTACTGGAGAAAACAGATCAAGCATTAATGTGTGACTATGGCTCAGCTTTGCAGGGATATTGAGTTCCACAAATGGAAGAACATTTTTGAAAAGACATCCAAGAAATTATCAATGACTACATTGCTTCTCAGCCTTTTGGTTAAGATCAAGTGAAGAAATTATCAGTGACTTAAGCCAACAATCAATAATAAGTCAGTCGTTTTCCTATACCTCATGTGTTTTTCTTTATGTATGTTAGTTTTTGTAAGATGTTAAGATGTTATGTGACATATGATAATGTACATCATAGACATTTTTAATTTAGAGAGAGACGCTAAAGCTGCTCAAAATAAAGGAGGGTTAACATATTTTCTTTCAAGTTCCCTGTGCTGTAGCCAACTTCTGTGTAGAACAGAATTCTGGTTCCTCATGTGCTTGTTAACTTAGATATGGGGTTATCTTTGGCACTTCAGCATTTGTTTAGCATGTGGAGGATCCCCTAATGTTTAGGACAGTCATTAATACTTTAGAAATTTGTATCTGCTTTAACAGGTTTCCATTTTTAAACACTGGACCCAGGTTCATCAAAGAAAAACTCTGGCCAGAATTGCCTAGTTCTTGACTTTCTGATTTCTTTTAGTAAAATAATGTATTTTTGTGCTAATACAAAAGAGTACAAAGTCTGTTATTTTTAGATAAGGTTTTTAGGATAAAGTTTAGCTTACTCTACTTTTCATATCATCTTTTTTCCAAGTTATTAAAATTAGGGACATAAAGTAATATTTCTTAAAAGTGATGATATATTTCCCTTTCTGTCAAGTAAATAACAGAGCAATTATTATTAACCTTAATCATCATTTCCAGTGTTAGTTTTTACTTTTTGACAGGCTGTACCACAGAATTCTTTTAAATAGCAAATATTCATCATAAAGAATTTTGCAAGATGACTTACTTTACAGAAAGTTATCAGGAATTAAGTCACAATGTGCACTGGGTTTTTTTGTTTTTGTTTTTTTTCCTGAAACCATCTTCATCTGACCTAGCCACACTGATCCTATCTTTCTTGACTGACATCACTCATCTGTGTAGCATCCAATGAGAACTGGAGCTGCATTCATGCTAATAAAAAAATAAAAAGTAAGAAAATCCCCCTCAGTCCGATCCATGCAGATGGCCCCAGTCTTGATTCCTTAGGCAGTAGGCATAAGCTAGAATCGCAGGATATTTTCCTTAATCTTCCTGTGGTCTTTATTCTGCTCTGAGTTGGTCAGATTTTGTTGTCATTTGAATAAAACCCTTATCTCCTTCCTTCTGATGGCTTTCCACAATAAATGCGTTTTCTCATGTGACATTCATTTATTGTTACACTTTATAAAAATGTGGATATTAATGTTTTCTCAAAAATATTATAAGCTGTTATATGATACAGGCTATTTTAAATTCTTCTATTGTATTTTTCAAAATTTTAATGGACAGAAGTATTCAGAACACACAATTGATGCTTTTATATTTAATTGTATGAAGTGTATGTAAAGGAAAGAGTACACCTGTGTTGATTTGTAACATACTGCTCTTAATGAGACAAGTTTATTTTGTCAAATGTAGTTTTTACTTAGAAACTTAGACTTTTGTCATAAAAATCTGTAGAAAAAAAGAAGTTAATGATACTAATTGCACATTTCTGGTCACAAATCTGTTGGCTGTGAGTGTTCTTTAGAATTACTTTTGCCATTTTTTAATGTGTTCACTATTTTTGTATTTATGTCCCTGAAAATTCTGTATTTTTTTCTATAAACTTTTCATGTGACTTCATTACTTTTAAATTTTAATTTATCATTGATTTTAGCCTTCATGACTCATGTTTTGTATTTGATTTAATGATTAGCAATATTCAAGTTGTTATCCTTTTTAGGTTTGAAACAAAATGAGAGGAGTAGTATTTGCTTGTATTTAACTCCCACTTAGAAATGTTTAAGAGTTTTACGTTTTTACATATGTGTAAGGTTTGAGGAAAGAAGTCTGTGTCTACCCAGGTGTCCTTTTTTAGTTGTAAAAATATTAGTTTAAAATTATTTTTCTATGTTTTTTATCCCTTAACTATAAAAATATAAACAGTCCAAATATTTCATCCCATAATCAGTTTGCACGTCAGTCTTTTCTATTCCAATTGAGTCTCTCTTAAAACCATTTCTTGTTATCGATAAGCCACAAAATCAACAGCTTTTACTCTGTGAATTCCAGATAACCAGCTTAACTCTGCAGCCTTGTTCAGCTGAGAGTTCCAGTCTGCATATTACTATGTGCTTGGGGAATTCTCCTTGACAGGTCAGCTTCTTGACAACATATGCTAAAACTTCAGATCTTTTTCTTCTACAACATAGCGGTATCGCAAAGCCCTTACCTATCTCTCCTGAGAATCTAATGCTACTTCTTAACCTGCCCTGTACATGCTGTCAAATCAAACAGCTATAATACTATGTTTTTTTATTAATGTAATGTTTGGATAATCCTACATTCTCATTAAGAAGTGTGCTTTAGCAGACATCAGATCTCGAGCACCTACGTCCTCTTCATCAAATACTTTTCTACTTGCCATTTACAATATAACTTACATACAACCTTATCTCTGGGCTCCTGTAACACCATTTGCTTACCTCTCTCATAGGAGAAAATATATTACACTGACATTATCTGCTTCTGTACCTATCTCAACTTTTTGAAAGTAGGTTCTTCAGTAATAGAGACTGGACTTATTAATTTCTATATTCCAAGCACTAAGCAAATAGTTGTTCAATATACATTTGCTGAACTGAATTATACATGTGAATCTTGGCTTCAAATGGAGTAAAACGTCAAATAAATCATCACTTAGATGGGTAGGAGACACTGCAGACTGTGCAGCAATTCAAGGTGATAATATGACCCAATAGTTCTCAGGATTATTTGAAAGAAAATATACTTGAAACTCAATGCTTTTTGGGAAACCCTATAAAAATGACTACACCTGCCTTCGAATTTATTGCTAAGTTCTACATTGTTTAAATGAAGCAATGAGGACATCAATACGTTCAAGAATACACATGTATGGATATGGGGATAAAATGA